>NC_046188.1:26010208-26654166 GCF_011004875.1 Balearica regulorum gibbericeps | reverse complement strand
TTGGGTGAAAAAAGAGGTTATAGACATATTGCCCCATTAAGGGCTCCCCCCCGCACTGTGTCCCTCCAGCTTTGGAGCAGGGTAGCAAGCACCCCAGGATGAGGAGACCGCAGCTGATGTGGGAAGCAAGAAGGAGGTAGTTCTAATCTGTGAACCCAGTCACAGATCCTGACTGAATGTTTGTGGCTCACAAAGCAGCAAGTTTCAAAACAGTTTGTGTAAATTACTGCAAATTTAGATACCTAGCTCTGTTTTTCCACTGTATGACCCATTACAGCTTTCAGAGCAACTGAGACAAAGTTGACTTTATTTTAAAGCTTTGGTTTCATGAGCTAGCAGCTCTGGGAAGCGCATACGTTGCTAATAAGCAAACCTAGCTTGGTGTTAAGAGATTGTTGTTATCCTTGATTGCAGTTATTTTGTAAGTAATAGGCTATACTGCACAGTAGTTAAGCAACTACTACCAGAAATCACTGAGGTGTGTCTATAATGGAGACACCCTTCCAGAGACAGCAAGAGACGAATGGGCACATGAATGAGGAACAGCTACTTTGCTCCCAAGTTAAACCGTCCTTGGTTGTGAATTGTAGTCCTCTGCAGCCTCTGAAATTTCTGGAAAATCATAAAGGAGTCCTTCTGAACTCCAAGCTATTAACAGATCGCCACTCCTTCTCAGATTGGTAGTCTTCGTTTTTTCATTTCTCTCACATAAATGCTGCCTATCGTGATCTCTTGCCTGCAAGTTCAGCTTTTTTGTAGGTTTGGAGGAGTAGCGCAGTTTCATCTTTCTCCTTCAGCAGGATTTAACTGTGGCATATTTTGAAACATATATGCTTAGTTCTCCCTGCTATCCTTGTGGGCTAATCTTGACATGGATAATTTCAAAGCTAGGATAGCTGTTCCCAGTATGGTTGAATGTGATCTTTGATTATTTTTTTTTTTAATGCCAATCATAGGTAGGATATATTTAAATCATGGACTCCATCTTTGGACTGAACTTGTATTATCTATGAAACTAAAAAGCAGGGCGTGATGCTTAGCTTAGCGTTGAACTTGGGGTAAGTTGTTGAAGTAGAATCAAAGGAAGGAGAGGAGAGATGACAATGTATCCTCTTACTGAAACATCTCTCTCTTTTCTGTAATGAATTGTCTTTTCTAGGAGTGCCTACCTGTAGTACCAACATGTAGCCTTTGGGTTCAAAACACTTGGCCTTTGTACCCAAACAGCCTTATATCAATGATGTAATTGATCAGATAAAAATATTGCCTGACCATAACTACTTTTTTAGTCCTGAGTCAATCATCACAGAGGCTTTTTAGGCTCAGAAGCCTAACTTTACATTTGTGACCGTGCCCCCAATTCCTGCAGTACAGTTGCCTAGTGTCTTTTCTAGTCTGTATGTGCACTTGTTTGTAACAAAATGTTTGAGTCCTACATTTGTAGGAAATCAACATATTGACAGGTATGTGTAAGTAAAGAGGGATTTAATGGCAGGGTGTCAGTGGAGTGTCTATCTTATGGCATCTTCTGAAATCTCCTGTTGGTCCATTTTAGTAAAAGCTGTATGTCCACCCTCTGCAGTCTGGGAAGTTGCATGGAAAACTGATCTGGATTCTTCCGGTTTCTTGTTAGCCAAAATGAGGTTTTTGGGATCTGTGTAGAAAAGCAGACTCTTTCCTGAACATGAACTCTCCTTATTTCCTTGGAGAAATGGACCACCTGAAGTGTTGTGGTGGAGCTGGATAAGAGAACTGACTATTGGAGAAGGAAGAAGGAAATGAAGTGAAATAGGATGACGTGATGTGGATCTCAGTCTAGATCCTGCAGCAGGAATCTCAGTGCCAGTTATTAGAAAGGTATAGCGACATTTTTAACTTCTTGACTGCTGACAAAAGAGTAAGGTGGATGCTCCCTCTTTCTTTAAAAGCTGGCACCTCCAGAAGTACAGTGCTTCTAGCACTAGTGTGTCTGTATTAATCTGAACTAGAAGGAAGAAAATACGGTTTGGAATAGTCTACATTGCTTCAAGTGTGTTGGAATCGGAAGAGAACATTGTATGCCAAGTCCAGTGCTCATTATGTCCTTAAAATACACAGTTTACTTACTCTTGCAAGGTGGACTGTCTTGTATAGGAGGAAGCATTTTGAGGTGTGTGTACTTCAGTTATTTCTGCTCTGCTTAGAATTTTCTTTTGTAGCAACTGTTTGGGTTTTTTTTCTTGGTTATTTTCTGCATTCCCTGCCTTGCTGAATGAATCTTCATCATGTTTCAGTTTTGCCTGAAAGCATATTTCTCCCTTATTTTGTTATTTAGTACTGTGTTTGCAAGGACTCTATGTGAAGTAGTATACTTCATGTGCTTCAAAGCTTGAAGGCAGAGTTTTATAGCTGGACACCAAATTATGCTCTTTGGACACTGGATTTCTGTAGTATGCACTTAGCTTAAGGATTTACTTAGCAGAGTTAGTAGACTTCTCCTAGAAAATGTCTCACATTTTGAACAGTTCATTTGTGGGTTAGGAAACAATCACAGAGTTTTTCAGGAACTACACAATCAGTTGAAATCATTGTTTTTGTTTTTCCTGCTAGGAAAAAAATATGGAGGCTGTCTTCAGTTTACATTCATAGTAATTCCCGGTCCTTATTTGATTGTTTCAGAGAGGTGAAAAGAACACTTATGTTGTCAGTTAGGGTGTTTATATGGCCCTGTCACTCTCATGTCCAAGCTGCTGTGATTTCCATGTGAAACCTTGGCCTTTCTCCTGATTCTCTTTATCCCCTCCTCCCATACTGCTTCTTCATTTTAATGCACAGCACTATGGTAAGAGATACTCTGCATCTACAGAGGGATGAGGAAATCACCTTTCCTTATATTGCTCACTGGGTGGCTTATTTACAGGCAGGATTCTTCCGGGGCAGCTCCTGTTGGAAGAGTGAGACATCAGAATGTCGGCTTGAAATTGCCATTCATATGTGATCTGTGAATTGGCTAATTTTGACATGTAGGTAGTTAAGAAATGATTACAGTCAGAGGAGTCGTGACCTCAACTTTTCATCATCTCCATTGGCTTGTGCCCCAGTTTGGAAGTGAAGAAGGTATAGGAAGTTTTAATTGTACCTGTGTGATTTATCCGCAGTCAGCTCTTTAATTTCTTCTGGCTGTCTGAGGTTTCCGACACGCTGTAAATTTCTCCAACTTTTTCATTATCTGCAATTTCTTTATGACTCATGAATCGGAGTGGAGAGAGAGTGTGGATTTACAGCAGAGATAAACATGTCCATAAAGTCTGTATCTGTGTCAGTAATTGTACTGCTGTCAGTGACTGTCCTGTTTTACAGGTCTCTCTTGGGAGAGGAACACGCTTTGCTACCAGTGTCAGAGAAGCGTTCGCTTTGATTTGCATTAACTTGCCAGGAGATTAGGTTGCAATGGTGAGGATGGAAATTGAGTCTGGACCTTGGCTGCTATTGTTTTTTTTTTTTTTAACTAAGTGGGTGTGTGGTTGACTTGCCCTCTATGTGCAGGAAAAATAAGCAGGTCCAGACTGTTCTTAAATACAAAATCAGGGAGGTACAGTCTACTGGTGATATCAAATGTGATACTACCCATATGCATAAATTGTGCATTCTTACCATAAAACAAATGCTGTATCTAGGTAACTGTCATATATGGAAAAAATACTGCATGGATCCTTAGGGTGTTCTCTGTCTGCTGGTGAAGTAGAATAAATATTTCTCTAAGCTTCAAGAAATTTCTGCATCTTCGCCTTCTTTCCCCTCCCTTACTCTGAGGGGAAAGTGCTATTGTGGATTTCGATGGCGAGTACTAATACAGCGTCATACTCTCCAGGCATTGATGACTCTGCTTGCTGCAGAAAGAGATGTATACTGTTGGAGTTTGAGAAAAGGGGAAAAAAAATCTCTAAAACTCTCCTAAATGTGTTAAAAGTTCAAGCTTCTGCAATTTCTCTTTGGTTTTATTTTCTGTGTGATGCCTGTTGTTGATATTTGTATACGTGGAATCTCCTTTTGTTAGACCACATAGTTTGGCTGGATTTTTTTTGTCACAGTAAGCAGATAATTATTTTCTCACAGAATTATTTTTAAATAGTCAAAGTGACTGCAAAACCACAAATTTCCATTACGTCAAGTATGCATTGGGACTGCCACATGCAGCTGATTGTTTATGATAATCTCCCTTCTGTAAAAGGTATCCAGCAGACTTAAAAAAATTCAATGTAAACTCTGATTGTGTAGATAGCTTTTAAATGTGCATAGATGAAGGAGTGTTAGAAAAGTTAAGATGACATCTGCCATTGCATGGTTGTTAATTCTGGAGCCTATTGTTGGAAATAAAGGGGAGCTTTTCGAGTGTTAGATAGTGTCCATCTAACTCTGGTAACTGAGTTCCCAAAATTGTGTATAAGGACCACGTGTTAAGGGGCCCAATAGCTGGCAGATAACTGCGCTTTTAATACTGCTGTTGATCTTAATGAGTGATGCTCAATGCAACAGCAACATTCTAAATAAAAGCTGAGTTACTATGAGATGCTTTTTACCTGGTCTTTATTGAAATGTCTGTCTCTTCTCTCCTCTGCTTGTTATCTACATCCGCATACCCACGTTGTGGATATGGTTTGGTAAAACAAAGGTCACCTCTGAAAGGTACTTCAACCAGGATATATTACTTTATTAAAAAAACAAAAAACCACCCCCCCCCCCCCCCCCCCCCCCCCAAAACTCCCACCAAAGAAAAAACACACCAAAACAAAAAGCCCCACACAACTTTTGTGTTATACCCTTGTATTCCTTTCTAAAGATCTCTTCTGAAAGTCCCCTTTGGTTCCCATAGTTTGTTCAATAGTAGGAAGAAATGCTACAATAATTTCATCCTTTCTGGAGAAGAGTTGTTGCGTTTATGTTGATAGAGTAAAGATTGATCTAGATACTTCCTGTGGTGAAGAGAAGGGAGCCTTTTCAGTGTCAGCATGGAGGAAGAGATCTAATTAATATGGAGACTAACTGACCAAACTGCTTTGAAGACTGTGAAGTCATTCATCTGATGCATCGCCATTAGCTTTTGCAGAATTTCTGGTACGGTGCTCAGAGCAGTAATTTGTGCTTTGTGAGGACATCTGGAGTTTTAGCATTGGTCAGTCAAGCAGTGGTATATGTTGTGCAACCACAAAGTTGGTTGTGCAGCCTCTGTTCTTAGAGGGTTTCCAGACCTGACTGAATAAGGCCTTAAGCAACATGATCTGAGTGCATAATCAACCCTATTTTGAGTAGGAGACCTCCTGAATCCTTGTAACCTGGATCATCCACTGATTCGATGATTGTGTAATCTAAGATCCTTTCTAGAAGTCAGTCAGTTCAAAGCCTGCATTCCCCAATCTCAGCCGAACACAGCACCGGACAGTTGGTTCAGCTCATGAGCTCTGAGTAGGAGATCTCAGGTATAACTCCATGGTCTAACTCCATGGTCTGCCTCCATGGGAGCAGCCTGAGGAAGAAACTTAAGGATTCTTATATCACAGTGATGGCTTTCATGATTTTGAGGGATCACGAATGGGCTTCCAAATACTTGCATCCACGGAGCTGATTATGAGTCTATGCAACTTGGGCTGGGGAACCTGGTTTTCTGCATAGGGAGATACAGTCCATTCAGTCTCATTTTTTAAGGAGAGGAAAAGAATGGTCCTCAACATACACGGAGGTTCTTGTGTGTTTTGGCTGAAATGATCAGTGAAACCACCATCATCTGTCTAGACAAGCAGGGGGTCAATGGGGCTTGACTGAAGAGCTTTTAGCCACAAAAGTAAAGGAATGGGCTGTCACATTAAAGCATTTCTGCCTGCCACATGCTTGGCACAGAAAGAAACATGACTACAAACAAAATGTTCTTACATTATACTGTCAGAAGCCTATTTTTTGCTACTCTCATTCTGACAGGATAACTTGTAGACTACTGTCAGTGGAGGAATTGAGGATGGGGAAAAGTTTGATCAAGCATAAGGTTATGTGCATTTTTCCATTACGGTTTAAAAACACAAAAATGCCAAACAAATCTTAGGGATGCTCTGGCAGGGACTCTCAAACCTTTGCAACTGGTCTGTATCTATTAACTAAAATTCTTTTGCTGTCTATACCTTTATCCAATTAAAACTTTTCTTCTACTTCTGTGGTATTAGAACATTTCCTCTGTATTTGCAAATATTGGAAAGATTATCCCTGTATCACCTCTGTGATATCCCTTGCTTGGTGCTGTTGTATGCCACAGGAAGGCATCATTAAAATATTGTGTATGTCATCAGTAGAAGTAAAATAAGAACATGGTGATGAAACAGACCCTAATATCACGCACTCTTCAGCCTGGGACCCAAGAAAGGTTACTAAGAAAAGCAAGGCTATTCTCAGCCATTTACATTATATATAAAAATATTTCTATTTGCAAGCAGCATAAAGGCTAAAAATCATTACTGTGGATACATACTAATGCTAGGGATTATTTATTTGTTTGGTGGCACCTTTGCCCTGCTAGGTCAGAGGCAGCGGAGTTACTCAGTACATAAGGATCAGTCTCACAGTCTCATTCAGCCAGCATTTGTGCTTTGAGAAAGGATGTACAGTGTATTTGTCAAATAGACTAAATGTTGGTGGGGTATTGCTATATTCCTTTTCAGTTTTCTCTGTTTTGGATCAGGAGATAATGCATACAAGGCTGTGTGAAAAATCTCCTAGTATTTTGTCGCTTTATTGAGTGGTTTCAGTTGTTCTGAGCGTGAAGTCTTCTGTAAGATCAATAATGGACTTGCTGCCTTTCCTCTTGCATCTCCAGTAAATCCAACTCTGAACATCCTGTCTGTATAATGCTGCTAGACCAAGTCTGATAGTATCTGTCTCTTATTGCCTCATTAACTTGTGAGCATTAGAACAAGATAAAAATGCCCTAAAGCCTCTTATCTGATGATTGTAGTAACCTTCTGAGTGCCATTAGTTTAAGTTTGCAATCAAATGCTTCCCTTGAGTATAAGGCGCACTGATTAAACCTGAAGTGTCCCCAGAGGCTTTTACAGCTGTCATGGGGGCGGTGGCTGCCCCTCTGCAAAAGAAAAAGGGGAGCTGGAGGTCCCGGTGGGGCGGCCACTCCGCAGACCTCCACGTGGTGCCCCAGCTGTTCCGCTTTGCCTAATGAATTGTTTTACAAGGAGAGGCTGGATATTGTCATCACAAGCTGCCTTCCCCAGGGACTGAAGCCAGCCTGATAATGACTAATGTTAGTGATAGTAATTGAAGTCTGATGGCTCTCCGGGGACTTGCACACCCGTAGAGCTGTCAGGCACTTGTGGCTGGTACAGTCCCATGAATACCTCAGAAACGCTTTTTAATTGCTTGACTTTCATAACTAGTTCCCATATATCTCCTGCAGAAATACACATTTTTATGGGGGGAGGGAAAAAGAAGCTGAGGACTGTGCTATGACCCTCGGTTTGCGTGTCTAGTTTACTGCCCTGATGTCTTTCTAATGAGGATGGCTGTGTGTTCATGCTCCCCTCAGGTCTCGCTGTGGATCTGCTCAGTGTCTCTGTATAGGCGTGTCCGACTGATTTCACCTGAACGTACCTTTTGCTTTATGTCTAAGCCTGATCCTTGATGCAAAGAGATTGTACTTCATTATAAAAGAATGCAATAACTTTATTTCAGAATATCGAAGGATCACTGCTATTAATAGTGTGGAAGTAATGGTAACTATTTGCATTTTGTTAGGCATTGAAAACTAGATGTAAGATAGAATAATAATCTTGTTAAAAAAGCTGCTAGCATATCCATGTGTCCCAACAGGACTGGAGTTTATGGCCATTAGCTTTTGGGGCTTTAGGACAGAAAACTGAGCAACCTATCTAGAAGTTATTCTTTTTTTTTTTTTCCCCTGATAATTTTCTCCTTTAGGAATACATTCTTGAATATAGCAGTGGATTTGAGATAAAAATAGCTGGAATGGGGAACCATACTTCTGTCTTCCCCGATAGCCTTTTGGGGGGGGGAGGGGGGTAGTTTGTTTGCTGAGTGTTGGGGGGGGGGGTTTATTTGCGGTTTGGTTTTTTTAAGTGCCAGGTTGGGATTGGCAGGTGAAGCCCACCGAGTTAAATGAATGTTTTCTGCCAGATATAGCATAGATCACAACATTACATCAGTTCAGGAAACAGCTTCTAACAGGACTGTGAGAATTGCCGTCCGCAGACCAGTACTCTTTCAGTGTCTTGCCCCCTGACAGTGGACTCTGTCAGTGTGAAGAGCTACTCTCCATTCTGCACAATTACGGAGGAGCAGGGAAAGGAAGGTTTCTTGCCAACCCTTCTCAACAGCAGTTGGTGTATTCCCTAAAATGTGAAGCTTCTATAGCTTAATCTATTGAAAATTTACCTATTTCTACCTTTTTATGTAATACTTCTTCCAGATCTTGTTAAATTTAACAATATAATGTCATATGATTTTTAATTAAAGAGCTAATAACTTGAGTGCATGAAAGCTTACATTCCTCTCCAGCTATATCCATTAGTTTAATAATGTAAGACTTTATCTCCTTGCAAATTTTGCTTTGCCTTTATTTCCTCTTACAGATTTCTTTAGCTTGATTTCATTATTATTTCTCTGGGTTTTTTTGTTTTTTTTAATTAACTTCTATGCAGTTTGTTTTCATTAAACAAATCTAACTTTAATGGCTATAAAAGGACTTCTCATGTATGAATTAATTGGATCTGGTGTGATATTGTTGTACTGGACAGAGCTCTTGTGGCTTACTTTGCTACTTATAAGGCTGGTCTTTTCTGAGAGTCTATATAGTGAAAATAACAGGTCTCTGTCTCAGTGCTGGCTTGGACAGAGGAAGAATGAAATTCATGTTGCTACTACTTGAGGAAGCTGTGAGGAAAGAACGGGTTTATTCACAAAGCAGAGTGACTAAGAGAGGGAGCTTGGAAAAGAGACAGGAGAGGGGAGACCTTGCCAAATGGAAAACATTTTCTTCGTTCTAGTTGTTGAGGGTGCTTGGAAGTATATATTCACCAGACACCTACCACTGCATGATACTAAGAGATACAAGGATAGACTGCCTGAAGGTAGGGTTTTAATACTAGATCGATCATGAGACTATGGAACAGATGCACAAGGTCAGACAATAAGACAGAAATGTGCAGGGAGGGGAAGGGAATGAGCCTAATTTTTTTGGTACTAAATCTCATTTTTATTTCATCTCTGGTTTTAGGTGACTCAATTCAGCCCACTCTGAAGTCAATGTGAAGTATCTTAGTAAATTCAGGACAAGTTAAAATGGCTCATACTAATTCGTTCCAGCCACTTTATGGATTTAAGTGTTGAAAATAGTGTTTTGTTGCTCTTGTACGTTAGTCTGTAAGTGTAGGTCTATCTGGCTTCAGGTCTAGGGGCAGTCTTCTGAGACTAGAATTTAAAGACAGCACATCTCTCTAACTCTTCCAGAGCATCCTAAAAGGCCACTCTAGGAAATGGAGTCTGTAAATGAGACTCAGCCTGAGCTGTAGGAAAGAGGTACCGAGGTCACAAGAAAAATTTTGATCGTGTGGCTAGGAGATTTCTTTGAATTAATTTATTTCTTGAATTCCCTTGCTTAAAAACTGTCTTTTTTTAGGAAAAAAAAATCCTGTCTCACTAAAACAAATTAATAGTGATGGAGAATTTACTATGTACCTATTGCGAACTTTGCTATTAAAAATCCAGCTCTTGATCCTAATGTGAATATGTCTGGGTGCTGAGACATTTTGAATTGTCTTGATCTGTACAGGAGGGTTTTTCTGTGGCTTTTTGAGTTCTAGCTGGAGATCAAAAAAAGGGTGCTTAATGCCATTGCCAGCAGAGTAAACATACTACCTCTTCTCATCATATTCATTCCAAGTTTGTTCTTCACCTCCCCCCTCCAGTGAAGTGCTGGCTCTTAGAAATTTATTTTGGTAATAAAACATTACTTTATACTTGCCCATGAAAGCATGTTTGAAGGCTGTCTGTGGATTCTTTAAAGTGTCCAAGAGATTGTTGTTCCCTGAGCACACTGCAAACTCATATCATAATTAAGCCTGATGAATTAACTTGCAGAAAGTTAAGCTCATAACTTTCAGTGGTTAACTTAGGCTCTTAAAATGCGGAACCAAACCTGTGGTTGGCATACTGTACTTCAGCTGTCAGTCCCAGAATGTTATGTTTTGATGGATTTTGGTTCTGAGAAAATGGGTGGGTTTATTCTTGTAGAAATTTTTGGTCACAATGAGGAGAGAATAAAGTTGTGTTTACTGCTTTTCACAGTTGTAAGTCTTGACAGTAAAGCTAAAGGATATAGTTCAGTTATTTTCCTGTGATTTATCCTACAATTTTTTACTGTAATTGGGGAGATGGGAATAGGAAACTCCATGCTGTGTAAGTAGAGATTTTCAGTTTGAAATTTAATTTTGAGAAGATATTTTTACTGATTGGTTGCTATAGCACAGGCATGAGTAGAGGTAATTGTAAGGCGTCTAATAACCGATTAGGCAGATTTTGCTTGTGTGTTGTTTTGAGCACTGTTTTAGTGCTAGTGAAAGCTTATTATAATAAAGCTCAGCAGAAAATATTTTATATTGATAGGGCATTTCCATATGGAGAGCTTTCTGTGCTATGAGGCATATATCCACATATTGTTTGAACTGCACAAATTGCCAATTATTTTGGTTTCAATGTACAGTCATGTAAAATCTGACTTTCCAGATATTTGGTGATATTTTACAAACATCTGTATTATAAATAATGTAAGTTTGTCTTTAAGTCCTTGCACGACGTCTCCAAAACCTAATGTTACATTTTAAAGCTTTCTAGGTTCAGCGGCCATTGAACAAATACTAGCTCCCACTTTCTTCAAATGTGACTTCTGTTTTCTCACTCTGGGGTTTAATCTCTGTTCTACTGAACCAGGTAAAATCAGGTTTGGTCAGTAGCTGGAGGAGAATCTGTGAAGAGCCCAGGCGTTGCAATAGGCAGCCTTGGTGCCCTGCTCCCCGAGGGTTGCTGAACTGTTATCTCGTGGTAGCTCTAGAGGGCTCTCTGCTGTTGGAAATGTTAAATTTCCAATGAGTTATGTGACAAAGATCTTAACCTGTTGGCCATTAAAGAACTCATAACACTTTTTTTGCAAATGCTAGCCTCATTGTCACCAGCAAAATACAGCATATGCAATTAGAATCTAATTTTATCCAGTGTCAATTAGAGATTCTCATTTTTATTCTGAACTGTGTTCCGTTCTGCGTGTAAATGGCTGTCACTTAAGTTACAGCATGTAAGTAGCGTAGGAAATAATTTTTGTGTATGCGGTTTGCAAAGTTCCTTGTGTAAGTCACTAGAAGTATGATGTTACCAGCACTGACAGGAAAGAGAGGAAATAATTATCCCAGCCTTTATTGTAACCATGTGGTTCGTTACTGTAATAACCTTAGAAGTACGTGGGCATTGTTACGGGAGCGTTAGAAAGAAATATATAAGATGGATGTCTAGGTGAGACAGGATGAAAGTGCGAATAGTAATTTTCAGCAGTGTAATAGGCATTTGTCATCAAGTTGTATCAAGTAGCATTTGGAAAGGAAGGAATACCTACGTAGTAGTACTGGGGTTTATTTCCAAACCCTTCCTTTGGGTGTTACACAGGGACATGAATGTGCAGTATCATGCTGGGTTCAACTGGGTATTCTGTATCAGATTTGGTTACATTAAAATGGACTTTAAAATGGTTAGTTTGAACATGAGTCAAGCAGTTAAAGAAAATAATGCTGTCTTTCCTAGTGTAATACTAAACTCTATTCTCTTACAGTTTTGTAGGTTTACTTTTCCATATACATGGTTTTGTGCTGAAAGTGCATTGCATAAGGGAAGCTGATGGCTTGGGGAGCTACTGGTGACATTTGGGGGGGTTGACACATGGATAAGAATGCAAGGCAGTTGGGTAGGTAAGCCCTTTCATTGAGTGTATGTGCTAACATAAGCAGCAGTATGTAATAATTTCAGTGCTAAGGCTGGTGTCTTAAACATAGCCAAGGAAGAAACATTTACGAACATGAATTACAACAGTTTGCATCTCCTGGAGCAAATGTCTTTGGTTTCAGAAACTGGTGCTGCATTGCTTTCACTCAGTTGTATTTTAAAAGCTGTTAAGAATAGAAATAACTAGAAATAACACCTGTGAAAACTTTAAGACTAGAAAACATCTGTGAAGACTAGAAATAACTGCAATGTGATTACAGCTTACATTCTCCAACGCGTTTGGGCAGCATGGTTTGGATGTCCGTTATGGATGGTGCTGCAGTCTTCTGTGTGATAAAGAGCTTATGTATCGAGGGAGTGAAAATAACGTTGAGTTGGACACTCAGTGAGCTCCCCAGTAAGAACATGTGCAAGTGTCCTGCTTTACCTGCTCTGTGGTGAGTTCTGTCTTGTGTACTCTGCAGAGCCCTCGCTTGAAATAGCGGTTGTGAATTTACTGCTGAAGGGGGAAAAGGTGAAATATGGCTGGATTCAGGAAGGGAACAGCTTGTTTTATTTTCACTGGTAGCATCTGCAGTTCCCCAAACAATGTGGGCTGGAGAAACTGGCTGTTGAGAGCCACATCTTGATTAGATGTTTGGGCCTGTTATAAAATCCTGTGAT
The DNA here is from genome assembly GCF_011004875.1 of Balearica regulorum gibbericeps. Lineage (NCBI taxonomy): Eukaryota > Metazoa > Chordata > Aves > Gruiformes > Gruidae > Balearica > Balearica regulorum. The sequence goes on along the minus strand of NC_046188.1, from coordinate 26,641,467 downwards.
GTTTGCCAGTTCTGCCAGCATGGAAATGCTCCTTATACAATGGAGGAAAGGTGTTGAGAAATCTTTCCTGTAAATTCTGCTTTTTCTCTTCCTCTAGGACCTACTTTTCATAGTAGGAAAAATACACCAAATTACCCTTGTCTGCATAAAACACAAACTAATAACAATTAAGCTATTGATTACTTTTTCAGGCAGTGAGAAGATGCTGTTTCTAGGATTTGTTTCCTCATGCCATCCCTGACTTCAGACACCTGCAACACACCAGTTCTGGTTGTAGATGAATTCAAATGTTCATTCCTCCTAGCGTTCTGGATGTATTTATTGCATGTACTACATCTTTCCATGTCTGACCACTGTAATTTGAGAGGAAATCATATCTTTTTTATTTGAGGGTATGGATTGTACTAGTTTAGTTGAAGTGGGGATTTTATATTGGTTTTAATACACTAGTGAAATTTTGTGTATTGAGATCTTAAGCAAATTAAAACTTTGTATGCAAGTATTGAGCTTGTGCTTGTAAATTCAGAGGATAAACATAGGTGTGGCCAGTTTTAAACTACATAGGATTTTGGATTGTTATTTGAAATATATTTTCAAGTAATTGTAATTGAATGGAAATAATTTCTGTGAGATACAATATTGTGGGGTGGCATCTGTACCCTCCATTATTTATGCTTTGACTTGTTAGTTTTGAATACTTTCCTAGTCAGTTGATAATCAGATCAGAGTACTGAAGTCACTGAACAAAATCTCTGATAAGTGTCTCAGAATTAGTGTTACAGAAATGCTCTCAATAGGTTTAACATGCTTCTGTCTATATTCCATATAATACTGTACATTGTTAAACCCTGTCAGTTTTGCGATCTAAATAATTTAGGGAAAAATTAATTAAAAATGCCCTTTGGCTGTTGAATCTGCCTGAGGGACATCCTCCTTGTTTGCAGGATTTAGGGTGGTGAGGCACTGGAACAGGTTGCCCAGAGAAGTTGTGGATGCCCCCTCCCTGGAAGTGTTCAAGGCCAGGTTGGATGGGGCTTTGGGGAACCTGGTCTAGTGGAGGGTGTCCCTGCCCATGGCAGGGGGGGTTGGAACTAGATGAGCTTTGAGTTCCCTTCCAACCCAAACTGTTCTATGATTCTATGATTTGAAAGTACAATCCCTATGTTTACTTTCCAGTGGAGCTGTTCAAAAAAGTCACTAAATACAGAAGGGGATGCAGTGAAAGTTACTTGGCACAAATTTATATGGAGAAGTAAAAGGAAATAAACATTTTCTATAGTCTTCCATTCTAGTTATTTTATGGCTAAGTAACTATGGTGAGTAAAATTCGAGTGAATGAGTATCAGAGATCACTACACAGCTGAAAGGGATAAAAAAGTGTTTTTCACCAGTGGTGGCCTTGAACCTTGAGGCCTATATATAAGCTTTATGTTATCTGAGGCTGTATCCTAATTGCCTTAAGATGTATTAAGTGCATGTATAAGTCTTTTCGCTTCAAGATCTGCTTTTTACTGAGTTCCCCATTTCTCTGTTTAAAACAACAGAAAAATGACTTGTGGTGGTCATTTCACTTTCTGGTAATCCAGCAGCATTGCTGAGCTTCTGTGTCTTGGTTTGAAAGTACAGTGGCAGTGTTTGTTTGCATTTTAAAAATCATTTCAGTTGGAATTATTATAGCACAAATAATTTAAAGGTTGTAACAGCTGAACTTTATATATGTAAATGCATATATTAGCGTTACCTGGCAGTTGTTTCAGCACTATTCTGAATGTTTTATTGGAACTTTTTAAAATGCCTTTTTTTTTTTTTTTTCTTTTTTTTTCTTTTTTTTTAATTATTTGGACCCAGTTTCACCACATCACCTGCTCTGTTTAGGAAACTTCGTTCAGCCAATCCACGTAATTCTCTAGTTGCAATGGGTGGCAATGCCTACCCTCTGAAGAGCTGGCTTGTGAATTCTTGTATGAGCTTCTGGCCCGAAATCTATTGATCACGCTCGGATCACAGTAGTGCATTTCCCAGGCTGAAGTTGCAAAGTCCCCAGTCTCCAGGTTGCCTGCTGCTTCCCTGTTAGAATTCAGCATGCCAGACCCACAGCACCCCTGTCTTTCATGAATGGAATTCAAAAAGACACTTACATTTCCATAAATAAATTAGGAATTCAGTGGCTTCTTCCGGCTAATCAGGGCAGGCTGATAAACCTTGCTAGCTGTTTAATAAATGAATTGTGACTGATTACCTATTAATATGGACGCCTCAGGAATTCACCCTGGGGGAAGCAGAGCAGTGAAATAGAGAGGGGCATGGCCCCCTGGGAAATCAGGGCTTCATGTTTGCAGCTTAAATATCTCTGTGAAGTATCAATAAGGAGGTAATTGAATTTTGAACACAAACATGAGCGCCGGATGGATGAAGGAGAGGGGGGCTCTGATCATCTCTTCATGCCCCTTCATACTCCCCTCCCCTTTCCCTTAGAGACCACTCTAGTGAAGATAGATGCTAAATCCATTAAATAAAGATTAGACTCTGTCGTGGTAGAAAATGGCAGCTTAGCTAGATCCCTGGGCAAATTGGGACCTTTAGCAATACAGAAAATTAAAATATACATTTTTAACAAGTGTGCTGTCGACACAGTAATAATGACTGTGTGGCTTATGGGGTTTGCTCACCTTTCAGATCTGCTTTTGTTTGGTTATATCACTTGCTCTTGTTTTGAAACCAGCCTGCTTGGTCTCTTTGAAGCAGAGAAGATGTGGGGGAAGGAAGGTGGGGTTGGTTTTTTTTCCCACCTTGCTTTCTGTCTTGAGTACTTTTTCTTGGCTGTTATGCTTGCAATAGTATAGAAGATCAGTACTCTTGTATTAGAATATGGAAATAATTAACTTTGACTCCAGCATGCTCAGGTACATGTCCTGAAAAGTAGTTGGAAATAGTCTAGAGGAAGCATAGAGATGATATTGGAGAGTGAAATGTAAATGTGATTGTTTTTTTTTTTAAAATGGGTTTTATTCTTTAAGTACATGGGTTTGTTTTTGATTTACTCCAGATCAATTTTTCTGAGTTCTACCATTAGTGAAAAGATTGGTATAGGGGTGTGCATTGTAAAATGTTAATGTTCTTTCTTGTCATGCAATGAGCTGTAGAAACACAGCTGAAATGGCCTTTAATGGGCGACAGTCTTCCTTTATAATACTGTGTTAGATGTAGAACGGGATCAGGCCTTCTTCATAACTTTGCATGCCCGATCCTGTGTTGCAGAAAGTCAGCAGATCCTCCTGGGTTTTGCAGGCAGAACCTCATCTGCCTGTAAATAGGGGACCAATTGCCATACTAGAGAGGCTGCTCCTCTTTTCCCAAATAAGATGATCATTCTTCAGAACAAAATCCAAAATTGTTTCTGTTTAACGTTTCTTAACAAGAAATGAGCCTAAACTTATGTGTTCCTGGGGGAAATTGCTGTTCCTTCGAGAAATTTTTCTCTTTACCCTGGATAGTTTTGAGAATGCAAAGAGAAAAAAGGGATTTATGCTTTGCCTAATTGTAGTGGACCAAGACAGTCGTAACATGGGGACTTCTGTCTGGTCTTCCAGAACTTCTCCCTGATAACATCACTTCCTTCTTTTCAGACTGCTCTGAAATTTTAGCAGTCATGCCTGGAAAACCCTTGATGCTGCATCCTCAGCTGCTAAGAACTGAACCCAGCATTGTCATCTTTGGTTTAGGAAGAACAAAAGTAGATGTTATTAAGTATAACAAAAGTATTAATATACATGGGTCCATTCCAGAGACAGTAATCAGCGTACCGGTAATGCCTTGGCTTCCATTAACTCAGAGTTGCTGCAGATATGGGAATGGTTTTCCATCTGTTTCCCAAACTATTATCTGCTTCCACGTCCCCAGCAGTTTACTCACTTGTCTTTTGTCAGAGGGTTTTTGGGTTGGGAATATCTGTATTCTTTCATCCAGCCATGCTTCTAGCAAAGAAAAAAAATGACTAAACTGGCTCAAGGATTCTGTTTCATGGTGTCGGCACCAAATTGAAAATGAACAAGTACCACCCTTAGCTAAATTGCAGTAATTGATGGTGTATGTGCTATGGCGTGTCTTAATTTAAGCAGCAGCCAAATCTCAAACCTCCCTTGGTAAAGGTAGATTACAACATTGGGATTACCTTTAGCCAAGCATGTTGATCTTGGACTCCTTTTCTCTTGGGACTTCCTGGCCTTTGTCCCCTTGCAAGGGGTCAGTTCCTCTCCTGAACCTCGCCCCTCTCTCTCCATTTCTTGGTCTGCTAAATATTTATAACCCATCTAGTTTCCTTTAACCTTGGCTGGCCCCTTTCAAAGAAGTCACCAGTACCTTGACAGGCTATGTCCTTGTTTCTCTCATGCTACTGGCACCCTTAGCCTTACTGTATCACCTGTCCCTCTGCATATTTCGGAGATTTTTCTGCTGTCTTCTCCCTGCATATAAACTTAGACTGACTTTCTAGTTCAAGAGTCTTCCTTTGTGTATTCCAAATAAAAAAGGAGAATCTTGCTAGTTTGTTCTGTAGCTTCTGAAAGCGGGCATGTGCCAGGAACCTCACAAGCTTATGGCTTTCCACATATTAAGGCACTTAGTGATGCAGCATTTTAATTAAATTAACCAGAATTCGTAAATTGAAGATAGACAGATTTTCCAGATCATCTCAATATGAGCTTTTAGAGTGATCAACACTCTGCTGGTGTTTAATCCATCAGACTGCCATATGGAGTGTTGAAGAGCAGAATATCTGTTTGTTAACAATTGTTGTTTTTTCACGTCAGCAAGTATGATTTTCGTATTTGAGGACCTGGGAGTGCAATCTGTTGCTGCATCTCTTACACGAATTATATCAACCTCATGCCAGACCCCATTTCATGCCTATCCCTCTTTTTTACTGAATCCAGGTGATCCAGTAGGCTCTCCAAATGGCATATAGACCAAAGAGGGTCGTTCTACCAGAGTCTTCAGAAGTTTGTTGGTTACACTATCACAAGAGGAATGCGTCCAGATGTCCTTTATGAGAAATTACAGATATCTGTAGTGTCAGTGGTTTCTGCAAACAGTTGCGACACTTTTAATGAAGCTTTGCAGTTTGAACAATCAGAATGTAAGTTATAATTCACAAAAGTCAGAAAGCTGTTCCTCACCTTCAGGATCAAGCCAACCTTTTATTTATTCTGTATTAATACCTGTCTTTGATTTCTAGGATATTTTCTATGTTGGACTTCCTTAGCAATAGAAGTTACCTGTCTCTTCAGAGTAGAGGTCTGTTCCATTTTGTTGACATAGAAGTCTGTTTCTACTCCTTTAGCTGAGTGAACACTGCCAGTTGTTGGTCTTTCCAATGGGAAAAATACTCTTCAGGCAAGAGGGGAAAAAACCCCACCTTCCTATCTTGTGACTTTTCCATTGCTGTCTTCAGAAACAAGTATTGGCTGTTCTGGCTGGATGGGAGATGGGATGGGCCCAGTGCAGAAATACATTTTGTAACCTAGCCTCAGGCTCTTCTCATCAGATCTAATTTAAGATATTTTCCGCTGTCAGAACCCCCTGAATTCTCTGCAGGAGTAACATGCAATCATTTTTATGCATCTGAACATTTTCGGAACTGTTGGCTTATTTGCTTTCTTGGATGCATTGACAGAGTGTGGGGAATAAGAAGTGCTTATTAAGACAACTTTGGTTTTGATCTCTGTTTAGGTAAGGTATGAAGAGGAGGGAACTGTTGGTATGTGTTGATGATATTAGATGGAAAACGATGGTTTCTAACCTTTATTAGAGTTGTCCATCTTATCCAGCAGATGGCATTGAAAATGTACCTGCTGCTCTCTCTTCTTGCTAAGCGGTGCCTTAACTGAAATCCTATAGGCTGTATGCTTCCCTTTTCTCTGCTGCATAGCTGCAGATCACTTCCTAAAGAGGATTTTGAGTGCCTAGTGGGTAAAACAAAAGCCAACACATCCATGGATTAATGAGAAAGGAATTTAAGGCTGGTGTGCTGTACCCTGCACAAAATCCGTTTTCAGGATTTCAAAGTACATTTAGCATTTGGACAAACCCTAGTAGTAGTCTTCTTTTTCCTGACTGACTTTGTTTGTCTGTCATCTGCTTGTCTGCCAGTCATCTTGGTATTTGTGTCATGTGGGCAAATTAGCAGTGATCTTTCAGTAAGCTCAGCACGAATGGCAATGTTAAGCACTCATCCTTTTGAGTAGTCCCGCAGTACTCACTAGCTCAGACGTTCTGGTGGATTCCCAGAGAGGGCTTCTTCAAGCCAGCGGCAGCATCTGTCCTGGTGAGGGACATCTCGTAGGCTAGTGACAGTAGGAGTTTGTAGGGCCTTTGCATGTGGGTCACTGGAGATTGTGGATGTTGATGACTTTTAGAGGGGATGTCACTTAGCTTCTAATTAAATCATGAAGATGTGGGATGTAGATGTGGAGTAATCCTTCAAATGGTAACTGGCTATGGCAACAAAGCTGAGAAGTGAAAAATCTTTACTATGCATGAAGAGAACTTCAGTTCCATAGTACATGTTGTTTCCTGTCTTTTTTTGTATTCTTTTATCTTTATCCTTTCTTTTTTAGTAAATATGCTGTTTAATCCCATTTCTGTACAAGTGTTACTGTACTCATATGCAAGGTAAAGTGGTTTATTACTCCTCAGCATCCAAATAATTTGAAAGAAACGATAAAATTTATGTATATGAAACACAATTATGATGCGAGTTAGCATGAATGCCCACATCAGAACTATGTAGCATGGCTTTATTTGCCTGATATTGTTAATATATTGTTCTATATTGTGCTTGTAAGTTAACAACGTACCTATTTCAGAGTATTTAGATCTCACTGGGGGCTAATGAACATTGCTACCTTTCTAGAACAATGGGATTAAAAATGCCTTCTACCAGCCCTTTCATTTCCTTTATATCTGAGCACCTGAATATACGTGAAAAACAGAGCTTTTTACTCTCTCCTCCTTCTATTCCCAACCAGTTGTCTGTGATCCCTCTCTTTTGATGACTGTGAACACCACAGCTGTTCTGTCCCTCATTTAGCCTTGTGACCAAGTATAATGCTTGACTGTCCAGTAACTCCAGGCATTCAAGCTATAATCTAAATCTTCTACCATTTTTCTATATAACACCTATGGAATAAAACCTTTCCTGTCTATCCACATAGCTCTTACCCAAGTTCATATCATCTTACACCTTTTCCAGAATCTTTTACTCTGATCTTAACAAATCTCATTCCAGTTGCAAAGATCAGCTCATCATTTTGGCTATGGTCAAGATCTCCACACATTTCTCTGTACACTTTGGTATTGTATGAAACCACTTTTTTCTCTTTGTGCTTTATCTACTATACTGCATCCAGTAACAGGAAGACAACAAGGACTTCCAGTCTGTCAAGAATGCAGATTGCTATGAGCCATTGAGTTGTGGTCAACAGCTCAATGTCCAAGTGGAGAACGGTGACAAGTGGTGTCCCTCAGGGCTCGATACTGGGACCGGCACTGTTCAACATCTTTGTCAGCGACATGGACAATGGGATCGAGTGCACCCTCAGCAAGTTTGCCGATGACACCAGGCTGTGTGGTGGGGTCGACATGCTGGAGGGAAGGGATGCCATCCAGAGGGACCTTGACAGGCTGGAGAGGTGGGCCCATGCGAACCGCATGAATTTCAACAAGGCCAAGTGCAAGGTCCTGCACATGGGTCGGCGCAGTCCCAAGCACAGCTATAGGCTGGGCGAGGAATGGATTGAAAGCAGCTCCGAGGAGAAGGACTGGGGGGTATTGATTGATGAGAAGCTCAACATGAGTCGGCAGTGTGCGCTTGCAGCCCAGAAAGCCAACCATGTCCTGGGCTGCCTCAAAAGATGTGTGACCAGCAGGTGGAGGGAGGTGATCCTGCCCCTCTACTCTGCTCTTGTGAGACCCCACCTGGAGTACTGCGTCCAGCTCTGGGGGCCCCAGTACAGGAGAGACATTGAGCTGTTGGAGGGAGTCCAGAGGAGGGCCACGAAGCTGATCAGAGGGCTGGAGCACCTCTCCTGTGAGGACAGGCTGAGAGAGCTGGGATTGTTCAGCCTGGAGAAAAGGCGGCTCCGGGGAGATCTAATTGCAGCTTACCAGTACCTGAAGGGGCCTACAGGAAAGATGGTGAGGGACTGTTTATCAGGGAGTGTGGTGACAGGACAACGGGTAATGGGTTTAAGCTGAAGGAGGGTAGGTTTAGATTAGATGTTAGAAAGAAATTCTTTACTGTTAGAGTGGTGAGGCACTGGAACAGGTTGCCCAGAGAGGTTGTGGAGGCCCCCTCCCTGGAAGTGTTCAAGGCCAGGTTGGATGAGGCTTTGGGCAACCTGGTCTAGTGAAGGGTGTCCCTGCCGATGGCAGGGGGGTTGGAACTAGGTGATCTTTAAGGTCCCTTCCAACCTAAACCATTCTATGATTCTATGATTGCTGTGTTTTCTAAGAAACTGGTTTCCCTGCACACTTTGGAGGCATACTCTGTAAACATCCACGGAGCTAGCTCATCCTCCTTCCACCTGCTGTACAGTGTGTATAGAAATCTTGATAACTGTTAAGATGATGTGTTGTGCACGTGATACTTTGCAGTGTTGTCTCAGCTGTATGCCTCTATTTTCTGTCAGTATTTATATAGCATCTTTCCTAAGCTCCTTAGGGCAGAAATAACTTGTCCTGTGTTTGTACACCACATAACAGAGTGGGTACTTGATCAATTACAAGAACTTACAGGTATGAAAATAATTATTCAAGGTGTACATCAGCATTGCTAGCTACTTGTACTTATTTAAAGGTATCTGTCAAGCTAGCATCCTGGCTGTTTTCTTCTCTTTTTGTTGACACTTTGTTGAACATGTTGGCTTCCTCTGCTTTGGCATTACATGTCCTAACAGCAGATATGTATGGAATAAACTTTGTTGAGTATTCTCAAAGGGCTTCAATAATATAAACACAGTCTTCCGCAGGAGTGTTCAAGGCTCTTTTGACTGACTGCTAAAGAAGCAGTTCTAGGAAATGCCACAAAAGGTACGCTTGATGTTTAGGACCAGTTTCTGTGGCTGTTACCTTTTTGAACCTACCTGGACTCTCCAAATCAGAAATATAATCACTCTAAGCTGTACATGCAGTCAGATCTTAAATAAGCTAAACTGATGTTTTGGAGGCATTTGTGTCTTTCTGTACATTTATATGACGTTTTTAACTTAGGCACCTCAGTCAGGAACCTTAATTTAGCTGGCATGGATCTAAGCTTTGGATCTAAACCACTATTCATGAAACTAAAATAGAATTCCCTTGTTTCATAGTAATTCTATTCCCACAATCTTGGAACTTGACAGAGAAAAGTCTATACCTATTCATGGGTGGGGGAACCTGAGGGATGGAGAAGTCACATAACAGGAGTGACTGCATCACGAATAGGAAACCAGGTTTCCATTTGCAGGCTAAAGTGCTGTCTGCTGGGGCATGCTGTCAGTCTAGCCCAATAATTGCATCCATCACATAAAACTTTACCTCTAAGTAATGCAACTCTTGCTGTATTTGAGATAACGCTTTCTGACACCAAAATAATATCATTCAGAACTATTATCAGAAACAGAAGAGGACATACTTGAAGTTCAAATGTGACAGCAATTAGTCACAGCCTTGCTTTTGCTTCTATTATAAAATACCAGAAGGGAGAGAATAGAGTAGAATCTATTCTCTGGACCTGCACTTTCTGTATAAATTACAGGCTGCTTGGAGGCCCATAATATTTTAAAATGTTTTATGTCTTGTACATAAATAGCAAAATCTTTTTTTCAAGAAGTTGTGAAGTAATTGTACTTTGCTGTTATTTCTGGTTAGGTAAGTCTGAGAAAGTTAACAAATGAAGTATGATCTTCATGTGCATTTGTGATCAAAGTTTTAGTTCAACTACACTGATGTAGTCTTCTTCCTTAACAAAAGTTTGTCATTTTGGTAGGTTTGTAAAGAGTAGGTTTCAAAATAATTGGCATAAGTTGACATGGATAGAAGGTGGTGACAAGGCTCTTTATTTGGGCCAACTTCACTCGATAGTTCTTTATACTTGGACTGGTAAGAATGGTTATGCTAAGTTGTTCTGATACTCTGTATGTTGTTTTATTACAGGATTTTGATGTTTCTAAACTGATAGCTTGCTGTTCAGCAGAATTCTTATGACAAAGCTATCTGAACTTGAATTTAGTAAAAACAAAGTAATGGGAGTTTGTATGCAGTTGGTAAATGTTGCAGCGTTTAACTGTGCTTTGCATGTACCCCTCAAGCCTCCTGAGCTCCTGGGGTGGTCCAGAACAGCCAGGTAGAAACACAGTCCCCAGCGTGGCAAGGTTGAGCAGATTGCTCTACCTTAATGTCTTCAGGCTTGAGTGAAGCTCCAAGACACAGCAAATTATTGTGCTGTTTCCCACCTTTTGTGCTTGATTTTAATAATCGTGTGTGCTTTACAATTCATATTTCTGCATAAGGTTTCATAATCTTTTCCCACAAAGGAAGGAAGTCTTATTCTGTCTTTTGTAGCTTCAGATACTCTGTCACTTCAGGCAGTCTTTTGGTAGGAATAATTTTGAGATAGTGTGAAATACACTATTCACTTCTAGAGAGCTGCTTATAAATCAAGAGTTTTCTTCATGAGAATGTGGAAGAAAAAAAGTGGATCTCTGATTTTGAAAGGTAGCGCAGTTGTTATTTTACATCTCTACAATTGAGAAGATAAATTGAAAATTCCTATTGACTTCCAACCCTGAAAAGAATAAGGGGGAGGGGGGATTCAGAAAAAAGTAATGGAATCCAGTCAGATTAAAAGTAGCAAAAAGGAATGCTTTTTCAACAAGGAATAATTTGATGTGGAACTTTCTGCCACACTGGGATTTTTTTTTTTTTTTGACTGAGTACTTAGCAGCTATTGAAAAGGAATCGGGCAATTAAATGGATGATGAGAACATTTCTAGTTACAGAAGAATAAAATATAAAATGAAGTAGAAAATACCAACTGCTTCAGGATATAAAACAAGCACTTGAGGAATCTTTCAGAGACGATTATTCCATATGTCTTCATAATGGTGTTCCTTGTTTTTTCTTTTTCTCGGTGATGCTTCTGATATTGGGTGCAGTCCCACAGGATACCTGGCTGGATAGATCTCTGATCTGCCCTGCTCTATCAATTCGTGTGTTCATTTACTGTTTTTATGACTACAGACCAGACAGATTCTTGTTTAATAGGAAATAAGATTTCTGCAATATACTGTATTACTCTTTTTTAGCGACTAGTCTTAGATCCTATCTATTGATAGGATTTTCTATACAAGATTTTAGTCAGTGATATAGAATGTAAATTCAGAGCATGCTCTGAGTTAAATCTCTAGAGACAACATTATTATTAAACCTTTTTGAGGGTGTCCCCAGTGGCAGCTCCATAGAGCAGGTGGCCTGCACGGCACGAGCACACAGGGAGTCAGGAGCCTGTGTCTTATCAGAGCATATAATCTAAAAATCACTCAGCCTGTTTCTCTCTCCTGGGGAGATGACGACGATGACACAGGACTCTTATGCTAAAACCTAATTGTTAACCTGCAGAAGACGTCATTCAACACAAATCCCAACAGAAAAGGGCTGGGTGATAGATGTTTCTGGGTAACGAGCCAAGCTGTCATTTGGTTTTCAACAGATAGTTCTCTGGGTTGCCTCAAGATTTTCACGCCTAGTACCTGGCTTACGTGAAAATAGAGAACATATTAATTAAAAAAAAAAAAAGTACAATTTCTGTTTACTAATGGATGCATGTAAAACTTGGAGGAGCAAACAATTCCTCCCCTGTCTCAGAGCACGAAATGCACTGACTCTTGTCTATGGTGCTCAGGTTTCCTGGAACAATAAGCAAAGCAGTTGCTGGATGGAGGGTTAGAGGCTAGGAAACAGTGTTGAACAGGAATATACAGCAGGTAGGTAATATTTGGGAAAGGACTGTAGGATTGCATATACATCTGTTGATAGGAGCATGGCCAATAGATCGCAGGAGGTGATTGTCCACCTCTACTCAGCGTTCATTAGACTGCATATGCAATGCCACATCCAGTGGTGTCCCCCACACCCCAGCATGAGGAAGACATTGGTAAACTAGAGTGAGTTCAGTGGAGGGCCACCAAGATGATCAGGGGGCTGGAACACTTTCCCTGTGAACAGAGGCCGAGGGAATGGGGCTTCTTCAGCATGGAGAAGAGGTGACTTCACAGGGACCTGCTGGCTGCCTGCTAGTGCCTATGAGGAGGTTATTGAGAAGATGGAGTCAGCCTCTGCACAGTGCTGCATGGTGGGATGACAAGAGACAACACTCATAAATTGGAGCAAGAAGGCTTCTGACTGCATTCAAGAGAAAACTTTTTCAGCATGGAACAGTTAAGTATTGGAAGGATTGCCAAGAGAGGTTCCATCCATCCATGGATGTTTTTAACACTTGTCTAACTAAAGTCCTGAGCAGCCTGTCTGTTCTGAACAGAAGGTTGACTGGAGACCTGCCAAGGGCCTTTCAAACCTGAATGATTCTCTGATTCTGTACAATTTTCCTCATATGGTATTATACTGTATACCTTATCATTTGATCTGTTGCCATAGATTAAATTTTCTTCACTCATCACTTTTTACTTATATCCTCTTTTTTACTTATACCTCTTCTACTCTGCTGTGCCTTTCTACCTCCAAATATGTCTGATAGTCCCATTGTCACTGGATCATGGAGCCTTCTTGGTTCTCCTGGCTTCCAAAGTTTCTCCAATGCCCCTCAATCCTCAGATCAATCTCACCAGTCACTAAGTCTATGGAGACTCCTCATGGCCAACACCACCTTCTGCTTTACTTTCTGAGCTGTCTTGTAGATGGTTTGCCTTCTGCTTTGCTGCAGTGCCTGTATTGTTGGTTTCCAGTAATGGATGGAGAACACTGGTCATTAAAAGATAGCTATGGCACTGTATTCAGCTTGCGTAAGAGAAGAAAGTAATGGTAGACATAGCCTCAGACCAGTGGTATGGATGGACTGCGAATATAAATGAAGAGATTTTGGGAAGCAAAAGAGTACCAAAGCTTACCGGGCTGCTCTCAGTAGACCTTCTGGAGGAAGAAATAATGTTGTTTTGTTTGTTTTGGCTTGATTTTTTTTAGCAATGACAATTGACTAGTATGCTTTATTTCTGGGTTTCAAGAAACTGGAGTTTCTTCTGGCCACTACTCTCAGGAGATATGTGCAGACTCTGATGCCTTTGCATTTCTTGTATTTGAATCATGTCTTTGAGCTTTTCTTCAAAACCCATGGGTACTAGAAATGTGAGGGTGTTTATGAAAAATGTTCTTGTATTTCTTCATGGGTCTGGGAGGGTTTATTTTTGGATGCAGCTTTTACATCTCCTTTTATAGCTGGGCCTTGCTTGGTTGCCTTTGAGCTCATAAACAGCTAAATTCTAATAATTGTAGCAGAGCCTGCATTCTTTATATTGTAGTATCTATTCCAAACAGCCCTGAGTGGTATTACAATTTTCTTATCAAGCAGGTCAGACTAAAACTACTCAGTAACAACAATTTTCCCGTTATTTTCAACTCTTCCAAATATACATTTATTTTCTTTATTCATTTGAACTTGATTTTGGTAGTATTTGGATGCTGGAAAAAGTGTAGCATTTCTAAACCAGTGCATTTCCTCAGATGTTTTGTGACCAACCTGGAGTTGGTAAAGATGGTTTTGAATTCCCTGAACCCTCTTCTGGACTTTAAAATATTCCTCAGCTCAGAGTATTGTTGCCAGGAGAAGAGGATTGTGGCAGGCAGAGCATGTGAAACTAGTTAGTAGTAGAAATGAAAAAGCTGGACTCGAGCAAGCAGTGTATGTACTCGGAAGGATGAGGACAGGGATAAGGGTAGTCATTAAAGAAAGATTCGTGTGGAGGGAAGAATAAAATGATGGAGGCAATTGTGAAGGTTTTCTTCTGCAATCCACAAACTGTATATTGCTGCTCTTCCATAGTTCTGGTTTAACCAAGGTTGAGACTTTAGCCTTGGAACACTGAGATTTCAATCATTTACTTGTATTTGCTCATAGAGACCTTTTGCTTGGATTTTTTTGAAATTATAGATGTCTTCTCTGTAATTCCATATGTTGTATTGTACTAATAGCAAAAGGAATCTTATTTGATTTACACATGAAGTAAACTAATATAATTCAGTCATAAAAATGTGAATCTTCTTTTCATAGAGACCTTCAATATTGACAATTCATTGTTGTGTCAAGGGCTGCAGTCATCTACATGGAAAAATGTTTCAGTAAGGAATCTTGGGATTAGAAAACTTTTAAAAAAATTAGTCTGCTTTTTAAAGACAAGACATACCTCTGAAAAAATAGAGACTATACCCTAGTATGAGCTTCTCTCATCCAGATATCTCTTCCCATGAAGCTTGTTGGCAGAAGTTAAATTTAAAAATTCAGTTCTGCTTCACAACTCAAGCCATTAGCTGACCTACTGACAGGGGCTTGTTTCTGCCTTTTGGAGGTCAAGGATACCCCACCATTCTTGAACCAGAGCTGCAAGCCTCCCCGTAAACATGCCTTGATGTCTTCTGATTGGATTTGTGTGTCCTGGCTTGCGTAACCATACAGCTTGTATCCCAACATTATTAGCCAAAAAGGAGTATAGGGACTTACATAATCGTTACACGATTATTTTTCAGTAACTGTACTGTAAATATGTAATTCTCTCTACTCCTAATAACTCTTAATCCCTTTGTTCCTATTGGCTCTTGGGCTCAGATTTGCCATGGCCTGCATGCCCCAGCCACTGATAAGACTTGAAAAAACTGTTACTTTCGAGGTTCACCTGCTTTGCTCCCAAGCAGTAAATACCTGCTCCCCAGCACAGGCAAGGCCACCGTATCATAGTGGACCATTTTGTGGTAGTTTGGGCAGCACTTCTGCCTGCGTGCCTTCTGAGAAGCGTCCATTCACCTCCAGAAACTTTTCATACCTGGCCACTTGCGTACATTCAGTGCAGACCTCTCCACTGAGCTTATTCATGTGGTTTTTGCTCAAGAGTTCTTGAGCAAACAGTTCTGACTTCATCTCTGCATGCTGCTAGGTGAAGAAGATGCCTCTCTGATATACTGCGGTGAGAAAAGTAAATCATCAGGAATTCTTGGGCCTCTGCAGGGGTTGGGAGGCCAGAAAGAGTTTATTTTCCTTTTGGTACAAGCAGGTTGGGAAAAAAAAAAAAATCTTCAGAGTGCTTCTTGTTAAAACATGCCCCATTTCTATCCCACTATTTGCTCCATACATCTGTGGGACTTGGTGGTCAAAGCTCTCCCAAGCTGTTGCTGTTCCAGTAATAACTTATGCTAGTAAAGTCCCTTTCAGGTGTAACTGAAAATATTCAACTTCGATGTAAAATTGACTTTCATACTGCTTTTACTATTAGAAGTAGAACTTGAATTTCTTTCTTTAAGCCTTATAAAATATTTGAACATCATTTTTCTGTATTTAATTAGCTTCATGAGTCAGTGCCTGGTCTTAGGTCTTGACATTTTTGGTGTGTGAATTTTTTTTGTGTATTTGACCTTGGCTTTACTCCAGAATAAATATTTTAAGCTGCTAGTTGTGTGTGGTTTTTTGTCTCCGTTCTGAGACTAGGGGGCAGACATAACCAGCACTGAGAGAAGTGAACTGTATAAACCACAATTAGAATTGCAGTGCACAGGTGTCTGAAAATCTTACACAATTGCCAAGCTATTTGTTTCTCAAATGAGAGGGGCTTTGGGAGTGTATTTTGGAGAATAAAGGGAGCAGAAGGCCTTCCTTTTGGATGTTAGGGTTGTGATGGTTGGTGGTTGTTTTTTTTAAAATTCTTCCAGACTTGATACATTTGATATCTTTACAGAACCAGTGTAATGAATGGTTGAAAGTGATCTACTGCAGCTGGTGATGGAATTTATAACTGCCTTCAGATAGGAATCAACATTTAAGAATAAGAATTTCTTGCATGCTAGCTTTTCTTTGAGCATCAAATTAGGTCTTGTTGTTTAAAAATCTGACTGCCAACGTTCAAAATAAGATGGCTTGTAATGATATTAAAGGAGAATGGCTTTAGCATCAGGGTTATGGGTGAGTTCTGTTGCAGATACTTGAGGATCTTTTGGGGAAGGTAGGCATCTTAAATCTCTATGCTAGTCATATACAAAGTATTATTGCAATGAAAAAATAGTGAAGTGAATAAACAGCATCTCACAGTACAAGATACTCAATGTATCTAGCGTCCCAGTGTTCACTGTATTTTGCAATTTAGTGTGCAATAATTTTTTTCGTTCTGTATTTCTGTATGCTTCACTGTGTCAGATCTGTATTCTTGGGATGTGAGGTTCCATTAAAAAATAAATAATAATCGCAGCCCCCGCTCCCCCCACGTACACTCATTTTCTATAATATGGTAATGATATCACCGTAGCAGTAATTACGGGTCATCTTCATTTCTTTCATCTCTGCTGGTTCTGATGGCTTCATTCCTTTGACGGAGAAGATTTGGCTCTGGGTGCTGTGATTATTTTGTTAAGCATTATTCGAATAGACAGGAGTGAGAGAAATTAATCAATCCAAATGCAATTAGCATCATGTTTAACCCAGTGATGGACGTCTCAAGGTGAAACAGCCAGGGGAGTTTCAGACATTATTATTCAATCCAGTGGCTCTTATCTAAATTATAATCAAGAGAGGTTTTTATTGGCTTTGCAGAGAGATGTAACTCTTTCCCTGCTTTGGGGGTCAAAGGGATCAGGTCTTTGGCCCCACTGGATGTTGGCTGCAACCAGCACCTAGAAGTGGGAGGTACTGTAGGAGTTTCCTTTAATGTGGGGGTCACTCAGGACACGATATCTGCACATCCCAATATCTGTGACCTGGAACATAAGTTTAGTAGCTCCCTGGGCATTGGCAGGGACATCATTGCCCCTTGCTTCACGTGTTTTCATTGACTTGCTTTACCTATCTGTATGTGAATGAATACTGTTTGTAGTTTTTGCATTCGAAGCTCCGTGCGCATCATTGTTTGCAGCTGAATGCAAACAGAATGGTACTGCCTTGCAAGGTAGGGAAATGTGATTAGGAGAACAAGGTAAATTATTCTGCAGAGAAGGAATCTAATTCTTTTTAGAGCTAATATAATTTTAGTATTTATTGATAGCAACAATAACATTTTTGAGGATATCTTAATCTGCAGCAGATCTGTTATCACCATTCTGGATAATCCTGAATGATCTCTGAGATCTCTTATCAGGTACGCGATAAAACACCACTACTGTGGGTGGAGAAAAACAAGGTGGAAAGAGGCCACATGAGGATTTCATGATTCAGGAAAGCATTAGATATTTGATTCTAATTCTAGCTCCAGCTAACAGTCACTAAACTCTTTCAGTGGTTTCAAACTTTTATCAGTCTCAGCTATTTATCCCGCTTCTCTGTCAGACACGACTGTTTTCATGGCACACTGGGAGGAGTGGTCCGTGTGCCTCACCTGCTCTGATTCACAGCCTGGCTTTGTGCAAGCCTCCACCTTCTTTGGCATTGCAAAACAAGTCATGCTAGACTGGGAACTACAGGTGAAGTAAGGGCAGATTCTGCTGTCTCGTTCACCAAGGGAAGTACAGTGATGTTTTGTACCGAGGGTGGTGTTAATATTTTAAAATGCTGCAGCAAGACTTGACAGACCTCATCTTTCAGAGCCTGAATTCTAGCACGGTTGCTGACTCCTTTAGTATACATCTGTACATAACTCCTTACTGAGGCTGTGACCCCATCTGTGAGATGGGAATTAAATCACTGTATGTCTCAAGAATATTGTGAAGCTTGATAAACTTTGTGAGCGCTTTGATATTGATTATTGAAAGATGCCACGGTAATGCAAGCTTATTCCACCTGGAGCTTTATGCTGATTCTGTCGTCTTACCTGAAAAATGTGTTTCAGGAGTGCTAGATGATTACACTGGTCTTCAGTGTCAATGTAACGGTTCCTGAAGCAGGGGTCTGAGTATATGCATGTGCCAGTTGTACTTTCAGTAAAGGCGACTGATGTTGCTTTCGCTGACCACTGCTCCCCTGAGATGGCAGTTCCTGCTCTTTATGGTACTGGGCTTGGTGTAGCATTCACAGGTAAGTATTTGTCAGAGGCCCACAGCCATCAAGTAGCAGTTCATTTGACAATTACGTTGAGGAAGTACGCAGTTAGCAGAGTAATTGGAGCTCTTTTTATGAAGGAAGAGGAGAGAGCTGGTGCCAGCGGGCATCCAGGTGCTGGTAGGATTTTGGGAGTCTGGTCTTGAGATAGAAAGTGGTCCATACAAGATCTCTCTCTCTGGTAGAAGTTCAGGTTATGTTGGCTGGGTAATAATATTCTGTTGGACTTGCCTGAGATAAGTTTCTTTTTTCTTTGAGGGCTGTTTAGTAATAATGTCAATCTTAAATATCTTTGCTGGGTTTAGGTTACCTTTTTGCCTTCCCCCCACCCCCATGACTGATTTCTTAAATTTCCTTTCCAAATGCAATACTAGTTCATCCTAGCCAAAAGATGCGGCTTTGCCATTGGCTTTCACAAGTCCAGTCAAGCAAGACTCCCACAGTTACTTACAGACAGATTCCTCTAGGCCTTTTTTATGTCCTACCAGTGAGGAAAAAAGAATGGTTGTCTCCTCTTATCCTAATATTATGTCTCAGGACAAAAGAAGTAATTTCTGATGCAACAGACCCTTGTAACAGAAGGGTTAAAAACCAGAGGAGTGTTCTGCTCTCTCTCTGCAATTCATGTTCTTTGCCCTGAACTGGTAATTTCCACTGATAGTTCTTCACAAATAAACCCTTTTAGTTTTGTTTTCTGTGTGGTCGTAAGATGCAGCAGTAGTTTGAGAGTGCATGATTAGTACTTTAAAGGAATCCTTCCACGTTGAAAAGCACGTTCTTTAGTTATCGTAAATACAGCTGAATGGGAGGAATAACTGATAATCTAACATAGTATGACAACGCCTAAAATAACCTTTTTTGTAGTAAAGAATGTAGCATTCAAAGTGTGATACTGCAAGACATTTCAGGGCTTAAAACATGTTCTGTTCACAAGGCATTAATTGTATTTCCAGTTCTTTTTAGTAGCAAGACCTTTAGATTTCAACACATTTTCAGGTCAGAGGAGGAGCACAGTCAAATTTGTCCCGTGAGCTGTACATCTCAGGGAGAGGCAGAGAAGCGCTTCTTTAGCGGGTGACTTCATTTTAAAATATCTGTGATTTGAAGATGCTCACAGACTTTGTTTTGAGATTTGTAGATAAGCCCAGAAGTAGTAAGCAGCGGAAGGTTTTGTGATAAATGTGTGATAAATACAGTTTGTCACATATATCTTTTACTTAGACTTTATCACCAAGTGTGTTGCGCTTTCGCCTTTAAGTGTGTGTTATGTTAAAAAAGCGTGTACATATGTGTGTTGCTTAGGGATTCTTCTGGATGAAAGTTGCTTATATAAGTGTAAATCACTGTTTTCATGGCTGATTTTATAGCAGTAAATCCTTCCATTATTTCCTGGCTATCCAGACCTTATGACACAGTATGTCCTGAGCTGTCATATGTGTGAGAAGGCTTTTTATGGGGAGCAATCAGGCTGGACCCCAATCTCCAGTTCAGTAGGTTTTTTTCTAATTAAATTGTCACCGGAAGGAATATCCGGAACAGCAGTTTTCATTTTCAATCGAGGGAAAAGCATTATGAGTCTTTGTCATTTGATTAAAAGTTACTTAACCTTTAAATTGCTACACATGTAAAGATAGCTCTGAGTTTCCAATGTAATCGCCTCCAAGTTAAAATCAGGAAAATCTTTGTGTAATGAAACCCATATGTCATAGTGAAAGGATGCAAAGCACTGGCAGAGTGGGCTGCTCTAGCAGGAGATTCTGCACCCAATCTTGTTAACCAGGACTGCTTTTGGTAATCCCTCATCTCCTCACTTGTAGGAAATCAATCTGTACTACTGAATCTTTTCAACTAGCAACCACAAAATTTACTGTGGACAGGCAGCTTGGGGACAATTGTAGTAGAAAAGGAGCTCCAGGCAACAAGACTAAATGCAGGATTGAGGGATTGAAGTTCTAAAGAGGAGATTATATTAAACCTTATTCTGCTCCCCTATCAAGTAGAAATCTCTCCTTGTCCTTTCACCCCCAGCCTTTCCTACCCAATGCCTGTTCTTGAGATCTGCTTGGCAGATCTTGCCAAGCAGCAAACTTAATTCATATAGTACAGCTTTCCCTGTTAATTATGATTGATAGCCTGATCCCATTTTTCAATATGTTTCTCTGAAGGAGTCTATTCAAGCATTCAACTTCCATCATAACCAGTGCCGATAACATCCTAAAGTGTTTTTTCTATGGTCTTCAGTATCCTCTTCCTTCTCCCTAGTAGGTGAGACTAATTTGTACCCAAGCTATTGCAATCATATCCATTGTTGATTTTCTATTGTACTAGATGTACAGCATAGGCGAGGTTGTAAATTGTGACTTGACATGGAGATTCATGTTTCTGTTTCATGCTGCACAGCCTCTGTAGTGTCTGTTTGCTGGTACAATGAAAGCTGCACTCAAGCCCTCTCTTCACTTGAAGTCTCTGGTTTAAGCAACCATTTTAAAGAAAAAATCCCTAAGGTTTTCACTACAGTTTTGTCCAACCTTTTAATTAAAAAATCCACCTCTATCTCCTACGCAACTGGCTTCTGTTGGTCCCTTGGGTAGTTGCTTAAGGCAGGTTTTACCATCTCGCTTAGACTGCAATCATATTTAGAATGTGGGTGATGGCTTCTTCATTCACAAGCTCTTCCCTCACTCCAGCAAGCTCCAAAAGGCCCCATTGGAAATGATATTCCTATTATTAAGAATTCATTTATCAGAAGCAGTACTGAGCAGAGGAGTTGGTTTCTAATATTAGAGGCTTTTCTGTGCAAAACCCAAGCTCAAATCATATTCCA
Source organism: Balearica regulorum gibbericeps (assembly GCF_011004875.1). Taxonomy (NCBI): domain Eukaryota; kingdom Metazoa; phylum Chordata; class Aves; order Gruiformes; family Gruidae; genus Balearica; species Balearica regulorum. Next base: position 26,620,369 of record NC_046188.1, on the reverse strand, counting down.
GTGCAGATTAAAGAGGAACAAAGGGGAAGGAATAGCCGAGACATTTGAACATAGTACCATGTAATATGTATTTGGCCTGTGTTTACTAGGAATACATTGAATTGTGGTTCTTGGGCAGATAAGAGAAGCAGCTGAAGCAGGGAAACAAGATTGTTAATGTTTGTGGAAACTTGCCCTTAGTTTGGCTGTGATATTTTTTTTGTGATGTGGAGATGTTATTTCCAGGCCATTTTCATACATATACAAAGATGTAAGGTCCTTTCTTTCAGTTTGGCATCATATCCTTAAAAATAAAGCCCCGATGCAAGCCTGAGTATGTGAGGAGAAGAGGAATACAGAATAGCAGAAGGCTGTCTCCTGCTCCTAATGGGATTTTGTAGCAGCATGTGCGAGTTTGTTTCAGAAGTCAGAAATGAACAGATGTTGGTATAAATTACCTCTGTGTCTGATGTCTTGCAAATTAAAAGCGCGGTTGGCATCACTAAACAATTTCACCAGGTTGGGGGGGGAAGCGGGCGGTGATTATTGTAGCAGGTCGGTAAGAATCTTTAAGCTGCAGCAGAACAGGATAGCAAGGATAAAGGAATGAAGAATAAAATGAGAGGTCTGTGAATTAATCAGAAATGTTAACATCTCCGATGACAAGCGAACAGGAGGGCACGTGCTCTGGAGCAACCCCCAACCCACAGTAATTTCACTCGGCGCACAGAAGGAGTCTATGCTCTGCCTGATTTATAGGGTGCAGCCTTCTTTGGGGGAGCAGAATTGTCATGCATTCGTATATCTCCTATATGGGACTGGCACTCTGGAAAACTTTCCACTCTATCAACTACAGTTCGGCTTTGTGCTTTCTCAGTTAAGAGTGTTTTAAAACCATGCACTGTTGATGGTGCAAAGCAGGGAGGTGTCAAAGAACTGGTGCTGAAAATCTGTTCCTAGCTGAAATTTTCAAAAACTTGCATTTTTACTTAATCATGTGCTTTGTGCATAACAACTTTGTTCCTGACAAAATAACAATCCACTTTGCCCTCCTGCAGCGACTTCTATCTGTGTGTCACTTCAGCAGCACTTAAAAGATACAAGCTATCTTGCAGATGGGGAAGTAGAGGTACAAATGAGTACTTCTGTGGTAGGTCACACTGTGAATCAGAAGCAGAGTTGAGAATGGATCCTGGATGATATAACTCACAGCGGGAGGCATGAAGGAAGCGAATAATGCAGTGATCTGCTTGAATCTGCAGGCAGTCTGAAGCATGTTCCACTCATGGCAGTGGACTTTGCAGCCTATGAATATCATCAGTATGTATCAGACAGTTCGTAATACCACTAATTGTTTTACAGGGATCTTGTTGATGCCAATACCTTGTGGTACTATTTTGGGGTAGACGAATTAGAATGTAATAATTTAAAGAAGAGGCTGTAAGGCACAAATTCTAACCTTTAGGTAAAGAATAACAAAATGTCTTTATTTTGTTAAGGGTGCGTATTGAGTATTTTAAACTTTTATTACATTTTAGTTCTGTTCTAACAGATAATGAGTAATATCAAAAGAAAACCCAACATCAGCAAGAAAGCCACCTCCAGTTTTTAGGCTAATCATCATTTCTGTTGTTCCTCTCAGTAGAGAAGTGAGGAATTGAATGGATAAACCAGAAAATGAATTTGCATCTCCTTTCAGAGCCTCTCTAGTCTAGGTGTGGGAAACATGCACACTTTCATCAATCCTGTGAATAAAAACCTCCATGTCTTGATGCCTGTCAGTCCAGCTCAAAGCTTACACCTTTATTTAAAAGAAATGAAGGGAGGCACTGGTGGGAGGATTGTCTTTCTCCAGGACTCAGTTGCTAATCGTGTTGTCTTTGATGCCTTGTATTGTTATTGCAAGACAAAGATAGTATTAGGGCTGCTCTGCCAGCTTGTGAGCTTATGGGCTCACAAGTCAGAAATGTCTCGTGCAGAAAAGTGGCTGTGTAAACCCTGCTGTAATACAGCTACCAGAGATTTATGGTGCCAAGAGTGAGAGAGAGACATATAAACCTTGCCTTGCTGTATTAAACATCGAAGGACTGACAATGCAGCAAGAGAGAGAAGACCAAAGGTCTATAAACTTTACTTTATTACACCATCCATAGATGAACTGCATTGAAGGAATATAACCCCATTATATTACAGCATCCAGGGACTGACACTGCTGAGAGAGAGAAAATGCTGTCTAATTTCTGTTGAAGATCATAGCATCCAGGGACCAATAATCCTGAAATGGAGAGAGTTCCATAATCTCTGACGGATTATAACATCCAGGAACAATTGCTCTGCGATAGAGTGATGGAGATCTGGATTACACCATTCAGAGACGGATAGTACAGAGAAAAGGAGATGCTGCAAGAGCATAACGCAATACGAATAGGAAGCATAGACTGTATGTAATGAGACAGCCTTTGGGAATTATTGCCGAGTTTAGAAGATTCCAGGCCCTGCCTGCATTTCTAGAATGTCAGGAATTCAAGATGGAATGCAGTTTTCTTTATTTTCCACTTTAAAAATAAATAATCCTACTCACTATTGGTATAAGCACAAATCTATGTTAATTTCTTAGCCTATTGTTAAAATCTGTAAATTATACAATTGTTTGGGTTTCTTGGCTTTTTAAAAAATATTAATCTCTTTTTTCTTCCCTTGTGATTTCAGCTAGAGAAATGACTCGAGGGAAATTCCTGAACATCCTGGAGAAACCCAAAAAGTAGATGCCACATCTGGAATTTGGACAAAAATACCCCAACTATTTCATTTTAAATACTGCAGAGCCAGATGAACCCCAGAACTTCTAAGAAGTACAAAGCTCTTGCTCTAGACCTTCAGAAGCAAACATCTCTTTTTGCTTCCACAGCTCATCTCTTTACAGGGAACACGTATTGCATACATAGGTCACAAGGACTGCAGTTGATTGCGTTGGAATTTGGACTTCATCTGACCATAAGACATCCAACAGGAGGACTTGGCCCTGACGTGCTGTGGCAAAGTTACCTGTTTTAATCAGCTATTGAAAGCAAACAGCCCGGGTGTCCTTACGCAATTGCTCTCAGCAGCAGCACCTCCTTGAAGTCCACGGCAGATCTTTATGACACTGGCCAACGTGCATCATGAGGCATTGGCCCTTTTCTGTGTCTTTTGTCTTAGATGTATTGGTTTCCTACGTGCACCTTCCACGCAAAAAGATTTGAGCAGAGTTTGGGGTGTGGATTGACTGATAGCATTGGTTCAGCAGGAGCAAATGCTTTTAGTGTAGAAGCTTGAGTGCGGTCTGTGCATTAGATTCGTTACTCGCTGCCTTCAGAGGAGCATGTCAGGTACTCCAAGAAGGACCTCCAGACCTTCAGTGTACCAGGAGCTTCATCTCACTGCTAAACGGTTCTCTAGTGAAATCGAGACTGACAGACCTCAGGTAGCACTCCAAGAAGGGGCAACGGGATTGTTAGCCACATTGCAAGGATGGTCTGCTTATACAGAATCTCAATACTTCTGAAAATAACATTTTGTGGTATTTTTAATTATTTATAAACCAGCTACCTGGAAATTTTCTTCCCCTACAAAACCACAGTTTTTGAGACAGAATTTTCTGTGACCTAGTCTCTTTCAGCACACAGTTTTGGGCTTTATTCATCTTACAGTTTAATGTCTTTTCCTTCTGTTAATGCAATTCTGCATGTTCAACCCTGAGAAGAGGTAAGGAGCATGTTCAGACTTTTTATTTTAAGAGAAGAATTTTTTTCATTTCATCCTCTTTCCTTTTCCTAGAAAACAACATTTTAAGCATTAGTAAATATGTTCTTTCTAGGTTACAACATAATATTGAAACATTGGATGAAGAGCAGGGGGTTTTCTCCATTTAGAAATGTTATTTTTAGCTTGCAGGCTTTTCAAAACTTGTCATTTCCCAGGCTGCAGTCACATGTGAGAGGAGAGATGACTTGGAAATAGGTTGTCCTTAGAGCTTTGCGTTTTTCTGTCTTTGCACAGAGAGGAGACTCTTTTTAGGTGCACGTGCAATAAAGAGGGGGACAATTTTTTTAATCAAATAGACTTTTCTGAGTTTTTACTACAATGCTGGTGGCCTTTCAGTTTGCAGTCTGTGGTCTTGGTTATTACTAGTCAGAGCTAGGCTCGTTTGGAACAGCTCCTAGTAACTAAGTTTAAGCAGTTAAAACCCACATCCTGGCAGTACCCTGTACAGATACTGAATATTTAGGAATGTCAAGAGTTGGATTTTAAACTTAACAGATTTATTTCTGTACTTTACAGTTCATGGAGGGCTGAGCTTAACGGGAACTCCATCCCTTGAAAACACAAGAGTTAAGACAGATGAATGTGAAGAGAAACTAAAAGTGATAATTCAGAGGCAGAGAAAACCCTGCTGGTGTAAACTGATGTTGACGTTGCTTTAAGTATTAAATTGTACATTTTGAATGCAATTTTAAGTTTGTATAGTATATATATAATATATATATTATTATAATGGAATACTTCTTCTGTATCACCAATATGAGTTCGTGCATTTTATAGAGGTTTGTTGATCCAACCCATTAAGAAATTGAGATCTGAAAGGAGGAGGAGTATAGGAGAAGATATGAAAGCCTGGCATGAAAGTATTTTCCCACATATCTAGTAAGGAATTTCAAACTTTAGGTAATTTTTAGTAACATACATGTGTTTTAAAAACAAACAAATAAAAAAAAACCCAGAAAAGCCTTTTACCATATGCAATATCTTCTGTAGGGCAGCCAGTAACGTGTGCTTTAGAATTGTGATATTTATTGGCTTTGTACTTGTCACCTGAGTCAGTGATGTATTTTTTTTATTGGTAATATTTATATGTATTTTTGTGTGTTAGCTGAAGAATTGTAATGTTATTGCTTTGTGGTTTGATAATAAACAAATGCAAAACTCAGAGATTCATCTGGGTTTCCAGCATAGCCCTCCAAGATGCAAAAGCTTTTGCTTAGCCACCTAGGCAATACTCTTTCTCAGGCTTTTCTTCATACTTCTGCATGCCACCACTTCAGAGTTTGGCCTGTGGATGCTCCATTCTCATCAGTAAATAAACATTTGGCAATATCCAAATGGTATTAAGGGGTTTTATACCCTTTTGAACCCTATTTTTTTTTCCTTCAGTGATGTCTTTCCTGACATCCCTGCAGTATCTGTCTATACAAGAAAATATGGGTGACTTTTTGTTGCTGATAACCTTCTGTATTTTGAAACAAAAAAAAGTTTTGATAAATTATGGTAATGAAGAGTATAACATCAAGATTTGGTAATACTAATCAAGCAAATGTATTGTTTTATAAAGTGTTTTCATGTGTTGGTATCTTCAGTGTTACTGTGAGATGGAAATAAACCCAATATATATTTAGTTACTTTTAAATGCCAGTGTTACATATATTCAGTTGTAAAGGCTATTCACTTCGGTCTTGGAATATCAAATGCTTTGCCATTTAATCCAGCTGAGAAGAAATTCTTGTTTGTTATGTTAATCATTATCAAAATAAAAGTCTAGTTGCACTGGCAATTGAAGAGCGTGATATTCCATTTAATTTAGTGTTTTGCCTTTATGAAATCAACAATTTTGGAATAATCCTGTAACCCACAGTTCTCAACTTTGTTTCGTATTTCCTTCAACAAGTCACCTAGAAACAACAGATTAGTGAATATTGACTAATCCAACTTGGAGGTAATGTTTGGACCTTATTCTGGTTTATTTTACTCAATTTTATGTTACATAAAAATGTAAGGTGCTATTACAAGTCAAGTCACAAGACCATTTTGTCTGTAATCTCTTTGATTATAATCAGTAGTAGAAGGATAGGGAGGGATATAAACAAAAGGCTTACACAGAGTGATTTTTGCTTTAGGGTAACTTACACAGCATCCAGCAATCTGTGTTAGTTGAATCTGGTCTACGGGAGACCCTGCCCTCCGTAAATTTGTCTTAGTCCTAATTTGTCTGTACTTCTGGCCTCTAAAATGCCCCTGGACAAGTTCCATAATTCAGTTATACAAAGAAAAGTTTAGGGGAGGAAGTCGTTTGTTTTAAACCTGCTTACCTAGTAATTCTATTTTGAACCTTTAATTTCTTTTACTGTCAGAAACAGTTGTTTGAATTTTTTTTTTCCTTCTTTGCTGTCTGTGCAACTACTCATGATTTTTCAGCTCCTGCTATGTTTTTGGTTCCATGGCTATGTTCACCTTCCTTATGTTCACAGTGTTCAATTGTCTTCTATTACAGCCTGAGATGGCATAAGCAAAATTGCAGAGTATTCAGAGTGCAAGCATACTGTGGAGGTGTTTAAGTCCTAATTACAGCATGTATTTTGTTCCTCTGCTGTTTTCTCCCACACCATCATGGGCTAAATCCAGGTTCGAGTATCTCTAAGAACAAGATCACCACTTACCTTTGCAGTCTGTGCACACAGCTGATCTCGTCTACTTCATCTTCACCTGCAGTAACTTGTCTTAGGCAAACAACACTTCTTCCAAATCATGATGACAGTTACGCCAACCACTTCATGTTGAGGAAGTGAACCCGGGTAATTCCATCATCAACCTATGCAGTACGTAAAAAAGATAAATGACATCTTTGTCTCATGGTCTGAAATCCTGGACTGCTATCCTACCCCATGTTCAGTAGCATTGCATAAACATTGCTGTAATACTTCTAAACTGATACCAATTGTTAGACATAATGCAATCGAAAGAAAAAGACAACTTGAAAATTACTGTTGCAGAAAATCCACAGACTGATACATATGCTCTCCTAAAGCGGCAGTCATTCAAAACACCAGAGGTAGGATCTTGACAGAGGCGTTTCAGGCATCCTCACATTTACTCTGAGTTCCTCCAAAGGAAGAACCCGAGGCAACAAGGGTACTCGATGGGGAAATGTGTCATGTCTTTGAGTGAACTATCTGAACGTGGCATGGAAACTTAATATATGAAAATAATCCTTGCTCCTTAGTGTCGTACCCCCATTTTCATATGCCATTCTGTACTGACATTTTTTTAAAAAAGTAAATAATCAGTCTTTAGTAGAAGATAAGTCATTGAAAGACAATTTTCCAGAAGGTCCTCTCTGTATCTTCAGCCCAGCAACATCACAGTTGGATGGAAACTTCCCATGGACCAACAAACTCTGAACTGAATGAAAGTAACCAGAACAACAAACATCAATGTTGTAAACACATTTCTGTAATCACTATTGTAAAAACTTCCTATGCAGAAATATCAGAACGTATGGTTTCTACATGCACATCCCAGCATATACATCAGCCAGTGTGCCAAATAGTTCCAAAGGTATTGTGCACGTGTGATGCAAAATACACGTTGTCCTGATAGGAGGTGAGCCGTGGTATTTTTAAAAGGCAAGGAAAAAAAAAAGGCAGAACTAAAAAAAGAGAGAAAAAATCAAGGAAAGGGAAAAGGAAGCAAAAAAGGCTGGATCCTTTTGGTTTTATGTAATACTGTGATTCATGGAATCAAAGCTGTTCTAGAGACGTGTTATCTCTGCAAGCCAATCCTTAACATCAGTGCTGTGAGTTTCTTTCACGAGGATGTGAAATGCAAAATCCTGAAGTCAGTTGTGGCCAATCATTTGAAGTCTGCATAAAGGTATTTAAAAGCTTAACTGGCCAGAGAAGTATGGACTGATCCAGTTTCTGTAGAGTGTAATCCACATTCCACATAAAATGTGTGCATTAATGCTATTTTTATTTAGATTGTGCTAGATTTTCAGCATGGCAGGATCTCTTCACATTTTGACTTTTATCATCCACTGAAACTGCTGATTTTTAGACTTGACCTTTTCTGTCATGTCCCTTTGAGCAGGATGACTGACTCCAGGCAGCTGATGCGTGTACAGAATAGGCGTTTTCTTGTTGGGTTTGTGTGGTTGACCTCTGGCCTGCCTGCTGATTCCTATAATACAGATCAGTGACCAGTGAAGCCAGAATGCTCCCTGCCTGTCTCTGTTATAGACACCTCAGTAAGGAACAGAAAAGAGGAAGAAGGGTGAGCTTGAAAGCCCTTACTTAATTGCTAGTAGAAAAAATGGGTAATAAGAATGACCTTGCACCTTATTTATTGACCAGATCTCTGGGGGGACAAAGTACTTGACTTGGTTCTGTATCACTTGAAAGGCTGGCTCTGTGGCCAATAGCTGATGAGTAGGCGTGATAATATAGGGTAATTAAATTTTGTGCTTGCAGGCACTTGGATGCCAGGGAGGATTCCCCTCCTAAAAATACCAGACACATCTAACAACTTGTAATCACAGAATTTTAAAGCTAATTCTGAAGCATCAGAAATTTGCCATCTTCCACTTGCTACAGTAGCCCAAACCGCAGCCGGTTGTGTACGAAGAGGGCTCATCAGCTACATGAGAATGAGGGACAAGAGACCTGCAGAGCGACCCAAGTGGGCACGGATGCTCAGGCTCCCTGGTTCTGTGGCCTTTATTTTGTTTTCCTCTCCCTATATTAAAGTAACTTATTAGTTATAGCCAGTACTAATTGATTTACTTATATATATGTATATTAATTGTCCTAAATTGCCTTTCAAGGTAATCACCGGCACCTGTCTTTCTCTTGTACTCTGCGTGTATCAGTGTCACCTTGTCTTAGGTTTCTCCCGTGGCTCAGCACACCGAAGCCGAATAGCACATGTAAAACTGGGGCACAAATCACTTCTGATGAGGCCCATTGGCCTGATTTGCAGGAGGGATCAGTTTGTAACCAGCTGCACAGGAGGCGAAGGGGTCTGGTGGCCCGCAGTATCCTTAATGGGATCAGCTGAGATATTTTGCTCAAAATGAGCTTGTCCTCAAAAATTAGGGAAAATGTTTTGCTGAAAAATATTTGGTTGATGGCGATTTCTCAAGAAAGTGCAGGTTGAAAGTTAGAGGGAGTATGTGTCTGTCTTTGCCTTGTTTTGGTCAGGGAATTTGAGCTGGGGTCTCCTACCCACCGCACAACTTCTTCTCGTGTGGGCATCTTTAGAAACCTGCGAGACCCAGCACGTCTTCCCTTCCACGAGAACTGACAGGGTCTCATTTACACCCATGCTCCCTCCCAGCCTGAACTCCGAGACAGACCTGTGGCATGGCCTCCCCGGAGAAAAGCTCGTGCCAGGTGTTGCGTTTTGCTAAGGGTAGACTCCAGCAAGCCTCAGCAGAGGCTTCAGGCAAATCTTTGCAATCCATCGTTTGGTTTTGATGGGGCATTTCTGCGTGGCAGCATGGGTACCTGTGTACCACTGGAGATGAGACAGGAGAAGGCAGGCCGAAGAGTTGAACTCAGGTTTCTGCTGCGCAGGTGGACGGTGGCGATGGAGGGAGGGTGGAGAAGGTCCATGTCCCCAGCTACAGGTGGCTCCTGCCCCGCCACTGTCCCCGTGCTGTGTAGCTGGGCCCCAGTGCCTGGGCTGCTTTTCTGGCTGTTTCTCCCCGTCCCCCTTCTCCTCCCGGTGCCCGAGAGGCGGCTCCCTGTCCGTCTGCGGCACAGGGAGCGCTGGCTGCCGCTCGTTAGAAGAATTCCCCCAAGTCAGACCTATGGTACGAGCTGTGTGAAGCGGAAGACAATTAGGGGCTTATTAGTGTCCTGGGGAGATGTGTAACTTGTGTTGCTGGGACTTACCAAAACAGCGAGAGTCTTACCGGCAAGCTCCAGCCGAGAAAAGACTGAGGGATTGTCTCACCTAATTATGGGGAATGGGCCTCTTTGTGTTTGTGATTCGGTACGGTTGTCCGATCGCTTTTCTCTGGCTGCTGGCTCAGGCCAAGCTGGAAGTGTGCTAATTAGAAGAGAAATGGACGTAGTGATCCTGTCAGCTCTCGTTACCGGCGTGGACAAAGCCGAATATTATTCTGAGGCAGTGTTTTGTGAGTGTCCCCCTTCCAGCTCTCATTAAGGGCAAGGTTGGTGGACTGGGAGGGGACTCGACCACATGGGTTGGCTAATGGAGCACAGTTACCGTTACTGTGCTAATTAACGGGCTCAGGAGGCAAATGTTTCTCCAACCAGTGGTCCCAGCAGCTGCACCTGGTGCTTCCAAAACCCAAAACCTGGGCAAGCCAGGCAAAGACTGTGTGTACGAGGGGAAAGGGGTTTACGTATGATGCACCCGTCAGCCATCCCAAAGGGCAGAAGAACCATTAAAATGGCCAACAGAGAGAGGGAAAGGGCATAGCACTGCGGCCAGAGCGGGCTGAGCTCCAGCAATCCCCCCAGCACCCCTTCACATAGAGTGCAGTGTCATCATCTGCCCTGCAGAGGTGGGAAGTGGGCAGCAGGGAGAGACCTGAGGAACTGCCGGGGCCTCGAGGTGCTGTCAAGACATATATCTCCTGTGAGGAGCTGTGATCATCACAGGTCCCAGTGTGGCCAGGATGGGGAAAGCTGGAGAGACGAGAGGTAACATGGAGGTGAATCGGACTATCCCTCTCTACATCGATGGTGGGACACTCATGGTCTGAGGTGAGAATCAAGATGTATGTACATATCAGGTTGTTTCTTTTGCCCTACAAAGGCAGGTAGGCAAAATTGAAATGATTCGCGTAGGTTAAGGCGGTGAAGATAATGACCAAAGGAGCCATAGGAAATGCGAAGAAAAAGATAAATGTGGACTTTCCTGCCATTAGCCTAAACCTGCTACAGTAAGAGTAGAGAGAGTGATGGGAGAGATGGCAGACAAAACAGGAGCCAGAGCAGGTCTGTAGTGTCACAGCAGCTGAGATGGCCTCAGCAGAAGGGAAGAACAGTGGGTGCTGAGGAGGGTCAGTGTAAGTGAGTGAGTAGTTTTATTTAGTTGTCACACAGACTTTTGTTTTAATGCATAGGTGTTTGCATAAAGGAACGTAGTAACTTGCAGAAGTAATTGCCCATTGATATTTCCAAAGTTATGGAAATATATTAGTGATTAAGCCTGATTTGGATGTTATAGTCCTTCCGAAGGTCCTTAATCAGTGTCTTTGGGCTAGATGTAGTAAAACACATAATTATGTCTTTCAATATATTTTCTCTGTTTTAACAATGTACTCATTGCATGCACTCATGCATGCTTGGGTACTGTTTTCAGACATATTTGGTTAAGTGTTAAAGCTACAAGAAGTTCCTGCTTTTCTTTCTTGGGTCATTTATCCCTGATGGTGAAGCTATTCCAGCAAGAGCATTAGCTGTGTCTTCCCAAGGCTCCAGCAACAGTCTCCTGTCATCCTGGATGGAGCTTGAACTCTGTGCTGTGCTTGTGCCTCCTTTTTTTTCTGTCTCCCATAGCTGTGAACATGGCAGCATGTACACTATGTCCAAGCTCTGTGGAGCTGTAAAAGCCTTTCCCTTTTAACTGGGGTTCATTTCCTACTGGCTGCTGTGATGGCTTGAATCTCAGGAGTCTTGAAGCAGAGACTGATCTCCAAAGAGGGCTTGAGAAGTATCTTCCCTGCAAAGAGGTTTATTCTAGAAGGAGGAGATACGTAATCCTCTTACTAAAACCCAGAGAGGAAAGGCAAAAAGCTTTAGTGCTCCTGCCTTACCCCAGTGAGCTGGCAGCTTTTATGCTGCCTCATGAATAGAAAGATGCAGAGAGAGAAACACCCGAGTGCAATTACTCCACCTGACCTGAGGTTCTCCGGTGGATGCTCAGTAAAACCCACATCACCGCTGCTTTCAAGTGTCCCAGCAGAACAGATCCGTACCACCAGTTTCTGAAGAGGAAAACTGGTGTTTTCCTCTGCCTACAGGTGGCCACCAAGTGGCCACTACTTACCTTGCCTTCAGTCTTGGTCTAAGGAGGAGTCCCAAATCAATGGCAGAAAACTAAAGACCATCACACCCACCTCCATGTTCATGCTTTGGAAGCTCAGGAGTCGAGTGACCTCCTTGAGTAAGGGTTGGTGACATTTCCTATGTCAAGCCTCCCTCAAGAGACCTGACCTCACTGGCAGACACCAGGAGAAAAGTCTCCAGGAAGACACATTGCTGATTTTCCTACTTTACCTCAGTTTCTTTGCCCAAAGAAGTATTAGGGTCCTTGCTTGTTACACGTCTATTTTAGTGGCCTGTCATCTTGCTGTATAAATAATATAATGCCAAATTTCTGACTTCAAATGCAGATAAGGATTGACTTGAGTATAAAAAAGTGTTGGGTTTGTGTCCTTGTGAGGAAGATATTCAGGTGGAAGACATCTTTCGTACAGATTAGCAGCACTTGAGAACATTGTGAAGACAGGTGAGAAATACGCAGATGGAGGGAAAGGGTGCAATGGGTTCTTGTGTCCTTCACCAAGACCTTCTGGCACTCACGTACCACTTACCAGTTGTATGGTACCTGGCCTGTGGCCCGGAGTGGTGTTTGGAGGACATCTCTTTAGCAGTTTGAGTTACCAATTGCATTACAGTAGTCATTTTAAGTCACAGCGACCTCAGCAAGTATCAAAACTTTATTGTGTCCTGAATCATCGAAACACACATTTAGGTGAAGGTCTCTGTCCTCAAGAGCTTATAAGCAGATGAAGCAGTAAAAGAGTAGGAGGAGAAAAGGAGACACGAAGATGTAAAGAGACTTGTTAGAGGTTATCCAGCAAACACAGTTCAAACCCTGTAAGTTCTCAGGCGCAGTCCAGTGGCCCTTCTACTGCTTGCCATCTGCCTCGTTTCATTAAATAGATGTGGCTTTAAAAAAAAAAAAAAAAAAGCAAGCACCTAAGCAACTGACAGGCATTAGTAATTTAAATAATAATGAATTACAGTGTGATACCAGACATTTTAATCTTTTTTAAAGACCTGTAAGAACTATTCAGAGAATTAAATTTTTTAAAAGTCACTTTAATGCAGTGTCAAAGATCGAGAATTTAAAAACAGAACACTAAAAATGAAGGTTTCTCAGTGCTATTAACTGCCACGGTGTACACATGCATTTAGGAGAGCTGTGAGCATTATAGAGATCCTAATAATAATTATAACATCTTCACTGATGTAGAATGCTTATCCTGACCTTCCCGAGCCTTTCACACTCGTGCAGAGAGGATGTAAGTGCTACTTTCCAGATTTCATGTAATTCTACACTTGCTCAATCCAAATGTTTGCTGACAGATGAAAATGTAATTTTCCTAATTCTGCCATGTTGGAATCCTTGCTCTTGCTCTGATGCTCTGTGGGTCTGATCCTGCCTTAACAGAGAACATTATTAAAATGATCACTGCAGCTCTCTAGGGTGAAAAATATTTGCTCTAGCAAAAGAGAGATCACTTCTCTGATTCACTTCAATAGTTTTTGGAAAGGCAGGAAAGGTTAGGGAGAATGCAAAAGAGCAAAGAAAGAATACTGTTTAAAATGCAGTTTAAGAACAAAAATAGTGAAAAAAGCAAAACAGAAGGCGAGCGAATAGGAATAGGTAGTGGTTTTCAGCAAGGAGGAGGTCAGAGAAAAGCAAAGTTTCATGAGCAGTGGAACCAGCCAGTGAAGCGTGGTTTTCCTTGCAGATGTGTCTTTCAAGATTGCATCGTGTGGATTCTCTGATGCCTAGCAGAGGGTGTGCTCACGCTTCAGTGAGGGCCATCATTGGATTTCTTTCTTTTGTCAGCTGATTCACCTAATAAATCGTACAGAAATGTATTACCTACCCTCCGCAAAGTTGTCTGAAATTGGCTGACAGGTTCCAAAGTTATTGGGACACCCATGTACACCTGTGGATGGGTGGTAAGATAAAAGGGTGAAGAGTTGAAATTGCAAATGGATTGACTGATAGAGAAGGGGAAAACATTAGGAGATTTATTAGGGGATTTATGTATGCTATTAATGCATTTAATTTGCTTTACTGCCATTTTCTTTCCTGGATTTACATTTTTAAAACAACAAAATTAACTAGGATCTATTTAAAGCCCTCCCCTCCAATCAGGTTAACTTCATTGTGAATGTCCACACTGGCTGTTTTGCGGCAGGGGCGGGGGGAATCTCTTACTGCAGTTCTGTCTCCAGCACGTGCCAGGGGAGACTCCAGGAGCCCCCCGACCAGCTACACCACCGAAACCTGCCCGGAACCTCATTGACAGTGTACGTGGGACACAGCTACTGCAAAGGCCTTCTGTACCAGGATGAATTGCAGCTCTATTACTCAGACACTCCAGCTATTTTTCTGTTGTCCTTCACTGCAAATCCCCATCTCATTGGTTTCTGCTGCAGTGATTCTCATCTGATGTTTTCTAGGGACCTCCCCATGACTGGATACTGCAGTTTGGAGAATACTTGATTTTTTTTTTTTTTTTACTGGGATCTCATTTTATTTTTAGCTGGTCTCTCCCACATATCCCTCTACGTTTCATTCTCTTAATAGAATTTCCTGATTTCCAGGCAGGTGTCATGTCAAGAGGTGTTAAATAGGACAGAACTGACTGCTGATCTCTGGGAGGGAGGGAGACCTCTCCTTCCAACACAATACCTTTTTATGCATCATTATCCTTTATTTGTGGGTCTCCAGCCAATTTTTCATTCCATGTGGTGGTGTAGCCAAGCCAATTTCAATTAATTTTTAGTAGGATTTATGTATCAAATCTTTACTAAAATCAAAATGTATCAAATCCATCGTGTTCCCTTCACCCACTAATTTTATAATTCTATTAAAAAAAGCAATCAGGTTTCTCCAGCACAATTTGTTCTTTATAAATCCCTAGTGCTGATAATTGTTTTCTTATCCTTATCCCTAGGTGGTCAGTGATGTTTTTCCCCTTTTTAAATTCTATTCTTTTAGTGGCAATAGATATTCGTGAGAACTCTAAATTTGCCTTTTTTTTTTTTTTTTTTTTTTTTTTAAGATCCATGGCACAATTCCTTTTCTCTAACCTCCAGGCAGCCTCCTAGTTTTCGTAACTTAACAAAATTATTGTCCGTGGTAAGTAACTTTTTTTCATTTTCCTTGTAGAGGTGGATAGATGTCTCTGTCACAAGCTGTATCCTGAAAACTTGCATGTTCAGGCAGAGTGCTATATATTCGATGAGCCAAATGTGCTGTCAGTGAAACAAATGTGTGGAAATCATTAACTTCTTAAGTGAATCCAGTCAGGCTTTTTGCCCGGTAATATCCATTCTGGGCAATTGTTATTGCCTACTGAAGAAGTATCAAGAGGGTATTTTTACATGTTTTTTTTATTATAATGTTCATAAAAGTCTTAAACTGAAATGAAATAAAAATAGCATCTAAATAAGCTACATACATATTTATATACATATGTAAGCTATAAGTATTATTGAGGGACGCTAACAAAAAGAACACTATCTTATCAGATCAGTAAATTAATTTAGTCTCAGCAATAGATTGGAGATCAGTTATCAAACTAATGCCAAAATAATCAACCCCTATAAATTCTGAGAAGCTGTCCTGCTAAATTGGTTATAAATCCCAGCTCGGAGTTATGCCACAGTAAACAGAATCTGTACTTTGAAGGGGTGACTGTCTGATGTCTTTTAATGTCTAGCACCTAAACAACTTCAAAATGCCTGTATTTGGGAGAAGGTGTGGATAGATGTTCTGAATCAGCTGTGGCCTCACTCCTTTCCTCAGTTTCACAGAATGGTAGGGGTTGGAAGGCACCTCTGGAGATCATCTAGTCCGACCCCGCTGCTAGAGCAGGATCACCGAGGGCAGGCTGCACAGAAATGTGTCCAGGCAGGTTTTGAATATTTCCAGAGAAGCAGACTCCACAACCTCTCTGGGCAGCCATGTTCTAGTGCTCGGTCACCCTCAAAGTGAAGAAGTTTTTCGTCATGTTGAGATGGAACTTCCTGTGTTCCCATTGCCCCTTGTCCTGTCACTAGGCACCATAGAGAAGAGTCTGGCCCCATCCTCTAGACATCCACACTTTAGATATTTATAAGCACTAATAAGATCCCCTCTCAGTCTTCTCCAGGCTAAACCCAGGACAGACTCAGTTCTCCAGATGCGCGGGAGGTACTGTCAGAGCATTAGCCAAGAGAGGGTGCACAAACAAACCTTTTACTGCTTGCCCCTGCCTTCTGCTGTTGGATAGCAGATCATTTGATACCCCCGTGCCAGTCCCATGTTGATCAAAGAGCTCCCTTCGTTCTGGGCTTGCGGTCCTCACTTGAAGGCACAGAGAGGTGGATCCTAGGAAGGAGAAACTCGCTTGGTGGCTTACTCTTTCCAAGGTAACCAACTGCCCTCAGGAAACTAGTCCTCTTGGTGACCTGCTGATCTAAAAAGAAAGGTTTCCTTGCCTTTGATTCTCGTGGTTCACGCTGTCTTGCGGCACCTTCAAACAAATTAGATATGAGGTCCTCCCCTGGCACCCCTCGGTTTAATTCAAACAAGTTTGCAACAGGTCAGCACTGAGTAAACAGTCTCACGTAAGCTAAGTGTTCGGAAATATTATTTATTTTTTACATCATGGAACCTGATGGCTTTCAGTTCTTCTCTCACCTCAAAATGTTAAAATGCAGGACACATAAGAATAAGGTGGTTTGTTCTTATTTGGGTCAAATGTCTTGCAAAATTCCAGCATTTTATGGAAAATTTAATATAAAATTCCTACAGAAGTAATGGGAAAAATACTAGCACAAAGGTCGATCATTCAACATTTATTAATCAGCAAAAATAAAAATACCTCTGCGCTAATGATGAATTTCACAATTGCTATTTCTTCTGCTAACCTAAAATGAGATAAATGTTCTTATTTTTCTTGCAAACAAGATAATTACAGTAACCCTCTTACTCCTGAGCAAGGCAATCGATCAAGCAGCTTCTCTTCTGAAACCCAGATATTGATAGAGAATAGTTACTTAAAAGCTCTTCAAGATGAAATATGTTCAAAATGATATAAAAAGTCTGTGTGCCTGCGTACACTCTTCTGCTAACTGGCTTCTCAGGCACATTAACATAAAGCACGTGTATCAGTTATTTGTCCATCGTGTGCTGCATTTGGGTTGGAAGTGTAGAATTCTAATACTGAGGTCTCATTTAAGCTGAAAATATGGGCTGGTTTGCTGGTGATTGGGAGCTATATGTCACTTACGCTGGCAGCACCTGAAAAATATCTTTCTTTGAACTTCAGAACTGGGAAGTTGATCTGGTTGGTGTAACCATGGCCTAAAGATATTTGTGACAGTTTTTGAAGCTGTTTACCAGGATCTTGACCTGAAATTCAGCGATGCCACTACCATCCTTCTCACTGATCTGGGAGAGCTGTCATTCCAGTCCCTGCAGAGTAGGTGCCAACATACACATGTACAAACATGGGCATATATACATACATTGTAGTTATGAGCTGGGCATACATTTCAACAAGCTGCTGGTGCTGGTGTCACAGCCTTGTGTTAATTCGCACAGACCCTGTGTATCTGGAAAAAAAAAAAGACTTCTGGAGCCAGACTTAATAGAAAGAGCTTATTTTTGGTGGCCGCTCCCTCCATATGTTACAGAAGAAATAATCTTAGGTAAGAAAAAGAGCTGGAAGCATTTCAGAAAACCCTCCCTCCGGACATTCATACTCCTTGGGCTCAGAGTTATCCTCTTGGCCTGTTGTATTATTTCATGCCACAGAGGTACCCAAATTAAATGAAGACACTGGGGAATCAGCAGGTCATTTTTTAAAAAGTGACCGATTACAGATAGTGTTGTGAATAGGTTCAGACACAGCTCCAGCTGTGAATGCAGTTATGAGGTAGGCATCTGTGGCTGGACATGCCATCCAGGGGTGTTCGTGCTGAACAACAGGTTGTATCTGCCAAATTGCAGAAGAACAGATGAAGATTCAAGAAAATCTTAGGTTTTTAGATCAAACGCTCTTCCTTCTGAAATGGCCTGAGCTATGTCCAAAGAGGAAATCAACAGAAAGGGTATCCCAGAAAGAACAGGCCATGTCACCAGTCCACATCTGAGTTCTCATCCAGGCAACACAAATGCCTGCTTCACGTGACGGCTGACACGGGATTTTACACTGGCACGGGCATCAGCAACTGCATCCTTGCAATTACTTAGGTAATGATCAGAAGTAGGAATATCTCACCCTATTCCTTGAAATGTGGAGACTTTCTAAAACACTCCAACCTGCTGGAAGTCCAGATTGCTTTTCAAAAATTATAGTCGCCTCCCACAGACAAATGATTTGCTGAGACCTTCCCCTCATCTTTGGATTCCCAAGACCCAGAGGATTCCAAAGCCAAAATTCTGAGATAAAAAACACATTCAATTCAAACAGGTTACCCTGTCTTTGATCTCAGCAATAATTTCCATTCCATCAACTTATTTAGAAAGCTTGCATGTAGTTTGTGTAGAGAATACTTGCACTTCTACTACTGTAAAACAGACTACAAGTATTACACACTTCTCTTTGACTACTGGTGCCTTTTCCAAATTTTTTTTTCTCCAACACCCACAGACTTAGACGATGGCCTACATTTAATGAAATTCTGGATGTCCAAGAGTCCTGTATTCTAATACCAATAACTTGTTATGTACATTACCAATAACCAGTCTCCCCAGCTGAAGTGACATCAGGTGAAGTCAAAATATACTGCCATAGGGTGGATTGCTCTGAAGAACCACCTCTCGAATGAATGATCCTATGCTGTCCTGATCCCTAGATCTGATATGACAATCCTAGCAAGGCTACTTAACCACTCCCTCAAGGATCATATCTGTTGCTACCTACCCAGAGCTTTACAGTGGTGTAAAATTTCCTACAACTAGAACTAACTCTCTAAACCCAGACTCAGCAATTTCCTTATAGACTGAAGGAGCTCTTGACTCAGTTGAGTGGGGCTTCTGGCTTCTAGTGATGACTTGGGAATTCAGACAAATATTCAGTATGAAAAAGCAAGTTTTCCTAAAGCTCAAGCCTTCGAGGAGTCATGGTTCCCACGATACATGCCTTCTTCAGGGAGACACTCAGCATCACAGTGTAGCGCTTGGTGGGTGAGGCTTTCTATACAAGAGAGAGGTCTAAAGGTTCAGTGAGTTACAATACTGACAATGTGCATTTCCTATCTTACTCTACCTCAGACATCCTCTTAAATGTAGGCAACCACTTAATCTACCCTGGGCCTAGTGCTCCATCTGTAAACTGATAACATTAAACGATCTCATAGAAAATGTATATTGTTAAATGTATCCCTGTTTATGAGACTCATGCACTATCGATAGAATCTGTGTCAACACAGAAAAGAGGAAGAAATTCACTACTAGGTAGCCCAGTCCTAAACCTAATGGTTAATATCGTTACACCAACATACAGCCTTTGTATTTACGCTAGAAGGCAACAATCTCGTAATAGGCAAGACGAGAAATGGCCAAGGTTTAGCCAATTTCAACAATGGATCTAGAGAGAAAAAAAGGAAACTACCTGCTTGGGCTCCTCCAAATAACTCCTCTCTCAGCTTCTAAGTGATAAATGCCAGAATAAAAGTTGTTGGGGTGTTCTCCTCTCAAATACAACTTAAATTATGGACAGCTTCTCCTGGAAGAGACAGACACAGGAAAGGTTCTGAGCAGGTGAGCAAAATTTATTCGTCACATGGGGCCATTTGGCCTCCATACCATGAATCATCACCAAGTCTGGGTGTATTTAGGGTAGAAAGAAGGAACAGCAAATGGGAAGAGGGTATTAAATAATGATTGCCATAGAGACCAGTCAGCTTTACCCAACTCCATGAAATTTAAGCAAGAGAGCGTAGACAATGAAACCTCAGTATATTTCAAAGGGATAAAGGGCAGTGTATGTTAGCTATAGAACGCAATAGCAGGATATTGCAGCAAGTTGTTTGGTCAGGTTTCTAAAATCCACTGTCAGCACTATGCAGATGAGACACCTCTAACTATTTTTCATCCCTTCTGGTCACAAAAGAATGTGAGGACAGCACAGTGCTTTCATAGGAGCTGTGGGCAGAAGTAAGGCCAAAGTAAGGCAGAGGGATGATGCCGATGGGAGAAGAGAAGCGTCCAAGAAGGCTGCAGTTGTGATGCAGCTTCCTTTGGCTGAAGAGCCCCAGCGGTCAGGTCAGACTGTGGTTTATGATGATTTTTGGGATTCTTCACCAGACTTCCACATAGGCATCCAAGAAGAGCTGTCTGCAATTTTGCCATTCCTTCCATTTCAGTTATCCAAGCCTGTGACCAGCAGGTGGAGGGAGGTGATCCTGCCCCTCTACTCTGCTCTTGTGAGACCCCACCTGGAGTACTGCGTCCAGCTCTGGGGGCCCCAGTACAGGAGAGACATGGAGCTGTTGGAGTGAGTCCAGAGGAGGGCCACGAAGCTGATCAGAGGGCTGGAGCACCTCTCCTGTGAGGACAGGCTGAGAGAGTTGGGGTGAAGGGAAGGCTCCAAGGAGACCTAATTGCAGCTTTCCGGTACCTGAAGGGGGCCTACAGGAAGGATGGTGAGGGACTGTTTATCAGGGAGTGTAGTGACAGGACAAGAGGTAATGGGTTTAAGCTGAAGGAGGGTCAATTTAGATTAGATATTAGAAAGAAATTCTTTACAGTTAGAGTGGTGAGGCACTGGAACAGGTTGTCTGGAAAGATTGTGGAGGCCCCCTCCCTGGAAGTGTTCAAGGCCAGGTTGGATGGGGCTTTGGGCAACATGGTCTAGTGGAGGGTATCCCTGCTCATGACAGGGGGGTTGGAACTAGGTGATCTTTAAGGTCCCTTCCAACCCAAACCATTCTAGGATTCATTGCCAGTAGCAGTGCAAAGTGCCTCGGTACGAAGCCTGTGGCTGCTAGGACAGTCCAGCTATTATAGTCACTCTGCTCACAGGCACGGCTTACTTTTAATTCAGCCTCTCTGAATTCAGCTGCTTTCTGTACTGGTTTACCACTAAATCCTGAAGCAAGCTTAATAAACAGTTGTTACATCCAGAATCTACCATGTCCGGGGCAAGACTTCCAAAAGCTGAGGTGGAGTCTACAGGTGGTAAGCACTCCCACAGCAAAAAGAAGCCCTCATAAAGCTTGGCCATCTCTTTGTGACTTTTCAAGTACATTTCTGCAGCTACATCCTGCCAGCCATAATTAGAGACTGGCAAGGTTTACAGTTTAAAAAGGCCTCCTCTGTTCAGCATTGCCAGGAACATCCTAGACCCGTCAGTGCTCTGCTGCAGCTGCCTGCCCCCTCCAGAAGAAGAGTGGCCACAAAGCCAGACCTCTGGCAGGTGTCAGTCATGATCCTCAACACTCCTGGAAGGCAGCAAGACCTCTATCAGTGAGCACCCCATAGTAGTCTCTGCTTTTCTGCATGGTTTCCTATTTGCCCTTTCAGTCTTGTCTTTCCCCATGATTCCAGAGCATGTACCACCAAGTAATTAAACCTAATTACTGCCACAGTCCCCGGGTAGTTACCTGCCTTGCCCTTGGGGAGTATGGTGAAGCCGGTTTTATGGTCAGGGCCCTGGGTTTAGGGCTCAAAAAACTGGATTCAGCTCTTAGATTTTTGGTGTGACCTTGGTTATGTCATTTAGCCTCTCTTTATGCAAGGATCTCAGCCTGTTCCAGAACGGTGAAATTTTAAGTTTAGAGGACATGCCCAAATTTGCTGATGGGGAGACTGCATAGGGTGTCAGGTAAACAGCCCTCTCTTGCTGTCTTATGATTTGCATGCAGTAAAGAGCAACTGAGAAGCCTTATTGAAAAAAACCCACCCTCTCTTCAGTCAGTAGTTATATTATTTGATATAAACATGAAGCGACCAACGATGCCTTGCAATGGCCCCTCCCTGGGAGCAGGACCTGCTGTACAGCAAGCACAGGACCTGCCTGCAGCCGCTCTGAGCTTCTGTTGGGGTGATGGACCAGTGGCACCCCTTCCATCACCACAGACCCCTGCCAGGACCACCAGCACGGTGGGCACCACTGGCCAAGCCTATGGGGAGCCGCAACCTTGGGAACCCACACCCCAGCCATGTCTCCCTCCCCTCCTACCTGCATGCCTGGCCATTTTCTCCCCAAGCCCCCCAACCCATCACCGACCTCCAAAACCCCTCTCCGCCCAGAGCCTGCCATATCACTGCAGGGAGCCCTCCCACCCCATCGCATCCCTCATGCCACATCCCCTCCGGGGGTGTTTGTCCCCCGTAGGTGCCTGCGGCCCCGCAGCATCCCGGCTCCCACGGGGCGGCCTCGCCGGTCCCCATCCCCAGGCCGCCCAGGTGAGCGGGCACCGGAGGAGGGCTGCACATCACCTGACCCCCTCCAGCCGATTCCCTCAGACAGGACGTCAAGTTAATGAGCCCTCAGGCCTGTAATTAGCTGTCAATTACCTCAAATTAATCAACTCCTCGCCTAATTAAGCATAATCGGCAGGTGGGCAGAAAACGGGCCATTGTGCGGGAGCCATGAGAAAAGCATGGCTGGCAAACTTGGTTAGGATCAGCGGCGCATTCCCGGACGCCGCGCCACCGACACCCGGGCGCCCGCCCCACTCGCGGGCGCCCCCCGGCCCCCGCCGCCCCCCGGGCCCGCCGCTGCGGGACAGCGCGGTGGCGGGGCGGCAGGGCCGGGCGGGGGGCTCTCCTGCCCCCGGCAGCGTGGGGCAGCCCCCGGGCGCTGCCTGGGAGGCCCAGCCTGTAAAAAACGGCGGCGTGGGTTTAGAGTGGGGTTTTTTGGTTTTTTTTTTTTTTCTCTTGCTTAATATTTGTGCCGCCGCGCCTCAATATATCATCTCGCCCTCCCCGTTTTCTCTCCCTGGTTTGCCGTGCTTGCTGCACTCGTATGGCTCTAGTATCTGAGAAGGGGGACTGAAACACACCTCGTGTTCGCCCACCTCGGTTATGAGTGCACCTATGTAATGGCGTGAAGATATATGTCTATGAAAAATGGAGTTTCGACGGGTATTAATTACTACCTAGAAAAATGAGTCATATTGCACTGATTTTCGTGTGGAATTAACACAACCCCCCAACCCCCCCGCCCCCATCCGCCAGAGCTCTGTTTGGCGGAGAGGAGATGTTCCCTGCGGGGGCCGAGGAGGGAGCAGGGCTCCTGCCAACTTTCAGATCACCGGAGCGCAGGACGTGAGCTGCTCTCTGCTGCGCCAGGGCCCGGATCCTGCACCCTGCGCGCTAAATCCCAGCAAGCACCAGCTTTATTTAAACGCAAACAGAGCACAGTGTCTTTCTGAGCTGCAGAGAAGAAGGGCTGAGGGAAATGCCATTTCATGGTAAAAGTATTGTGCACAATATTAAAGTGCAAGGTTTTGATTGTGCCTAGAAAGTCCTTTTTTTTTTTTTTTAATGTAGCCAGATTATCACCAAACACGCTGGATTTACACTGCATTAGTGATTGTCAAGATTAGAGCAGAATCCCCGGATAACAAACAGGAACACAAAACGTCAATTTATGACATAATAGCAATAGTAATGCAACAATAATCATAGCCAATGGAAGAAGGATGCAGAGGAGAGTGAGTTGGATCCCTCAGCTCTGAAGGGAGAAGCCACCTGCTTTGGAGTGGCTTTGATTAAAACTCCCTCTGTTGTGTCCAGAAGGATGATTTTATACTTTATTCCTGACAGAAAAGCAACAGCCCAGCACAGATCTGGCAAAGTTGGTGCATGTAACAACTAGCAACTAAAGGGGCAAGCTAGGAGATGCAACGTGCCCCATTGACCCTGCTGCGTGTCTGGACCTCTCAAGACAAGGTGCACATCAAACTTGGCATCTCTGTGCCTGCAGCTACTTGGAGCACAAGCCCTGAGAAGAGAGGCTGCAGGCAGCCCCTGCCCTGCAAAGGGTGTCATCGGGTGACAAGAGGGGGGCTGCGTGGAGCTGGGTCCTGGCAGCTGGCCTGGCCCCGGGGGATTAGAGATGCCCCCACCTTCATGGCTGACGCAGTGGCACACGCTGCAGCTGGGACCACGAGGCCCCTGGGGGTTTTTTCGCCTGCCTGCTCTGTTGTTAGTCGGGCGCTTATTACCGCAGCAGGAGGTTTGGGGAGGGACCCCTCTGCGCACATAACGCAGTAGCCCATGAGATGCTGAGGGATTCAGTGTCCCCTCTGTCCCTTAGTAAAGCCACCACTTTCCAGAGCTTCTCCTGCACCTGCTATCTCAGGGTGAATCTCTAGGCCCTCCCAGGAAGACAGCTCTTTTTTTGGGAATCAGGAATAACCCCAGTCTCCTCTCTTCCCTCAATTTGTGAGTGGGTTTTTTTTCCAGATCCCCCTCTCCACCACATGTCTTCCTTTGGCTGAAGCACTGGCCTCACTCTTTGGGGTCCATCAGCACGTTCCTGAGGACTAGCTTGGGAGGAACACGCTGTGCAATGGTGTCATGGACGGTGACATGAGCTGCGGGTGAGCAGCAATCTCCTGCAGCTCCCTGTTTATTTACGGGCATGCTGCAGATGCACATTGATTTCACCGGCTCATTCCCGTTTAGAGCTGGAGCACTCAAATGACTTACAGCAAGGTTGACTAAGCATTTCTATTATCAGCTCCCTTCTTAATCACTCATAACTCTTTCAGTCTGGGAGTGCGAAGTTCTCCAGGTCTGATCTCCACCCAAGGAAGTGGTGGTTGCTTTGTGCCATGTTTGAGCAAAAAAGGGCTCAGGCATTCATGAGGGTACAGAACCCTTATTCCATTATAAACCAAAACTCTGTGGGGAAAAAAACCCCGACAACAACAACAAAAAAACCCAGAGAAGCAGGCAGTAGAAATCTGTTAGGGCTAGACTGATGGAGCAGCTTTCAGTGATCCACTGAAAATCAATTGCAACAGGGCTAAGTTGTTACAGGTCGAAAAATGGTGCTGAGAGAGGCAGTGTTATTGCTGGTGGGGTGCTGCCGCTGCTGCCGCTGCTGCCGCTGCTGCCTGGAGACCTCCCTGCTGCTGCTGCGGCACGGCGAGCGAGCGTGCCAGGCGCTGTACAGCTGAGCGCTGCCTTGCTGGGGAAGCCGAGGGCCTGGCTGGGATCGCACATGGCCACCGCTTCGGTGGAGCACACCTGGAGCCCGGTGGCTGGCTGGGGAAGTACCTCCTGGAGAGGAGGAGGAAGGGCATGGGGGCAGCACCAGGGTAGATCAGAGGAATCCAACCACCGTTCAAGTACAAGACAGAAAAAGAAAATATATTTATTCTTATCCTTGACATTATTTGAACCTTACTGGCCACTCCAGTTGTACCAGATTCTGCAGGTAGTGTCCCAGCTGGGAAAATGCTCTTGGCACTGTCACAACAAACACACACACAAAAAAAAAGCTGGGTGAGCAATGAAGTTGTGCCATGTCCCTAGTCTGAAAAAGTAAAAGTTATAACTATTTCATTAACCATTTTAGACAATTAGTTAGTTAGAAACAACAGTAGGGAATTCACAACAACCTGCCTGTGTCATTCTGTCTGTACGCAATACTGGATGTTTGTAAGGATTGTGAACATCACCTCGTTTACTTTGTGCAACGCCGTAACATTGGGGCCACCCACGTTTTGGTTTGGTCGTTCCTTGCTGCACTGCCCTGGCACACAGCAGAGTGGTTGGAGGAGAAGCACTGCTGCTCTAAACAGTCGTTCCTATGAAAGCCGTGAGGTTCTCTGGACTTGACAGCTAACTGGAGCAAGGTGGAGGGTGACCTCTTCCTGACCAACCCTCTGTGCAGCTCTACCCCAAGATTATAAAAATAATGTACTCGGGTTAGAAAGTACTTACAACGCGCATTGTGATTCTCCTACGCCTGTTCATTACAATGCAATCTGCAATCGCGTATCTGCAGTGCTGCAGTCTCTCCCCAGTCATGCGTGAAACTAACTTCAGCGATAACTAGGTAACCTCACCAAAAGCAACAGACTACCCCCCCCCCCGGGTTTTGGGCTAGCCTCGAGCGGGCTGCCTGTCCTCAGCTCCTGCTGGCCCTTGGGCCCCATGAAAAGGTGCACAGCAACCTCTCAACATCAGGCACTTAAGAAAGCCGTGGAAGAAGGTCACAAATCTCATAACCGTTCAGTGTCATGTGGTAGCACCGGGTGACCAGCCTCACCCTGGCACTGCCGGTACGCACACACTTGCACAAACACATCTGCTTAGCAGGGTGCACGTGCACTGCATTCCAGTGCAGCAGCCACTCTGGGCCCAGGAGCAGCATGTTGGCACAGTGCCGGGCCCAAGCCAGGAGCCTTGAGGGTGACCAAAACATCAACCTGGGTGTGGAGATGCCCCAGCACAGCTCCACGGCGTTGGGCCGGAGTCAGCTGCCAGCCAACCAGCTCAGCAGGCAGGCGGGGAGAGCAAATGTGCATCTGTCCCTGCTTGTCTGTGTAGACACACACTAACCATTACTGCTTCCCAGAGCAAGTTTCTAGGCTTCATTATATTTTTATTAGTCTTGCAGAGGATACAGAAGGCGCTCTGATAAAGGAAGAGAAAGGGCTGCTTGCTTGGCAGGGGATTTATGTGACCATCTCTCTCTCAGCCCAGGAAATCCTTCCTGCTGTTCCTCATGGTTGGCACCCCCAGCCAGCTGTGGGAAGGGTGCATGGGACCTGGGGAGCCAGCGGGTGGGCCCACCATCGCTGTCCCTGCACTCTCACTGGCAGCTGGTTGGCACAAAGCCATCTCCAAGCGAGCTCTGACCAACCCTGGGCAGCTAAAAGCACAGACCCAAAGAGGCAGAACAGCCCAGGGAGCAGTGGTGGTTGGTGCTGCGCCACCTCGGAGGTGCTGAGGGCACCAGCGGCATTCACCTGGGGCTGCAGCAGCGTTACCTAGCTGAATCTGAGTGCTGCTGAAAGACAGACACCATGCTGGTTTGTTTGTCACTCCAGTGACATGAGCTACCCTTCACAACTGGGGCGGCTCCAGGACACCCTTGCATGAGGAGCCCTTGGTGCATCACCATCTGTGCCGCTGAGCGTGGCCACTTCATGGTCCCTGCACGTCCCAGCATCTCCACTGCAGATGCTGGAGGCTGCAGCAGCTGGCGGTGGGGACACAATGCTTGCTGGGGACACCAGTGCTAAGGGGGCAGAAGGCATGGACAGCCCCGCGCTAGGGGCCGTGCACATGAAGGCAGCAGCCGGCGCAGGGCGCGCTGCCCGGCGTCCTGAGGCCATGGCGGGGAGCGAGCAGGGACCAGATGGAAGGTGCCGCCAAATGAGGCCGGTGTAGCAAAGGCTGCAAATGAGTTTAGTAGACAGCCAGACATTTTGAGGAGGGGGGAGGCAGAGGGGGGAGTGGAGGAGAGCAAGAGAAAGGGAGAGCCCAGCGCCGCGGCCAAGAGGGACCCGCCGGGGCACACAGGCGTGGTGGGCAGTCCTCCCCACACCTTCTCCTGGTGCCCTAACTCTAAGACCCCTCAAAGGGAAGAGGGAACCAAGGTGTCGTGGCCCCTTCTTTGTTTTTAATTACTTCCCATTTTAATCTTGATTTGCACTTCGATCTCTCAGAACTGGGCCAGGGACACTACAAAGCCCTCGTCAGCAACTCCCCCAATAATAAACAGGAAAAGGCTTAAGGGGCAAATCACTTGCATGTTAATGAGACTGTTTGCTGGAGTCAAGAGAGAAAACAGCAAACAAACAAATGGACTGAATTCCAGCGGCAGCTGTTTGCTCCTTAATCTCGGCTCGTCAGAGCTGCCCTTTGATGGGACACAATCTACACAAACGATTGTGCTAAATCTTCTAATCTACGTCCTCATTATTACATCCCTTCTTACGCATGTAAATCAGGGACAAACTCATTTTAATATGTAGATAGATTATGGAAGGAAAGGGGAGGGGATTGGAGGGGAAAGGAGCTGCTGGTTGTGTCTGCGCCTGCCGGTTTGGAGGGGTGTTAATGAGGAGCGAAGGGAGGGGACCTGTCTGCATAGAGCCCCCAGGATACCAGGAGAAGGAGGAAGAGGAGGACCTGTTGCCAGGGCAAAAGAGGGTGTATAAAGGGGCAAGGACACCAGCGCTGGGACGCTGGAGAAGACACGGGTGTGCGGCAGCATTGGCAGGGTGATGTGATGGGGCGCTGAGGAGGACCTCACCCTGGCATCCCCCCAAGCCCTCTGCCCATGCACTCAGCCCCTGGCTTTGTCAAGGCAGGATGCTGGAGGAGGGCTTGGTGAGGTACAGGAGGGCTTGGTAGTGGCATTAGCGAGAGGTGACAAGGCCACACTGCAGAGGCATGCCAGGGCCTTGGCATTGTCCCTGGGTGCCTTGGAGTGCAGGACCTCCTTGCAACACAGCGCTGTGGTCTCCTCAACCCACCCACTCCTGGCATTGTCAGTCAAACCAGCATCACCCAGGTTGGAGTACCAGGCTAACACCTCAGGCTGCAGAATTCAAGGACGCAGCCTACACTGCCTTCAAACAAATGTCATTAGAGCTATGGTTATTGTCTTTAATAATGTTCAAAATAGTTGCTTTTACAACAAACACGACTGCGGGAAGAAGAGCTCTCTGGCGTTTCCCTGCCTCTGGCATCTTCTAATCCAATTGCCAACCTGCAACCTGCCCCTTAACCTTCTCCTTCCATTGAAACGAGGTGGGAGAACAAGCAAGGTTGTGCAGCACCAGCCTTATTTGTCTGAGCTGCCTCGTCCTCCTCTGCTCCAGGAGAGGCAGCCTCCTGGTAAACTAGGAAAAAATATTTTTAAAACAACCTGGTTAGTTCACAAATTCCCCATTGACCTCACACCCATGAAGGAAGGATGCAGAAGATAAGGAGTAGGTTGGAGCACAAAAGGTGAGTATAGAAGAACAGCAGAGGCATGCAGGAACATAATCAAAAAGGCCAAGCATAAAATAAGTTTGCAAGTAGCCGGATAATCAAAGAGAACAAGAAATCGTTCTGTAAATTCATTAGTAGCAAAAGGAAGACTAAGCAAAATATTGGTTCACTGCTCAACAGGGAGTGAAAATTACTGACAAAGGATAATATTAGAGAAACTAATAGCAATGATAAAGAGGTAAGATCCTGGCAAGGAAAGAATATGGTAGAGGTAACATTAGATGAGTTAGATGCGTTCAGATTTATTGGGTGTAATGAGCTTCATTGTAGAAGCCATTGTAGATTTGGCTACAGCAGTCTCAGAGTCAGTAGTGGCTGTCTTCCAGAACCTGTAGAGATGTGGTGGAGTACAGGAAAACCACAGGCATCACTCTTTAAAAAGTGAAGGAGAGGGTGATGGGTAATTATGGACCAATCAGCTTAATTCCCATGCCCATTAAAATTCTGGCATAAATCACCAAGTTATCTCTAAAGATCAAAGGCAAAACGAGACAATCAATTGCATTCAGCATGGATTTGTCAAGGATTGGTCCCATCCAGTCAATCTAATTTCTTGCTGTCACAAGGCAACAGATCTTGTAGATAAGGAAGGAACACAAGATGTTGTGTATCTTTATTTCAATAAGTTTGTTTAGGCTCTATTTCTTGCGAGTAAACTAGGGAAATATAAATTAGCAAAACCCACTCTTAGATGGATACAAAATTAGTTTTAAAACTGTGCTCAGCAAGTAGTCCTCAGTGGTTTACTATCAAAATAAAGGATGTATTGAGAATAGCTCCACAAAGATCTGTTCTGGGTCTGGTTCTGCTCAGTGATTTAATTAACAACATGGATGACAGAAGAGAGAGCAGGCACATCAGGAAGACACAGACCGGGAAGGCACTTTAAGTACACTGGAGGACAGACTTAGCATTCAAAATCATCTTGGTAAATTGGGAAAGTGGTTGAAAAAACATAGATGAAAGTCGGTAAGAAACCATGCAAAGAATGTCGGTGATGCAGAAAAAAATGAAATGCAAAAACAGGGGTTAGGAAACAACTTGTTAGGCAGCAATTCTTCCAAAAAAGCACTAGGGGTTAGAATGGATTACAAACCCTGTCAAAAATAGTATGCTGTTGCAAAAAATCAAATGTCTTACTGTGAGGAATAAATAAGACTGCAGCTGTCGAGACCTGTGGAAATTTTCTTTCCTTCTAATCAGCATTGGTGAGACTTCTGTTGGTGTTTTGCCTTTCTATGTGGACCCATTGGAGGGTGTCTAAAGGAGGGCAACAAGAATGATCACGTCCTGCAAGGAAAACATTAAAGAAATGGTGTTGTGTAACTTGAAGAGGGAAGTCTGAGAGAGGATAAGAGACAATCCCCAGGCACAGAAGTTCAAAAGGGTGAGGGAAAAAATGTGTCCTCTTTGCCCACGGCAGGTAGGTAAGTCCATAGGAGATTGTAGCAAGAAAGATCTGTGTTAGACATTAGGAGAAAAAAAAAAAAATGAGGAGAGACAGACTGAGAGGGAGACTCTGGAAGAGATTCCTTAGGTACTTGTCCATCTGCCAAGAATGAGACAGGTATAGCTGGTCACACCACAAGGCAGAGAGGAGGAAAAGACAGCCCCTCCAGGTCCCTTCCAGTCCTAGTTTTCTAGGAGTCCATGTCCTCATTTCTGCCAGCCACCATCTAACCTTCAGCAATATTGGAGGCAGAAGTACACAGAGAGTGATCAGGCATAAGAAAGGGCTACTGGTTCATTGAACACATCACTGCTCTCCTCAGTGACACCCCAGCGTATATGTACTAACCAAGAATGATGAGAGGATGAAGATCTGAGAGATGACCAGACCCTTGAGGTGAACAAAGCGTTAGCCGCTACTGTCTTCTGGGATCTTGCTAAAAGAAAAGGGCAGGGGCATGCCATCAAGATCACTGCCATGCCAGCCCATGACTGAACGCTGCTGCTAGAGTTAAAACAGTGGTGTGAGCATCTACCTCCCTATCACCACCAGGTAACCAACCTGACTGTTGGTACTGCTCCTCCCTGCTAGGAAATGTAAATCAAGCATTGGCTTTGAAGACTTACTGTCTATATGCCTTAATAGAGGTATCTATTTCTGCAACATCTCCTTGGGTAAATCTTGGGAGGTTGGAAATGTATCAGGCTGGAATGAGTATCCTCATTCTCATCCTCAAGTAATGGAGTATCCTCATCCTCAAGTAATGGAGTTTCAAGTAAAGGGTGGAAATTTTTTCCTTGCCTCTTTCTCTTGCCAGCTATGTTCACTCTGTCCTCTGTCACCTTCTTTCCTTGGCCCCATGCATTCCTGTTCCACACACTCTTGCCCGTCTGAGGAGCATGAAGCCTTTTGTGCTTTCTTTCGGGATGAGACAGACCTCAGGAAGGATCATGGTCACTTGGCCAGATCAATAGATCTGGGATTAAAGGTGGACATATTCCCAGTCTCCATCTTTCTTCAGGTCACCGTGAGCAGCTCACTGTTGTACCAATTCTCATGTTGCATTGTCTGCCAAGCCAGGGTATTAGCTCTGGTCTTCAAAGCTTGCTCAGAGTCAATTATGTCTGAGTCTGCATTTTCATCACGGCCCACCTGTTCCTTTGGGAAAACGCAGTTGACTAAGTCCATGATGAAGTGAGTGAAACTGGAGATGAAATGGAGATAAATGTCAAGGAGGTTTGGCTACAGAATAAGTTTGTGGAGGAAATGCACTACTCCAAACTAGATACATTTAGGACACACAGCAACACTCCCTTTCTTAAGAAGCTTTTCCACTATAACAGAAAAGAGGGCTTAATATTATAAAATACTATTAAAACAAAAAATTACAATATTTTCTTCCTAACAGACTCTGTTAGCAGTTGCCAAAATAGTTTAATGGTCACAAGGGAAAATGGTCTGAGACCCTAAGAAATTCAGCAGCCCCTAGTATGCAGTACCGGGAAAGACACAGAGTGGACAGAAGATTGCAGGAAAACATGTCAAAAAGGTTAGTTGTGGGAGTGAGGAGCGTTGGGACATGATGTGGTATATGATGTAGGAGTTTGCTGCAATGCAGATGCCTTCATCAGGACCCGTCAGAGACAAGCGTACAGGATGCAAGGGGTCAACAGTGCTGCACAGCTCCTGTGTCTGGCATTGGTGGCCACCACCAGTAAAAGGACAAGCCTGTGAGTGTAAAAACACCTAATCTATTAAATGTCTCCCATGACAGAGCTCCCACAGTCCTACCAGTTACTCTGAGGAAATGTCTGCAGTCTGATGTCATCCCCTCTCTGTGCTCACCTTGATCCTGTGCGTAGGTGATCTGCATTTCACTTGGTGACTACCACTCCTGTTCCTGGTACTAACCCAAAATCTTTAGTCTTCCTCATCAGATTTTGTACCCTTCTGGTAGCTGAGGGATTGCTACCCCCCTCCCCTTAGTTACCACTTAAACAAGTCAGGCACATCTATGCATGGCTCATGGACCAAAACCACAAGTTCCCAGTAATGTTCTTCCCTCTCCTCTAGACTCTGTTCAGTTTGTCAGTATTTCCTTAAAAAACAAATGCACAAAACTGCACAGCAAATTTGAGTCTTAACCTTACAGCAACAGAGTATTAACGGGCTGCTCCACAATGTCATGCTTCTGAATGTGGAGCTGTCTCAATCCTTTCTAGAGCCTTGTCATATTGCACGTGTACATTGGTATTACACCAAACTATTATTTTTAGCCATTCTGATTGTCCATCTGTCTGTCTCTCAGGTGTATTTTTGGCTCTGGGATTTTCCCCCTATGACAATTTTCCAAGTTGACTCCCACCTACGTTCTCTTCACTGCTGCGTTCTGCTTCTCTCCCCGTGATGGGCACAAATTCTTCCAACTCAGTATCATCTGCAAATGGCATTAATATGCAGCTTGGTCTGCTTTCTCCATCATTTATGAAGATTTGAAGAAGGGCAGATTTAAACTCTCCTTGCTGGAGAACTGTCCCAGCCTGACAATTACACTCAGAGCCTATTCGTTACAGTCATCTGGCTACATTCTCATTCTCATTGATAACTTCTATCTGAAAATTCACAATAATTTTCCCAGTGGCAATTTCGCGTTTTGCTAATTAGAACCTCAAGAGACCTGAAAAGGGATTATTTTTTTTTTTAATCAGTGAAATGAACCACAGAACTGAACAAAGCCCAGTATATTTCTGACACCAGGCAAGGAGGTCACTTGAACCAGTTTCATTTCATTTGGATTGTGTCCTTGGCAATTCAACCTGAATTTATTTTGACAAACAAATCTTGTGAGTAGTTTTCCCACACGTTGAATGCATCTGTGGTGTTCCCTTCCCCTAACAGTTCCATAATGCTAAGACAATTCAGTATGCACAGCAAAATTCCTCCTGTTATGATAGAGTGATAGAAATTAGATTTTTGCCATAGCAATTGAGTCTAGCATTCTTTCCTCCTTTGGAAGATAAATTTATCTATCATGCTTCTTTCTTCAGCACCTAGCTCTGTGGCATCCAAATGTAGCAGAAAAATAATACAACCACAGCACAGAACAAGAACTTCTTTTTAATCTTCACCCTTGCTCTGGGGCAGAGGAATATGCATTCGTGCTGTTCCATTACTACAAAAGCAGAATAATATCTTGTCTCCCTTAGAGTGGGATCCATCTCACCTAACTTTCATTGCCTACACCTAAGCTAGTCATGGGCTACTTTTGTAGTCAGTATCAATCTTGTCAATGAAGTCAATGGAGATGCAATTCCTCTAATCCAGTGTAGACAACTATTTCAAGATAAGATGAACTGTGCCTGGGCTCTATTGAGCTTATGGACCAGAGCCCTCTGGCTAGAATGGAAATGTGCTCAATGTAGACTCCATACACTGTAGGCATTCATGCTGGGTCTGATGAATCCCATTGCCACATTGTGTTCTCTCTCTGGACATTGTTTGACTCCAGATATCCATTTGCTTGTTCTGATTGTCCCCATATAGATGGCAATAAGCAGGAATTTTGGGGAATTTTTTTTCCTATTGCTGCTAACACAATGCTTTAGTTCAGATCCTCTGTGGTGCTCGACTTATTGCCTTTGATCATGAAAGCTCTCTTTGAAGGCTACCTACATATGCTTGTCCTGATTCACAAATTCAGTGTTTGGGATGAGCAATGAGGGATTTGACCATGTCTATCAAAGAGCGCAGAGGCATTTTTGAGGAGTAAGAAATAGTCCCTGGGGTTAAGATCGGGCCTGCACAAAGTACTAGGCTTGGCACCTGACTAGCGTTCATCCACCCAGCAGTGCTGGTGGTAGGTTGCTGGCTGTTGAGATATTTTAATTTTGCAAGATAGCAGCCCCTGGTCACAGGGAAAAGATACTCAGTCGCTCGTGAAGCCTGGCGTGCCCGTGACTGAGCCAATCCTGCTCTGTCCCTCGGCCCTGGCTCAGGGCACCCAGCTCCTCCAAGCGGGCTGAGCTGGGAGCTCACTCCCCAGGAGAGACCATCACCGCCCAGGGCCTTTCCCCAGGCTGCTCGGCTCCACCCAGGATAACTGGGGTGGGGTAGCTCCCACGCTGCTGCCCACGGATGGGTCAGTGCAGCACTGGGGCATTGCACTGTAAATTGGGGTGGTGAAAAGATCTGGGTTAGAAACAACCTCTTCCTGGGAGGCAAGGGGCATCTTCAGGCATCGATTTGGCCAGTGTCTTCAGCCCTGGGAGAAATAATGTTCAATACAGGTTGGTCCCTTGGGTCAAGTGAGATGGCTCGGGCTCAATGCCCTCTTGTACGTGTGTTAATATCCAGCACACAATACCCAAATATCCCCAGCATCCCCCTTCCCACCTGAGTCCTCCCAGGGAGCAAGGGCAGCTTTTGGAGACTCCTCATTAGGTCACCGGCCTTGGGAGCCGAAATCTCCCCTCCCCCACCTCTGTACACAACTGTTCCTCATTTACATAAATTATCTCTATTCAATTATCTGTCCAGATGTCCAAATTGTGCCACCAATGATCTGTGAATGAATTAAAAATGGAATATAATTTAATAATAACTGATTAGAAGGAGATTAGTTGTTATATAAAAAGGAAAAACCAAGAGATAGCTAGTTGCCCTTAATCCGAGCCAATCCACAGTAATTATAGAAATACAGTCTCGCTTGCTCGTCTTCCCCATTTCTCTTCTTCTCCCCCCCCCCCCCATTTTTTCTCTTTCTCCTTTTCCCTTTTCTCTCTGTCCTTGCTTTCCTCTCTCTTTCTCTCCCCTCTCCTTTCTTTTTCATTTCTTGGTCTCTGTCCCTCCTGTGCCTTCTCTCCACTTTCTCCTCCTGATTATACATACCTACGTCAACAGAGTCAAAGTCCCTCCGGCTGCTGGTACACCCGTGTAGCTGGGGATGTTCTGGCAGGTCCGACCAGCAAGAGCTTTCGGCTGCATTAACGTCCTGTCTTTCAAGCCATGTTAATGATGTGTCTTTATACTCTCACTTTTTTCTTAGACAATTCTGGAATTGCTGCCTTTTCCCTGGGTTCCTAAGCCAGACTCTTTTCAGGTTTCCCTCTCCATGTCTTTCAGAGTCATGCAGAGCAATTTCTACATTGTGCTGGATGTAATAAAATCAGAAGCAGCACAGAGGCTCTGGCTCCTCCTCTTGCACCTGGAAGAACCAGCAGCAAGTCCCCGAGCCCCCAGGGTGTTTCCCCCTGGAGAAGCATGCCCAGACTTTTCCAGGAAACTTGTCATGGATTTATTTTTTTCAGTGATATTTTCTCCTCACCCCAGCATACAGCCACAATACCCCAGGTTCAGGTTGAAAGAGAGAGTGCAGCACTTGTCTGGGTATTGGAGGCAGAAAAAAATGGAGGAAAAAATACAGCACCCTGCTACCTGAATGCTCTGTGGGGGTCTTTTGGTCTCCTCCACTGTCCCCCACCTTGTCTAACAGAGCTCCCTCCCTCCCAGCTGCAATCCAGGTACGTCAGCTGGGACTCCTGGCACAAACCTCCATCACTCACTGTGATTTGCAATGGGACAAAGCTGAATAACTAGACTATTGTTAGTTTATTTTTTCTTCTCTTGTAAATTAGAAGAAGGGAAAAAAAAATCATTTGCAGATGTTCCCTGCTGAGCTGGAGCAGACTGTTTATTTCAGGTAATTTCATAACATGATTTGGAAACGTAAGTCAAATTTACCCCCTAGTTCAACATGGAGATTTTCAGATGTGGGCAGTGACGATTAGGGATATGACTCAGACAAAAATGAAGCTGAAAAGCCAAATGTATTCAGTATCACAGACTCATCTACCTGAACTAAGGTACTAGATATTTAAAATCTTCAATGTCTTAGCTTACTATGTGAATCCTGCCTTCCCTGCCACCCTGTTTCTGAGTTAAAAGCTCTGCTCCTCCTTCAGACATCACCCTTAAGAGCACACTGCTCACAGAAGCAGGTCCACCTTTCCCTCTTCTATTCACTAGGCCATTTGTAGTCCATACCCCTTCCCCCAAAACTAGTCCATAAATGGCTGCTCCATCTCTCAGGGACAGCTGCAGTGTTTGAAAAGTCCACTGAGCCAGCTCCTGTGTTCCTCCAGCATGAATTTAAACCCACACTCGCAGACCATACTGAGATCTATCCTGTATCACTGACATTGGTGAGACCAGATCGGGCTCAGCACTTGTGCAGGAATTTGAGGCTGAGATCTTGTCTCTGCTGCAGAGAGGTCTGAGTTAACAGGGACAGGAGAAGGACAAAGCATGGCTCACGCTCCAAAGGTTTCAGGTGCAGCAGTGTTGTGCACAAAATTATTTGCATACAATATTATTCACAAACATCTATTTGAATCTAGACTTTTCTGCTGTGTTCATTACCGTGGCATCTGAGCATCCTATGAATGTAATTCAGTACAAATCATTTGGTATAAATAACACTTTGTAGGGTAAGGAGAAATAAAACCAAATCTTAAAAAAAACCTCCCCACATGCCTCCCTTCTTCCTGGGCTCAACTTCACTCCTGATTTCTCTACCTCCTCCCTGCCAGCAACACAGGGGGATGGGGAATGGGGGTTGTGGTCAGTTCATCACACGTTGTCTCTGCTTCTCCTTCATCTTCACATTCTTCCCGTGCTCCAGTGTGGGGTCCCTCCCACAGGAGACAGTCCTCCACCAACCAACATCAGTCCTTCTCACAGGCTGCAGTTCTTCACCAACTGCTCCAGCGTCGGTCCCTTCCACGGGGTGCAGTCCTTCAGGAACAGACTGCTCCAGTCTGGGTCCCCCACAGGGTCACAAGTCCTGCCAGCAAACCTGCTCCAGCGTGGGCTCCTCTCTCCATGAGGCCACAGGTCCTGCCAGAAGCCTGCTGCAGCATGGGCTTCCCATGGGGTCACAGCCTCCTTCAGGCATCCACCTGCTCCGACGTGGGGTCCTCCACGGGCTGCAGGTGGAATCGCTACACCCGCTCATCCTCCCTCCATGGCCTGCAGCGGGACAGCCTGCTTCACCATGGTCTTCTCCAGAGGCTGCAGGGGAATCTCTGCTCCGTCACCTGGAGCACCTCCTCCTCTTCCTCTTTCTTCACTGACCTGGGTGTCTGCAGAACTGTTCCTCTCACATCTCACACCTCTCTCTGGCTGCAGTTTGTTGCCCAGTTGTTGGTTTTTTTCCCCTTCTTCACTCTGTTATCCCAGAGGCACTACCACCATCACTGATGGGCTCAGCCTTGGCCAGCGGTGGGTCCATCTTGGAGCCGGCTGGTGTTGGCTCTGTCAGACATGGGGGAAGCTTCTTCTAGCAATGTCTCTCAGAAGCCACCCCTGTAGCCCCCCTCTACCAAAACCTTGCTACACAAACCCAATACAGTAATAGAAATAAATTACTACAAAATGTGTAAAGTTTTGACTACCCTGTCATTCATACCCTTTCATTAGTACAAATGTAAATGTGAAGATTTACTGTGTCATTCGAGTAACATGCAGTCTGGGTCAATTATCTTGCTATTTTTCCTGTGGAAAGCCCACCCTGCCTTTCAAAAATATTTACAAAGGTTTATTCTGGTGAGCTAGCCTGTGTAAATGTTGGAAGCATGGGGCCCATATTTATTCCCTGGTTTAGCTGATAACTCCAGAGTGGACTGTCAGTTCCAAAGGAAGCTGATCAAGATCTTGTTAAGGTGACGTGTGTCCTTTACAGGTCACTGCAAACAAAATAATTAATTAGTTGCAATTTCTGTGTTGTTGTCAAATTTTACTATGTTTCCTTGCATCTCCTTGTATTTGTGGTTTTTCACAAAGACCTCTAAGAATCAAGAGATTACAAGAAAATTTCAGCTTTTATTAAAAAGTGTCTCTACCACCACTGCTGCAAAAGGTTTGATAATACCAACCGGAGCCATTCTAATGCTCAAAAAAAAAAAAAAAAAAAGCTTAATACATTACTTAAAGCCTCCCATAATTTTCATATATATATATATATATATTTTTTTAATGGACTTAATTCAGAAACTTTGGACTCTTGGGCTTTTGCAGTGAGTATTTTTACATTTTGATTGTTAAAATGTTAGCGCTCTGTGGCTAGAATACATGTTCATCAGACTTTGAAGGATATTATTTACATATGATTTGGCTTTGATAGTCTTAACTTTTTGAGTAATATTTTACTCACAAGTAGTTCCATTGGCTTCTATGAGTATTATTCAATATGATAATATGAGGAGAGGTAGCAAATCTGTCCCTTAGGTTAATGCAACACAAGCCATAATTACTGAAGGTATGTTAATGCTTTATGTTTTGAAAAAAGTGTTTTGTTCTGTTTTATAAATCCATCTCTGAAGCCCACATGAAAGTATTCTGCACCTTGGTATTTCTGTTGCAAAGATTCAAATTTAAAGGGATTACTGAAATGTTTCTCTACCGTTAATTTTCCCAGGTTTAGATTTATGTTAGAGGATGTGTGAACTGGAAGCATAATCAAACCCTTAACACGTTACCTTTTCATTCTCCTTTTTTTTGCATTGTTTCCATCAGGGTTTTGGAATGTGCTTTTCTAATGGTTATTAACCTCTGGAGGAACCTCAGTTTGAAGCTATTTTTGCTGATGGTTGTTATGGAGGTTTTCAGGAAAGGATGCTCATTTACAACAAATCTAAGAACATATTGCAATGTCCTGAGCAACATTTAGCTTTATTTTTTAGTGTAGGTCTTGTTTGGAGTCTGAAGACGAAGGGCAGTGCCATGGCATGAGCAGAGGGACCAGAAGCACTGCAGTCCAGTCTCACCGTAACTTTGTCAGAAGACAATAGCCTTTAGCATGCCAAAGCCAGGTGACTTCTCTGGGCCACCCAATGTGCAGGACCTTCTCTGGCTGATCACCATGCACACCATCCAGGAG
Source organism: Balearica regulorum gibbericeps (assembly GCF_011004875.1). Taxonomy (NCBI): domain Eukaryota; kingdom Metazoa; phylum Chordata; class Aves; order Gruiformes; family Gruidae; genus Balearica; species Balearica regulorum. The sequence goes on along the minus strand of NC_046188.1, from coordinate 26,581,226 downwards.
AAGTAGTGGTGCCATCCTGCACCATTGGCTTTGCCCATCCTCAGCCCTGAGGAGCAAGCACTGTTTTCCTTCCAGGGCCTCCAAACACCCGAGCTCAGGTCCAAGTACTTCCTTGCCTCTTTAACCCATTCCCATCTAGCAAATGTGCCTATGTCCTGGCTCGTTCCCTTTGGCTCCACCTCTGCCTCACAAACCAAACCTCTGGCCAGCTTTGCCTGTGCTCCACCACACCAGAGAGCTGCCGCACCATAGCAGTAGCACTGACAGAGGCTTCCCCCACCCCAGACTGTCAAAATGCTCTTTTAAGTCTTCTAGGTTGGGTTATAAAGAGCCTGGAGAGTGAGACTGTGGTGTTTTCAGAAAGCCATGTTGACCTGAAGGTGTGGGCTGTCATGCAGTGCTGTTGCAGTGGTGCTGCTCAGCTCCACTCAAGGATGAAGGCAGAGATGTGTTGCTAAATAGAAGCTATTTTCAACCAGAATGGGACATGTTTTCCAACAGAATGGGATGCACGTTGGAAGATATTATGCAAGGATGTACGATGAGAAAGAGGCCTGGGAATGTTCATAAACCGTGGATCTATCCCAAGCAACCCAAAGTTGTGATAGACAGATATCCCAGCTGCTAATACAGAGTCCGAGGAAACAAAAGGGCACCCTGGGCTCATTTTGCCATCTCGGTCCTTTGGGTCACCAAGGGGGGAGCAGAGGGCTGACGGGACTCCAGTGATTCAAACCAAAGTGGTGCCATGGACTGAGCACCCGTTTGCAGCTGGAGGGTGCTGGGGGGCTCCTGCACCAGATCATCTTCCCATCCCATTTCATCCGCAAGGACACCAAGTTGCGTCTCCTGAGACCCTTGCTCAACGCAAAGTGCAGCAATGGCGGCGACTGGGATCTTCACATCCAGAGTGCACTCTGGATCCAAAAGCCATGTCCAATGTAGACAGACTCATTAGTCACCAAGTCTGACCTGTGCCAAGGCTGTTAGCGCTGTCTGTGCTGGAGAACATATTTTAGAAGGTCTAAGTGGGAAAGACCATCCCTCAGGGAAACTGTTTTAACGCCGGAATATTAGAGGTGGTCGTAAACTAGGTTTTCTCATACTGTGGGAAATTCTAACATTTTAAAGTACTTTCATTCCATGGATAATTAATGTTGTAATTTTAAAATGCTGTTTTGTAACTTCATTTGTTTCTTTTTTTCCTTTTTTTTTTTTTTCCCCCTACTAGTCTTACAGGTCAGCAGCAACAGCTGACAGCAAGCACTGCCTGCAGTATACACACACCTATTACTGGCAACACACCGTGACTGACAACGGAGATAGTGATTCGTATTTCATATTTTAAAATCATTAAGGTCATCAGAAACTTCATGGCACATGAAATATTTCACACTTTTGGCAGCACGAAGATTCTCCACTGTGTTATAATGAGAGCATCTTCCATCAATTTAGAATTCACTCAGTACTAGGTAGCAAATGTACTTAACAGTTTGAAAATTAAAATGAAAATAGATTTCAACGATTTTTCATGATATAATGTGTTAACAGTACAATAATATAAAATGAAAATGCATAAATTAACATGAGAAAATACATTTCAGAACAATTTTCTAAAACAAACCACTTCAAAATATATTTCTGTAGGAATTTCTTTAAGCAACTATCTATTTTTTCTGTCAAACCCCCAAACATTTCCATCAAAACAGTTTTTTTTTCCAACAAGAAGCTCTTTTTAAAAAGTCTCACCTACTCTATTAATTATCCTCACTGTTAAAAGTCCAGGTCTTATATTAATACTTATATTTAATTAAATTAATTAAATAAATTATGAATTAGTTAGCTTGACCTTCCAGTGCTGAATCCTGTTATGCCTTTGTCTAATAAATTAAAGAACCTTCCACCCTCTGAAAACATCTCTCCTAACTACTTACAGAGGGTGACCAAGCCACTTCCTATTTTGCTCCCTAGCAAAGCTGAATAGATTGAGCTTCTTAATTCTCCCTGTATGGCAGGTTTTCTAGCTCATAGGTTGTTCCTGAAGCTCTCATCTGAATAATGTCCAGTTCTTGGCTGTTATTTTTGGAAGTGCAGGCAGCAGAAGTGGACACAATATGAATCTGTTATGGTCTCGGGATGCCTAGACCATCCCCGTCCTGTTAGGTAATATTTTCTTGCCGATACATCCAAAAATTGCGTAGCTCCGACAGAGCAGATTACACCAAAAATCCATGTTTAGTTTTTATTATCTGTCACATCTCCTCCATCCTCCTCAGAGCCACTGCTTCCCATGACAGCATCCCCCATCCTGTGACCTTCATTTTCTGTTCTGAGATATATGATCTTGCATTTGGCTATATTAAAATCACATATTGTTCAAATGAGCAGAGTCTGCCAAGTGATCCAGATTGCTTGGTATAACTGACCTGCTCCCATCATTATTTATCACTCCACCAATTTTTATGTCAAGTAGGAATCATTACCAGCATTGATTTCGTATTTTCTTCCGAGTCGCTACAAAGATATTACACAGTATGGACCGAGAACTGATCTCCAGGCAACCCATCTTCAAAACTTCTCCACCGGCAGATGATTCGCTGCTGAATTTTTCAGAACCACTAATTAGTCAGCTTTTAATTCATTTAACGTGCATAATTCCGATTTCACCTCAAGCTAATTTTTTACCAAGAAGGTCACGGGTTGCCAAGCAAAGTGCTAACCCGACACTTAAACGTGCTGTGACAACCCCACACCGCTTTATTTCTCCCTCTCCCGGAAAACAAGCTGCACTCAAAATAATGTTCCCCTTCGGGCACTCATCCCCCGGGATTTTTGGGATTGTGGATTTGGGCACCTTCACGCCCCCCGTGCGAAGCGGCACCGCAGCAGCCTGGAGCCTGTCCGGCTCCACCGGGGCTCGCCCGTGGGCTGCCCCCGCGGGAAGGCTCTGCTGCCGGTGGCATCCTGCCCCGGGGGAACCGGGGGGTCCCCGTGCCTGGGATCCCTCCTCGGCCGACGCCGGAGCTGCTGCCTGTAATTAGCGGCATTAGCGGAAGGAAAGTTGCCTGCTCTGATCCCCCGTCCCGAGGCCACAAGGTCCCCGGGTGCCTCCAGCCCTCCAGCCCTCCACTCACCGCTCTACCACACGCCGGGGCGGCCGCCCCCTTCAGCCCCTTCCCTCCGCTCCCCGCCCTGCCCCGCCAGCCGGGGGAGGGCTCCCGGCTTGTATTTACCAGCAAATGATTAATTGTTGCTCGGCGCTGGCTGCTAATGCTGCTAATCCGGGCGGCTGCGTGTTCGGCCGCTCGCCCGGTGCCAGGCCCCGCGGGCGGAGGGGGCGGCAGGGCCGGGCCGGGGGCCGGGCTGCGCCCCCGGCTGTAATTACTCCCCAGACAAATCTCTGCAAACAGAGGAGCGGGGAAATCTCTGCCCATATTGCAAGGGGCTGCGGCCCCCACCCGCGGGATAATTTTGAGACTCAAATCCCAGCAAAGACCTGCTACAAATTGCTGCAAATTAAGCTGATTTTGCCCCGAATGAGGGATTTTCTGCTGCAGATCAGCCCTTCCCGGAGCTGATGAGGTGGGGATTAGAGAAGGGACTGAAATCAAAGGGACAGGATGGTGCGGGAGGGGGGAGCCCGAGAGGGGAGCCCCAGCAGTGAAAGTCCTGGAGCATTAACACTTATTGATTTCTACTTTGCTGACATTTTATTCTATTACCAAGTTTCCGATTAGCCTAAACTAGGATCCATGACAGCCAAAGCAGGGTGCGGAGCCCCGGGGGGCGAGGGGCGCCCGCTCTTTGGGTTTGCACGTGCCCAGCCCCGCAAGCATCTGCTCCCAGCAAATGCCACCTCCAAGGGGCTGCCCGGCTCCTGGCACTGGAGGGGCTGCGAGGCGAGCTGGGCCTGTGGCCCTGGTAGGGCTCTGAGCTCCTTTTGCTCACCAGAGATGCTGGTGATTTGGGGGGGGGGGGGGAAGGGAGCTATTTGGAAATTCTATCTCCTTCTAAAACCCCAAATCTTTAACATTACATGTGATGGGAAGAGACAGTTCACCGCCTTTTCAACATCCGTCTGTCTGTCCATCTCTCCATCCCTTCCTCTCTCCCTCCCCCCTCCCTCTGGATCCTCATTTCCATCTGTTTAAACGGCAACGGGAATGTATGTTGCAGGTATTTCAAATTGCACCATTAAAGATTTTATGTTGTGGATGTTAAAATTAAAAAGATATATGTGCAAATAGTCACTACGAATTTAATCAACTTGATTTAATACTAATAGGAAACAGCAAATGGAATTTATGACTCAAAAAGAAGTGAATTTTTTTAAATAAACACAAGTACTTTGTGCAAAACAGAAAAAAAAAAATCCCAATCTGAAGAGTTTATTAGAGTCTAATCCCCCAACAACAACCGAAACCGGGGCTGCCCACCCAATAATCCTGGCTGCCATTAAAATATTAAAGATAAATCTAATCGTCTCTTTATCCAAAATAAGCGACTTTTATGTGGAGAGAAAATGTCTAACCCTTTGGGAAGAGAATTACTCCTAATGCATCAAATGGAATTCAGTCAGGATGGCAAAACTAGGTTTAAAAGCAAATGAGATGGTAATAGAGATAAAGGCCAGTATAACAAATTAAAAACACTCATTTACATGAATTAAAATCCCTCCTAAAAGGGTTCTGAGTAAGGAGGCCACTGGACGGTCTTGGTCCTTCTTGGTACACAGAGGCTTCCACAGCCTCTCTGGACACAGGGGAAGGCAAGATGCGGGGCTGAGTACCTGCCGGGAAGAAGTTTTGCTCCTGACCCCACCTCCCAGATGTAGTTTTTATCCACATCTTACCATGGCCCTGCACTGCAACTCCAAACCCATGTGTGTCTAAGATTATACCAGCCCATGTCTTCCAAATAATTGCCTGTGGCCTCAGCATCTCTGCCCTGGCTGACGCCATGGGCCCGGGATGTCTCTGTTCCACCCACAATCTTCAGTTTGGATGCGGGATTCCCCCATGCTCCAGCACTTGTAACATGTTGTGGCAGCTCCCGGTGTAACCCTGTGCTCGTTCGAGGCATGGCAGGGTGCCCAGCTTGGGACCTGGGCGATGTCTGTCTATGGGAGCACCCTGTTGAGGAGGAGGGTCCCCATGGAGCTCACCCAGCTGGCCTCCCTGGGCAAAGTCATCTCTGGGACCTGGAAACCCAGCTTGCTGCACCCTGCAAGGAGGAGATGGACTCAGGGTGGTTACGTTGAGCACAGAAACCCTGAGCAGAGGTCTGGGAGCTGTGAGTTTCTTCTCCTTTCCTGCTACCTGAGCAGCTCAAGAGGAGTGGGGCAAGGCAGAGAGGAAACCTAGTCTCACTGCTGGGGCACGCTGCCTTCCCAAGCCCCCTGCCTGGACAGACCCAATGTCCCGGCCACAGCACCCCTGCCCACAGCTCCACACCCCATGCATGGGAAAGGAGCTCCCAGACATGACCCATGCTCTGGCCCTGCAGGAGGGGGCAGGACCCCATGGCAGGGGCATGGGCGTGGGCAAGGGCAGCACCGCAGCTGCTGGTGGGTGCAGTGGTGGGGGCTGCCGCAGCGCCCTGCCTCCTCGCACACGATCCCCATAAGCACCTGGTGCAGTGAGGAAGGTTGCAGCTAGTCCCACCACCTTGTTAGATCATTTTGAGATTGCGTGCCCCAGCTTTGGAACCCCCAACCTCGGCAGGCCCTCTAGTCCTTCCCCTAGCTCTAAGTGGGATCCACTATGCACAAACCAATCATTTGAGATGCTTGTGTAACCTGGCCCTAAACCTACCCAATGAATTTTCTCCAGGGATGATAGGCATCCTATCTTAATGCATGTCCTATAGAGGATAGGCATCCTGTCCTAATGCTCTCCTTACTGTTAGAGAGTTTCTCCTACTGTCTTGCTACAGACTAAGCCATCTCCCATAACTGTCCACTGTATCTACTATTCTCAGTAGATATAGCGGACAATTTTGGAAGTTCACCACTGCTACATTTATTAAAATGTATTTGAAGACTTGATGGTATCTCATTTCAGTCATCTTCTCTCTAGAGCAAAGAAATCTATGCTTTCTGGACATCTCATTATTTTTCTCTGGTCCCTCACCAATTAGTCCAGATCTGTCCTGAAGCTCAGTACCCAGAATGGATAGAGCAGGGTGCAACCTGGGCCATGGACTGACTAGAAATTTGCTTCAGATACTTGCCTTTATCTTGTGTATTGTCCCCAGTATGGACACTCACCTATGGGCAGAAGCTGGGTCTAGTAGTATTTTCCTATATATTTTCCTTAAAGTCTCCATGCCTTGGAACAAAACTAGATCTCCCTGGATCTCGCCCGCTCCCCTCCCACCCCCCACCCCCCTTTTCTTTAAATAAGGCAGACTATTTTGTCACCTTGTGATGGAAAGGACGTCAAATAGATTCCCAAATTTCCTCTTACAAAACAAGAAAAGGGAACACTTAACACAGTTAAAGGACAATGCATCTGAGAAAATCCTTTGGTGCAGTGCATAATTTACCTGTGGTACTTGTATGCCAAAACATTATTTAGAACTGACCAAGACATCCTCACTCAAAAATTAGTATGAGAATCAAATGGCAGATGAGGTGGCCAACAGTCACAATGGATCACGCAAATCTTTATAGACATTCGTGGCAGCTTCATTTAGGATGTCCAGGTCTAGCATCATTACTTTCCTATGCCACATTTTAGCTGGCTTTAAAATTATCTCTGCTGAACAGATTTTAGTCCACTTGCTTGTACGCTGGTATAGCCCATGTCTGGTCACTTTGTTACTTTCTAATGAATCAACACTCCAAACAGTAGAACAAAAATAAGCTCAGTTGCTCCGGAACAGTTAACTGTATGTCCAAGCTGTGGATCTGCCTTGGTATAAAATCACTTTTAGTAAGTGTCTTTCAAAAGGAGATAGAAACATTTATTCATTACATATTATTCTCTTCTATTTTAGGGGATGGGAAAGAGTGGCAAGGAACCTCTGGTGTTACTCCATCCAGCACTGCCCACTGCCAGAGAGAGGAGATGGGATCAGATGTGACGGGGCACTGACGTGCGGTACCCACTCCAGACTGGCCCAAAGGGTTAGAATTTTTCCCTCTGATCTACAGGTAACTGGGAATAGGTGATATATTCAGCTAGCAGAAAGCCTTGGTGTCCAGCCCTTACCCCTCAATAGCCCCATGCAGAAAAGATTTTGTCTAACCCCTTGCTCTGAGCAGGGCAGAGCTGCCCAATGTCTGAAGCTGAAAGATGCCAGAGGAAACATGTCATGAGTTGCTCTGTCCTCACCACAGAAAAACAGCAGGACGGAGGAACGGCCTCTGGTGTGGAGCGGTTGAGTCCTAGCAGCTGGATGCTCCATGTGGCGTGAATGGAGGTGTTCAACCACAGAAGAGAAACAACAGGAGGCATATGGATGCATCTGTGTCAGGAGAGAAGATGAGGTATAATGGAAAAAAAGCAAAATGCCAAAAGAAGTGCTACACAAAGTGAAGTCCTAGTTCTGTTAAGCGTCAATGACCAAGGTCCCGCTGACTTCAGTAGGAAGAGGATTTTAGCCAGGGGTTAAGTGATGCAGCTCAAAATACCAGGATAATTCAGAGCAGACAGAAGTGGAGAGGTCTGCTCAGGGCTGCAGTAACTCAGCCAGCAGCTGCCAGCTGAGAGCATTTAGCCATGGGCATGACAGGTGCCATAATCTCCTTGTCATCGTGTACTTTGTATCTCCAGTGATTATTTAGAAATCAATATATGGACATATAAAGAAAAAGATATGTTCAATGGGACACTGGAATAGAGACCAGAAGCTTCTTACATGTGAAGGGTTTTTTGTGGGGTTTTGGGTTTGGGTTTTTTTGTGTGTTTTTTTTTTAAGAAAGAACATATCTAACAGACAACACGAGCTCCACGGAGTCCAAGATTTTAGGGCCTGAAGGGAGCATTGCAACCTTCTAGCCTGAACTTTGACATAAAATAGGCTACAAAGCTTCACCAAATAATTTCTGCATCAGGCCAATAGCTTCTGGATGAGTTATAGATCATCTCTTAAAAAGAATTTCAGCCTTGATTTGAAGACTTTATGTGACAGAGAGAATCTACAACACCTCTGGGTAGGTAGCTCTAGTCACTCTTTGTGTCTCAGCAGCTTTTATTAATACAGCAAGTGTTTGTTCTTGTCATATTAGCATTATCATGTCCTATATCCATCCACAGTGCAACATATGGTGGAAGGATAATGTGAAAATGCCCAGTGTTGCGACTTCAGTAGATCACCAGTGCTTTCCAAAGTTAAAGAACACAGCTAAAATTAAAATGTACTGGGAGAGACTTTCATTCAAAGTATTTTTCCCCATATAGGATTTGAAATGAAATATGTGGGAGCTGCATGGACACAGGCGGGAGCTGTGTGGCCACTTCCACTAGGAGAACATGCAGAGGAGACCAAGACAAGTGAGGCTGTGCTGGAAGGACCCAAAAGCCATTGTGGAGGAGATGGAAGCGCACAGGGAGATCAGGTCTGTGACCTGATTAGTGTGAATCAACTGAAGTTTGTCTAGACAAAGGACAAGGCAGCTTTGAACCAGGCGCCGAAAGAAATTACACACAACACACGTAATAGAAATGGAGAAGTGACACTTCTTTGCAGACTGAGGGGGTGATGACAAACATTGCTTCTACTGGGATTCACGATGTCCACGGACAAAGAAGGAGGCTGGGAGAAAGTCAAGACTGGATGAAGAACTAGGTCAGCCCAATAGGTGTGCCCTGGATGAAGGACAGATTTGCAAACAGAAATGGGAGAAGTGGAAAAGTTCAGCATCAAGGGTAATGCAAATGGAAGAAGGCAAAGGATGAGCTGGATCAGGAAAATGTGAGAGGATCTGAGGTTGCTCCTCGGGAGTGCATCTGAGCCATTTAGCTGAGGAAAGCTCAAATAAAGCCAGAATTTCTTCTGGTTGAAAATGTTGCCAGAGATTAGTCACAGAGGTATTGAAATATAACTAAGTATTGAAATATAACTAAGTATTGAAATATAACTAAGTATTGAAATATAAGTTCAGTTTCCTAATTACAAAAGCTTGCAGAGAGGCAAAAAGGAATGAGAGAAGGCAGAAAGCAGACAGCCAGGCACTGAGTTTTGCAGCTCAGCAACCAGAGACTCACAAAGAACTTGGCAGAGGGGGACAGAGCTGTCCTCACAGCTCTGGAGGCATGGTCAGGAGAATGGAAGGCCCTCCAGCACCCCAGGAGAAACAGAAGTGAGGATATGCAGGGTACCATTGGGTGACATTCCACTACAAAGCCAGTGGGCAGGTGATGAAGTGTCCAGAGCAAAACAATGAAGACACCAGGAAAGTCCAGTATATATCTAGAAGGCCCTATGTCTATACCTCTACAGCCTGGCATTAACTTTGTATGAACTATAGAGCTTCAAATCACCAGTCAAGGATGCACAAAATTATAGAGGTGACAGATGCTGTAGAGTGGTCCTCAGGCTGATGGGCTTGCCAAGTTGGGCTCTGCGGCAGTACTGCTTGAGCTAGAAAATGTTGTCATACTTAAATAACCCACAGCCCTGTACCTGTCCTTGGGTAGGGAGCTAGGTCTGAAGGAAAAAGGGGAGGAAGGGTGGTGCACAAAGAGCGATGAGAACATGGGCTCAAGTTGAGAAGCAGCTCCTATGCATCTCTACACCCGGTGTGAGCCCTGGGCAGTTCTTTAGGCAGAGCCGCAGTGTGCACCTCCTCACACCGATGCTGGTACCAAACAGAGGTAGTTGTTTCAGAGGGCTTCAGACCTGGTGGTCTTGGTTCTGCAGCAGACTGCAGCTTTGGACCATGTAACCCATATAATGCAGAGCTGAATCAGAGATGTGTGGGGAGAAGCTGTTTCTGGAGAAATTTGAATCAGTTCCTGGAGAACTTGAGAATTAAAGGAATAATCAGAATAAAGTTCTGAATAATTTATTGGCAACCTGATAGCTTGAATTTTTACACTAACAGACCCAATCATGCTGAGGCAGGGTTTGTGTAACTCCAGGCTGAGTGCTGAAAAGGAAATTGCATACCATACCTGGGGAGCTCCAGAGGTGTGGGACAGAGGGTAAACCATGCATTAGCTAACACAGACAAGACATAGCCGAGGTCTGAGCTGGTAGGATGGCTTGTGGTGACCCTGTCAGGGCCCGTAGCGCAGCCTTCCTGCCTTCTAGGAGCGAAGCTGGCTGCTCAAGATCAGCTCACTGATACGGGCTGCTGTTAGGAAAGACCTGGAGGGACCCTCAGCAGGGGTTGCCCTCTCTTCTCCTTGGCAGCTGCTTTTAAGCCGAGGCTCTCATTCCTGGCTCCTGCCTGAGTTCCACTGCAGCCGTGCCTGTACCTGGCCATGCACCCCACTCATCACCCAGGTCCCCACTCAGGGACTTGACTTCCCAGCTTGAACTGGGATCTGCCTCATCTCCATCGACTTGTGTGATGATTTGGACAAGTGGCTGATCCTGGCTACTGCCCACAAACTGAACTGCTCTGCTTGCCTTGCTCAGGTACGGTGGGACGGAGCCCTGGCTGGGGGGATCCTGTCCCAATGGCTGTCTTATCGCACTTGGCTCCCAGCTCCCTGTCCCTTATGGAACACACGGCCACAGTAGTGCCCTGGCAGTCTTCATTCACTATTTCCATCGCTGTGGAGACATGAATTGCTTTGTAATCACTGCTGGGAATATCTGAAACACCAAGACTCAGATGGCCTCAGCAATACTGCCATTGAAGTGGAAGTGTCCTTGGTTTGCTCAGGAAAGGTGTGTTATTCAGCATCTGCAGCAGCCCCAGTCCTTTGGCAGGCCAAGATTCTAAACCAGGATTCCCAAAGTATGCAGGACATGGCCTGTGGGCAGTCCAAAAAACCTGTGGCCATCCCAGACAGGTCCCTCCAATTTCTGAGGCAGTTCCCAGCCTTCGCTGTGCCATCGTGCACCTGGCACTGCAGAGCCCAGGAGAGCCTTCGGAGGAAGACAGGAGCCATTGGGCCTGACGGACCACCCCAGAGGCCTGCAAAGCTGAGAACAGGAGGAACTGTGAAATGCTTCCCCTTGGAGCTGAGGTGGAAGATGAGCTTTTTGTGCTGATCTGGAGCTGCAGTCCCAGCCCCAGCTTGGTGTCCCACTGATTAACTGGCCACCATGAACAGACCTAAAGTCACTGTGGGCCATTTACAACTACCAAGGTACATGCTGTGGTGAAGCTGTTGCCTCAGCTAGAGTGAAACAGGGGATGCCTTAGGCTTTCTCTTAATTTAACGTCTTTGGTTGAGGTAGGGCTGGCAGGTACGAGGTCTGTGGTATCTTGCCCACAGGTGGTGAAAGGTGATCTCTGTTACTGAAGAACTGTGTGGCTCATGGGCAAGGGTATCCAGAGAGTCCAAGCAGCTATTTCACCACCTCTGATGGCATGAAGCCGGATGTTTCTCCAACATACAATGCTTCCACCTCTTCACTTGGAAGGGACACTGCTCGGTTTTAAGCCTTAGGTTTCCTCCGTGCATGCTTATTTCCCTGCTGACCACGTATTTATCTCAGAACACGGGATGAGCAAGAAAGCCGAGGATGCCGGCGTTTCCCTACACGGCTGTTTGGCGCATCTCTCCTCCGGGGCCGGTGCCCCGCTCCGTGCGCGGCCAGGCTGGAGCCGTGTTTATGAAAGCACGGATGCCTCCATCCCTCCCTAACCCCACCTTCCCCAGCACGGCTGGAAGCGAAGCGGGGCCGGGGCCTGGCCCGCCGGGGCGGCCCTTCTCGGCGCGGGGGCGGGCGGCGGCCCCAGCCCGCCGGCGGGCACCGGCCCCAGCCCGCCGAGCAGCGGCCCCGCCGCCGCCGGTGCCGGCTTTTTGGCATCCCTAATCGCGGCTGGCCCCTGTGATTGGCTGCGCGGCTCTGACCCCGCTCGGGCTCCCGGCTGGGCGGATAAAAGGGGCCTGAGCCGGGGGCTCCCAGGCATTCCCGGAGCGGGCACCAGGGACCGCCGGCCGCAGCATGACGGGCAAAGCGGGCGCGGCGCTGGCCCCCAGCCTGCCCGGTAAGCCCAAGCCCGACGGCGCGGCCACCGCCCCCGCCGCCCCGCCGCCTCCGCCGCCTCCCGCGGCGGGGGCCAAGCCCAGCTCCGGGCCCACCCCTCCCCGCTGCACCGGCTTCGGCATCCAGGAGATCCTGGGCTTGAACAAGGAGCCGCCGTCGCACCCACGGGCCGCCCTGGACTCGCTGCCCGCCGGGCACCTGCTAGCGGCCCGCTCCGTGCTCAGCCCCGCCGGGGTGGGCGGCGTGGGCATGGGGCTCCTGGGAGCCAGCGGCATCCCCGGCTTCTACACCCAGCCCACCTTCCTGGAGGTGCTCTCCGACCCCCAGAGCGTCCACCTGCAGCCCCTGGCCCGGGCCCCGGGGCAGCTGGACAGCAGCCAGACGGCCAGCTCAGGTAGGCACGTCCCCGGCCCCCGGGGACCCCGCCGCGCCCCGCCAGCGCCGCCACCCGCCCCCGGCAGCCGCCGGCACTCGGCGTCCCGGCGGGAGGCCCCATGCCTGGCGGCGGGAAGGCGATTTCGTTTCGCTCCCGAGGAGGAGGAGAAGAGCGGGCGGGCGGGACCGTATTCCCCCCCCAGTCCGGGGCTGCGGCCGCGGTATGATGGCGTGGCCGGGGGCGGCCGGCCAGGGGATGCGCGGAGCCCCGGCGGAGCGGCCCCCCCGCGGCCCCGGCGGCCCCAATTCGTTGCCGGGGAATTAGGGGCCGCTCGGCATCCCTTTCCTAGACGGCAGCAGCCGCCCGCAACCCTTCCCGCAGGCCTCGCTCCCAAGCCGCCTCGGGTCCCTCCGGAGCGGCAGGCAGCAGAGCCTGGCTCCGGTCCCGGGGGCAACCCCCAGCTTCCTCCCGGAGGCGGCCGGAGCCGTCCGACGCGGTGCCCGGCCCGGGCGGTGCCCACCGTCCCCGCCCGGAACGCGGCCCGCCGAGCAGCAAGCACGGGGCCGGGGCCGGGCGGGTGGCGGGGTGCCGCGGGCAGGAACGGCCGCCACGGGGCACAGCGGCGCGCATCGAAATGCGGGTCCCGGTTCCGTTCCCCGACTGCTCCTTCGAGGCAAAGGCAGTGCCACCCTGCCCTTAACACCTCCCGGCCGGGGCACCCCTGGGGAGAGGGAGGCCGCGGACAGACACCATTCTCTTCGCGGGAATTTTTTTTTTTTTTTTTTTTTTTTGGCTGGTAGCGCAATAAACCTCAATTTTCCCCTCCCCGCTCCGGTGTTTCTGCCGGGAGGTCCGGGATCCCCGGGCTGGGGAAGGCGGCCGCGGGTGCCCGGCCGCGGGGAGGGGGCTGCAGCTTCCCCATTTTCCTACGGTTTTGTTGAGCTTGTCGGGCTCGGCATTTTAGCAGTGAGACAACATCAACCCCAGCAAACGACTCCGGGGGAGAGAGAGGAGAGCGAGAGCCCGGTCCCGGGCCGGAGCCTTCCCTGGCGGGGGCGGATCGCCTCGAGCTGCCCGGACCGGGACCGGCACCGGCGCCGAGACCGGGAGCACCGCTGGGGCCGCGCCGGGCTGGAGGGAGCGGCTGGCGGCGGGCCCCGTCCGCGGCGCGATCGCAACGAAACCTTCGGCCGGAGCCGCCGGAGGGAGCAGAGCCGCCGGGCCCGGCCCTGCCCGGGGGGTCCCCGGCGGGGAGGGAGCCCCAGCCCACGGCCGCTGCCTGTCTCTCCGCAGATTCCGAAGATGTCTCCTCCAGCGACCGGAAAATGTCCAAATCCTCCCTAAACCAGAGCAAGAAACGAAAGAAGAGGCGGCACAGGTAAGCGAACGGCCGCCACCCCGCCGGCTCCCGCCGGCCCGCTCCCCAGGGCACCGGGCACCGGCAGCGCCGAGCCCCGGCGGGTCCGACCCGCTCCCGCCCCGCTCCGGCACGGAGCGAAAGATCCCTCCCGGCTCCGGCCGCCGGAGAGCACCGGCGCCCCTGCGGCTTCTCCCCCGGGCCCTTTCCTTTTTGTTTTTCTTTCTCCCCGTCCAAAATAAATCGGATTTGGGGACGTGCCTTTAGGGAGAGGGGGATCGGCCACAGCTGTAATTTTATATAATTTTTCTGGCTGCGGATCCAGGTATCCCGAGCCGCAAACCCGAGCAGCCCGTGAGGATTTGGGCGGGATGCAGATCACCGGTGTTCGGGGGGAAAACAACCATCAACCTGTCCGAAATAATCCAAAGCGTCCCCTGGTTTGCATCTTAGTATTGGCTGTCAGCAAGAGAGAATTTCTGTCAACGATTTAAATATTTTATTGCTTATAAATAAATATTTTGCCAATAGATTAAATAGTTGGGAATCAGACACAGCCTGCAGAGAAGCTGAAGAAGGCTGGAGAATTGGTTAAGGAAACGAAGATCTACTTTGGGAGATCCAGAGGGGATTTGGTTTCCCCTCGGGAGCGGTCAGGGTAATAGACTTTGCCTGACTTCTCCCACAGTTAAAAGGGAGCTGGATTGTCTGCACCTTATAAACAGAAATTAAAAATTCCGTGCTGGGTTCTGGCATTGCTGTGGTCGGAGCCTCAGGACAAAGGAAGGCCAGACACCATCCACCGAGGGTGATTTAGGAATAATTAAATCAATCCTGCCACGATGCAGGAAGGGTGGATTAAAAGATGCCCCAGTGAAAGCTTAGCAGGATGTGGGGTGGAAGGAGATCGACTATCGCAGGAGACATCCTGCTATGCGTGCAACAGGAGGCTTGGTCTGGAGGGCTCATCTCAAACCCGGGGTCCCTCCCCAGGCAAATTCTCCCAGTTTGGGTGCTCTGGAGTAAATATGGGTTCGTTTTCTTTGTGGACTGGACGGGGCTGGGTGAAAATACAGCAGGGGCTGGTGTACATGTCATGTTCTGGATGGGAGAGAGGAAACGAAATTCAGATTTGTTTTATTTTCAGTTCTAGACAGAAACAGACCTGGAACATTTAGCCGTAGTTGTATATTCTGTACTAAATGGTTAAGACCTCTAGTTGTACCAAGAAAGAGCCGGGAGATGACAGGCCAATAGTCTGCAAATAGCTGCAGGATAGGAACACCAAAAGGGGTAGTGGATTGTGTGTTGCAAAAGGGACAGGGGGCTACCCAGGGATGAGAGCTAAAAGGGGAAAACTTCGGCTGAACGTCAGGCAAAACCGTCCCGCCGGTCAGCCTTGCTGGGTTTCGGCGCTCTTGTTGGAGGAAGGTAGAGGAGAATGCTTGAAATCTAAACTGGATCAAAATTGGAATAATTTTTCCTGTGGTCCCAGAGAGAGAAAATACATGAGTTAATGTGCCTGTGCTGTCCCTAGAGTTCGCAGATTTGTTGGAGCTGAAGGAAAACTGTTTGAAAAGAGAATGGATTTAGGAGTGAATTTAAAGAAGGGTCTGATTGCAGACAGGTCCCTTGTATTTGCATGCTGCTTTTGTTAGTAATGGTATCGATCGGGTGGAATCCTTTCAATTCAGAACAGCAGAGGATATTTCAGAGATTTTCTGTTTATGCGTTCTGGAATTGTAGGGCTTTTCTAAAATACATCCAAATTTCAGAAAAAGACTTTTTTTTTCCTCTTTCCTTCCCCCTTCTGGGAGATACATGTTCCTCAGTTTGATAATATATTTATACGTTTACTTTGAACAAAGGCTGCAATTCGTTGTTGGTTTTTTTTTTTTTACCATCGGAGTGTTGTTAGTTTTTATCAAAAATTGCATTTTGTGTAGGGGGCGGGCGGGTGGAGGGTGGGAGTTTAACCCTCGGGTGAGTGGAAGTGGTCCGAGACCTCTCATCTATCCCCTGGAGAAGGGCTTTCATCCGTCTCGGCTTTCCAGCTGCTGATTTTTCAATTTGGTTGTCCCGAGCTGAGAACTGGCTGCGCAGAGGCGGGTTGGGCTGCTGCCCGCCCAGGGCGGTCCAGGAGGATTTCCAGAGGATAATGGGGTAATGCAAACTGGCAGGGAGCAGCTAATGGGATATCGGAGTGGAAACAACCAGGGTAAAGGCAGAGGAAGGGAGCTGGCACTGGCTCTCGTGGGGAAGGACTGGTGAAAAGCAGTGGGGAGCAGAGTGGATAAAACCTTTGGGGCTCTGGGGGAGGATTATTTCCTTGTGGAGATTGAAGAGGCTAAGGACCAGGAGCTGGGGAAGGGCTCAGCACCTCTCCAGACGGGGTGCTGAGGGGATGCTGCGTTATCTCAGCCTGACTATCAAAGGGTTAAGAAACCTCTGGATGCAAGAGGAGGAGGGGAGGTGGTTTTAAGCCAGGTCAGGGGTGGGTGTGCTGTAGTAGGGGGGTGAGGTATAGGGACACCCCCAGGATCCTCCCAAGAGGCAGTAAAGTCTGAGATGTAAGAGCCGCTGCCATCGCTGCTGGTTGCGGGTGCTTGCTGCTCGGGAGGGACTGTCTCCGGAGGCAAGTCCCTGAAAGGGAAGGTGATTTGTAACTGTTTAGAGTGCTGTCTTCTGGCATTTTCTGGGTCTCCTTTCACCCTCGCTCCTGACCTTTTGTACACGGAAACACAGGAGATGGGAGGAAAAGCTATGTGTTAGCAGGTTACCCAGGTTTCTGTAGCTTCTGTGTTCATTTCTCTGACTCTTCATCTTCTTTGCTGCTTCTTGTTATATTTTTTGATCAAAGAGTTTTACTCCCCTCAGGACAATCTTCACATCCTACCAACTGGAGGAGCTGGAAAAGGCCTTCAACGAGGCCCACTATCCTGACGTATATGCTAGAGAGATGTTGGCCATGAAAACAGAGTTGCCAGAAGACAGGATACAGGTAATCATATCTCTCGGACTCCCTTATCCTGCCCCTTTCAGCCATGTTCATCCCTCCCTGAAGAAAAGGTAGCGGCATGGGAAGACTGACATTGCTCTGAATAAACCTCCCGAGGCTGTCCCTGCTCCCCTGCTCTCAACGGGTAGGCAGCCAGATCAGCTGTTCTTGGCAGATTTGCATTTGGTGTTTGTGTGTCAACATGTGCTGTACATGGTGTGTTGTACCAGTGATTTGGGGGGTGTGTAACAGAGGGAATCCGAAATCATTGAAGGGGAACTGGTGTGCAAGGAAAGACTGCAGTGTTTTGAGGTCTTGGCGGTACAGGCAAGAAGAGAGCCTCCTGGAGACTGGGTCTGGGTGGGCAATGTGGGACAGAAAGAGCTCATCTCTGCTCCTTCGGGCACCGGAGGATGCACAGGGATGTTGTAGGTAGCTAGTAGTGCTGTGGGTAGGACCGCAGTGTGGAAGTGACGGGTGAGTCCCAGTGAGGTGTTCGCACCATCTCTGCACTTTCACTGCATTTGCCGCCTCAAGTGAAGCTTCCCTAAAATTTTTTGGAGATGATTTTTAATGTTTGCAGCTTAATTGCATGACAGTCCTGTCGTGCCACTGTGAGGAGGCAGAATGAGGCTGAGTGGAGTATCGCCGCTGTGTGGTGAATCCTCCAGTGGCAAGGAGCAGCCTGAGCCGCAGGGCTGTGCCAGCACCAGCCTTTGGTATGCGTGACAGTCAGTATGCAAGCAATCATTACAGCCCAAAAAGCCAGAGACAACTTACAGCTGCTGTGTACAGCATGGGAGGCACAATGTGCTCGGACAGACCGAACATGATGTTCACAAGGGTGGACTCCAGCAGCTTCTGCTGCCTCCCTCCTCCCCATGTTCTGCTCCCAGCAGGTTGCTGCACAAGGCAGAAATGGCCAAGCCTTGAACCCATTTTTGTTGGTGCAGGTGATGTTTCTTGGCTGGCTGGGGGTTAAACTGGCCTAGTTCCCCACACAGTGGCAGTGGCTGATTCTGTGGATGGTGCATAGTGGTTTCTACAAGAGGCATTGGCCTGAATGCCACGTGGTGTTGGGAGGGTCCTGATTTCCCTGGTTCCTCCTTCTGCTTAGTCCCTCATGCATGCCCAGCACCTGCCAATCTGTTCCTTCAGCCTGTGCTCTTCCTTTGCTAAAGAGACAGCCCGGGAGGCTGCTCCCTCATGGGTTTGGAAGGTAGCTCAGAGGGCATTTAGCAAGATAACGCTGATGCTGGAAGCTGCTGAGACATGACCCTGTGCAGGGACAGGGAGATCCTCCCCGTTTTTCCCTCAGTGCTGAGCCCCCCTCACCACCCTCATTCTTGTGCTCAATCAAGAGTGACATTTTTATAAAAGCAAGTGTTGCTTCTTATCCTGTTGTGCTGGCAGGACTCCTGCTGACCTAACAGCTTGTAGATAACCTGCACTCTGACAGGATTTCCACTGGTCTTCAGAAATAACAGCCCATCATCTGAAATCCTGCCTGACACATTAGGATTTTTCTCTGAGCAACAGGCCCTGATGCTTTGCCTCTAGAAGGAGTGAGCTGCATGGAGGGTCACTTCTTCACCTGTGACCCTGTAGGACATCAAGTCAAGAGGGGAGAGACCTGCTGGGAGTTTAGTGTTGCCTGTACCCACCGTCTGATGCTGGGCTGGAAAGAAGATCCCTTGATTTCTCATAAAGGGTCTTTTCAAGGAAGAGGTTCGTCTAGTGGCACAGTATATGTTGAACTGCAGAGGCATCATTTCTCTGGCCAGAGCTGAGGACCTTCACTGTGGGTGAGGTAGAGGGAGATGTTATGGCAGACAGCACAGAGCTGGACGCTGCATGTACTGCTTCAGCATCTGGAGCATCCTTCTAGTGCTGAGACTCAGTGTTTTATCTGATTTGGAATTGAAATAGTGGCTAGCATATCTTAGCTGTCACTGATTTGCTGCCAGCATGTCATTCTGCAGCTGGCAAGGAACAACTGCCTACTCTTCCTGTATTGCAGAGTTTTTAAACCTAGGAGTGCTCCTTACTTTGACCCCTCTACCCTAGAGATCAAGTTAGACTTGGACAGCAGAAGCACCCTGTGGTGTGGCTGTTCTGAACCTCAGATGTTGCTAATGGCACGTGTATCCCAGGAGAAAATGCTTGTGAGTAACAATTTTGCTCATCATGAAAGGGGAAATCATGAGAAACAGCAGAATTTCTGTGGCATCTGCTGTGTGAGAGCATGAGCACCCTGCCGGGATGAGCATCAGGGTCATGTAGGAGTCCCGAGCACCACTGATCTTTCCAATGGGTCAGCACCCGATTGTCCCTTACCACATATTCTGTGACGTTTCCTTGTCCATACTTTTTTGTGTGTCACAAGCTATGACAACATAATTCCCAACCTTGCTCATGCTTCTTGATATTTCACCTCATGTTCCTTTTCAACTTTAGCCCCTTTTGTATAAGCCTAATTCTTTCCCCATTGTTATGATGTTCACACTCTTTAAATAAATCTAAGCTATTTCTTCTCCTGGCTGTCACTTTTGGTTTTCATCATCATTTAAGCAGTGTGAAGATCTTTTCTTAAATCATTCTTCGTAAATCACACGCTAGTCTCTTAATCATGTGGTTGTTCTTCTGTGAAGCCCATCCTGCCTGTCAGTTGTCCTGGAGATAAGGGACCACATGCCTACAGCTGCACACCCGGTGTGTTCACACCAGTTCAGCTGGACTTCTGAGTCTTTGCAGAAACAGCCTCAGATTAGCACTGGTCTACTTGCTTCCATATTTATCTCTTTCTGTTTATTTCATTCAGTCACTTCAAGCTTTTTTAGACAGGTCTTTTTTATCCTCAGGATCTTCCCTTCAGTGTTCTGGGTTTCATATGGCATTTTATTAACTTTGGCTAGCAAGCATAATAAAAGCCCTACCAGCTCTGACATTGGCGAGAGGCAGGTGTTAGAGAAGAGTATGAGAGCAGGGCAGCTATCAAGTAATACTTAGTGTATACTTCAACAGCCTCCTGGGATTTTGAACACATGTAAATATCTTAATATCCCGCAGCAAGAAGTTCTGAAGCAGAACTGCACAAGTGAAGTAAATCTTGCTTTGAATCTATTAGCATCATTTAATGCCCCTTGGAAGAGACAGCTGACAATGAATCTTTACTCCCTTATTCATAATATTTATAATTTCATGTCATCGTATTTTTTTTTTCCTTGCATGAGTTTCTAACCGCTCAAGGGAGCGCTATATTTTTGCATTTTCATTGTAGCTTGCAGTTCCTCCCATCTTTCAACATTGTTCTCTCCCTCTTGTAGGTCATTAATGAAAGTGTTTTCTAAGATTGTTGTGCGCATCAAATGCTGTGGACTTTCACAGCATTTCATGTAGGTTTCCACTGAATCCACTCCTAAGAGTGATATCTACCCCTTATTTTCATTCATGGAATTATTTCTCAGGAGGTAGTAGTCAAAGAGAAAGTAAATCACCTATGAAATTCAATATGAAAGTGAAATTCAAAGAGTGCAATTGAGAGAGTGATACATAAGAACTGCTTGCATGTAAAACCTTCAGCAGAACAGTACAAATAGCCATCAGAGGCCAAGAAAGTTATTGGTTTGAGAGAACGTTGAATTCAGGAAAAAATATCCAAATCCTCCATTTAAAGAGAAGATGAACGTGCAGTTTGTCAAGGCAGCGCTCTTTCACAGTGTGTGCATCTTCCTCCCGTATTGAGCTGGCTGCTCCTGGAAGGAACGTGAGCATCCTCCCGCTGGGCAACGTGGGAAAACAATTTACTTTTCCTAGTGAGACACTTTGCACAAGTCAGACCAGATGTCACTGTGGTCATTTTGCAAGATACTTGAAAAAGACTATGTTAATCAATGTATTTGAAAGATATTCAGAAGAGTGCCGCTATCAGAATAAACCCAGACCATTCTGTAAAATCCACGTGAGGTAAGTAGATTCCTGCAGGGAGGTATATCCTTAATAGACAACTTGAAGTATTCAAAATTGCCTCAAGCTGACAAGTATTCTGACACCTGACTTACATCAGTGTGTTTCTCGAAACAGATACTCTTAAGTGTATACTCTTCAGTGTAATGTGTAGATTTTAGATAAGTTATCACTATTGAATTTATTAATATGTGACAGTTCCAAACTTTAAACACCAGTATCTACAATATTAAAGTTCAGTAACAGTTTGATTTGGGATTATTGAAATGGCTGTGTATGTTTGTCATTACAGTATGTCTCCTACCGATCAAACAAATCAATGAATCGGTTCACTAATTTCCCAAAAATAAGATCCTGACTGCCATTGTGGGGACACTAGGTTCACCTTTTAAGGGAATTAATCAATTAAAAAAGAGAATAAAAGTGATAAGAATTATCAGGTTTTGTTGTTAAATTATTGTATGGTAATTACGTAGATGAAGAATTTTGGGACAAATAAAATTGCTTACGTAAGCAAAAGGAACCCCAAGGAGATGCTGGTGCCGTGTGTGAGGAGTGGGGAATCATCTGTGTATCCAGAGAGCTTTGTCAGGCAGCTAAGAGGTCAATTTTGGCTAAAACCAAAATGAAGCCAACTGAAAATCTAACTGAAAATGTATTGGCTTAGCTGCTATCAGATGAACACATTTCAGTATCACTGTGTAGCCCTTTAGGAGTTGAATGGGGATGGAGGAACCAGGAGGGGTGGTTATTTAGAAGGACACATTCATACCAAGAGTATTTTTCCAGAACAAGAAGCTTACCTTGCTTCAGTTTTGCAAAAACATTCTGTATTTAGAGGTGAACGTCATTTGGAAAGGCCTGAGGAACCCGTATTGCACTGAGCAGGAGCTCAGGAGTGAACCCATGGAGTCCCCTCAAGAAATACGATAGAAAGTGTGAAGGGAAGATTGGCTTTATGCAGCTTTAGCAGCCCTGGCTTCTCCTCCTCCCACCAGCTTTTCCTGCTTGCTGCAGAGCGTTGAATTGTAGTCCTATTCCCACGGTGTAAGTGTGGAATGGGAATGATTGCTCCATGCAGTTGCTGACCTTTCCTGAGTCTGTGCCTGGAACGGCTGCCAAGGGATTTCTTAGTGCTGTAGAAAGTAGTGGTGGCATTGGTTTTTCTAAGCTTAAGCTTGTCACTGTTACTCTCAGTAGGTGAGGGCGTGTCTGTTCTTGCTAAAACTTTGGATGAGTCTCACACTTAGAAAAGAAAGGCACAGTGCCCGTGGGTTCCCACCTGTACCTCTATGCAGCACGTTCATGGAGATCATGTAGCTGGAGGAAAATTACCAGAGCTATTAGGGTGGTTGGAGGTAGATTACCAAGGTGATGGAGAAGCTGAAAATGTTGCTGCTGTGTGAGCCAACCATTTCAATATCTTAATTTATTTTTTTTAAGAACCCTGCAAGCCCTGCAAGAAGTTAATCATGAAATAGAGCTGAGCAGCTAGTGCTGGCTACCTTTGCCAATAATTCCTGAGCACTGGGGCAAGCCATGGCAGTGTGATACCGGATAAGCGTCATTAACTTCCCCTATGCTTTTAGAAATGTAGGAAGTGTACAAGTGAGAGTAATAAAACTAATCAAACTTACTGGCTTGGTGAGAATATTATTATGAGTGTTTCTCGTGGCGTATGGTGTATCTCTGCCTCCATGTCTTTAATTGGTATGTGAGGAGTTCATCCACTTTACTGCCTCTTCAATAACATGCTTGTTTAGTTGATCTAAATTCATATTAATTTCCATTTTTCAATTAAGAGTTGTTTCATTTGGCCCTTTCTGTAATGGAGTGTTTTCATTACCCTTTATCTATGGACTGTTTTCAGTCCATGAGCTAGAACTTCGTTTACAAGTTAATTACCAGAGCTGCAAACAGAGGGGCTGGGTGATGGGCAAGAGCAGGGGCCCAGGCAAGCCTTCCCAAAGGGATTACTGTCTGAAAAGTCTTAACCAGATGCCTTTGGACAGAGGAAGAAAATGTGGTAGGAGACAGGAAGGAAAATGAAGGGCTGGGAACATCTCTTCAGCTTACAGTGAAGTGGGGACTCTCCTGCTTGCTGCTAGACCACGCAGGTTACCTGCCCTTGTGGGATTTACCCTGCTACAGCTGGGGCTGTAGGTGCAGTTTAAAAGATGGTTTTTTAGTGCAGAGATGGAGGTATAGAGTTACAAATATTTTGTATACCCAGGTCTCGCTTTATCCCTCTGTGTTCAGTCCCTGAGTTGCTTCAGCCACTGACCGATTTTCTAAAAGGGACAGAAGAACAAATAAAACCAAACTTGCCTGTCTTTGCCTTCTGCTCTGTTCCTTGCGAGATGTTTATGGCTGTCACAGCATAAGGGACAGTGTGATTTTGGTGTGCTCTTCCACAGCATCGAGAGGGAAATAGGGCTTTGCAGTGACAGCTCCTTCCTTGTTCTCTCCATGGTTTGGAGACACCGTCACCGAGGGTCGGATACCTTCAAGTGTTGAGGCACTCCTCACAAGAGGAAATACAGGCAAGGCAACAAAATATGCCATAGCCCATTGCTGTGGAGCACCTTGGCAAAGACTTTCACCGTCACAGCCAGGAGAATGAGGAATGGCTCTGCGGCCTTAATGCCAGGCTGTGACAACTGATCCACCTATTTTCTTAACAACAGTAGGTTGAGGGTAACACTTCTCTGGCTTAGCTTAGACACTGCGGTTCTTCAATCACTTAAGCTTTTCTGGAAATGCTACCCTAAATTCCTGTGCTGGGAACACTTGCATTCACTCCTTCTTTTAATGATGAACTTTCTTTTCTCTCTTCTGAAACCTCTGCAGTTTTTCACAACTGATTTAAAAAAAAAAAATAATTGGGCAGCCCAGCAAGTTCAATAGTTAATTCCCCTCCAGCCTTAGGATGCCTGGCAGAGGGACCAGCTGATAGTTGTGTGTTCAGGTTTTCCTTTAATGACCCTTTGTAATAAAGTTTTCCTCCTTTCCAGACTTTGAATAGAGATTTTTTTAACAGTTCAATAACACAGGCACTTTAGAGACATGGTTAATTTACTCTCCCCTTTATTTCTTAATGGATCTATTTTTCTCTATAGTGTTTATCTTTTACCCTGATAGATCTCAACAAGTTCTTCTGATTTGTCTCTGGCAGCATGAACGTCCTCTGCCTTTTCATTGTTTTTTCTTTTTGGGTGTGCTGTGAGCCAGGTTTTGCACAGGCCTGTGCAGTGTAGAGAAGTCTAGTCCTTGACTGACATACAGGTGACCCCGATTTCTACATGTGTGAGGCTGGCAGGTTCTTCTATGGAGCAGAAAAGAGGAACTGAGTTGGAGAACAAACTGTTGCTATACCTGTAGCAAAGGTGGCTTCCAGAGACCACCTCATCAGAGGCTGTGAGAAAGCATTAGGTGCTCTTCTGTCCACTCTGACTGGCATTGCCCTGGGAGCAGCAAGAAGTGTTCAGTTTAGGACCTGCCTGGTGTGAGAGCACAGTTTGGTCCCTACTTTCTCTTTCAGTGGGTTTCTGTTAGCTCCCAACTGTCTGAGCAAAGGCAGAGCTAAAACTTTGGCTGTAGTTATTAGAGCTTTCAGCTGCAGCTTTCTGCCCAAATTCATAGGAAGGGGATGCAAGTGAAGTATTGCTCATCCTTGGTAACCTTCCTGTGACTTATATAAAGGCCCATGGCATGCATGTTGCACGTTCACAAACATGGGGATTATGTCCCTTCCATGGTCTGTAAGTAACCTACTGACTGACTCCTGCCTGGCTGTTGGAGCTGACCTGCTGCAGTGTGGATAAGCAGCAGCACTTTGCCAGGCTGGGTTAGCCCATACGCCTGCTGTTCAGCCAGGCCAGTGCAGCCGGGCTGCCCACCCACGCCGCTGGGAAGCTCCGGCTCACCTGCCACTGCGGGGTCTGCAGGTCACACCATTAGCTGTGCTGTGCACTAGCCCGAGCTGACAATGTCGGCTGCAGGCGTTGGTGGCACAGCAGCAGCCAGTGCCTGGAGCATGAGTATTCTGCAGCTACAAGGTGTCATGTGAAAAGTCATGAAGTTGTAAATTACTCAAAGAAGGTTAAGGGTGCACAGAGCTGAGGAACGTGTAGACCCAGGAGCAGACACGTGGTAGGAGTAGAGCGTTGAAGAAGTAGAGCACCCCAGTGCGGCCACCGTAACTGCCAGTCCTGACCTCTCGGGTGGTGGTCGGGGACAGAGCGCTGTTCTGGCCTGGCCTTTGGCTCAGGTGTCCTCCTCCTCCACCAGATTCAAGAGAGTCCAGTGAAGGATTTGCTGAGGTTGGGTGATTAGATATCTCTTATTGCATGAGGCAAGGAATTGCAAACACCGTCCTTACCATGTGTCTTCCTAAGGGAAGAGTGTAAAGGACTGCAACTTTCTCTTTTTGGTTCTCAGTCCAAGCTGCTGCATGGAAACTTATTACAATGTGTTACAAGATTTTGCAATACATAACGTGTTTCCGTAAATATCTTCCAGCTGAATGCTTCAACATACCAAGAGTTCCCGTGCATTGGTGAGCCTGTGCTGTAGCCCTCAGGGGGCACTTTGTGGGTTGTCCCCATGCACGCAGGGATGGGCTTGAGCCTTATCTCAGGCAACGGTGGGCACCAGGTAGTGCTGCAGACACCATCTCCTGCTGGCGCACAGCCTCTGGCTCCTACGTGTTTTTTCTGGAGAAAGCCAGAGCGTATCTTTGCCCTTTGCTCTGCATGTGCTGATAAAGGAAAGGGCAATATGCAGCTGCTTCTGGCATGCAAGGGGCAGCCCAGAGCACAGGCAGCACTCACAGCCTCTGAGGAAGGCTGGCGTCCCAAGCTCTGATTTTGGTGCCCATTGAAAGAGATGTGACAGTTCTCCTCCAGCTGCCCTGACTTGCCTTGTTCTAACTTGAAGGTAATAATAAGGTGTGTTCCCACTTGTTCACAGAGGGCATTGCATATGGATGCTTATGAAGACCTATGCTAAGGTTTCCTTTGTGCCAGAGAACCTGCAGAGCAACGTTAATGGGGGAAAAGGAGGCAAAATGAAATTATACAGGCAGTGTAGCATCTTGGTTAACGGAGCCAGGCATTGTGAGCACTCAAAGGATGGCTGCGCAGTATCACCTTTTGTGACGATGACAAATGTCTCCCTGGGTTTGTGTGGGCTAGGATTATGGGCATACTCTTGCCAGCTTTCCTGTGACTATCATGCACCCACGACCCTGATGTTTTTCATGTTTTTCAATCAGCATGTTAGGAAAAGAGGAATTTGTATGTTTATCTCCCATGTCCCAGCATCTGGTGGCCTATATGGAGCTGTAGGTCCAGCTAAGCTGCTGGTCAGCTGGCATCATGGCCAAGTCAATGTCTCAGGGATGCATTTGCTGTGCGGATGTGTTGCACAGATCGAGTGTGTGCTGAACCACTGATCTTACTATCCTACCATGCACATCTTGTGCACACTTGTTTTTCTTTGGGGAAGATGGGAGCCGCTGAAGAGTTCTTCACTCTTTGAAGGTTACAAGTGAGAAAGCATGTAGCCTCATGAGGTGGCAAGATGAAAACCCCAGATTTGCCAAGGGGACACAGTTTAAGACATGTTCTCTGGTCAAGAGGGATTTTATAGCATTGGCTGTATAAGTCAGATATATTGCAACAAGTAGCTATACTTGGCCCACATAGTGCTTTTAAGAGCAGGATTCAGAGGCAAGCCTGGGCTGCAGGACTGGTGACATGGTAATAGCATGTACAGTTTTGCTGGGTGTCATACTGAGCCCATATTCAATGTGTGCCCTGTGCTAGTTTAGCTCAGAGGAGACCCAAGCTTGGATGAACTGTCATGTCTTTGCTCGAGTGGGATGAATACCATCTCACAGCTCATCTCGGTACGTCTGGTTGGACCTGTTAGCTGCATGGGTTGGACACAACTCCAGCTATTACCAAGAAGGGCTCTTGCCACGCTGTGTACGGGAATTGCTCTTTCTAATGTGAGCTCAGAAAGCTCCTTCCCAGTGTTTAGTAAAAGGAGGGATGATGAGTCCTGCAATCAGCCATGCAGTCCATGTGCAACCTTTACTGCTCTCATTTAACTTCATACCCACTTTACACCAGCCATAGAAAGTGATGTCACCATAAACAGTGCCAATAATTTTGACATTACTTTTGAAAAGACAGCAATAAACTATTTCCAGGCTTACACAAGTGGTGCAGTTTCCACCAGCAGCCTGGGGACAGAAAGCTTTCCTGGGGTGATCACTGCAGGAAGCCCCAGGACGCAGTCAGACCTTACGCTCTTGTGGCAATTCATTGTAAAGCCCCAGGGCCGGTGAGTGCTGGTGGGGACATGCTCCAAGGAAGGTATGAGGCCGTTCTTTGCAATGCTCACATCCTCAGATTGAACCCAGCCAGGGCCACTGTCCCTGTCTGATGTGAGAGTGAGGACATCACTGTCTTTTCAGAGGAGGTTTTTGTTTTGACTACACTCATTGTAGAGTCTTGGCTTGGAAAGGAAGAAGGTAGAAAGGGAGATGTGTAGTTGTCAAGAGGAACTGAGTGCTGAGGCAGCAGCAGAGCCCCAGGTGTGGAGGTGAGCTGGAGATGTTCTCTGATCTGCAGCTGGACCTACCAAAGGCTTCAAGTGGGGAAGTAACAGGTATGCCACTGGGCATGACTTTAGGAGCAGCTTTCTGCTGTGAGGGGGATAGTGGGTCTGACCAAGTTTTTGTAGTCCAGGAGAGGGGAAACCAGTATGCTGGCAGACTTGTGAAGAGCTTGCACTGAGAAACAGAGCTGCTCTGTGCCAATGCTTTGCTGTGCATACAGTGAGTTGACAGGATGAGACCAGAGCAGTGTGGTGGAGAAAGGGACGTAAGCAACTACAGGGTGTTGGTGTAGATGTCTGGATGTTTCCCATGTCAGTACATGCTGCAGAGGGAAGAGATCTGGTGGATGACCATGAGAAGTTCAGCTTCTGCACGGTTCAGCTCGAGGTGGTTGGATCTCTGGGAGAAGAGTGTGGACATCAGTGTGTTGGGTCAGAAAGCCATCAGCACCATCACGTCAGGTAGGACCAGATTACAAACCATGACAATGTCACAGGAGAAGTCCAGAAAGCTCCCAGGCTGCCTGGCTGGGCAGGACAGGGTTTCTCTGCTGTGTCCTCACTTGAAGAGCTCAGCATCAGAAATGGCTTCTTTGCAGGGATCGTACAGAGCGACAGTTCAGCTCCCCGAAGCTGAAGGTTTGCACCAGGGGAATTGTCAGAGAGCAAAGAAGATGTGCCTGTTCATCCGTGGGGAGACGGTCTCAGTGTTGCTGCTGGGGGCACTTGGGCTTTTGTCCCTTGACTTGGTTGTTGGTTTGCCAACAGCTGTGTGCGGCTGCTCCCTGCAGCCTGGCAAAGGCATGCGCTGGTGTGGTGAGTGCTGGTGTGTCTGTGTGTCGGTGTGTCAGTGTGTCTGTCCATGCGTGGACATGCCGTTGCCTGTGGCCATCTAGTGGACATTTCAGCATGTACTGCTTTGGGCTGGGACCATCTTGTGCTCCGTAAAGGTTGTTACTTGAAAGACCCCTGTTGAAATGCTGTTTTAAAGGCAGTATGTGAGACTTGGTGAAGCAAAATTTCCCCATTATCTAGCCTGGAATTTTCCTTTAAGAGATAAGTAATGCTTAGGAAGGGAAAATAGCATTTTTTTTATTAGAAAGACAAAAAAGGCCACTACCAATTCTCCCGTGTGCCCCAGCTTGGAAAGTAACAGTCAAGAAAATGAGTGCAACCAGTGAAAATTTCAGGTTGAAACAATACAGAAACAATACATGGAAACACCCTCGATGCCTTAAAATATCCCTTTGCTAATTCAGATTCCTGGCTCATGGCCAACCTCAGGGAGATTTCTCTCTTTAGCAGACAATGTTTCAGGAGCTGATTAGGTAAACAAACTAACTAATATGATGAATGCGGATAACAAGGACACACTGAGTCTCACGTCGCTTTGCAAAATGAGAGATTCCTCCGGCTACAATTTGCTCTTCTGCATCATCAATAATCCAAAGAAGTATCGGTCATAATTTGTGATTCAGAGGAGGAAAATGGTAAGAATAACCTTGCCAGTCTTGACTCCAAGATGCTGCAGCCCTGCTGTCGAGCACACAGGGTGCCTCAACTTCTGCTGCTTTGGGCAGTGGGCACTGAGGGTGAGAATTAGATGCTGATTAAGGTTAGAAACATCCTCGTTTATAAGGCTTTGCAATACTGCTGATTTTGGTACGGGGGATGGACAGGCATGTGGAACAATGATCCAGGAGATGACACTGAAGGTGCTGGCGTTTGCTGCTGTCTTGGTTCACAGGCTGTGGCAGCTCCTGGAGGAAACAGTGTCAGCGTGATGTGCTCACTGTGGTTAGAAAGTGTGTGATGCTCAGCTCTGACCAAAAGATAGGGATTGAGTCGATGGGCAGATCCTCTCTGGGCGAGGTGTTACGTTACCGCCCTCTATTTACCTGCTTCATATTGAGAGCAAGTTTTGCAAGGTGATGGGGTTTGGTCTTGCTGCAATGCCTAGAGGACCGAAACCCATGGATGTGGAAGAGCCTGCAGTTTCTGGGCGTGCAGGCATACCCAACTTGCAGTGTGCAATCTGCAGTGAGCATCGTCTTCTCCTGCTGCTGGTGCACGGAGGGTGCCTGGCAGCCCTGTCAGAGGCATGCTTGGCTGCTGCCCCCAGCTCGGCCACAGCAGTGAGCACCCCAGATCCAGCCTTTGGTGTGCCAAGGGTGGCACTTGTGGAGCCTCAGGAGCAGCCCAGGAGAGGGCTTTGTGCTGATAAACAGCAAATGTGCATGCATGGGCTGAACTTAGATGGTAACACATCTGATGGATAGCAAAACAAACCTGCCCTCTTTACTGTGTTGTCCATTTTTTGAGGGTAGGGTTCCTGGAACAAGCTTCCCATGTTTCACAGAGGGTGCTCATGTGATAATAAAAGGCTGTAAATCATCTTAAGGTGTAGCACATTGGTCCAAAAACAACTCTGCACATCAGATTGTGATAGCTTTGCACAAATATCTGACGTGCTTCAGTCTAAAATTAACCAGGAGTTTTCACCACTGTTCGTGAAGTGTGGAAGCACAAACACAATATTTTCACCACACCCTGGACTGTGCAACAGAGAACCAGATGAAAGCAAGTGAGAAGGAAGGTGTGTGGTACACCATCACGTCAATAAAGCGTTTCACAAATCTGAGCCGATCCAGGTGCTGGGAAGGGACAAGAGGAAATATGGACAAACCTAAACAGTGTTTGAAGCAGACTGAATTTTACAGAAGTTGTAGAGTAGATATCTCCAAGCAAAGACAACAAGCAGCCAAAGATGACACAGAATACCAAAACTACGAGTAAATATAAGTGTAAGGATGAAACCCTCTCCAGGAAAGGTGAGGTGCCAATAATAAATAACTGCATATTTGGAAGTTGTGGCTGATGTACCAACACAGCCAAAAATATCTCAGAATTACTAAAATTGATACATTTTCACAAAAAAAAATTCAGCTCAGAATCAAGGCACAGGAAAATTTTGGTAACACATCAAGAAATTTGAAGAAAGCAGTAAGGTCTTCTCCCAGAAGGAAGTCCCACTGATGGAGCCATCTGAATGAGGGCAAAATCCCAAGAACGGACCACGAGGAATAATTCTGCTGATCCAAAAC
This sequence comes from Balearica regulorum gibbericeps, assembly GCF_011004875.1. NCBI lineage: Eukaryota > Metazoa > Chordata > Aves > Gruiformes > Gruidae > Balearica > Balearica regulorum. The sequence continues at coordinate 26,550,681 of NC_046188.1, read as the reverse complement.
AGCATGGGGGCTACCAGTGCCATGCTGGAGGTCTTCCCTCCCTGGGGACAGGCCTGTGGCAGAGGTGCTGGGCTGGGTTCTGATCCCAGCAATATTCAATACTGAGAACCATTGGTTTCACTGGACTTCATGCCTGAGATGAAGATATGGCTCTTGGTATTAAAGCAAGATGGTCAGTCCTCCCAATTTTTGTTCTGCTAGAAATTCTGGGATTTCAAACTTTCTTTTTTTCCTAGTCCAAACCAAGAGGAAATTCCCATCAAATGACAAAAATTGGTTTGGAAAATCTTGGAATGGTCTTACTGAGGTGTTGATGTCATTTTGATTTTCCCATTTGGCTTGAAAGCATAGATTTTGCATATCTTAGGCAGCCAAGATTAAAATACAGCATTCAGAAGAAAGCCACAGATAATTTTGATTACACTTCCACTGGCTGGATGCAGTTTTTCCTGTGCGATTGAATCAGCATTTTTTGATTGAAAATTTTCCACCAGCTCTAGTCAGAACTGGGCTGCCAGCTGGCAAAGCTGCTGCTGGCTCCAGCAGTTGCGTGGCCCTGCCGTGGGAAAGGGGATGCTCCAGGACAGCAGGTTTAGTGGCAGCAGGCAGCACTGGGGCAGGCTGAGACCTGGCCAGGGAGAAGGGCAGGGGAGCATGAGGCATGGGGGAAGATGTTTGGGGCATCAAGGCAGGAGGGAAGGAAAAGGGAGAGGTGGTAAAAGCACCAGTGAAGAGGCACCTGGATAAAAGAGGATTGAGGAGAGTTTAAAAAGTTGCCCACTTGGTACTTGATGGAAAAACCTATTCCTGGCTGAGGTCCCAGGTGTGGCAACTGTGACAGAAACAGCTGTGCAGAGCCCTGCAAGCTGCTCTGAGTACATGGGAAGGTGTCACTGCAGCCCCAAACCAAGGCAGATTTGCAGGTGCCGGCCCTTGGGTTGTGCAGGAATTTCTTCCTGAAGCCAAGGAAAGAGAGAGGACTGGTTTACCCAGGGGAGAACAAGCAGGATCCTGCAGTATCGCAGGAAACTCCTGGCCCTGGTGGGTTGAGCTGCCCCCTTGCAGCATGGAGATGTTGGGGATGGCTGCCCTGGTCTGGTGGGTGAGAAGGAACCACAGGGGTTTGTGCTGAGGTTGGAGAGGGTGCGAGCCAGTCCCCTCCAGCTCTGCCCTCCAGGCTCTGGGAGTGGGAGGAGCACATGGCCTGGAGTGAGAGACCCTGCCAGCATCCTGCTGACTGCACGCCCGAGCAAACCCTTGTGTCATGCAGGCATGGAGGAACAGGCAGAGAGAGAAAGCTGTGCACTCCTGAGGGTCCTTTTCTCAAGCCCCGGTGGATTTACAGCCATCCATGGTCCAGGGGTTACATATTGGCAGTATGAAAGTATAAATCAGACTATTTATCATACAGAGGAAGTGACATGTGTGGTGAAGCAGCCTGGCTGTAAAATCCCTTCTGACATGCACAGAGTGTCTTCTGCTGGAAGAAGCTGGGATCACAGCTGCTGGGACCACCACCCCACCCACCCTGCAGAGCTCCCTGCGGGGCCAGGCCGGCTGGGATCCCAGTAACGGCCAAGGCTGGCAGTCACCAGTGCCTACCCTGCAGCTTGGGCAGTTCCCCTCTGCACAGGTAGAAGGGGCGAGCTTGCCTTGCCAGCTGAGAGCAGGACATCGCTCTGCAGCATCAGTCCCGTGGTCCCCACAGCAGAGCTGGGGGTCTGCCCAGTCCCCCAGTGCTCCCCACTGCAGCCCAAACTCCCCCACAGCTACAGGCAGTGAGGACAAGAGAGGGTTAAGCTGTCAGCTCTGTAATGTTAAACAGGTGTCAAAGGCACCTCCATATATCTGCAGATTGAAATCAAATTCTTTGCAGTATAAAAAGATAAATTACCCAGGCGATTCCCGCCTCATCCCACTCATCAGGCCAGCGCCAGACGGCAAGCAATTTTTTTTTTTAATGTGCTAACGACCTAATCAAGCAATCAAGTCGGAGAAGATTGCGGAGTGACCCCGAGCATCCATCTGCCAGCGAGACCCCGCCATTCATTTCCATTCTGCCGTGTACTTTCCGGGAAAGGGAGGGAAAAAAATAGAAAAGAAAAAAAAATCCTAAACAAATTAACACCCAATTTTCTGTGAGTCTAATTAGTTAAATGAGGAGGTGTTTGGGGTGTCCGCAGGGAGGGAGGGGCTGCCTCTAGGAGAGGGGCCTGGTAACTCCATGGCATTAATTAGCGCAGGTCAATGGCGTGGTTCCCTGGGGACCAGCTGCTTTAATTTCCCGTGATATTTCAGTGCCTGAGGCCCATCGATTCAAACTGAAATTAACTTATTTTTCAATCAGGCCTGGGCTGCCCCTGGGGCTGACTCTTCCTTTGCCTCCTTCTGAATAGACCTCGAGCAATTTTTCATCTAAAGCTGATGCCTCTGCTCGGTGGGAAGGGAGGGGAACCGGGGAGGGAGGAGGGCGAGGGAGACAAGAGGAATGGAAATCGGAGAGAGAGCGCTAATAGATTTCTGTGAGCATCCCCCCCCTTCCTTGCCATCGCCACCCGCATCTCTGTTCACTGCCCCCCAGGTCACAGCTCAGAGATTATTCTGCCAATTTTCTGAGAAGATGAGGGGCTTTTCAAACTGGGAATTCAGGGCGAAGCGCAAAGATCAGCTTCCCCCTTCTCCCGCCTCTCCCAAGCATCCGCCCCCATCCCAGCCCTCCCTGCAGGCACCGCTGCCTGCAGCCCCGTGCCGCAGCTCAGACACCCAGTAAATAATGAAAGAAAATCCCAGGCATGAGAGCCAAAAGCTGCTAGAAAAAGACGCCGCAATGGCAAATTAATTACATCCTGTGGAGAGGGATGGGACCTGCTCTCATGCTTGGCCCTCACTGCTCCTGCAAGGGAGGGAGGAAGAGATACCCAGTGGCTGCTCAATGGGGGAAGAGGCCATAGTTCTTTCGGGCCACGTTCTCACCTTGATCCCGCTGCACAAGCAGACGTGTGTTCTCATGCGGGAATGGGACTGATGCACCTTGTGACCCCAAAAAACCCATGTCCCTCTTTGTCACTCGCCCCAGGTTTGGTTCCAGAACCGCCGGGCCAAGTGGCGGAAGAGGGAGAAGTGCTGGGGCAGGAGCAGCGTGATGGCCGAGTACGGGCTCTACGGTGCCATGGTGCGTCACTCCATCCCACTGCCCGAGTCCATCCTCAAGTCTGCCAAGGACGGCATCATGGAGTCCTGCGCCCCTTGGCTCCTGGGTAAGAGAGCAGCCACCTTTGTGGAGGATGGAGAGTGGGTTGAGACAAAGTGGGGGATGCAAGGAAGAAACCAGAGCCATCCTGAAAACATGAGGAGACCTTGCCCCACTGCCCTCCGCCCCCCATCCCCCAGCAGCCCCTTGTCAATAGGGTCTGACTGCTCATCCCAAATCCCTGCTGGTCCTTGGATCCTGACCTGCAGGACCTGGTCAGGACAGAAATTTTCTCCCCATGCTCAGGGTGGTATTAGCCTTTGGCACCTGTGGCATGAGCATCCCTTGTGTCCAACTCGGGGCTCCAACCCTTGCCCAAGGCAGGACATCATCCCAGTCCAAGTTTCTCATCCCAGTGATGCTGTGAGGGGTGCCAGGACCCCCAAATGTGCTCCCCTTGCCCCAAGTCCTTGGGGGAACACTCTGCTGCCTCCTCCTGCTCTTGGCATCTGGAGGAGCTGCATTTCTGCCTGATTTCACGTGGTTTTCTGTGCAGACACGGAGGTAGCAGCTACCCTACCATGCTCCTGCTCTTTGCTTCCTGCTTTCTGACCTTTCAGGTTGATTCTGCCCCAAAACTAATGTCTGGCATCTTGACAACGGGCTGTCCTGTCCTTCTGTCTATGTGAAACTGAGAGAGGCAGAGGGGTGGGTTGTGTGAGGAGTGGGTTGATGCAGGAATAGGCAATGAGGGAGTCTCCCTCTCCAGCCTCGGTGAAGCTCAGGCAACTGTGCTGCTGTCTGAGACCCTCGTCCCCGTGCAGGGACAAGTTAGCTTTAGATCCACAGAGAGAAATGAAGGGGAGAGTAATTGTAGACCTTTTGGGGCAGCCCTGAGGACACAGGTGCTGGGGGCCGGGCTGCCTCAGCAGGCAGCTGCGTTGCCTGGGCTGCCCTCGCGCGGGAGCCAGAGCGAGCCTCGCCGTGACTGCTGTGTGAAGCGAGGGTTTCTGCTTTTCCTTAATTCTGGCCTCTCTTTATCTTTGCTGTTTTCAGTTCAAGATGGCTTTCCCATGCCCAGGCGCTTTTCTAAACCCGAATACCAACAATTCTTTTTAGGGATGCACAAAAAGTCTCTGGAGGCAGCGGCTGAGGCGGGGAGGAAGACGGAGGTGGAGCGCCAGGCCCTGCCCAAGCTTGACAAGGGTGACAAGGAAGAGAGGGGCCCAGATCCCAAAACCACCATTTCCCAGGAGGAACTGAGAGAAAACAGCATTGCTGCCCTCAGGGCCAAAGCTCAGGAGCACAGCACCAAAGTCCTGGGGACCATCGCCGGGGACACCTCAGCCCCAGGCAGGAAGACGGAGACAGGGGAGGAGGTGGCAGCGGCAGAGGATGAGAGACAGACAGAGAAGTTGAACTTGTCGCAGAAGGAGGAGAAGCTGATCTAGGGAGGGAAGAGGCGGCAGAAGCCAGCCCCAACAGACATTGTGTCCTCTGGGGGCTGCAGCCCCCCTCGGACCATGGAGCTCCCCTCGGGGAGCGGGGCCCCGGTCTCTGTGTTTGGGGCTGCCTGGCAGGGGTGTCCCTCGCTTGCTCCCCTTGAGCGTACCCCTGCCCCTCGCTCCTCTGCCCCGCCGGGCCTTCCTCACCCCCCCACCCCTTCCTTTCAGGGGACTGGGAAGGATCCCATCATCGTTGCCACACAAGAGGACACCGAGGCTCTGGGTCCCTCTGGCCTCATGACCATCTCTGGGGCTCTCTCCTCCTGCTCCAGCCCCAGACCCCATCTGTCATCTTGGAGCAAGCCTGTCCCCTTCCTCCATGCCCCTCCTTTGGTGCACGTCTCTCCCCAGTGCTGCCCAGGCCCCTTCCCCTGGCACCCTGTCCTGCCATGCCCCAGGCAGACCTGCTGCCTTTCCCCAGCCATCACCTCCGCCTCTGGCCCCAGCTGCAGCAGGACAAACCCGTGGCAGTGTTTGCGTGAAATGGTGACTCTCCATCCAGGGTGGTTTGCAGCTTCCACCCGTCTCTCCCCACCTGGTGCTGGGCTTTGCTGGGAAGGGGCTGCTGTAGCTTTGGGGTGGTTGAGTTTTGCCCCTGTTCAGCAGGGAGAGGCAGGTTTAGTCCATAGGTGCAAAACCCTGGTCCCACCTGGCACCTCAAGGTGACCCCAGCCCATGCCACCGGCTCACGCAGGGCTGGCCACCACAGCCGGGTCTGACTCTGGCCCAAATGCCAAAGCCCACGGAGCCCCCAGCACCCCCCCGGAGGGGCTGAATGGCGAATTTACTGAATACATTATTTCAGGCGAGACAACATCCACCCAGTGTATTTATTGAATTAAATTTGTCCAGCTCGCCCTCTGAGTGTTAAAGGGAATGACAGCCATGCAGATCCACCCCATAACATGTACATATGTCTCCCAGCCAGCCCCACATGGTCTGCGTGCAGACCCACGCAGGCAAACCTGCTCCGTGGTACCATCACCTTCCCATCCCAGTAAGGCACTATTCCCCCTCCCCCAAAAGCCGTAGGACAGCAATTTCCAGGCAACCCCTTCTGTCCTGCTTTCAGCTGTGAGCACCCTTTCCCCAGAGCTACTGTTTTTCTTCCATCAAAGGTTAAGTCCCTCCATCCAGTCCCTGTTTGTCTTTGTCCCCCGGTCGTTTGACGTGTTAGATGATAGCCCATGGTGTGTAAATAATGTATATACAGTGAGAAAAGAATTCAGTATTGAGGTGTTTGAGATATGGAGCTGTAACAACTTCTAGTCATCCAGCATCTGTGATTTATGTGCCATTTTCTGTAAAGATATGAACAAGAATAAAACTAAATGGGAATACTGTGTACGAGTCCAGTCACCGATGTTCATGGAGGGTGAATTCAGTCAAAGCTGAGAGGGGGTTAGGTGTCAGACCATAGCCAGAAAGAGGTGGGAGCTCCAAAGCAACACAGAGGGAGGTCTGCACCTTCCTCCCCACCCAGGCAAGGAGGAGACAGGGCTCAGGTGCTGACCTCCCTTGGCAGTGAAAGCTGAAGGGGATGCATTTGTACCTGAGCAGAAGTTAGGTGTCATGGTATACAACTGGTCAGAGAATAAGTCATGTCAGCATCTAGAACTGCCCCGGTGCTTTGGGTCATCATTCCGCATCACACGTGCCCTGGCATTAGAGAGCCGGGCAGACCTTCGGGCAGGCTCACCCTCTCTGCCAGGAGCAGGCTGCAGGGCCCGAGGAGGAGCCGAGGCGGCAGCAGCCAGTGCAAGCGCAGTTGAGAGGGAAGGGCACCGATGGGCATTTCCAGCAAGGCGAGCTCCAATTTGAGAGCATACTGAGTTATCAGAGGAGGAGCTGAGATTTGCCCACTGTGCTAAGGGCATCTGGGGATGGTCTGATGGAAAAACCTGCTCTCTCACAGGGGAAATAGGCTGAGGCAGAGCAGACGTGCATAGGAAATGAGAGACTTTGCTTGTGGAATGACGAGGCCACTTGGGCTTGATTTTGTGAAGGGGCTGTAAGCCCTGGAGGGACAGAGCCCTTGTAGGTCCTCACCTAGCTCTGGGGGCAGCTCTGATACAAATCAGGTGTGAGGTCTGGGATGAGTGCACCTGCTGTCAAACAGTGCCTGTCTCCCATACCGGTGTCCAGCCTGTTCACCAAACGTATCAGCCCTGCAGACCATGAGTGGCATAGCACTATGAAGAGCAAAGAGAAGAGCAAAGAGAACTAACCTTCTCATCTCTACTGTTGATCCCATCGGTGTCCCTGGCTGAGAGCAGCCCTTCTTGCAGGGAAAGCCTTTTTCTGCTCTTCTCTTGTACCCCCTAGGAAGGGAGGGGAACCTGGTCAGTGAACTTAAGGAAACCTCCAAGCTCTGCCTTAAAACCCACTACCTATATATGGCCTGAAGGAAAGGATGGCAGAAAAAAAGCTGTTTGGAGGCAGGGAGGCAGCTTAGCTCTGCTTCTGGGGGTAGTGGGAGGTCTTGGTGTGAGGAGATGGGCTGCAGTGTTTCATGCCAAACCACCACCCCCTGCTCCACCATGGCCTTGTTGAGTGCTCCTAGTCCCTGGGTCTGCGGTACAGACCGGTCTGAAGTGTTTGGGAGGAGGCAGAGACGCCAGCCCAGCTTGCTGGAGCAGACAGCTCTGATGATAGCTGCCCAGAAGTGAGGTGAGATGGGATATGATGCGATATCTCCCTCCTGCAGTAGGTGACCACAAGAGAAAAACCTTCCCTGGGTCACCAGAGGCAGCACAACCTAGTCCTCTGCCTTAAAGAATGGGCCTTAATTCTGGGAAGGGGGTGGTCCTGTCACCCAAGGCTAGCATGAAGAGGACCCTAACTTTTACAGGTGAGCCGCCCCACGCTGCCCTTATGGCAGGCAGAGGACCAGGGGCTGCAGTGGGGGGGCTGTGGGGAGCAAGGGGATGGGGATGAATAGAGGGAGATGGGAGGGAGGCAAGTGGGGATGAAGCAGAGGGGTTCAGGGACACAGCACAGCCCCAGGAGAGCAGAGGCAGGGCTGGTAAGAGCCTGGCCAGGACACCTTGGCCCCTGTGGGGAGCCCAGGCACCAGCTGAACCTGGCTGCTATTCAAGAGCTACAGTCACAACTCAGATTAGCATGAAGGTTATTTTCAGTCAAATATTTCTACAGTCCACCTCTTTCCCCTCCCTTAAAGGGATTGAATTTCTTTTTCCATGTAGTGCTCTGGAAAAGAGGAGGAGAGGAACGAGGGAGGGGGGAAGGGACGCCCAGGCTCTCTATGCGGGAGAGCTGCTTTGTATCCAGTCAGCCCAGGGCGACGTAGCCCCAGCTCCCACAGGGACCAGTCTTCCCCGGGCCCCTGAGCAGCCCCGAGGGCTCCAGGCACACATCTCCTGGGTGAGAGGCAGGCACCCTGCGATGACGGCCAGGCTGCTGGCCAGGGTTTGCTGCCCAAAAGCTCTTCCTCAGGCTCCCAGATGCCCCCCTGAGTTGGTTGCTGCCCGAGCCTGGAGCCATGGACCCCTCACTGCCTACATGCCTGAAGCCGTCGCCTTCCCCGGACCCAAGGACCACCAGGGCTTGTACAAGGTGTCAGTGGAGCAGGGGGACACCTTCTGGGGAGCACTAGGGAGGAGCCGGCTCACCTGGATCACCCCCTTCCACTCTGTCCAGGACTGCGACCTGCGCCAGGGCAGGGTCTCCTGGTTCCTGGGTGGGCAGCTGAACGTGGCAGGTAAGCGGGGAGACAGACATGGGAGTCTACCAAGTGCCTGCGGGTGCCTCTCTGTGAAGGGCTTTGGTCTTGGGAGCAGATCAGAGGACCACAGAATTAAAGGGGTGGAGCAAGGGGGATCCCCAAAAGGTCCGGTTGGTCCTGCAGTGGCTGTAGTGTAATGATGTGGCTGGTCCTAAGAGAGCCACCGGGTCTCACTGGAGGGGCTGCAGCTGGATCAGGGTGTGCTGGGAGCTGGGCTGCTCTCCCTCAGCCTCCATGTGCATTCGGCACTAAATTATTGCACTAAATTATCCCTGCCCAAAGGCAGTATATATCTGAAGAAAGCAAAATACAGGAGCAATGAGTGGTACTGGAAGTCCCCTCTGTGGGAAGCTCTTCTTCTGTGGGCTGCGGCTACTGTGTTAGGGGGGCTACCAGGGGAAGACATAGGGGCTGGTGACACTGTGTCCTGCTTGCAGCACCGTTGGTCCCAGTGTTCAAATTACAAGACAGACCTCTCAGAAATCAGGTCTTAAGTAGTCCATTTGGGCAGGAGATCATGAGTTACTTGCCTTTGGGATCTGAGATCTTACTCTTCCTCCTGTTGTGTTTGTTTCTTTTTCTCCTGGAAAACTACAAATGGTCAGGAGAAAAACGCATTTTGGTATGCAAACTGGGGCTGCTGCATCATCCCCTGACCTCAGTAGCAGGTTTAAGGAAAACACAGAGCAGAACAAGGTTTCTGAGGAAACTGCAGCTGCCAGCAACGTGGGAAACTTTTCTCAGAAGAATTACAGCCAAAGCCTCAGGCTACTATGTCCCTGGAAAGCCAGGGGCTGTGCATTCCTGGCCCTGGCTCTCTTCCATCTTGGACAAATGCACCCTGCAGCCTTCCTGCACAGACCTTCCCTTCATCCTACATTTGTTATTTAGGAGCACCACCACTAAAGAACTGCCTCGGTACACCCCAGAGGCAGCTGCAGGGTGGTGCTGGTTGGACTGCTGGCTGAGTTAATGTTTGCCAGGCTCACAGAGGGCATTGGGGATGTGACCTCCAAAGGGACTTCAGGCAGTTTCTGCTCTGGACTGCATTAGATTGCAATTAAGGGGGAAGCTGGTAGTGGGGATTAGTAGATATTGGAGTTGTAACGGGCTTGAGAGGGTGCTTGTGGTCTGCCAGCTGGTATCCACAGAGGTTGTTCCAGCACAAGGCTCATGCTGAGACACACCCACAGCCTGACCCTGATCTGAAAGCCAGTGCTGGCTTTCTGCGAGTAAAGAGGTACTGAGAGTTGCTCTGGCAATGAGACTGGGTCATCTTTTCCAGTGAATTGTCTGGACCGACATGTCCATGTAGCCCCAGACAAAGTGGCCTTAATCTGGGAGAAGGATGAACCAGGAGAGGAGGTGTGGGTCACGTACAGGTCAGTATTTACCTCTGAGCATATGCGAGAGACATATTACAGCGTGCATGAACTCTGCACAGGGCTGATCTGCTGATGTGCATCATGTGAGGGGATGCAGCATCCCTTTGGACAGATAGTTGAACAGTGTGGTGGCTGTTGGCTTGCCTGTACTGATCTGAGACTTCAGCCTACCTCCTGATTAACCCTCTGGCTCCAAGGGGTCCCTACCCAGATGAGGAGGCAGATGCAAGCTCCTCGTGACAGTGCTGCAATGTTTGTAGGTAAGATCCCATGGGAAAGTCACACGTGTGCCTTCCCAGCAGGATTCCTGGTGTCTAACTTGCAGGTAAATGCTCTGCAAGAGAGATCGGATTCACAGCTGCATGTGAAGTGGGCTTGGGAAGTCCTGTGTTCATCCACGTCAGGAGTGCTGAGGGTTTTGCTCTCTGGGGGGCACTGCCTGTCCAGCCCTGCTTGGTTGGTCTGGGGACCCTCGCCTTACAGCCCAATTTGCCTGCTATCTGAGTCTCTGCTGCAGAATCCATTTAAATCCCTCTGCACAAAGAACAAAGCCCTCTGTCCTGTCTGGTTCCTGACCTCATGTGACAAACACGACCATCCTCCCCCTGCCAATCTTACTGCAGAGAGAGCCCTTCCATGAAATGAGTCACTGGCAGCCAAGCCGTGTTTCTGGGAGGGATGCTTCTCAGGAGAGGCCTCATTTTGCTCATCACTTTCCTACAGCTATTGTTCTCGCTGGTGGGCACAAGCTCTGAAGGACTTGACCTTCCCAGCTTTAGCAAAGCATGAAGCCCTGTTTTCATGGGGGAAGATACCTAACTTCTCATGCATAGCCTCCAGCATTCCAGAGTACAGTCTGTTGCTCATGAGAAATGTGCAGGTTGTCATTGGAAAATCAGCTGAGGTGGTGTGGGCTTGCTGAGCCACAGGAATTGCTAGTGGCCATTGCTGGCCCTATGGCTTGTTCCTCATGCTGGCTGGTGAGTGTCAGGCTCTGTACAGAGGCCATTCTGATTTATTTCTTTTCCATAAATACTGGCCCATGTTAGTGATTGTCTCCCCCTTTCCTTCCCACTGACATTTTACAGCTCTCCCATGGACTTCCAGCATGGGGGGGGGAGGCCCCCCCATCTCTACGCACATGGATAAGATCTGCAAGAAAGTCTCTAACTGTGCCACTGCTTCTTTGGGCAGGGAACTGCTGGAGCTGACGTGCCGCCTGGGAAACACCTTGAAACGGCAAGGGGTGAAACGAGGTGACAGGGTGACAATCTACATGCCCCCGTGCCCACTGGCAGTGGCCAGCATGCTGGCCTGTGCCCGCATCGGGGCTGTGCACGCTGTGGTGTTCGCCGGGTTCAGCGCAGAGTCCCTAGCAGACAGGATCCGGGATGGTAAGAGCCAGTGGGTAACAGGGACAGGACCTTCCCTTTGGGAACAGTGCTGAGCTTGTTGGTTCAGCAGCTGCGGGGCTCAGGGCAAAGCTTTTCTGAGTCAGGCTCCCTGGGCTAACTGGGGGTGTCCTTGTCATGATATATGGCCATGAAGCAGGGATTAGCATCCCAGGAAATGGCACGGCCTAACTATCTTTCAGCCCATGGGATGGACTGGTTCTCTCCTTCATCTGACGGACTGAAGGGCTGGGATACAACGTCTTCTCTGAGGAGATGCAACACAGGCAGGAATGAAAGGGGAAACAAAGACGCGAAGGGAGACAGAAGGAGAGGTGCAGGGTCATGGTAGAGCCAGACTGCTGTGTGACCGATGGAGAGGAACAGAGCTGCTTATGTGGCTCTTTTGCCTTCTGCAGCCCAGTCGGAGACAGTGATCACAGTGAACCAGGGGCTGAGAGGTGGCAAGGTTATTGAGCTGAAGAAGACAGTGGAACAGGCTGTGAAACAGTGCCCAGGAGTGAAACGGGTTCTGGTTTCCATGAGGACTGACAGCAAGGTCCCTATGACAGCCCTGGATGTGCCGCTGGAGGAGGTGAGAGCCTGCCTGGTGCTACTGCTGCTTCCCTTGGGCAATGTGTCCACTCTGGGAGCGGGGACAGGGGGTGGAGAGAGGGTCCCAGCTGGCCATGACAGTTTTGGTGGCATTGACGTGATGTGGGGACATTGTCCTGCAGCAGCAGTGGCAGCTGGAGCTGCACACAAGTTTAGGGGAGCCCCAGGAGCCATCAGAGGGTTAACTGGTGGCTCTTCCCACAGCACCAGCCCTGTGCTGTCAGGGGCAGGCAGTGCAAACCAGGGCTCATAGCAGGATGGACCAGGGGCTAGAAACACCCCAGACACGGGCTGACATGCTGTGACTGCAGCCTCGGACTGCCACTGCACTGTCACACACCGCTCTGGACCTGGGACCCTCTGTGAGCACTGCTGGCAGCTGGCGTCCGAGGAAGCAGGCAGTGAATTTGCTCACATGCCCGTTATTTGTGGCACGCAGCCAGGCAGCATGGAGCACAGTTTCTAAGAGGTGAGGCCCTGCAGTGCATCTCTGTTAGCTCCCTGCAGCTGCACAGACGTCTCCTCACCTCTGCTCATCCCATCTGCAAGCAATTAGTGCTAGAGTGGCTTCCTGGAAGACGTCCGTGCTGGTCAGAGCAGTGGCAGTGTAAAAATAGCTGCCTCTTACTCAGCAGGTCTGCTCTGGCTGAGGAGAGCACTTACCAGCTCAGCAAGCAGAGGAGACGTCAGGCTGGCGAGCAAGCGGAGTGGAGGTGGCGGGGGGGAGCAGGGTGGCAGAGGTGCTCGGAGGGAGGCTCAGGGAAGAGGCACACAAGTGGGCATAGGGACAACACAGGGAACCCTGTGAAACCCCAAGAGAGAACTGCTGTGCTCTCTCCTGCAGGAGATGATGAAGGAGGATGTGTGCTGTGAGCCTGCTGCCATGGACAGTGAAGACATGTTGTTCCTTCTCTACACATCGGGCAGTACTGGCAAACCCAAGGGTCTGGTTCATTCCCAAGCTGGTTACTTGCTGTTTGCTGCTCTCACGCACAAGGTAATGGATCCCAGTCACAGAGCTCTCATGAGCCAGCAGTTTGTAGGCAGTGCAGGGAATATATGTGCTGCCTTGTTGCACCATGAGCTCCTTTTTATCCAAGCAAAGTCTCTGGGAAGCCCTCCTAGGGCATCAGTTCAGTAGAGCACATCTGCCTACAGATAGCAGGGAAGAATAATGCACACCCTGGAGCAGGGCCTCCCAAACACATACTCCTATGAGCTACCTTCTTGGCTTTCTTCTTTCTTTAGCTGCCCTATCCTAGACTGAATCATTGGGTGGGATGCTCAGCCTTGCAAGGGTAATTTTATATTACTGGGTGAAGAGAAAGAAGCCAATTTGCACCCAAAAGCTCTGGCTTGCTTTCTCTAAGTGTAACTACCCCAACTCAGGTGGGAGATTGAAGGCAGTGCTTCTGGGAGGGGCACATTAGAGGATATCTGTAAAAGTTGGTGAGTGCCCTCAAGACAAAGGGTCCATACCTGAAGATTGTGGGTCACCTTTGGGAAGAGGAAAGATATTATATGGAGTCCTCTGGAAGAGGGAGTTCCTTTCTGAACAGTCTCTTAGCTTTGGGTCTGGCTCTCCCTGTGCATCACTGAAGGTACAGCAGTGCCTCAGACCATGCACCCTATGAGACAGCAAGCTCAGGGCTGGCTGGGTCTTCTCTGTCAGCCGTGACTGCTGGAGGCCAGACCTCCTGGGGTGTGTGCAGGCGGTGTGTGGAAGCCCTTGGTTCTCCTGTGAGCTAAGCTGCCTGTACAGCTTTGCCCAGCATGATACGTGACCATCCCGAGACCATCAGAGCTGGTTTGCGACAGCCAGGGCTGCCATCCCAGAATGGCAACGCAGGGAGCGAGCAGCATGTGGCCATGCTAGTATGCAGGACCGCTGGGAACCACGACGCATGGCCGGCACACTCTGATCTCGCAGTGGCATGGGGCAGACTGCTGCTGCCATAATTCAATGCTTGGTTAAACAGAGACAGAATGGGCAGGAGAAGTTTCCATTACAAGCACCCTGGAGCACTTGATGGCCCGGAGTCCCTACCTGGCGGCCTGCAGACAGCAAGCTGCAGGAGACAAGAAGGTCCGAAACAGCAGATACCAGAGCAGAAGGCAAGAAGTGATGGGCTAGCAGGAGACCAGCCTGGGGAGCTTTCCTGGCACTGAGTAAAGAAAATAGACTACTTGTGGAAGATGGACGTGTTGCTGCCAGTCTGATGGTACTCAGTGCTGCTCTTCACAGGGCAGGCATCATTCCCTCATACTCCTTGCAGCCAAGGGTCTCCTGAGGAATAAACAGGGCAGCAGGAAGAAGAGCTTGTTCTGCTTTCACAGAGGGCACAGGCCTGCGTTCATCCAGGTGAGGCAGAGAGGCGCCAATTCCTGTGGGCAAGCTGGGGCGGCTCTGGGCCAGGCCATCTCACGGTCCTTCTGCTTGCTGCCTCAGTGCTCCTACGCTGGGGTCCGCACTGAGCTCAGGGCTTTTCCAAATGCTTACCGTGCGTTTGGAGCCCAGCAGTGCCCTCCACGTTGCCCTTGCCTACAACTCCTCTCCTTCCGTGTGGTCACGTAGGTACAGAGGGACCATCCTCACCCTGAAGTTCTCCTGTTTACATTCTACAGGATACTTGGATCAGCCTTGTCTGGACACCAGCAGAAGGAAGGAAAGGCTGTAGCTGTCTCCTTTGGAAAAGAGCAAATTTGGCTGTGTTTTTGGTGTTTTTTTAAAGTGTCTCTCTCCTCCTGCACCTTCATAAAGCACCTGACATTTTATTTTCTATTTTTCTGATAATGTTTTAAAAAATTCTCCGCAGGAAGTAGGTGTCCCTCCAGGGGTGGTGGGAATACAGAAGGATGCAATAATGTTAGGGCTGAGAGAGGGTACCCTGCTCCCGGTAGTCCCCCTTGCCAGGACGGCAGGCTCAAGCTGTACCCCTCACTGCCTCAACTCTCTTGCACAGTACGTGTTCGGCTACCAGGACAGGGACATCTTTGGCTGCGTGGCAGACATCGGCTGGATCACAGGGCACACCTATGTGGTCTACGGCCCCCTCTGCAACGGTGGCACCACAGTTCTTTTTGAGAGCACTCCCACCCATCCTAACCCTGGTGAGTGAGAAGGTATCTCAGGGAAGCTGGGGCATGCCCCAGCCACCCTGCGAGACCCTCAGCAGGCAGAGAGCTGGCAGCTTGGTGCGCAGACACAGCCAGCAATGGTTCTGCTGCTGCAGGAGCAGACCGTGGGCTGTACGGGGAAGAATCTTTTCTTCTAGTTAGGAAGCCACTGCTGTTTCTCCAGAGGTAAAGCTGTTTCTCAATGTCCCTCCCTGCAGCAGGGAGAGTAGCAGAGCTAGGTGATGTGGAAGAAAAGGAGCCACTGCTGCTCCTGGACTGCTTTAGTCCTTCCCAGCGTGGGATTAGCCTGGCTGAAGGTCCAGGCACTCCTAGAGAGCCCTTGCTCTCACCTCCTCTCCCTCTATCTTGGTCTCAGGCTGGGAGGACCTGTGTGGATGGTTACTGGCCCTATTTCCATTCCAGGCCGCTACTGGGAAACAGTGGAGAGGTTAAAAATTAACCAGTTCTATGGGGCGCCCACTGCCATCCGTCTGCTCCTGAGATACGGCGATGAATGGGTGAAGAAGTATGACCGCTCTTCTCTCAAAGTGCTTGGCTCAGGTAACTGCGGGTGGCGTAGGCTGGAGTAGCAAATCCTTGGGCATCAGATCGTGCCTCTTCCCACAAATGCGAAGAGCAGCAGCAGACGAGAGCAGAAAGTTGGGAGACCGCGCTATTTGGGAGCGGCTCTGCGAGTAGGCCCTGGGAAGCTGTGTCTTTGATCTGATCTTTCAGCTCTGTCCCCTTGTCTTTCCCCTTGCAGTGGGGGAACCCATCAACAAGGAGGCGTGGGAGTGGTACTTCCGTGTGGTCGGTGAGACACGGTGCCCAGTAGTGGATACGTGGTGGCAAACTGGTAAGATATGTACAACCCCTTGTTCCAGCTTCTGCTTTCCCAGGCTCTAAGACTGACCTGCTGCTTTGCTGGCCAAGTGGGAACGGTTGTTACCGACACTCTTGTGAGCAATGTTGTAAGGGGCCACAAGCACCAAAACATGAAAAGAGAGAAATGGCCTTTAAAGCTAACCCAGAGAAACGCAAGGGAGTTGATAGTAGGGAGCAGATCTCTGCTGAACTAAATGAGCAGGATCATCCTTCTGCAAAGAACCTTCCCCAGTGCTCTGGCAAACCCAGCCCCAGCCTGTCGTCTAGCAGGGCGGAGCGAGGACCAGGGCAAAGGCTGTTGGCCAAGCAGTGCTACCTGGCTTTCCTCTTGTCCCTGACTTTGATGAGCATCACAGTTTCTTTTGCTTCAGAAACAGGTGGCATCTGTATCTCACCCCGTCCTTCTAATCCTGGAGCTGAAATCCTTCCAGGCATGGCTATGAGACCCTTTTTTGGGATCACCCCCTCCCTCCTGGACAACAAGGTACACTTATAACCTGCAGCCCAGGTACTGGATCAGCCTGCTTTCCCCCAGGCACTTGCAGCATGTGTTTGCTGATGGGAGTAGAGATCTGTAAATGCGTCTTTCCTGCTCGCCTCTGCTAGATGGCGACCTTCTTTACTGGAAAGGAACTAACAGCAAAGCTATTCTTCCAATTAGCGCAGAAGTTGAGCTGACAAGACAGGCTGTGCTTGGGCTCCCTAGCATACGTCTTTCCAAGGTGAGGTAGCTGGGCAGGGACAGCCAGCCTCCCTGGACGGGCCCTGCATCCCACCATGGTGGGCAGCTGGTTGCAGACATCTGCTGGGAGAGACTGAGCCTGTCCCGTTGGAGTCAGGGGCACAGGACTCTCCTCACTGCCTTCCCTGGTATTTCCATCACAGGGTTGTCAAACAGGCAATGACTAAACATCCCAAGTACCCTCACAGCCATGGCTACTAAAAGGTAACTATTTTACAGGGAAACGTCCTTCTGGAAAACAACATCTCTGGAGCCCTTTGCATCTCACAAGCCTGGCCAGGTATGGCACGAACCATTTACAATGACCACAAGAGATTTCTGGAAACCTATCTGACTCCTTATCCAGGTAAGGAAAACGCATGGTAGATCACTACAGAAGTGTTTGGTTGGGTCTACCTGCTGGTTTTCTGCATGGGGCCAGGACTCAGGAGAGCTGGTACTGCTGCTTTGTTCTTCTACAGACCCTCCACAGTGTTGAGGCCCTTCATCTCCCCATGCCAGATACCTCAGCACTGCCCTGGGAATGGATGTCTCCCACCAACCTTCCCAATTAGATCACATGTGGTTTTAGGGCAGTGGAATTGTCCTTCTACCCCCAGTTCCCTCGAGCACAGAGAGGCCTCGTGGTCCATCTCTTGCAAATCCTGTTGGGTTCTGTCACTCATCCAGAGGCACTGAGCAAGCCCAAGAGCATGTGTGTCTTCATGTGAAGCAAAGGGGAGAAGTAGCAGGACCACAGGCACCTGCACTGGAGCAAAGTGCTCCCTGCCTGTGGTGACGAGACAGGCTGGGCCTTAGCCAGCACACTGCAGAACAAGGGAAGGAGCCTGATGATAGAGCAGTTACCAACAGAGGGAGAAGACAAACAAGGAAAGCAGGCACCTTCACCCTGAGCAGTTGAGGAAGGAGCAGAGTACATGAGCCCTGATGCCTACAGAGAGAAGGGGGTGAGGTGAGAGCACAGCTGGTGAGCAGCTCACATGCTCACTGCAACAAGTGACCATGGCATGGTTCTGGCCACTGCAGGGTTTTTCTTCACTGGGGATGGTGTGTATCGTACCAGTGAGGGCTACTACCAGCTGACAGGACGGCTGGATGACGTCATTAACATCAGTGGACACCGGCTGGGCACTGCAGAGGTGGAGGATATTGTGGTAAGAGGTGGGGGTGGGAGGTAAAACCATCCAAGGCGACAGCGAAGGCACACTGCTGGTGCTCAGGAAAGCCTCTTTGAAATACCCAGACAGAAACACACTGCTGCAGAAGCAGGAAGGAACAAGCTGTTCCCACAGGCAGGCTGTGGGTCCAGCACTCCCACCCTCTCCCATTTTGGGTCTCTCCAGCAAGGGAGGGACAAAGCCTGATACGGTTGATGCTGTAAGTGGGTGATTCCAAAGCAGCAGCCAGGCACATTAAGAAGGAGCATCAGTGGGCCAGTAAAGACTCTGTGACCTGGAGGAGCAACCTGGAGGCACAGAACACGGTCTAGAAGGTGCAAGCCTAAAGCAGGCAGGGGCAGGGGGCAAGACCTGCATTTGCAGACAGACCTGCTGAGGCAAGAAGCAAAAAGGGCAGAGGCCATCTGAGGCTCTTCTTTATCTCTCCACCTTACCATGGGCTGCAGCAGCCAAGCTGGGTCAGGGCAGCTCCTAGCTGGCAGCCAGCCTGCCAAAAGCACTGAGCCAAACCTCAGCCCTCTTCTCTTCCAGAATCACCATGCAGCAGTGGCAGAGTCTGCTGTCATCGGCTACCCACATGAGATCAAGGGAGAAGGTAAGATGTTTGCTTTCCTGTCCCTGAAACGCCTCTCCCAGGGCTATTACACTGCAGTGGGAAGTGGCACTGTCACACCAACCCCGGCTGCAACACTGTGCCAATGCCACGCAGCATGTTAGTGAGGATCGGCACAGCCACCACAACCTACACAGGAGACCAGCTGGGCTTTGCGTAAGGCGGCAGCAGCTGCACCACGGCCAAAAGGACTTACAGCTCAGGGTACAGCACAGCCCCTGAGGCTACCAGCAGAGAAGGACCCCTCCTAGCACAAGGTCCAGGCAGGCTCTCAGGAGCATGCTGCGCACGGTGCTTAGTAACCTGGTGGTCCTTCTGCCAGGAGTCTACACGTTTGTTGTGCTGAAGAAGGACAGTGGCTACACGGAGGAGACTCTCGCTGCTGAGCTACGGGAGCTGATCTCAAAGAAGATCGCTAAGTATGCGGCTCCAGAGTATGTTCAGGTAACATGTGGAGGCTAGTCCCACACCACACCCCAGCAGCCTGGCCAAGCCCCTTCCCTCTGCCTCAGCTCTGTTCCTCCCTGACACAGGTCACACACCAGCTGCCCAAGACACGCTCGGGGAAGATTATGCGTCGGGTTCTAAGGAAAATTGTGGAGGACAAGGCCAGTGAGCTTGGGGACCTAACCACCCTGGATGACCACGAAGCCGTGCAGCAGATCATAGAGGGACGCAAGCGCCTGGTGGAGGGGCAGAAGAGCTGCTAGCTTGGCTCTGCCAGCAGCCACCTCCTGTTCCTCCACTGCAGAACCAGGGCCACATCCAGAAATGTCACTAAGCAACTGGTGGCCAGTAAGTGCTCAGAGGCCGTACCTCCACTGCAGCTGCAGAGTGACCACTCTGCAACACAGAGACCCTCAACATCTCTGTCTCCAAACACCTATGGGTGGAAGGGGAGAGAATATGACTCATCATAAGCAGAACAGTAAGGGCAGGCGAGCTCTATTTCCTCCCCTAAAAGCAGAGGGCCAAAAGCCCTCTTTAGGGCTCCTTGTGCCTTGCAGTAGCTGTGGAGGTAGCAGCAAGACAGGATAGGTATATTACTCCTCCCTCTGCTCTTCTCTTCAGCAATAATCTAGTCTAGGACCATTGCCAATATACAAGCATCTCCTCCAAAGCCAACCCCAGAAGGAAAAGATGCAGCAGTCTGGTTAACAAATACTGACTCTTCTCCATAAGCATTGTTGGAAAACAGGCCCCAGATATTAATACAAAAATGTTCCTTTGACCTGTAACCCTGTGTCATAGGAGAGCAGAGACATGCCCCCTCTCTGTGACAGCATTCTTCTCCCCTTACAGTGCATCCCTTGGCTCCTGCTGGGGAGCACAACTCTCAGCAGAGCCACAGGTACAGAAGTCTGTTCTGCAGAGCTGTGTATCAAAGAGACAGAGGTCCCAGTGAGGCACAGAGGGCAGAACAGGAGGCTGTATCCTGGACAAGTGGAGGTTCCTCTGGCCTTTGCTTCTACAAGCCCCATGAAACAGCATCTTCTCTTTGGGCAGCCTAACAGCTCAACTCCTTCCTCCATGAGAGGTAGGGAGGCAGGAGAAAGGGGGCTGGGAGAAGGATGGCATAGATGTGTCTGCTCCTGGCAGAACACCACATGATGAGTTCAGACTTGGCTCTGTGTCTATCAGCAAAATCCAGAACTGGTCTTGCACTGGATGAATCCCTTCTGGACAGCTGCTGGCCCAGCAGCTCCATGGCTGCTATTCAGAGCTCTCCCACGCGTGTGCAGGTTCTGCAGCTGGCCAGACAAGGGCATGTTTTTCAGCATCCTTCCGCAGCTGGGAGCCGCTTCATCTTCTCGCATCGAGTGAGCTCCCATCTTCCCTCCCCATGAAGTTTCAAAATCCAGCTGTGGAACTGCAATTCAATAACACAACGACTGAGGGATGTGTCTGTGAGGGGTCGTCCTCCCACAGTGAGGCTCTCCAGCCTCAGTCACTACCCTCTGCTCACCAAGGGACCCTCTCTATCTCCCCTGTCTTGCCACCACCAGGGAGGCATGGAGCGCTGTCTCCCCATTTCACCTTTTCCAGGCTGGCCCTGTGTCCCACGCTGATCAGCGTCATGCCCAGCTGAAGGCACACACGGTACAGTTCATGCTCCACATCTTCTGTCAGGGCACTGGTGGCTTCATCTAGCACTGAGAGAAAAGTCGTAAGCCCCACAAATCCTCTCCTGACCAGCCATCTCCCACTAAGCAAAAGAGCAGCAACTGCTGAGAACATTTCACATGTTAACCGGAGTTCACCAAGAGCATCTGCAGAAGTCAAGTGAGGAGAAGCCCAAGGACTCATTGTCCTCTGGCGCAGCTGGTGCTAGTCAACTGGGAAAGCTGCCCTTCCCCACAAGCCCTCAAATCCACCCAAACAGTGCTGTTCATCTCATTCCTCTCACTCAACAGCTACCAGCCACTGCCTTGCCCCCACCGTTGTGAAAGCCAAGACACAACCTTCTGAAGGCAGGCTGTGTGCCAGAGAGCCAGGCTGAGCAGCAGCCTGTGCACCCCTCCGGCCCAGATCTCAGCTGGAGCATCCAGGATGGCCTGAGGCATCTTCCTGTTGCTTAAGGGTAAATACTACAGCTAAATTTCCCACAGTGCTTCCACAACCCTACAGAGGTTCATGAGCTTCATATATGGCAGCTGACACCACGCTCCCTAGCATGCACGCTTCTTTATGTGGCACCTGATGAGCATGCTGAGAGGTGGCTTCTTCAGGTGTCATCAGATCTGGACCAAGAACATTAATCACTAGTTCCCTAAGAGAATGTCTTGTATACATCTTCTTGATTTACCACCCTCCACGCAGATAACGAAATGTTTTCACCCCTGAATCTGCTGTGTGCTATGCTGTTAAAATAATGGCCAAGACAAAGCATGTTCCTAGCAAAGAAGGGATTTCATGAGCTGTCTCTGTACCACCTTCTCTTTATACCAAAGGTACTCCTTCCCCCCGGCCTTTTCTTTTGCAGTCACTCACTCACCCGCATATTTTGGCTGGAGGTAGAAGAGCCGCGCAAACGAGAGCCTCTGCATCTCCCCTGGGGACAGGATGTCATACCTGCAGCAGGGTTGAGATTCAAAATCTCCCTCAACAAAGACACCGTTTGCTGAAGAGCTTATGGTTGCTGATATGGGAGACCCCCAGCAAGTAGCTGTCCCTGTGTGTCTCCCGTGCTCCCCTCCACGCTGGGCCTGGCTCTGCACCCCTGTACACAGTCAGCTGCCTGCAGAGCAGCGTGGCTGGTGATTGTTGGCATTGATGCTTGGGGCGTGAAGGCTTTGCCCCTGTATATTGCCCACCTCCCACAGGACACAGCTGGACGTGGATGTTCATAAGTCTGGCGACAATGTGCATCTGCTTAGAAGCATTCCCCACCCAGAGGGATCACCCAAATTCACACAAGACGGCAAGCCCCCTTACCAGTTCCAGTCCACCGGCTCGTCCAGTCCTCCAGCCCTCACCAGCAAATCAGCCTGCAGAGAGCACAGCAGGCTTGTGAACACAGCCCCAACCCTGTCAGCCCACAGCTCTGAGCTTAACCACCCCCTGCCTGCTACTCTCTTTTCCCACTTGAGCTGAGGTTGGTCCGTATGCCTCCTCCTCTGCCTGTCCCAGCTGCAGACAATGTGTCTGTCCAGCACATGGCCACGCTGTGTTGCCACAAAACCTCATCCCTTCTTCCCTGGCTGGCAGCACCAGGAAAGAAGGCAGCAGCGCTACCGGGGACTCACCAGCCCAGCCAGCTCAAGGAATCGCACAATTCTCTCATCATCTGCAGACCCTAGGGCAGAAAGCAGTAAAGCATAAGCAATGTGTGCCGAGGCCACAGCTGCAAGGAGTCAGTGGGGCAGGAGGGAAGGACTGGAGGATCTCCTGAGGTCCAGTGTAGCTGACTTCACCCCTTAATTATATCAGGTTCTGAGCTTTGGCACAGAGACTTCCTTAAAAACATTAACCATGCCTATCAGCAGCATGCCAGGAGGTAGCTTGGCTCCACAGATACACCTGAGACTTGGCTCAGTCCACAGTCACAAATGGACACAGCCAGAACACAGGGATCCAGGCCTCCATTGCCAGGGCCCTGCTCACCAGCTGCTCTTTTATGGCTGACTGCCCACCGTACACTGCAGGTGGTGGAGTCATGGGAGCAGGGCTCAGGTACAGCCAGCGAAAGGATCTGTGTAGGATGGGAAAAACCTCAGGGTGAGCCAGCTGTGGAAAACACACACGTGAGCTGGTACAGTCAGCTGCTATGGAAGCTGATCAGAAGGGCTGTGCATCTGCCATGGACATCTCTGAAGCTGCTGAAGAGCCACAACAGTAGCTGATGGCTGCAGTTGCTCTCTGCAAGACTCTTGACTCCCAAGTGTTTGAAAGCAGCACGTAACACTGCTTCACTCAGACAAAAACTTAAATCTGGACATCTGCAGCTGCAGCAGACCACATGTGGTCTGGCCCAGGAAGACAGCAGGAGAGAAAGGATCCATCTAGTCTGACCTAGGCAGTATGCGAGGCCCTGGAACATCATATGAAAAAGAGGAACAGTGAAAGATGGAGGTGCATGGAAAGTGATATGAAAGCAAACATGGCTTGCCCAAAGGCAGGTTGTACCAGACAGATCAGATGTATCCCAACAGCAAGGTGCCTCAACATATATCACACGTCTAGCACAACATGCAGAGCATGGCCAGCTTGTCCTCATTGCATCAAGAGAATACGTTCCCTGCCAAAAGGGAAAGAACACAGAGCTGACCTTAACCTACGCTCAGGTAAATCTTCCAGGGAAAAGCAGAGAGCAACAAAAGCAGAATGGATGAGTGCTCCTGACAGGGCATGGTGGGGGAGGAGCTGCACTGGGTACAGTACAGGGAGCTGACACCACAGGGCTGGCTAATTGCTCTAATGAACTTCCACATACCTGAAACTGGATAGATCTCCTTCAGGGGATAGATCACCTGTTTAACAGAGCAAAAGAAGACATGTCAGAGGGAGCTGGACACAGTCCATCAGAGATGCAACAGCGGTGGCATGAACTCAGGCATAAAGGAGGGAGCAGACACAGGCATCCTCCCTCTTGCAGGCCTTTCTGCAGCACACAGGTTCGCAGGGAATGACCACAGCCAGGAACAGAGCTGGGGCCAGAGTAGAGGCAGCCCCCGGGCTCACCTGCTCGCGCAGGCTTCCATCGGTGAAGAAGGGCCGCTGCGGCAGGAACACCACTCCTTGGGGGCCAAAACAGGTCAGCATCTTGATGCTCCCTGCACAGAGACACACTCATGCCAAGCCTGCAGCGCCAGCCAGCAACTCCCCACCACCCCTTGTGCAGTCCTGCCCCGTGAAGTAGCCAACAAATCCCAGAAAAGGTATGTCTGCAACACAGGGCAAAGCAATGAGAGCCAGAGCAGAGTCAGCAACACATGCACCATCATAAAGTGGCACTGGCCTCACAACCCCACACTTCCAAACTCAGGGCAGCCCTAGTTGAGAAAGAGGAGGCTGTGGCAAGCAGCAGTCCTTACCTTGAGTGCTCTCCCAGAGTCCCCCAAGGACCCTCAGGAGAGATGTCTTCCCTGTGCCAGTGTTCCCCACAATCATCACACTATTTCCTTTTGAGATCCTGAGGCTCAGGTCCTTGATGAGCAGCTTGCCAGAGGATGGTACCGAGAGCGTCACTCGCTCCAGAAGGAAAGCCGTGTCCTCCCCAGAATGGCTGCTGGGCCACCACCAAGACAAAGGAGGAGAGATTTGGGGGTAAGTGATCATGCTAAGACTGGCAAAGATCAGGCACCTTAGACCTCCTGTGCCTGTGTGACAGCAGCCCTGGCCCACACGCCCCAGGAATGGCAAATCACAGTGAGCACTGCCTACTGCAAACACCTGCATGCAACAGGCTGTGACACCAAGGGCCACCTCCATCCCATGACAGCTCCACACTCTGACAAGTGAGCTGCAAGCCAGCCAGCTGCTGAGAGGAGACTCACCTGTCCAAATCCCAGCTGGCTTTGGCTTCTGAGTAGTTATCTTTTTTTTTTCTGCCAAGGCTCAGCAAGGTCTCCTGCAGTTCACCAATCCTAGACAAACAAGAGGTTGCATGAATGCCAGGGACAACTCCAGCAGCCTCCTTACAATATCCAAACTTGTCCATGCTTGCTCACAAGCTACTGTTTTTTTATTTATTTAGCACAGACCTGGGCAGAGTCTTGTCCTGCACTTCCCTTTCCTGCAGAGACCTGCCTGCAGAGAAGCTCACCTGTGCGTGTAGCCAGCTACATCAGTCACAGTGCTGGAGAGATCTATGAGCTGGCTGAAACAGCCGATGAGGTAGATGGAAACAAAGGCATTCTGAGGAGAAATCACACATCAGAGCAAGGGTCAGCACTGAGCTGGGGCACTGCCCCTCCCTCCATGGCTGCAAGGAGGTAGCCAAGGAGTCCAGACACTTGGCCACGTCTGCAGTCCCAGCAAGATGAAGGATGGGTGGAGAAGTTACCCAGGGCAGTGGGAGTGAAGGAGAAGATGCCCCTGTTTGGATGGAGCAGGGCTTCCCTGCTCAGTACAGCAGTTTTTGCCAGGTGGACACATCTCCTGCCACCCAGGGATGGTGTTTGCAGAGTGTCTGCTGGCCAGCCCAGCACACTCACCCTGTCTACATCATGCAGATCTACACCACCAGCCCTGCCCTGGCACTGTTTGTGGCTCAGACCAGGGTGTCCCAGCCTGCAGGCCCACAACTATTTTTAGCTCTGCATTCTCTATCACAAGCCAGTTTTGAGTATTTGGGAATGAGTCAGGTCAGGAAGGCAAATGCAAGCCAGCTCACCTCACAGGTGGCCAGGGTCACTGTGGGCAGCAGCCCAGGGCATAACCCGGACCCACAGCACTGCGTGGACCCAATCCCCTCCTACACTGCTGAAAGCCAGAGGTCTTCTGACCTCCTGGTTTGTTTATTTTTTTTTTTTTTAGATGCAGACATCTGAGCTAGGAAACACTTATGTAGATGTGTCCTTGACAGCTCTCACCCCCAGGTTAATCATACACCAGCTGGCTCCAAGTTCCCATTTCCATGCCACCATGGGCAGGGACAGTCTAACCTGAAGGTCAGTTGCTGCAGGTTATCCAGCCCCAATGCAAGCAGCCCCACATGAAACCTCCATCCTCAGCGCCCACTCACCCTCCACAATGGGGTCTGGGAGATCACCTTAGCTCACCTTGCTGACGAGGGCGCTGAGCTCTGTTGGACTCAGGTCACCATAGACCCCAGAAAAGATGGGAATGGCAATGACCACATAGCTCAGGATGCTGCCCAGGTAGTCAAAGGTGTTGATCCCAACTGGGGAGAAGCACATTGAGAGAAGGCAGTGAGTTAGGGTGGGAACCTCTCTCCTAGCCAGGCTCAAGTGCAGCCCATGAGCCCAGTCAGAGGAAGACTCATGGTCTTGCCTCAGCCCTTCATGATGCACCAGAGCAGAACCACCCATTTTGCAGGACAGCACAAGCACCAGCGTGAAAATCCATTTGCCAAGCAAGGAGCACTTTGGGGCAGGCCCCTGAGCAGAGAAACATCATCCAGACGCACAGCTCAGGAATCACCATGGGTCAAAAGCCACTTTGTCTGTTTGTTTCTACTCTTCAGGGGGCTGGCTGACTCACAAGATACAGGAGGGAGGGCAAAAATGAAGCTCTGGGCCGGATGGTTGGCCACGAAGTCTGTCTTGGAGCACAGGACAGGCAGAAAGACCTAAGACCCCAAACTCTCACAGAGACACCTGCGTTCAGGGCTCTCCCTCCCTTATGTTGCTCAGAAACTTGCTATGCTGGTGAGATGAGGAACAGCTGTCCTAACAGTGGTCATTCAATGCCCAAACCTGGGCCCAGTGACAATGGGAGAAGGGAGATTTTCAGGGGACAACTACGCTCAAGGGACAGGCTCTACAGGAAAGAAGTTTCCACAGCTCCCAACCACATATAGAGTCTTCTCCTTCCCCAAAGCTCAAGCCCTTCTCTCTCTTCCTGGCCACTGAACACCTGCCCTACAAAAAGCAGAGATTCCTGCAGATTCCCCTTTTGGGGCTTGCGTTCTCTGACTTAGCTGGGTCCTCCACTACTTTGCTCTCTACGATGCTTTTTCACAGCAGGATTCCCATTTAGGACTGCAGGAGTCACCCTCTGTTCACCCTCAGGGCTTTCAGGCACCAGCAAGAGGCAGGAGACAAAACCCCAGCACTGCTGCTCCAGCAGTAGGGTTCCCAATCCTGTGGGCCACCACAATGGAGCTACCACATGCCCCACTCCAGCCTCCAAACTCCCCACTCACTGTATAGCCACAGCTCCTTGCCTATCAGCTCCTTCTGGGTCTGCAGCAGGCTCTGCAGCCTCCGGTCCGTGCGCATGTGCTCCACTCGCCCAGCCCTGTAAAATAAGATTGCAACATGCCACAGACATCCTGGGAGCACAGCAACGAGGTCAAAGCACGGGCCATAGGACTGAGGCTTGGGAAGGGTCTGGCACCTTAGCCTCCAAGCAACAAGCTCTTTGCTGAGCAGCAACTGAACAGCCAAGACTGCCTTCCTTGAAGAGCTTCACCAAGAAACTCTGGCTGAAACAAGCAGCCCTGCAAACCTCTCCCAGATGGGGTGCTGCTGTTGTATATAGGAGGAGGTGAAGCAAGGCCAGACACCATCAGCGAGGCCCCAGCCTGGAGCAACACACACCCAAGGTCACACACAATTTCCAAGCAGAGCCTGGTTGGAAGAGAAGGACGGCACCGCTATGCACCTGGACACAGAAGGGAGAGGGCAGAGGTGAGTCCAGGAGGTGACAGCAAGCCAACTCCACCTGCAAAGCTGGCAGCCCCAGTCCACCTCTTCCCATTCCCCACCGCAGAGGAGTAGGACACAGACAAGCCCCAAGCAGTGCAGCCCGCAGTGCGGGTGACCCCAGCCCCCCCCTTCCCAGGGGTATCTCCATGGGCATCAGGAGGTGACACCCTCTACCGAGGTAGCGGTGATGGTCCCACAACCAGGCTGAGCCAGTAGCAAGGAGGTAACATCTGGGCTCTCAATCACCACCTTCAGCAAGCGTGGCAGCTCCTTCTGCTCCTTTGCAAGGGCTGGGCTGCCCTCAGGTGGCAAAATGCAGAGAGTGCTTCATGTCTCGCTCCAGGCTCCCACCTGCGTGGCAGGTATTGTCCCTGCCACCCAACACACGCCTGTGCCCAGCACGCAGCTGTGCTCCCACCACGGTCCACACAACAGGGGAGTCACTAGGGCCCAAGCAGATAGGACCAGGAGGTGCCTGTTCAGCCTGGAGAAGAGAAGGCTCCGGGGAGATCTAATTGCAGCCTACCTAAAGGTCTCAGAAAAAGCTGCAGAGGGACTGTTTATCAGGGAGTGTAGTGATAGGACAAGGGGTAATGGGTTCAAACTAAAAGAAAGTAGATTTAGATTAGATGTTAGGAAGACATTCTTCACTATGAGGGTGGTGAGGCACTGGAACAGGTTGCCCAGAGCAGTTGTGGATGCCCCCTCCCTGGAAGTGTTCAAGGTCAGGTTGGATGGGACTTTGGGCAACCTGGTCTGGTGGAGGGTGGCCCGGGCCATCGCAGGGATGATCTTTGAGGTCCCTTCCAACCCAAACCATTCTATGATTCTATTCTATGAAATAAATACAAATTAAGATTAAGAGTCTCAGTTCTAAAGATTCTCTGTTCTTAGAAAAATACGTTTTCTTTCTCAAAAATACATCTGGTTAGAATTCAGTTTGGCATTACTGCCCTACAAGCCATCTCAGGTAACTACTGAGCTGCAATCTTAGCTGCTGAGTATTCGGAAAGGTCAAAGCCTTGGACATGAGGAGTTAAGGGCGAGGAAGGCACTGGGGACCAGAGCTGTTATTTCTTTTGCAGATGAGGAGAGATTGTTATATTAGTTTCAGCTTTTCCTCCCATTCGGTTCACTTTTAAAGCAAGTTTTTCCAAAGGCTTAGAAACCAAAGAAGTAAAAAGGTGTCAGTGCTCAGGTTTTGTTTCTTCCTTTGCCAAAACAACGGTTAGGCAGGTGCAAGAGGACAAGCTCTAACAGCTTCCACCAGCTAGAGAAATCCAGCAATCAAAACCAGCCACTTGCCACATGCTCCTCCTCTTGCAGGATTCTAGGAATGCAACCTTTTAAAAAATTCCTTTATTTTTAATTAAGATTCTTACCATAAAAATGCCTGGGTTTATGCAATTCAATTAAATTATAGTTTCCCACCAAACGAAGATTTTCTACTAATGAACTGTACTGAAGTAAGACGCCCTGTTTTCTGGTATAATATATCACTTTCCATTTTCTACTTAGTAATAGAATAAAAAACTTCCAAAATTGTGAGGAAAAGTACTGCAGCTTAAATAAGGGCAGATAATCAGAGTATCTTCTCCATTAAGAAAAATTATCATCAACCAATAAGAATCAACTGGTCCCCAAAGAAATAACTCCAACTTGCCAATACAAACCAAGATTGATTTCAGTTATTTAAATCAGAGTTTCATGCCTGTCAATATAAATCTTTATGAGATCGGTGATTTTGGATCAAACTACTTTGGGGATAGCACCACAACACTTGAAATGCTCAGTCATTACAGCATGAAGGAGCCAAATGCAGATCACAGGCAGGGAAGACCGGAGACAGGATAGCTGCTGCTTGCTTAAATTCCTGGAAGAAGCACGATTTCACAACGCACAGGGCAAAGGCAGACACATGACAAGAGAGGAGCAATGACCTCCTGTCACTGACCAGGCACCCCAGCACAAACTACAATAAAATCATGGCCCTTTTCCTGGGTTCTAGCCATTTCTGTGAAACTTCTTAAAGGCTCCAAGCAGCAGCTCAACTGACTTGAGGGCATCCCTAAGCAGAGAGGTGCTGCCGTGCTCCCAACCGTGTGCTCAGCTCCGGGGTAAATGGCACTGAGCAAATTCAGAGAGTAGTAGTACAGTGTTGGGAAGGTCAGGGCACAGGCTGACCTAGAGGAACAAGCAGAGGTAAGGAAGCCAGGAAACAGCTTGCGTGCCCACAGAAGACACGCAGGTTAGCAGCAGCAGGATGGGGCCAGAAACAACCCGCAACAAAACCCCAGGGGAACATCCTCACAAGATGCAATGAGACCTTGAGCGGTCTTCCAGGTAAGGACCTGGGAAAACATCAGCAATGCTCTCTAAGCCAGCACTGAATCTGTATCAGGCCTCTAGGGATGTTAGAAGGGAGGCAGAGAAACAAATAGTTGTCTCCAGCTGCTGTGGAGCATTCCCACAGATGCATAAAATGCAAAGGAGAACAGAGTGTCAGGGCTGTATGATGCTGCAGTGGCATGGAGGGGAGAGGAAGCTCCAGCTGCAGCAACAGGACTTGGACTCCTTTTGGGATACATGAATACAACAAGGATGCCACAAGCTGGGAGGATCCTTACAAGGATGTAAAGAAATGAATGCTACTAACCTGTAGAAAGCAGCTGGTTCCGCATTGACACGAATCTGCATGTGTTTGAACCTGGACAACCCAAAAAAACATCATCAGAATTGTGCACAAATGTCCAGTGAATTATGTAGCCAACATCCTTGCTAGAGGAAACTTGTCTTGCATCTGTCAGAACACTGATCTGAGGCAGCTCTTGACAGAAACACTCAATATGCTCAAAAAGGCACCAGAGAGCAAGGCTTAGCACAAGGGACATCATTCTGGGCCAGCTCAGTGGCATGTTTGTTTGGTATACCACTCTCTGTGCACATCTTCTCACAGCCCTTGGGCCTCCAATTTGCTAGCCCAGCATCTCCACTATACAGAATCACCACAACCAATTGCCCTAGTCTGGGCTCCCTGTGCCATACCACCTGCTGCTGCTGTTCCTCGATGCCCTGAGCCCCAGGGAAAGCTGCAAAGCCCCGGCCACACACGCCCAGCCAACTCTGCAGGGGAAGGGGAAGAGATGAGTTACAGAGCGTATGGAAAGACTGTGCTGTTTTGGGCACTTCATGAAGCTGGTGGTAAAGCAGAAACCTGATTTCTGTCAGTAGATGCAGTTCAATGAAGTTGCATCTGCACCCAAGGAAGCTCCTTGTGCAGTTTTCTTCAATGCATCTGATGTCCCAGCATCAGCAATGACCAGGCGAGCAGCCTGGAGACTGAACCGAGGGCACTGCCTGCCATGACAAAGGGCAGTGAAAGGGGTGGCAGGGGCTCAGCACACGGACTTTGGGGCAGCATTGTGCAGGCAGGCTTCTCCGAGTGTGGGGAAAGTCACGGACAAGAGAAGTACCTGCGTACATAGCACTGAACAGGGATAAAAATGCAGCTTTCGCAGGAGCTGCCAAGAGGCAGTGAAAATGCTGATCTGCTGGGACTCACCTGAAATCCCCCTCCAGCTTTTCCTGCTGCACAAGTTTAGACACAATTGGGCTCATCAATACCTTGTTGACAATCGTCCCAATGACGAAATACCCAAAGATGCTCACCGGGCCTAGCCAGCCTGTGCTACAGAGGAGGAGAAAGAGAGGTCAGCTAATAATCCAAGCAAAAGGACATCCCAGCACCCTCAGGCTCAAGCAGTTAGAGCCCCCAACTGTCACTTCTCTTGGCTTTCACAGAGGTTTGGGGGCCAGCATTGCACACCCCAGCATCCCCAAGGCAGAATTCCCTTCGGAGTGTAGAGACCACTCACCCACATGTACAAGTGCCTGTCTGTGGAGATGTAATGTGCGTGCCAGGCTCCAAAAATGAGCATAGGAAAGAGGCATGAAAGCAGGGCCAGGATGGGTCCTTACCTGTGGAAGCACTGGTACGTGTAGTAGGCCAGTGTGAAGGGCGAGATGATGAGCTTGCTGGCCATGGAGCTGAGCTGCCTGCAGAACCTCTCCACATCCTGGCTGATGCGCTGGTCCCTGCTCAACACAAAGAGCCATTGACACTGTTAAAGCCCAGAAGCAAGAACCAGTACTAACTCCCTAACAGGGCGCAAGGCAGGCTGTTTCATTGCCTGAACTGAGAACAGGGTGCAGGTGAACAGCCCTGCCTGGGAGGGACCTGCAGCTGTGACTCCCATTCTCCCATAGGAGACAGTTTCCATGGTCCAGCAGGACCTACCCCAGGGCCTTCGTGGCACTCAGGAAGAACAGCTCCTGCTATTACTTTCACCCTGTTTGTTGTATTAACCCCTTGTTCCGTTCAACTTTGTGCTAAAGGTCTCTGCATCCTTGTCCTTTACTCCTCTTCTGGACCCACCCCTGTACTACCAAAAACTACTGATTCTCCCCTAAAACCTTCAGTACAGGTGCTGCATCTCAGGCACCAGAGCTACCAGGACTGGCTACAGCACAGGCCAGGCCTTCTCCAGCTGTTTGATATTTGTAAACACTTCCATCAAAGCCACCCTTCCACAGCAGCTGGCCCCTTCGCTGCAAGGAAGAAAGTGCTTCCACCCATCCCCGTCCCACAAGAGCAGGCAGCAGCACACCAAGCCTCCTCGCCCCATCGGCAGCAGGCACGTGGGTGACAGACCCTCAAGTCCCATCTGTCCCATTGCTGAGCAGGAGTTGCACTTGGGGTTGCAAGGGAGTTGCGCTCCCTTGGCGCCTCATCTGTCCAGAGCACGTGGATGAGGGCTTCAGTCTGATGCGCTAAGCACAGGTGGAAAGGTCATGACTGTGAACACTGGAGTCCAGAATGAAGAGCAAGGCTGGACTCCTGCTTAGCCATCAGTGCAGATGCAACCACAAGGACATTCATATCTCAACTCTTTTGCAATCCTGGAACAGCAATGGATTTAATTTTGGGGCAGCTCTCGCCCTGACTGACCTTACAGTCATTTTTCCTTTTCCTCAGACTGTAATTGTTCCCATAAAGTTTAGTTGTGCTACAGACTCATGGCAGGATATTGCTTTTTACGAGCTATTAAGCAACATGTAATGATAACGCATAAGCATCAACTCAAATGCCCTACTAGGAGCCACAAGTGTTTGTATGCCACTCAGAACCCACTCTTCATTCCCTCCAGATGGACGACATCGTGCTTCTAACACTCAGTTTGGTTTGCACTGCATAATGGGCGGTCACTTCATTGCTCTAGTTCATTCTCTAAGTACCCAGTGCAGGGAAAAAATCCTCATCAAGGAATTTCAAGATAAAGAGAATTTTTGTTGTGGCATTAAAAAAGACACTAAATAATACAATCAGGGGTTTTAGCAGAGGCAAGGTGGTAATGAAAAATACTTCACAGCAATCCCACACATTCAGTCTGCTAAGGTCAGGAGACCTGGCTCTATCGCTGCGGAGCAGACCGACCCAGTTATGTCATGCATTTCACTGCACAACGTGAACACGTTCCCTGGTTAAAAATAAACCTGAGCAGGATAGTCATGTGGTGAGGGGCCTCTGTCCTCCCCTTCCCACCTCTCAAAGGAAAAGACAGGCACACAGGAGCTTCTGGCTATGGCCAATGTGCTACACTGCCTGGAAGCGCCGCAAGCCTTGGTGACAGGCATGGCTTTTTTAATTTCTCCTTGCCAACTGCATACCACCCTAAAACACTATCAGAAATGAACATTTAACGAGGGTGGGAGTAACCTTGACAGTGGCTGGAAAGTGCATCACCATCATGAAGCTGTGATTTCATGTCTGGCAGTAGGGCTGCTTGACCCAAGCTAAGCCCTCTCCTTGCTTGCTGCTCCCACTGTGCACAGCTGGTTGCTGTGTAAGAACTCAGGCTCTCTCCTAGTACCGGGCCAGCAGAAGTAGCCAGGGGACGGGTCTGGCTAAAAAATGATACAGACAAAAAAAAAACCCATCCTGAGACACCCAGCACAATTTCACTGTGCAACTCCACAGACCACCACGCTGTGCAACAAAGGGAGCCAGGAGCACCTGGCAGCAGAAGCAGAGAGGCTGCTTCTGTTAGGAGTCCCTGTAAGACAGCAATTTCTCACACAGATCCTGGGCTTGGTCTCCTCTGGTGCCATCAACATGGGAGATAGCACCAGTGCAGTGACTAGACAGGGGTGCCCCCTCCAGGGGAAGGGAGCTTGGGGTCTCAAAACAACTGTATAAAGCCACACAAAAAGTTATCCGCTGGTTTCTAGTTTTTCAGCAAGTATTTAATAACTTCTTTAAACTCTGGAGGGGGGCGAGGGGAAAAGCCTCTACTTCTCACATGATGTCTAATGTAGGATCTTAACTCTTCAAAGTGCGTAACTACGACAGCAGTGTCCTGTGTGCAAGGAGAGGCTGGAAGGCCAGGGTCAGCGGGCAGCTGTGAGGGAGGGAGGCATTTGACCTTTGCTGCACGGCCTGGGTAGATCAGCAGCTCTGCACTGAGCAGGACAGTGCCTGAAGCAAACTGGAAGGGGATGTCGGGGTAGGCTGGGATAAGCAAGGAGGGACTAAATGCTCCTCCTTCTCTCATATTTCGAGTCACCCCTGACATTTCCTTCCTAGAAACAGGAAAGTGGAAATGCAGCTCTCACAGAGTGCAAAACAAAGCCCTTCCTGGCCATGGCTTCCATGGGTTATCAAAACCATTAAAAACCCAACTAAACAGAACTCTGTTCAGCTGGAGACTCTGGTGGTTCAAGTTCAAACAGAACAACAGGGACTGTCCTAACGCACTGGCTGTGTGAAGGCAAGGAGAGGCAGTGCTCTCCGACTCCAGCCAGGCCCTTTGTAACGTCACACTGAGTGTCAAGGGTTGAGTTTGCAGACAGCATGTTTTATAGCAGCACTAGATCCCTATTCTGCCAGGCCTCCATTTTGCTCGCAACAGAAACGTCCTACCCTGAAAACCATCACGACCAGCAGTCACAGGAGATCCCAGCAACAGGTACCACCTCCCACCCAGGGCAGATAAGGGTATTTGTGCCTAGATGGCAAAAGCTTCTAGGGCTCAAGCCACTACCCAGAGACACAGAGAAGTCAGGAAAAGACACGGAACAGCCCACAAGAAGCCAAGCAAAAGGCTGAGAGAAGCCACAGGCAGCCTACGGGTTATCGATGTCCTCACGCAGCACGTGCAGGTTGTAGTAGACCTGTCCCTGGAAGTAGCAGCTGTGGAGGTATTCGGTGAGGGACTTCCTCCAGCTCACATACATCATGTTGCAGATAAACTGGTCGAAGCTTTTTAGCTGGAATGAGGGCAAGGAGACAGACAGGAAGAGATAAGTGAGAAGAACAAGCATTTCCCAAAATTAAATAAAACCTAACACTTTGTACCAGTGATCCGTCCCACACGTAGCTACCTAATGGAGCAAGGGCAGACCTAGATCCTTTGTCACCAGGACCACGTCAGGAGCCATGGGCAGCCATCCCATCCCCTCCCAAGACACGGGAGCCTCTGGCCTGTCTTACCGTGGAGTTCACTACGATCAGAGTCAGGGCAATGGCAGTCAGTTTTTTGAAAGCAGAGAAGTCCTTGTTCCCTAGGACCTCGTAGTACTGGCTGGGGATGACACCGACCTGGTAAATAACCAGCTGCTCTGGAGGAAAGAGGCAAGCACGGGAAGGAAATGAAGGACAGCGGTGGCATGGCGAAGAGGGGGGTGCGGGGTAACGGGGAGCAGACGTGGGGTGCAGCCCCCCATCGCCCCCCATCCCAGGCTCACCCAGCAAGGCGACGCCGAGCAGCGTCAGGAACATCAGGGCGCTCGGGGAGGGCCACCCGGGGAAGAGGACAGCCTGCAGCCGCAGGAAGCGCCGCAGGAACAGCCCGTCCAGCTGGGGGCCAGGCCTGCAACGGAGGAAGACACGGGAACGGGCAGTGAGCTCTCGGGGGCGGCCACCTCCCCTCCCGCCCCGCCGGGACCCAGCCCGCCCCCTCCTCACCGGCCGCCGGCCCCGGCGCCCCCCGCCCCGGCGCTGCCTCCCGCCATCAGCGCGCGGCCAGACCCGCCCGGGCGAAGCCCCGCCCCCCCGGGCGCTACAGCATGAATATTCATCACCCCTCCTCGCCGTGCATGAGCCCCGCGCCGCCCGCCCGGGCAGGGGCAGCCGCCGCCACCGCGCTGCACAGCGCTTCCGGGTTGCGGCGTCACCATAGAGACCCCGCCCGCCGGCACCGCCTCTCCCCGCAGGCGACCGAGCGGGACACCGCGCCCCCTGGCGGCCCCGCCGCCTCCTCACGCACCCGCGGCCGCCCCCGGTTCCAGGTTGGGGCTGTTGTCCCGGCAGCCATAGGCAGCAGGGCCGGAAAGATCGGGCAGTGCCGCCTCTTCTGGGAACGGAGCTGCGCAAACACGAGTGGCTGCCTCTGGGGACCCCCAAAGGCTGAGGGACAGTCCCCGTTGCCCACTTCTCACAGGGGACGCGGGAAAGGAGGAGCAGGGCTGATTCCTCCACATTTGGGTTATTTTGGGGCGGGCAGTGAAGTTTCGGGTTGCTTTGAGAGGACACGCAATTTGTGGTGTCCACTGTCTGCGGGGGATATCTCCCGCCAGGACCTCGGGATAAGGCAGGGATCGCCAGCGCGATGGTGAATGGCGCAGAATGAGCGGGGCAGAGCAAAACCCCGGGTGGAGGGTACAGAGGGACTTAAAACGAGAATGGGGTGTGCCAGTGAACTGACCCTCTCTGGCTTCTCAGTGACCTCAAGTTTAATACAGAAACCAACGGGGTTGGGTTTTTTTTCCAGGTTTGGATAGTCACCTGAACTCTGGGTTATGAAATATTTCAGCACAACTAAATTTCTGGACAAGCCTGATGATAAGAGGCGAGGGATCCTACAAGCCCGAGTCCCTTCCTTCCTCAAGCACCTCTCACACCTACCATCCTGTTTATGCTGCTTCTTCTGCAGAGTCTTTGGGCTCCTGCACATATAGGTCCCTCTTCCCATACACTAAGTAGCTTCGCTCTCCTGCCAGCTCCCTGCCTCCCCGCCCTCTCTTTCTTCCTCTCCCTCAGCCTTGTCTCCCTCGTCTTTGCTCTGCTGCTACCTGCTTATGGGTCCAGGCACTTACAAACACGAAATTGGAGTATACGCACGCACTCAGGGATGAAAGAAGGCGCGTCAGTCTGTTTCTTTAGCAAATGGCCCTGTCCCTAAGCGGTCTCCCTTTCTCCTTGCCCTCATCTCCCTTCGCTCAGCTCTTTTACTGCTGGAATTCACAATGCTATCAGTCATACCTAAAGGTTAAGCTCCAGAGGGCAGAGATCAGCCCTCTGAAAACCTGACCTCAACGATGACTAATTTTTATGTTAAAAGGATCGGGTTTTTTTCTCAGCTGTTGCATCAGACCTGGGTGACGGTTGCTCCTAGGTAGTCACATCCTCTCAGGGTGCAGTATTGCAGCTGTGGCAATTGTGTGTGTCACCTTGTCAGTGGTTACCGGGACTGAACTGACTCCTTTGCTCCCTCACCCACCTTATGGTGAAGGGATCTTCCTCCCCTTCCCTCCCCTGCTGATGAAACGGCTTCCCAGCACCAAGGGAACCAGGGGATCTGACACAGAGATGAGATGCCCACAATTGTCTATCCCAAATCCTTCCTCCTACCTCCTCCTCCTCCTCCCTGCCCTTTGTCCTGTCCCTGTCACCCCATGACCACCACCTGATAAAGAACATGCTGTGAGCTCCCTTTAGTGAATCGGCTCCTGGATTTTTCCTGGGACCCCTCCTAAGGCAGCCAAGATCACGAACAATAGAGAAGTGCCTTTTCGGTGTCTCTCCATCCCCCCACTGAGGCTATGCCCTAGACACTCAGGGCTGCTCTCAGCACCGAAACATTTACATCTTTTACAGCACTCTGGCTCTACTTCTCACGTTTCTCCCCCAGCAAACAGCACGGCCATTTCAGAGTGTGCCTGGGGGCAGGGCTTGGGAAAGGATTGGGGAATCACAACTCGGACAGGGTTGTATGCCTCTGTTTACACTGCAGGGCCATATCTCAGCTCCCTGACTAGCTACAGACCCCAAAAAAACCCCTCCACATTGCTAACCCATCACTAAACAGTCTGCTGTGGATCCAGGGAAGGGTGAGCCGGGCACGGCTAGCTAACTACCGGGCTCCTCGTGGCAGTGCAAGTTAATTCCTTGCGGTGTTTAACCCGAGCCCCATTTGCTCCTGCTTGCTAGGTGTGAAACATCCCATCCCCCGTCCTCCCCTGCCTGCTCTCCCATGCATTTTCCCCCTGCCCGGGACCGTGGGGGAAGCCCCCATCCAGATCCTCCCGCACCCCCGGCCTCCCAGCCCCTGCCTGCCGGCGGTCCCCACTGCCCCCCTGTGCTGCCACTTCCCTTTGGCCCCTCTCTGCCTGCTGGCCTGTAGCTGGGATGTAAGGAGCAGCCTGACAAAACTATCTTTCAGTGCCTTTGGGGTGTAGGTGGCCCTGGGCGCTCCCTGAAACAAGCAGCTTGCTGCCCTGACCACCGAAGGAAACACAGAACTGCAGCCTTGACTCCGCGGCTTGCTTTCCCTCGGGTTTCCCATCCCAGGTCTTTGCTAATGCTGCTGGGTTTGTGCAATGTTGCGTAATGAAGCACTGCTGGAAGAATATCGCCTTCCCCGGCTTTCCAAAATTGAATCTGCTGGGGTTTGCCCATATTTCCAGTCTCCAGCCTCTTGGTATGTGCCCATCCTCACCGGAGCTCGCAGCTGCTTCAATTTGGGATCACTTGCAAGCTTTAGCCTTCTCTCTGATCATTAGTAAGGAAGGGGTAATGGAAACTCCCATCCTGAGTTTCAGCTCTGTGTTAGGGTATGAACTAAACCAACTCATTTTCAGCTAGATCAGCAACCTGAACTGACTGATAGAGTCCCCCACACTCCTGTGCCACCCCAAAGCAGAGGGTGGGAATGGAGAACCAAGGGGGAGCAAACAGCAGAGGCCAGGCTCAGAGTGGCTTAAATCTCCCTGGAGCCGCACCACTGGCTCCTGCTGTGATATCTTAATGATTCTGCCTTTTCCTCCTCCGCTCTGTGCCTTAATTAGCCTTTCCCCCTCCTGTGGGCCAAACTGCTCTGCTTTCTTTTCAATCCTCCTTCCTTGTGCTTTGCCTCTAACAGTGTCTTTCCACTGTACACTTCAAAGGCTTTGCTCGCTGCATCTCCCCCGTGCTGGTATCGGCTGGTAACACCCCAAAGCAGGCCAGGTCTGCCATGAACTCACAGTCATGGAAATGGCTTCGGGCCCTTTGGATCTGGGCAAGAAGCAGGCATGAGGGAGGAGGGGTGGAAGGATTTTCACCGTTTCACCTCTGGGAAGAGTTATTAGTAACACAGGAAAAGCAAGGGGGAAAGCAGCCCCCTCCTCCACCCACCCTCCCCAGCAGAGAGCCTGCTGAGGGCAGAGTGCTTTTATGTGCAAGTGGGAGGGAAGGAGAGTGTTAAGGCTTCAGAGGGAAACGCTTTGATCTTGACTTTGAATCTCCTGGAGTTCCCGCTCTCCCCCATCCCTCCCACCTACGGCCGGGACCCCAGGATGAGGCCAAGAGTCCCAGTCTTCACCCAGCGCTGTGGTACTGCTCTTGGTGTTTCACGTTGAATTCCCTCCTGTGTGCCCGGGAGCCTCGGGGAGCCTTGGGGAGCAAAGGCACAGTGCTCGGGCCAAGTTCAAACCTTCCCTCCCATCTCAGAGAGCGGGGAGGAAGAGGGAGCCCAGCTGGACAGAAGGCAGAATGGAAAAGAGCCCTGAGCTGAGCAGAGGAGAATTAGAGATGGGACCTACTGTCAGGGCTCTGCTACCCCAGGGCAGGGGACAGGCAGACCTGGCTCTCCTGTGCACTCCTGGTGCATTAGGCTGGTCAGTCCTGAACACCACCCAGAAGATGAACTGGGAGGCAGCCAGGGTACTCTGGGTGACTCTCAGGGGACAGCACTGAAGTCCCCTGAGCCCACAAGGAGGGATCTTAAGTTGGAGAGAGGAGAATAGCAATGGGGGACCCTGAGTGTTCTGTATGGGGTGGGAACGAGGTGGCACTGAGGGGTGCTGGAGGAAGGGGAACGACCCCGAGCTCTGAGTCACTGCAGAGGAAGAGGATGACAGGGTGTGGGAGAGCCTTAGGGGTGCCCAATCTCTTGTCCAAGATGGGACTTAGTGCCCAGGCCAGCTCCCCACTTCCCTTGGGAGATGAAACTCCTGGCTGGGCCTTGCCGCCAAGCTATCCTAAAGTTCAGGCCACATTCTTTTGCCCTCTGTGCCGTCCCTCCATCCTCAGTCACACAGCTGAAGTCACCCCTCTTAACTGCTCTTGCTGGCTGAGGTTGATGCACTTGCATGTCCCTGCCTGCCAGTTCTCACTTCTGCACCACTAAATAGATTTTGCTCCTTGCATCATCTCCTATAATTCAATCATTCCAGCTCTGTTGCTCCTGGCTGTAAATTCCCTGTAGTTGGTCACTCCTCCTCTCAGTGTGACGTGAGCAGAACTGAACAAAATCTTCTGTCTGCTGGTGCCCAGCATCATCCCGGGGCATGCACAGACAGGAGGGTGCCTCACAGGACCTTTCCGCAGAGCCCAGCAGTCTGTCTATCTGAGCATCCCTTGAAGGGTTCCAGCACAGGCGCAAGGCAATGGGTTCAGAGATGGTTTCAGGGTTGGGAATGAGAAGTACCAAACAACGTGAACCCCCAAACAGGACTTCTGTCATTCAGTTTGAACAAGTTACTACAAAAATGGGGGCAGACTCCATATTTTCCAGGTCCCTGTTGGGCATAGTGACACCAGAACTACTTGACCTTCCTTCCCCCTAAGACTGTTGGGCAGACTGCAGCTGCAGCAATCCTCTTTCTGTTGCCAACTCAGGCTGGAAGCTCTGCTCATTGCTCTTTCCTCTTGGAGCAATGCCAGATACAGGGGAGAAAACCAGCTAAGACAGCAGACACTTAGGACCCTCTTGGATGCCCCCATGCTCTCAGTTCTGCCACCCTCTCAGCAGTCCCCTGACTCCCCAGAGGGGTGACAGCACTTGGATTTGGATTTTGCAGTGCTCTGGAGGGAGAAAGATGGGAAAAACAGAAGCCAGGGCTCTGGCAATGGCTTTAAGGGGATGAACATGTCAATTTACCCCATCTATTGATCATAGATGGATCACAGAATGGTTTGGGTCAACCACCATTCCAGAGGTGGTTTTGGCAACCGGTCCACAGTCTGACCCACCCCGAACGGCATTTGACTGCCCCAGGTGTTTCAGCCATATCCCATCCTATCTGAATAGTCTCCTCTGGTCCACCCATGGACTGCAGTGGGTAAGGTGCTCTGACTCCCTCCACTCCTGGAGGTCCCCTAGGTGGGAGTGGAGGTGGGACTGGGGACCTTTCCTGCTGGGGAGAATAACTGTTTGAATGTTGTCCCCACGTGTGGCACTGTCAGGATTGTTACATTCCAGTGACAGAGCCAGAGGAAGCCCTACCTTATACCAGAACCCACCACCAAGTCCTTGGGACACCCTTCCTCATGAGGTTCAAACCAACGAGAATTTTATCTGCTGAATGTGGAGGTTGCTCTTGACCTGGGAGAAGACTCCATACCCAAATTTGGAGCAGTAAAACCTGCCTTCCAGTGTGGCTGGAAACATGGTGCCCTGAGACCCACGCACAGCTGGACATCTCTGCACCTTTGTTCTGGGCTTTGTCTGAGAGAGGATGGGCTGCAGCAGGTAGGTTAAAGCGCAACAGGCAGAAAAGCTTCTGGCAGCCTGAACTAAACTGCAAAGGTCTCCACAGCCTACTGTCATGCTGAAGCATCCTGCACCAAAGCAGGGAGCACTCTGGTCCCCCACCGAACTCCTCCAAGGAACAGAAAAATGCTAACTACTTGTTTATATGCTGGAAGCCGGTGTGTGCAGTCATCTGCATAACAGAACTGCCCAGGCTGTCTCTTTGTGTGTTTTCCAGCTCCTATGTTAATCACTGACCCTGCTGACTCCGGCATTTACCAGTGTCTCACTGCCCTGTGAGCACCGCTTTGCATTTGCAACCAAGGAAGTTAAAAGGGTGAAGGATGAGAAGGGGAGCTCAGCAGCTGCGGATATGAACACCAGCCTGCTGGGGAAAAGATCCAGGACTGGCCAGGTTGATAGCGAGAGTGGAGCTTGCTTTGGAGATACGAAGGTTGCCTGAGGGGGAAAAAAACCTCACCAGGGGATAGTTTAGGTCTCTCTTACTTGTGCTGTAGCTCTTCTGTGTCCAGTGAGAGTGACCCCTGTGAGCACTGAAGGCCGGGGTTCAGTGTCAGCTGGGGTGGTGGCTCCTAGCTGAGGCTGGGAGGACTCATAAGCAGCCAGCCCACAGCTTCCACGGAGCCCGTTCCTCCTGTCAAACCCTCCTCACTGGCCTCTCCCCCATGCTCCTGGGCTCGGATAGGAGACAAGAGAAGTGGGAAAAAATGCTCTGGGGTATGTGCTCCTGAGGGAAGTAGGACACAGGGCAGCGAAGTTGTGCCTTGATGTGTGCTGCGATGCTTGCTCCCGGACTAATGTGGAAGGGAGGGCAGCAGGAGAGGGAGCTGGGCACATTTTCCCTGTTTGAAAGGTCCATGTTTAGTTTTCTTCCCGAATTGCACAAGAATCCCATACGTGGTGTCTCCACAAGCCCTCCTGCTCTCTCATTGCCAAACACTGTGGCAGAAATGAGTGCCACAATGAGGTTCCCCATGGGTGGTGGCATGTAGGGAAGGAACCCCTTGCCATCTCTGACACTGGGAGTTACTTTGTGCCCCTCACTGGGTGGTGGCGTTGCAGCAGGTCTCAGGCTGGTCCCCAAGGGCCAGCTGTGGAGAGGAAACCAGACGCTGCCTGCAGCTGGAGCTGCACAAGACAAGGGGACACGAAGCACCGAGACCAGTTGGTGAAGAGCCCAGCTCTTCCCTGTTGACCAAGCTGTGCCCCCTGTCATTAAAACACACCTAGCCCTCACACCCAACAGGAGATGGGCTCCTCGGGGACCCGTTTCAGGGTGGTGTAGCTTGGGATGAGGCAGGTCCTGGAGGAAGCTCTAGGGGTTCTGGACTTGTGAAGAGGATGCGGGGTGGAGCTGGTGTTGGCAGCTTAGTAATGCTAGAGCGAGATGCCTGGCGTGCACACTGTTTGCACAGCCTCACGTGATGCCCGAGGGACGGGATGAACCCATTGTGCGAGCAGGAGTTAAGGAGGGGGACCTCGGCCCTGAGATTAGGCTGGGGAGGCAGCGGGGCAGAGATAGCGGGGAGGAAGGCTGCTCTGTGGAGGGTCCAGGCATGGGCAGGCGGACGCAAGCCTGTCCAGGAGGCTGCCCGAGCCAAGGGCGGGGAAAAGGCTGCCGTCATGTGGGTGCCTCTCACAGACAAACGAGGTTTTGAAGGGCAGCACAGCTGAGCTTCCTCAGCCCTACGAGTTTGGGGTCCCACCAGCCTTGCCTTGCTGGGGGAAGGATGGGTGCCACTTAGCGTGGTGAGAGGAAAGAGTAACTATCTCCTAGCTAACAGCCGGGAGGAAGGACCATGGCCTGGGCGGGAGTGAGCAAGGAGAGGTGGCAGACACACACGGGCTCTACCAGCCCCATGGGCTGCAGTGACACCCACTCAGGACCTGCCTGCTCCACGTGGAACATGAGGCACCCACCTCCCACTCTGCAGCCTCAGTGAGCTCAGTCGCCCGCCATGGGGCTGCAGGCCCGGGATGGGTATGGGGCAGGAGGATGCTCTGGGGCGGCAGAGTGCCGGGGAGCACCGTGGCACAGTGGGGCAGGGCGGCGGGAGGCGGCGGGCCCTTTAAGCGCGGCGGCGGCGGGACAATGGCCATTATCACTTTAGCTTTGGAAGTGACCCCCGGCCCGCTCCGCTTTCATCTGGGCCGGGGCCGCGGGGATGGCCCGCTTCCTGGCGGGGGCGGGGAGGGAGGGGGCAGGCGGGGAGGGGCGGCCCGGCCCGGCCCGGCTCGGCCCGGCGCCGCACGCGGCCGCCAGCTCCCGAGGGTCACTGCGGGGCTGGCACCGGGGCGGCGGCGGCGGCGGGTCCGCGCCGCTTCCTGCCGCCGCCCTTAAAGGTGCGGGGCGGCTCAGGGCGCGGGTGGGGTGCGACCCGCGGAGTCAGGTGAGTGTGGAGCTGGGGCGGGCGCCGTCGGGGCTGCCGCTTCCCGCCGTCCCTCCCTAACCGTGACCCCGTGGGCTGCTCCGCTGCGGCGGGCACCTTCCCCCGGCGGGCGGGCGGGCGCCCCGTCCCGCCCTGCCCTCGGTCCCTGCTCGGCGGCTGCCCGGGCAGCGGCGACCTTTCCCCCGCCCCGGGGCTGTTCGTCCCTTTGTCTCCCAGGCGAGGGGAGCGGCCGGCTGTGCTCCCACCCGGGGCGCAGGTCTGTCCCCGTCTCGGGGGCGGCCGCACGGAGCTGCCTCCGCCGTGTTCGGGAGAGGCGTGAGCGGCCGTGGAGGCTGCCGCGGGTGCGCGCTCACGGGTGGACGGGGCTGGAGGCGGCTGTCAGGCACCGCTCGCACTCGAGCGATCAGTGCCCCTGCCCGAGGGACGGCTAAAACCAGGCTTAGCTGTAGTGCTTTGGCCTAGGTGAAGGCGGGTCCGTGGCTTTTCTCTCTCGCAAGGCGAGCGTTGCCCTGTTTCTGGGCTTGGGTGGAGACGTGGGCGTTGGCAGATGGAGCAGGCTTCTCCTGCTGCCTGGGCTGTCGGTGCTGCTCACCCACCAGAAACCCCCTGGGATTTCTACTGTGGTGATACTTCTAGCCTAGACAGCTCCTGGAGACTACCATGTCTGTGCTTCTGTTGTGTGGTTACGGTGGTTCAAACCTCCTCCTCTCAAAGGAGAGCCTTTACTGCTGGGGTGGCCTGAGCCTGCAGCTGGGGCTGGGAAGCGAGCCACCTAACCCAGCTGGGTGCATGGACACCCCTGTTCCTGCAGGGTGCCGGCAGTCCCGGGCCAGGCAGGGTGGCAGGGGCTGAGGCGTCCTGGATTCCTGCTGGCTGGAGTGTTTTTGGGGCTGGCTGGGGGAACTTGCACTACTGGATGCCACCAGCCCATCAGTTTAGGTGAGGGAACGTGATCTGCAAGCGTTTGCTTATCTATTACAATGCAAAAGTGGCCAGGTTAGGTAAAACCTCCTTTATCAGGGTAGAAAAGCTCCCTTGGTTACCTCTTGGTGCTGAGGCAGTTTAGGGAGCACTTGTCTGTCGTGTTCAGCTGGCTTTGCTGGGGGTGTGTGTGGGAAAAATGTTCCCTTTGCAGCAGGTCCTCTGTGTTGAGAGCTGCTGGGTTTGATCTGGTGAGGAACCCAAGCCCTCAGCTTGGCTGACTTCTGCTTCTGGTTTACCTGAGCCCCTCTCCACCCTGCGCCAGGAGCTCATCTCTGCTGTTTCAGCTGTGGGTTTTGCCTTAGGATTGCTTTCAAGGT
The DNA here is from genome assembly GCF_011004875.1 of Balearica regulorum gibbericeps. Classification (NCBI taxonomy): domain Eukaryota; kingdom Metazoa; phylum Chordata; class Aves; order Gruiformes; family Gruidae; genus Balearica; species Balearica regulorum. The sequence goes on along the minus strand of NC_046188.1, from coordinate 26,505,979 downwards.
CCTGTTGCTCGGGGGCAGCAGGGGCTGGCCATGACATTGAGGCTGTGGGGGTAGCACTGAAGAAAAGGATTAAGTTCTGTGCCTCCAGCTCTCCCTCTTGCCCTCCCTCTCCCCCCAAGCTATAAGGGGGTGGGAAGCACCCACTAGCCCATAAAGACCAGGATTGTTGCTGATGGTCCCTAGCCTATGTCAGCTCCTCACCCCCTCCAGGGGAAAAGCTTGTTTGGCCTTTCCTGGCTCTGCTGGTGGGGAGTGCTGGGCTGGGCTGTGGGGGCTGAGAGGGGAGGTGGCGGCTGCTGCAGGGGGAAGTGGCTGGCCCTGAAAGGGTCTGGCAGGCCACAGAGAAGGAGGACTTGGGTTCTGCCAGCCCTGCGGCTTTCCTGAGGGACACCTTTGCTTCAGCTCCTCAAGCACACATTTGCCACAGGCTTAGTCAAAATTTCTATAAACTTCCAGGAGAACAGCAATACAGATTTGACCCAAAGTGACAACCCTGTACTTGCTTGGACCAGAATTTTAGGACAAGTTTATCTCCCCTGTTTCACAGCTGTGTGCATTCTCCTGCATTTTCTCTGATACCTGATGCCCCACAGCTGTGGAAGCAGCTGTAAGAGAGAGCCCTGGCCTCTGACATGCAGGAGACTGTGGAGGAGCTTGAAGCAAGGGAAGGGAGTTGATTTGGTGACTAGCTGTGGCTGGATTAAAGGCAAGGGGCAGCAGCAGCATGGAGACTCCCTGTGATGAAGTAGCTGGGACGTGGCTGTGTGATTCTGTGGCACCTTGTTTTGTTTGCTGTTTGGTCATGGCCAGGGGCTGTAGATGCTATGACAATAATAGCCCTGCTGCAGATAAGGTTGAGAACTGGGAGCAGTCGGGCAGGACATCTGCTTTACTGCAGAGCTGCTGCTTTTCCTGCCTGGCTCTGGTGTTTCCCAATTGAGCTGTGAGTGTGTAGTGACACCTGTGAAGTGTTGTGAGAAGGTGGGCTCCTACTGGAATGTGAATTGAGTAGACTGCAGAGTGATGCCCTACATGTCAGGGGTGGCATGTGAATGGTCCTTGGGAGAAAATGGACAAGCTTGGGTTCCCTAGTTGAGTGAAGTGTTGTGGCCCCTGGGAGAAAACTGGCTCAAGAGGGAGAGACTGGGCTGATGGGTGTGAAGGATCTGAGCTGGGTGGTGGTGAAAAGGTGCTGAAGAGAGTTGCACTGATGGAGCTGGATCACGGGGTAACGACTGTGCAGTTGTCATGAAAGCTCCTGGAGTGGTGGGGGCAGAGCCACGTAGGTGTCAAAAAGCTGACAAAGGGGGGGAATGCAGGTTTGACCTTTCGGATTGCCTGAGTGGGAACTGGCATGTGGAGGGAGGAAGGAAGGACAGGACTGGGACAGGCTCAGGCAGGGAAGAGGGCTCCATACAGCCTCTGAACTACCCACCTAGTGCTCCATGTTCCCTTTGCACTTTTGGGTTGCCTCCTGCCTGGTAGCTTCTCTAGGAGAAGCCTCCTTGGCTGATGATGTATGTCTGCTGAGCAGCAAGTGACATCTAGTGTCAGCGCAGGCAGCAGTAACCGTGGCTTGAGCTGGCTCCTGCTCTTCTTCCCATCCCAGGTTCTGTGACAGCAGTTTTCGGTGCATGCAATGGATTCAGCTGCAGTGCCCCAATCTGAGGGAGGGGGCAAGCTCCTTGCCTCTGCTTCTGTTGGGCTTGAACCTTTCACACCCCTGAAATCTCACAGAGATGACAAATGTTTTGCCTTTGAGGCTCTCTTTTCTCTGGCCACTGGTAGCAGTGTGGTAAAATGAAGGGGATGGAGCTACTGGTGGGGGAGACAAGTGCAGGGCTGAGGCTGGGTGCAAAGCCAGGCATGCAGGGCTAGGAGGTGACCTGGCTTCCTGCCCCAATGGATGCAGTCGCTCCTTAGTTTAACCTAGACAAGTATCTGGAGGCTGCATGCCACGTGTGCTGCCCACAGGAGGTCACTGGAGAGCAATCTGAGCCTGTGTCCCTGTCCCAGATCTGCCTGTGGACCCAGGCTTCTTCCTTTGTCCTTGGGAGTGTGGGTGGAGGGGTGAGCAGTGGCCTTTCCTCTACCCTCTTCCCCCATCCTGTCCTTGGAGGAAGAGCTGGATGTGGAGGCCAGGCCCCTAGCAGTTTGGAGCATGTACTGCCTTCATCTCCAGTGACTTCTTTCTTTTTGTCATCCATCAGGATGATCCAGCGGCACCAGCTGGTGCAGTCTGTGCTGCAGGAGCTGCAGGAAGCCACCGAATGCTTTGGTCTGGAGGGCCTCACCAGTGCTGCGCTGGAGGCAGAGAGGACCCTGTCATCTTTCTCACTACCTGGCTATTGTGGGAGGCAGTTTGAAGAGGAGCTGGAGGTTGACCGGGTAGCCAGGAGCCTCTATCCTGAGGATGCCCCAAGTAACATGCTGCCTCTGGTTTGCAAAGGTGAGGGGAACCGCCTCTTTGAGGCTGCCAGTGTGCTGCTCTGGGGCAACTCCAGTTTCAGCATGGAGCTGCAGGTGCGTACGGTGGTGGAGATGCTACTGCACAAGCAATACTACTTGAATGGCATGATTGACTCCAAGGTGATGCTACAGGCTGCCCGCTACTCCCTCTGCACTGAGGAGACCCCAGAGATGACCAGCCTCCCCATGGCTATCCTGGAGGCCATCTTCGATGCTGATATCAAAGCTACCTGTTTTCCTGGCACCTTTGCCAACATGTGGCACGTCTATGCTCTTGCCTCAGTACTGCAGTGTAACATCTACTCCATCTACCCCATGAGCAACTTGAAGATCCGTCCCTATTTCAATCGGCTCATCCGGCCCAGGAAGTGTGGCCCACGAACCTCCACGCTCCACATCATGTGGTCAGGGCAGCAGCTCTCCCGGCAGGTCTTCAAAGCGCAGTACTTTGTGGCTGTGGTTGGCCTGGAAGAGCTAGAACCCACAATGCCTTCGCCAGAGCCTCCTGTCCAGCCCATGAAGACCCTTGAGCTGCTGAACAGTGACCCCCAGCTGACCTACTCCAACCTGCGTGACCGCTACAGCATTACCAAGAGCACCTTCTACCGCTGGAAGCGTCAGTCTCGTGAATACCGGCAGAAAGCAGCTGCCAGGTTTGCAGCTAAACATTTCCTCCAGTCCTGCTTTCAGGAGGGCAATATAATCCCCCTCCAGCACTTCCGACAAATGTTTCCAGAAATTTCCCGATCCACGTACTATGCCTGGAAGCATGAGATGCAGAGCATGGTCAATGGTGATGCTTCTGCTCTGGCTGAGGCCCACGGATTGCAGGAGCTTCACAGGGATGTCCCAAGAAAGGCTGATGTGGATGAGCCAGCAAATTCAAGGGGGAGCTTAAGATCCCCAAGCCCTTCCCTAGACCCCATCCAAACAGGAATCTTCATGCAAGGAGCCAAATCCTACCTGGAGAAATGCATTTCCATGAACACTCTGGTACCTTACAGGTGCTTCAAGCGCAGCTTCCCTGGCATCTCCAGGTCCACTTACTACAACTGGCGAAGAAAAGCAATCAAGGAAAACCCCAACTTCAAACCCCCTCAGTCTCCCTTGGATAACCAGAAACCTCTAGCAATAGGAAAGCCATTCCTGCAGTTGAAGCCAAGCAGTGTGCCTGTTAAGAAAAGGCTGAATGGAGACCAGCCAGCACCCAGGAGCCTCCTGCAGCTCAAGCCCTCTCTGTGCTGGAGAAAGCAGCTGCGAGATGTGGCCAGGAGGCAGGTCCAGCAATGGCGGCTGCCGTTCTGCAAGTACCGCCTGCGCTACCCATCTCTCTCCTCCACAGCCTACTGGTTTTGGAAGGGCAGTGGCCGGGCCCTCGGGCAGCATCGCCTGCCCTGGACCAGCTCTGGCCGGCCATTGAACCGGGCGGCTTCCTTGGTGCCTTCAAGAGCAGAGCCAGGCCTCAAGCCCCAGTGCCACATGGAGGCAGTCACCAAGCACCTAGATAAGCCAGTGCCAGCCACGCCGTACAACGCCACCATTTCAGGCTATGCCATGTCGGAGAGAGCCAACAGCCGGATGTTCGTGATGGATGTGATTGCCACTGCCCAGTTCAAGGCACAGGCCAAGCTTTTCCTGCAGCAGCGCTTTGAGTCGAAGACCTTCCCCACCTACAAGGAGTTCAGTGCCCGCTTCCCGCTCACGGCACGTTCCACCTACTACATGTGGAAGCGCGCCCTGCATGATGGGCTGACGCTCGTGGATGCCTGAGCACCGGTTGCCAGCTGGCTTGGCCACAGCTCCTCTGCTGATGTGCATCTTTGGGGTGTCCGGGCTGGGGCCCTGATCTAACTTTTGTTCTGGTTTGGTTTTGTTTTGTTCCTAGTCTCTGGTTTTCTTTTCTGTGTGGTTCAATCGGGTATGGGAGCGTCTGTGCAGTGCCCGTTCCTGGAGACGGGAGGAGTGGAAGGAGAAGGCATTGGTCTGAGCTGCCCCAAAGGAGAGGGGCCAGGGGGTTGTCTTCTCTTCATGCTCAGAGGGTGAGCAAGGGAGGCAGTACTGTCCCAGTGTCATGAGATGCTGCCGGGTCTCTTGAGATGCAGGATGTGAGGGTCTCTCTGTCCCAGGTACTTGAATGAGTAATGTGGATGTGCAGGACAAGCGTGGAGGTGCCCAGCATCCCCTCAGTGAGCAGAGCAGTGCTGGCTCAGCTGCAGGTGAGGAGGGGCTTGGGTAGTGCTCAGCTTTATGGGAGCTTTGATCTGGGCTCTTCCCAGCAAAGGAGAATAAAAGCTTCACTTGGGGTCACACCAATACCACCTTGGCTTTCCAGCCCTTAATACCTGCCTCTGGCTGCCCTGATCTTACCTAGAGGGAACAGGGGTTGGTAGAGGAGGGGACTTGTTTGTGTCCCTACTGGAGTCTGTCTGCTGGGAACGCTGGGCTAGGAGCTGGTGTCCTTTGCAGGCTCCAGAGAAGCTGTCCCTGACCTTTCTGATCTTGCAGCAATAACCTTTTACAGAATCCTTTACTCTCACAGCTGGCGGCTGCCTTACTTTCCTAGGGTGTCTCTTCCCAGGCACCAGGGAAAAGGCAGGGAGACCAAACCTTGTGTGCCCAGTGTCCCTGCATCCCCTGTGCTGTGCTGCAAGCCGAATGCGTGGGTGTCTCCTTGCAGCAAGCCTAGATGCATATATCTCACTTGTAAGAAACCAAAGCAATAAAGACTTTTCCACTCCTAGTCTGGTGCGGTTTCTCACTCTTGGTTATGTGATTTCTGGGCAAGGCTTTCCCCTCCCTGTCTGATTTCTAAAACTGGCTTGTGGGTGAGGAGAGCCTGTGCTTACCTCTATCCCTGCTTCCTAGGACCTGGTGGGGACCATCTGCTTGGTGGTGCTCTGGAGGCCTCGCAGGGGCCGTGCTCTCCCTGGTGAAAGACTAGGACTTGGCTCACAGATTGGATGCAAGGCTGGGGACACACAGTGGGCACAGCTCTGTGGCAGCAGGGCTGTGGTGGCAATGTCTGGGATGTCAGTGAGTGGTCCTGCTCTGAAGTGGTGGTATTGTACTGGGAGACTGAAACCAGCTGTTTGCACCTCTGCCCTGCCAGCATCTTGGGGTGCAGGGCTGTGGGGGTCCCTGCCTGCCCAAGCTCTGCTGGGGGGTCTCCAAAAAGAGAGGTCCCCTGCAGTGCCTGCCAGCAGGACTGAGCTGTAGGGGGTCTGGAGCTGGTAGCCACTGCTGAGGAGGGGGATGACAACTGCAGTACCTGCTCTTATTTCCCACAAAGCTGTGGGGAGTCAGAGCACCCTACAAACGCGAGGGGAGAGCCTCTTGAGTCCTGCACCGACAACATCAGCCCCCAAGGCTGGATCTAATGCAGGGATGAGTCTTGTCTTTTTTTACCCTCAGGCCTTTGCAGGGGGATTAGGAACTTCAGTGACCTTGTTAGGAGTTGATATGCAATAATGCTTCCTCTTCACACCTTGCTTGCTAATAACTTGTTTTTCTTTCTTCAGTATGTCTTGGACTTCTCACTGCTGGCTGTAGCCCAGTCCTGCCCCAGGTGCAGTCTGCCTTCACTCACCACCAACCTTCAAAGCAGAGGGGGACCTATTCTAGGAAGCCCTGCTGAGCTTTCCTTGGCACCAACCTGCAGAAAAAAGGGATGCTCAGGGTTGTCCTGTGGTGTCCCAGGCGTGGGATGGGGCCGCCCCGGTGGAGCAGTGCTGAGCCAGCTGGGCATCTCTTAAGAAAACACTTAGCTCCTTGTCCTCGGTGCTGGTGGGATCTCACCACCACCCATCCACCTCAGCGTGCCCCACGTGATCCCTGAGGAGGGGATCCAGGGCAGTGGGTGCCCTGGGGAGGGAGCAGTGCTCTGTGCTGCTGCAGAGAGCCCTGGGTGCCCAGGCTCTGTGTGTCAGGAAGTAATTGGAGTAATTAGCTGCCAGTGACTTCTCACCAGTGAACTCCTCCAAGAGAGTAAGCTGATAATTGCTCCAGAATGATTACTTGCATCTCCAAACTGCCGGAGGCTGGAGATAGCTGCTTTCAGTGGCTGCGGCAGCGACTGTGAAGGCTGATGTGAGACCCCCGGAGCATCTCCCTTGGCTGAGCTGAGGGAAGAAGCAGCAGGGAGGGGGGATTTCTGACCATGGGTGCTAACCAGGCCCCATTTGGGTGGTCCTGAGGCTGGAGCAGACTATGCCCCATAGCAGAGACAGGGCTGGGGTATCTGTTGGCATGGCACAGCATGGTGGGTGGGTGCCAGCTGCTGTTGGGGGCACGTGGGCATCAGGAGAGCCTGGGGGAGCCTCGGTGGTGGTAAGTACCTGATGCTCTGCAGGACAGAGGGATGGCTTCTGCTTCCCAACACCTTACTCTTACCAAACGAGTGTTGCATGCCTTGCACTGGGGTGTGGTTGCAGGATGAATCTCTCCCAGGTGCTCACCTTGGGTTCTCTTCCCCCATCGTCCACCAGCCCCTTGCAAGACATTTTTGAGGAGCCCTGGTGAAGAGATCCACGTGTGATGGTTTTTCCGCCCTTAGCTGGATGCCTGGATTTGACATGGTGGGAAAATAATACTCATCGCTCTGAGGGGTTTTACAAGTGCACTTACATTTCTCCCCCCAAGCCTTGATGGCAGCAGAGTCATGGTGGGTCTCTGCCAGTTGGGACTGCCTAAATAGTGGGTGTGTATTATCTTTGGGATCAGTCCCCTGAGTTAGTCCCTCCATAGGTCCAGGCTACAGCCCAGCTGCTGAAATGAGAGTCCTTTTCCTCCTGGTGCCCCTGGGGTATTTGTGAGGAACCATCTGCCTCTGGCAGGTTGCAGCAGCCATGACCAGGTCCCTGTTCTCCTACAGCCCTCTCTGCCTCCTTCCCATTAAAACACATCTCTCGTGCTGTGACTGAAAATGTCTCTTGGAGTCCAGCTGTGGCCCACTGCTGCCTTGCTGTTGTCCTTCATGAATATTTTTGCTGAACCAATTTGCCCTGTAGACCTTCATATCAGATCTGCTTTTTTCCTGCTGGAGCAATGGCTCAGGCCTTTCCCTGGTCCCAGCTGGCTGAGGAGCTCCCTGCCTGCTGCAGCAATTCCTGCTGCTAAGCCCTGCATTTCATCCTGTCTCCATCCCTCCTGCCTTCAAGATTGCCCAGTTTCTTTACTCTTCTGTATTTCCAAACCCTCTTGGTTTTGTCTCATTAGCAAATGGCACCAACGCACCCCTCCTTCCTATACTGACTCGCTAGTGAAAATATGGAAGATCAAGCCTCATACGGATCCTCAAGGATTTTGCCCTCCAGCCCAACAGATCTTATAAAATATTAATAACCCATTAATACCCATCTTGGCTTTCTTGAACCAGCCCCCATCTGGTAACTGTTGGTGTGGCATCATTCCAGTGGTTTGGCCAAGGTCCAGATGCAGTGTTGCCTGCTTTTCCTCTTCTAGAAAACAAGTGATCTGATGTGCAATACTAATTTAGCACAGTCAACATCTGGAAAATGACAGAGTTTTGGAGAAAACAGTCACATATGAAAGCACTTCAGGAAGGAAAAACTTCCATCTTTCTAGCCTAATACTGTCAAGAATTTACTGCCTGCACCTAGACTTTGATATATTACTTTGAGGATGGCATTTTGGCAGATATTGCATTTATTTGCATTTCATTTCTCCTTCCCTGCCTTCTTCCTTTGCCCATCTCCCCCATCCCTCCTCCATCGCTTCAGTAACCACAGCACTGGGGGAAGGTAGGAGAGCTGTGGTGGGATGGACACCTCCCGCCAAACTCAGACTCTTGAGAAAAAAGTTATGTGTTCCTAGCACTTCTGCAGCTGCGTGGGTCTGGGCAGGGGTCAGGCAGGGAGCGGGAAGGACCCCGTGCCCATGGGGTTGTCCCTCAGCTCTCCGTGCCGGGAGAAGGCAGCACTCCCACTGCACTCCGACTTCTGCAAGACACTGGGTTTGGTCCTGCCTGACATTTTGGTTAAGCAACAAGATTGATTTAAAAATGAAGCCAGCAAACGCTGAATGGGTTAAAAAGCCAGTTAAGTGCCATGTCTCCAAAAGTAAAGAGGGAGCCCTTGCAGAGCAGGGGGATTTCTGCTGGGAAGCCTCAGGATGGGAGCGAGCTGGGTGCAGCCCTGCAGCCAGAAAAGCTCCTGAGCAGAAATGGGGGGCAGGAGGGTTGTGCTGTCTGTGTCCAGCACTAGAGCAGTTGCAGGACACCACAGCATATTTGGAAGTGAATAATCTGAAAGAGCCCAGAAGAACCGTGGAGCTTCATATAGGAGCGGCAGTGGGGAAGATGTGCCTTACAGGGAGAGAGCCCAGCAGCTCAACCTCTTCAAGGCAACAGAGATGACAGTGGGGGGGGAAAGGGTGCTGGGCAGACTTTGGCACCAGGGCTGAAGGCTGGCAGCAGAAAGGAGCCCCGCACATGTGGGAGCTAAGCAGCACATTTTAAACATCAGCAGAAATCGGCCATGTGCACCGTTTCCCAAAGGCCTGGGCGGCTGCTTGTTTTGCTTGCTGAGAAAAGGAGATAGAAAAATCCCGGCCAAGCAGAGTGCGGCAGGGTGGGGGGAGAAGAGAGGCTCTTCCACCAGCCACGTGTGAGCCCATGTCCCAGTCCCATCCCACTCTCTGCTACGGCTGGAGAGGCAGCACCAGCTCTTCTGCTTGGGGGAGCTTGGCCCGAGGTGAGCTCCTGCCCATCTGGGGTGGGGGGACACAGGCGCTGTCTTGCCTAGGAGCTCACAAGTCAGGCACTTCTGGCACTTGTTAGTCTTGAGTCTCCAAAGCCCCCAAAGTAAGGCTGGTGATGATATTTAAATTGCATTTTAAGATATACCTTCTAAAGGGCAGCTGCAGTTCCCTTGCGAAGCCCTTGCCTCTGAGACACAGCCCGGGCACCAACTACAGCAAAACTGAGGTCAGCTCAGAGGAGCAGCACAGCTGAGACGTGGTCCCCACACATCTCTGTGCCTGGACACCATGGGGATGTGGAGGGGGACAGTGGGGAGACAGATGAGCAGTGGAGGGTGATGCTACCAGCCTCCTGTGCGTCACCTGCACTAACCGACCCCTCCTGTGGCATCGCAGCAAGGCCCATGGATCACCACGGGCCATGGGGACAGCATCTTCCTTGTCCCCAGCAAGGTGTCCCCCCCGTAGTGCTCTGTCCCCTCTTGGCACCGCTTGTCCTCCTGCCCCATGGGGACAGCTCAGCCCCACCAGTGCGTTCCTGCACATGTGGCTACCGCAGGCTGTGGAAGAGGGAGCTGGTGCTTGCGTCTGCGGGGAGAAGAGAGGTAATGAGCCTCCTGATTTCACAGCAGCTGATGCCTGAGTGATGGCTCTTAATTGGCTTCTCTCTGCAAAAATCCGCACCCACCAGCCCCGGGAGAGATGGCATTGCCACAGGCTGTGCCTCCCTGAGCTCGCTCTGCTGCAGGCTGTTTTTGGGGAGAAAAGGGGAAAGGATAAGCTAGGTGACGAGATGCACTGCTAAATGCTTTTTAATTTTTCTTTGGACAGGAACAGAAGATTTGCCCTGTCTCGGATAATTAGCTATTTCCTTACTGGATTGCTGTGAAGGGAAAACACTGACTGTGCCATCAAGTGGAGCAAAGCACTTACTCTGCTTTTATCTCCCTGTGTCTTTATTTCTCACCACCCTCCAGAGGAGAGATGGGGGGAGAATCAAGGCATTGCTGCCCCACCAGCACTGGTTGCAATCCCACCCCACTGACAGGCACTGCTCGGAAAGCAGGTAAAACAGCTTTACCTCTGCAGGGGTCTTTGTCCTCCCAGGTAAATGAAGGCACCAGGAGCATAGCAGGGACACCCCACATCCTACCCCCGTGGTTTCCACATCACCCACCTCGGGGCTGACCCTGAGGAGGGGCAGGTTGGCTAGGAGGGTGTGGGAGGACCGGTACCCCAGTGGATCCCTTCGGCTGGGGTCCCACAGGGGTTTTGTGTCCCCTACAAACTGTATCAGCTTCTTTTTCCCTTCTCCATCCTCTCGCCTCACCCCTGTAGAAAGAGGAACGAGATCCAACACAGCCCCATGCCAGCATCCCTCACCACTGCTCCCCAGCCCCCATCTGTAGCCAGCAGCCCCGTTCCGGCAGGCCGCAGCGCTTGCCGAGGGGCGAGCAGTGCGAGTAGAGCTGGGGGAAGCAGGCGGTGGCTCCGATGCGTTGGTCCCTCAGATCTGCGCTGAGGCACCAATGCTTTTTTCCTCAGCAGCTTTCTTCCCGGCTGCATCCCAGAAGGATTCAAAGGCCACCCTCGCCCTTGGCACAGGCTCCATCCACTCCGTCCTTAGCTGCTTCTGAAGAGAAAGGCCCGCCGGGAAGTGCTCACCTTGACATTGCGGAGGTTATGAAAGCAGCCCAAGCCGGAAGACAATGTGTTTTCCACTGCTGGGAAAAGAAACCAAAGCCCAGCACACCTCAGAGCACGTCCCTGAGCTCCTGGCTGAGCGAGGAGCATCTCCAGGGCAGGGGAGTGATGGTGGGGATGCTCAGCCAGCCACAGGGAGTGGGGCTGGTTTGGTCCCCAAGGTCTTGTCCTCACAGCAGGGAGGGCATCCTGGACACCTGGAGATGGCATTTCTCACAATCCAGAAGCCAACCAGCATGTGAGATGAGAGAGGGGTGTTTGGGCAGGGGCGCAGGGAGAGGGGCAGGGGATGGGCTTTCTGGTGACTTTCTGTGTCTGTCCCTTGGCGTCACCGGCTTAGGGCGAGGGCTGGGAGTGCTGGTGGGGCAACGAGGCCAGTGCAGGGGCATTTGGGGAGCAGTGGGCAGGAGGATGATGGGATGGGGTTGCTGGGGCCAAGGGGTTGCAGGACCATGCCTGTGCCAGGGGTGCCAGACAGCACCTGCATTCACAGGGACAGGCACTTGCAGCCAGCTGGTGGGGAACTCAGTTGCAAATAGATGTCCTAATTATGGATAATGAATTACTCATGAATGGAGAAGGGGGGGCTTGTTCTGATATATCATGGCACTCTTCAGCACCTCTTGTGATTATTTTTTAGAAAGCTCTGGGGTGCGGGGAAGGACAGCAAGTTGCAGTGTACACCCCTGTAGGACATCACTATTTAACCAACCCCCCTTCATCCCCAGCTCAGAGAACCCGAAATCCTCCCTCACCAGCCACCAGGAATCCTGCTCCACTGCTGCCACTCTGCACGGGCACAGACCGTCTCTGCACTCCCTGCCCTTTGCATCACCTCCCACACCTGCAATGTGCTGGGCCCCCTGTGCTCCCTTCTCCTTTCTTGCCAGAATTCGAGGTTATTCCTCCTTCACCCCAAATTTCTGAGTATCCCCTGTGGGATCAGGACCATTACAGAGCTCTGCCATGGGGCTGGGGGTCCCAAGTGGGAGAGGGACCCCTCCTCTGGCAGGACAGGAGGGGATGAAGAGTCACCTTTTCCACACCCACTAGTAGTTTAGCATTTATATATTTTTTAGCTCGATCAAATTTCCAGAGCTTGCGTCTTCCCCAACTGCTGTGCCTTGTTGCCTTTTTGCTTCCTTCCCTTCTGCTCAGGTGGCTGCAGCAAACACTGTGAGCCTATAATAAGTTATTCAGCAGCAGTCTCCATGCTGGTCCTCAGATTTCAATTTCCACATGTTTCCCTTCAGGCTGTTTCCAGCTAATTTCTCCATTTGCATAATGCCCCCCTTAGGGATGCTCTGGCACAGCCCCTTCCCCCCCCCCCCCTTGACAAGATCATCAGAGATTCAGGCTATTAGCGGAAAACACTTTAATTCTGTTGGCCCTTTAGCCCGGTCCTTCCCTGTGCGACTCGAATTAAAAAAAGACAAAGATGTGGGTTGGGGTGCAGGGGGATGGGGTGCCCATGGGGAGTGGGCTGGGGGCTGCTTCCCCCCCCCCCCGCCTTCCCCAGGGAAGCCCCTAGAGGAAACCAGCTGGCAGAACGACAAATTCACAGCAAACGCAGTTTCTCATTGCTGATTCTGGTCCAGCAGCCCTGACAGTTTTGTCTGGACCACAATTGTCAGGAAGCCCCCCCACCCCTGACCCATCTGAGGGTGCTCGGGGTGGGGAGAGACAAGGAGGGCTTGAGGTGGGGGAGGCGGTGGGTCTGGTCATTCCTGCTGCATGGGCATCTGTGGATGTCCCCTCTCCTGAAATAGTGCTCCTGTCCTGCTTGGTTATTTGGAAGGACAGATGCCCAGGAAGGCCGAGCACGCAGAGGAGAGGGGAATGAAAACCATCTCTCGGCTGCTGGGTGAGGGTGAGCCTCATCTTGCCCCTCTAAGCCACCTCATCTCTTCTGGACACCCCAGTCCTTCCCTGCTAATTCTGTCTCTTTCTGTCCACCATCAGAAGCAAGACCTGCTTATTCCCTCTGATGTTTGTATTCTTCTGCCCCTCTTCGAGCACCGTTTATTTTATGCTTCTACTACACACAGAGCAGCCTGAACATACACAATGCTCCAGGCTCTCTCTCTCTCTCTCTCTCCCCCCCTAATTCTTGTCCATCCACACATGGCAAAAAGCCTAGATTACCATCCCACTCCCAGCGCTAGCTGCTCGCTGTGATCTACATCATGGTACATCTCCCTCTGAGTTGCCCAGACACCAGCTGGATTATAACTTCCTTCGGGAACTGCATAAACACCTCCAGGTTTAAGTGAGCTCAGCACTCCTGCAAAGCTCACCTCTTCACTAGCCAGCTCCACGTCCTTATAAACAGAGTCTTTTTTCCTCCTTTTTTTATTAGCTCTTCCATATTATAAAACGTAATGGCAAGTTTCAGACCAGCTTCTGAACAGGTCTCTGATGTGCTTCTCTCTTTTACTGCTCAAATACAACAGCAATCGCAGACATTAACATGCTTCTTTAGGATGAAATGTACATTTGAATGGCACCCAGCTGGAGGAACGTGCTGTGCCTCTTGCAGAGCCGGCTGCAGCCTGCCCAGAAACCCCAGGAAAGGGGTGATGGGTGCCCAGAGTCTGCCTGTGGCCCCCTGCACACGGGGGAAGGAGGCGGCAGGGGAGCCATGGCCACTGCGAGGGAGGGTCAAGGTGGATGCTGGGGAGGGGGGTGAGGCAGGGCCTTTTAGCACTGGCCCTTTGGGGCAGTCATTGCCTTCACACCCACCTCTGAAGCACTTGACGTGTCGCTGACAATATACAAATTAGCAAAAGTAAGATGTAAGTGGGGATGTGTGGGATTTCCTTGTCAGCAGAGGTTTTTGGATGGATGGAGATACCCCTCTCCAAGGCATGGGAAGAAGTGTGTTGGGGTCATCCCCTGTGTCTTGGGGTCCCTCCAAGACTTCCCCCTCTCTGGATCTTATCCCCTCTCAAACATCACTCCCACCCCAGGCTCTGCTTGTCATGTCGGCCTTTTCTTTCCATCTCTCTTTGTCTGCAGGGCCCTGAGCTAGTGCCGAGAGTGGAGTCCATCAGGCCCCCACCCCTCCCAGGTCACCTCTTGGGTAGAAGTTGCCATTACAAGTCTTTTCAGGGCCCAGCACTGTGGGACGCCAACCGTACGAAGGCTCCTACTTGCAATTATCATGACAGTCATTATTAACATGGAGAAAACCTTGCTGCCTTTGCCAGCTTGCTCCAATGATGGGAGTGATGGTGTGCAACCACCAGCCTGCCTTCCTCCTTGTTTCTGGTCTGGGACGGGCCAGCAACTGGGATGTTCTCCCGTGGATCAGGGGTCTGTCTGCAGAGGGATGTGGAAAGCATGCCCTTCAGTCACGTCCATGATGTGTCCTCCTGCTTTGCTGCAGCTGAGGGGCCAGGTGCCGTTCTGTGGCACTGAATAAGAATGTTGTCCCCACCACGAGTCTGGAGACCCCACCAGGACCCCAACCTCCCAGGGTCATTCCCTGGCACCGTATCCCCTCTCCTCCCTGTGTGCCCCCTTCATGAGCCAAGCCTGGGCACCAGCAGTGGATCTCCCGGCTGTGGGGCTGGGAGGAGAAGCCACAGCCTTGGAGCAGGTGTGATGGCACCAGCCCAGCAGCAGCATGCAGCATCTCTCCCACACATCTTCCACCAGGCAAACACGCTCCTCCTGGTCCCAGCAGCCAGGTCGGTGCCCAATTCCCTGATGTTGGATGGTGGCATCCCACAGCCTCGGGGATAACAGGGGTCTACTGTTTGTCTGAAAGGGCAAAGAGCCTGCGCAGGGCATCCATGCCGGGGTCCTGCTGTGCAAGCAGCCCTTGCAGGCACTGGTGCCCTGTGCTCCACAGGAAAGCTCGATCCCAGGAGGGCCAGCAGCCGGGGACGGTGCTGACGTGTGGGTGGCAGCTATACGTGGCCCCCTTTGGAGAGATAAGCAATCAGCGCTACCACCACCCCGACGTACACTCCTGTGCCGATGGTTATGGAGAGCGCAGCGAGGAAGAGAGCTCGGCGGGAAGCTGAACTGGCCAGATGGAAATCTCCTTTGGAGACAGCCTTGCTGGTCTGGAAGGAGAAGAAACGCTCGTTGCTCACAGCCATACCAACCTGGCCTTTCAGCCTGCGTGCAGTAGTTTCACTACTGAGTCAGCCCCCCTTTCCCGGCCACTGCGTCCCACGAAGGCTAGGAATGGACAGCAAGGCGTCTGTCGGTCCAGGAGGGCTCCACACAGCGGTGTCACCTGTGCACATTTCCCTGCGGATTTTGCCTCCAAGGGAAGTGGGGGCCTTTGCTGTTTGTCTGCAAGCCCCAGCCATCTGGGAGCTCAGCCAGAGCTGTGAGCCCAGACCCTCGTAAGCCCAGACAAACAGTCAGTGCGCACGGTGATGGCTGTGTGGTACCAACTAGATACAGATATACCCTATACATGTATATACCGGGTACTGCCGAGTCACAGGGAGCTGGCTCCAGACAGCATGGCCCGTTGGTCTGGCTGTGCTGCCACTCGATTTTGCCTGCGTGGGGTTTTCTGTTGAAGCCTATTTGCCATAGAAGGGCTGATGGAGCCAGTGATGGAGGCAAATACGCGTGTTGGCTCTCTGGGCTGGCAACTTCCACCTTAGTAGCTCAGAGCTACTCTTAGTGTTACCTACTATTTGTGTTTGAGTTGCCATGTGGAGATCAGGGCACCCACTGTGCACAGACACCGAATAAAGAGATGGTTCTCGCCTCAGCAAGTGAAGGAAAGCGGTAGTTATAGCAAATGGAGCTAAATATAAATTGCTCCAAGAACATCATCACGTGGAGAGTGCACCATGCTACCCTGCACCATGTGGAAACATGTGAAATCAGCCACTCCTCGGGGTCCTAATCAGTTAAAGCTTCCCCTGCCTCCCACCGCCTCTGTGCCAGGTAGTCATGTTATATACTTTTCCATTTCTGTTTCTATCCTCTTGATTTAACTTCTTAATGCCTCCCCCCCGTCTATTCTTGGTACAGCAGCATCTGTGCAAACGTAGAGTAAATCCTCTGGCTCTGCATGAATTATTCTGGGTCAACAGTAATGTAAGTGAGCCCAAGCTCTGGGCTAAGCTCTCAAGAAGACAGCAGCTCCTCTGAGAGAGGGCCACCACTCTCTCCAGCCTCTGCCAGCCTGGTGTTGGCTCATACAGCTCAGCCAACGTGCATCAGACACAAGTGCTATGGAGGAGCTGTACTGCGATACGGAGACTGGGCTCCCCTTTGTATCCAGTCTCTGGGGAATGAGCTGCCTCAGACTGGGTCATGGTGTAGGACCTCTACACTACTGGAGAATGGGAGGGCAGGTGGGAAAATGCCATTTTCCAGAGCCCAGCTGGAGGGTGAGAACCTGGGCAAGGGGCCAAGGGGAGCCCCAGTTCCCTAAATAACACCTGAAAGACCCAAAGGAAAAGCCTGACTTCCAGTAACCCACACAAGAACTGGAGGGCTTGCAATCCCACAGCAGTGGTGGAGCCATCCAGGAGCCAGGAGCACCCTTTGCCTCAGCCCTCAGGGATCTGGGAATGGCACAGAGATGAGACTTAGAGGCAGAAAGGTGCCCGGTCCCCTCTGAGGGCTGCTGTGGCTTGCAGGGCCCTTGCTCCAGCGCTCAGTGCATGCAGGCAAAGCAAAGGGATCTCTTACCCCTTGGGAGAAGTAGAAGGCAGCAATCCCCAGGGGCCAGAAGCAGCACAGCATGGAGAAAAGGGCCAAGCCCAGGTGGTCCCGGGGAGGAAGCATCAGGAAATGATCCTCACTTTCGCTGTCGCTGGAGGAGTCGCTCTGCAAAAGCAGATGGATTCAGCACATGCCCGCCTTCCCGTGCCGCCCTGCAGGCTGCGTCTCAGCCCCTCTCCTCCCAGCTCCTGCTCTCTCCTGGCCCCATCACATATTCTCACACGTTTCCCACGTGCAAATTCAAGGAGTGAGTTTCAAAAATATTTTAGTCTCCTCAGCCCACTTTGATGAGAAAAAAATGTAGCTCAGCAAATTCAGGAGCAGAGTGGATTCTCGGCTCCCTGCCAGAGCAAATGCTGAGCTCACTTGCTGGGGGTCTGGGATTTCCCTGGGAGATAGATAGTCTTAAACTGAAATATCTTGAGCTTTGGCAGAACTGGCTGTTTGTCAGCTTAAACAAACTTAAACAAAGTGCCTTATCCCCATTAGGGACTCGGAGATCGATATCCTGCTAAACTAATTTAGCAAGTGAGGGAAAGCGGTTGAATTGGAGCCTCCATCACAGGGGTGACGCGTCCTGTCCCCTCAGTGAGCGCATTGCTCAGAGTGGCTGCAGTCAGCCCTCCTGCCTTTGGGCACCGCTCAGCCAGCCGCAGACCAGCCTGGAAGTGATGTATCTCAGTGGGGGAGGCACGCAGAGGTGGGGACGCCCCTGCTGCCATCTGAAAAGGCCACACCACCGGCACCGAAAGCAGCAGAGCTGTGCTGGGTCATCAGACATCAGCTCCAGCGGGCTCTGGGGACCCGCTCCCACCTCTCAAGGTCCCGGATGTTGTTCCCGGCCTCTGTACTGCTGCTCGAGTTGTGGTGGGGCATAGAGTGCATCATGAGGCTGCTTTGTCAGCTCTCGTTCTTCCTTTGCAAGATTATTCATCTCGTCTTTATATATAAAGCTTTCTCTTAGCTGCTGCCACCAGGCATGTGAATTTTGATGTTACACAAGGGTTGCTATTTCCTGTTAACTCGAGTGCCACGACAGCGGCAGGCTGCCCTTGTCAAAGGGTCCCCATATCCCAAGGGTCCTGCAGAGACGGCCCCACCTCCCCTACGCTCCCAGCAGGCATGCAGCCAGGCTGCCCTCAGGGAAGCCGACCTCCTTCTGAGGTCTGCGGTGAGGAAAAGGGAGCAGAAATTATAAAGAAGAAGCAGAAATATTGGGTGCACAGGGAGAGACTCATGAGGCAGGAGATGGTAGGGTCTGGGAGGGAAGTTCTGGGGAAAGAAGGGAGAATAAATGACCAAGAATTTGGGCTGAATGGCCAGAGTTACCAGAGGAGGAGTCTGGTGCCATCCCGCCTGGCAAAGCTCACCTCGTACTCCTGGAGCTCCTCTTCCTCCACCTCGTAGGACACAGTTTGGATGCGGATGTCACTCTCTACCAGACAAGACCCTTGTGCCTCGTGCCCATCAGGACCTTCAGATGGAGCCTCTTTGCTTTCTGTAAAAGTGGTCTCGCAGCTTTCTGTCTTGCTGTCCTTGGCCTTGAGAGCGGTCTCATCCTTCACAAGGATGAAATTTGGGCCGTACAAGGCTTCAACGGCCAGCTGCAGGGAACTGGCATCCAGCAGCTGGTGAGTCCTGGCACCGCCAGTGTTTTGGAAGATGTAGGAATACAGTTTCCCTTGGCAGCGATGACTGGGGTAGTCCTGGCTGTGATGCTGGTGGTAAGAATAGCTGTTGCGAAGGTGCCCGTTGGCCTTGGCCAAGAGCGGGTTTTGGAGCTCGCGCACGCTCTCCATGCTGCCGGCGGTGTGGGGGGGGAAGCGATCCTGCAGAAGCAGAGAGAGTGGGAGGGAGGAGGCTGTTATTTCAGCAAGGCAAGGGAGCGGAAAAGCCTCTCGCCCATGTGGAGCTGATGTCAAGATGAGGCTAGTGGGAACAGAAAGATTTGGCAATGCTGGAGAAAACAAGAGCCCTCCCCGCCTCTCCGCAGCTTGAATGCTATCTCGGCAAACTGAGCATCTCTTCATCTCTCCCCATCTGGTAGTAAGATAAGGATGTAACAAGAGGATCTGATTCAGGCTGGATTAAGATGAGGATTTGCTGTATCTATAATGCATCTTGAGATGGCCACGTGCAGCCTGACAGGAAAGGACCTACTGCATCTTTTCTGCTGGTTCATAATGTGTGCTGCGACAAAGCATAACAGACAGCACAGAAGTAGATAAGATGCTGACAGCCACTTGAGGGGCCTCCCTGACATCCCAGAGCAGAGGCTCACATGGTGAATTACAGCCTTCCAGGCATTACACATGCACCTAATGGCTTTCAAGTACCAGGGAGGTTTTCTAGGGCTCTTCCAAGGCTGAGCTGGGGCTGGGGTGAGAGTAGCTAGCCATGGAGGGAAGCCAGGAGGCTGCTGTGAGGACATGGAGGTGGTGTTTAGGCTGGGGCGGGGAGCGCTGGATGCTCAGCCAGCTGTGTGGAGGAATGGAGGGTTGCGGAGGTTAAAGGGGAGACCCCATGGGGCAATTTAAGTAAATGACTCATCACATCAAACCCCTGTTTAAACCAGCTCCACCGCTGGGTACAGCTGGCAGTCGTGCAGTCCTGGCTCCAGGCCACCGGCTTCAGAAAATGCCATATCCAAACGGGATCCTCAGCTACAAATGTCAAGACAGGTTTCTTCCTCAGAAAAATTCACCACCCTCTCCTTTCCTCCATTTCAGAGTGCTGAAACCTTGTGCTTTTTTTTTTTTTTTTTTTTTTCATGAATATTTCTGAGATGAAATATTTCAACCCCTTTTCTTTGGAGGAGCGTTTGCTATTTTGGCTTCCCAACCCACCTTGGCACAAAGAAAATGTGTAGTGAAATATCAGCGTTCCCCAGGAGAGAGAAACAATTACTTTGCGCTCTTCAGAACCCGAGCCCCGTGTTTTACAGCCACTCTCTAGCACGTTCCCAGCTCCTCGACCGTGCCACCTTATTGCCTTGCAACGCCAAATGTTCCTGTCCTCCTTAGAGACCTCCATCACTGCCTCCTCCGCAGGATGCTGTGTAGCAGAGACACACTTCCACCTGCTATAGGGTTCCCGAAGGTGCACTAGGCTTTCTGATAGAAGGCACATCACTTTTTGGTTTTAAATCTGTCCTCAAGATGAAAATCTAAATAAAGAACTTGGAGTTGAAGACTCCAGAGAGTGAAAAGCCCAAGTTGTCCCATCCTCTTGGCAAAACTCTGCCATACTGCACAGGTTTGAGTGCTGTACCCAGTTTTATATGGCCCTGTCGATGGGCTTTGTTCTGGCAGCAATGATCACATTTTGGAAAGCTGCTCAGGAAAATGGAGCTGTTCAAAACCACTCCTGCATTGCCAAAATTCTGCACATTTTGGTGAATGCCCTCCGCTTCTCCCTCCCCAAAACCATTTTCTGCTCTCTGCAGTCTCCCACCTTACTAATAAAGCCTGTAATGGTTTGTATGGCAGATGGCCGTTAAGTATTTTCAAAATATTTAAGGGAGATGCTTATTTGTAGCACAGATGGTTTTATTTCCTGCACCCAGAGAAACACAAAGCTTCATCCTTGTTTTCAGGCATGGAAAGCACGAACCTCTTCTTTGCTCACCTCAACACTCAAATTAGATTTCCAATAAAATATCTTGCTTTTTAACAAAACAGTAAGGAGAGACCAGTCACTGAGCGTGATTTGAGAGCAGCAGCCCAAGCAGGAGCAGAAGCCCAGCTCTAGCAAGAGAAAGTTGACAGTTTTGGTAGGGCATCCACGCCTCATTTCAAGAAATGTTCCTGGCATCAAGCTGGGGTAGGGAGGGGTGGGATCTTGCTGGGAGCTGCTGGAGGGAACCAGCTCCAAAAGCACTGAGAAACGCCAGCAGACAGGCTGCGGGCAGGCTGCCGGCCTCCGGGCAGCAGGTGCTGCCGGTGTGGAGGTTGTCGCTCTGCTCACTTCAGGTCTTCGGCAGCAGGTCAGAGGAGGGGGAGAGCTTTGTGGCCTTAAAGCAATATGTTCGCAGCAGTGAGCACCGGGAAACACTTGGAGCATGGAGGGGGAAAGAAAGGAAAGGAGCTGAGAGGAATTGGAAACCTAAAAGGCAATTGGTATCACAGACGAGGGTGGGAAGTGTGCGTCTATGCAGCTGGACTGCTGCTGGACACAGACTCTGCTGACTTTGGGCATCCCAAAGGATGCTGAAGGGGCCGGCTGATGGGAGACGGCTGGCTGACCTGGGCTGGGCGGAAGAGGCTTGGAGGTCTTGCAGGTAGCAAATATCCCAGGGGGAATGCACATCTGAAGAGTAACAGCATGGGTAGCAAAAAAACCATCAGGAAAATACTGCTGAAGCATGGGAAAGTTTCCCTGAATGTGGGCTGGGCAGGGCTAAAGGCTTCCCCCGGGGAGAGCGGGGACAGCCCGGAGCTTCAAACTGCCCTGGAGCCAGCTCTAGGGCAGGGCCAGGACCTCAAAGGCTGCTGCACTGCACAAACCATGGGCGCACAAGCCCACAGGCCCAGGGCAGAGTCTGCTTTCAGGGCAGGGCTACAGGTGGAAGATTTTAGTCCGTGCTAATGTCTGTGGCTCTTGCACACTCTGAGATTATAAAAGATTTACCTGTACTAAAGTCTCTTTTCCTTGTCGCTTTCCACTTGCGGGAGCTGGGGACAATGCTGTCCCTGGGAGCAAGATGGGGCGGTAACTGGGCTGCAGGGACACGGGGAAAAGTGCAGAAAGAGCTATTGCTGCGCTCCTCATAAATATGCGGAGGGACCACCAAGTGCAGCCTTAGTACCCACTCCTGGCATTTATTGTCAGTGGGGAGGCGATGCTGGGAGCCAGCATCGCAGCATGCCTACGGCAGCATGCTCAGCCCTGCTGGAAAGCAGCCAGGCTGAAACCTCCCTCTCTGATCGCTGACGTGAAGAGTCCCAGCGCTGGAAGGGTTAGAGATGCTTCCCTCTCCTTAGTCACCAAGATCACTGCATTGCATAGAGATTGCGCCTGTGTGTGCAAGCACGCACGCTCGTGTGTGCCGAACGGTCTGGGTTTGCAGGTGGAGACAGGGGTCACCAAACCGCTAGAGATGATAATAGGATGGGACTGGCAAGGAGGGTGAGGACCAGCCTCGCGTGCACACGTGCAAGGAGGAACAGAGCCAAACCAACCCTGCCGTTGTTCCCAAGCCCCATTTGGATTATCTGGATCCTACTGTGAATTTAGCCACACAGGAGCTTAATAAAGAAAGCCTGGTAATAAAGTAAGCCTGGTAATAAAGTAAGCTTGCTTATAAGCAGGCTTGGGGGAAGAGGAATGAAGCCAGCAGATGAAAGCAAGGATGCTGTAAAAGACAAAATTGGCAAAGAGTGGCCATTCTCCGTCCTCATTACCAGCGCGACTGGATAGCGTGCATAACCATCAGCCCCATGGGCCTAGTCTGGGCAATGCTGGCAGCAGGTAACGGTGGTGAGATGCTGTTAGGTGCACAGGGAGGATGCACACATACAAGTGTATATGCACAGCGTGGGCCTGGGGAGGGCACACCTGGGAGGAGGCAGACTCCAGTGCCCTGGTTGAGCCGGACTATTGCTGCAGCCCTAACACCGAGGCTAACGACTGCTGGCTCCCTAAGGAACTGCCTCCCCCCTGCACAGCTGCTCCCGTAACCACCCGGCAGGGCAGGGCCCCCCACGCTCCCCAGGCCCCCCACGCTCCCCAGGCTAGTTGCGGTGTTCCCCAGCAGAATGGGAAATGCACAACTGCGTTGTGTACTCTCAGCTTCTCAAGGTGAGTACTGGATAAAAAGACCCAAAATAAGGCACAAAAATAAAGAGATAGAAAATCTGGCATTGTGCTTTATGGATTTTGCCTCCACGCCACGTCCCCTGGGGCAGTCCAGGTCCCCTCAGGACCATCCTGAGTGTTTTCCCCCCCACATGAGAAGTGCTCAGGTCACTGGCCACCCTGCTGTCAGCAGCACAGCCCTCAGTGGGACCCTCAGCACAGATGCTGGCTCTGATAAGCCCAGTTAATGATGAATTAAGTAGCTATTCCAGGAATCAATCATCATTTAATTGCCCTGTCAAGCAAACACTCTGCCTTGCTTCCCAGGCTCATTAGCAGGTTGTGACTGCATTGTATGTCCCCAGACTCCCGAGAGAGACGGTTAGCCCATCCTGGCCAAAGGCTTTCTCCTTGAGGACAGCACCCTGGGGGGGGGCAGTGCCCTCAGGGAGCGGTGCCCCACTGTGCTGCTGTGCCCTGGCCGGTCTGAGGGTAGGGGACAGTGTGAACACCCGTTACTGACCCGGCCGATGGGAAGCAACATCATGGCCAGGTACAGCTGCCATAGTCTTGGAACAGAGGTGGGACTGCTCCTGATGGAGCAGGAAAGCACAGGAGATGTGGCTAGTACCCTTCCCAGAGCCCAGGCCCTCCTGGAAGCTCTCAGGAAGTTTCTAGGCAGAGGCCCAAGTCCTGCCAGGGCACAGTACCTCTGCCTCTGGGCATCCAAGCTTGCGACTCTGCCCAAGAGAAAACCAGCTCACAAAGGCTGCTGGGAAGCAAAGGGAGAGCATTGCAGGGAGGGAAGTTGGCATTTTGGGGAGGGAATATGGGGATGAAGGAAGGGCTGCGAGGGCTTACAGACAATGTGTCTGGCAGGGGCGGACCAAGCCCTCTCTCAGCCCTAGGAGCCCACAGCAGCATGGATACCTGCCATGTCCCAGCCTTGAGCCCCACAGGGTGAAGCACAGCTCAAGAGGAGAAGGAAGCGCCTTCATTAGACCCACAGGCATGGCTATGGAAAGTGATTGTGCTCTGGCCAACACACGAGCCCTCCTGCGGGTCTCCACACCACTGTTCCTGTCTCAGGCGCAGCACCAGAGTGCAGAGTGGGGGGCTGTTCATCCCTGGGGTGTAACGAAGCCTTCACTGGTCCTGGGAAAGGTTGCTGTGGCAGGAGCATCAGGTGAGGAGATGGCCAGGGGGCGGAAGGGGCAAGGAGGGTGGTTTGGGGGAGGTAGCTCTTAGCATGGGACAGGAGGGGAGGGCGATGGGGCATGGCAGCCCCAAAGGGGCTGGCAGAGGTGGTAACCAGAGAAGCAAAGGAGCACGGATATGGGCAGCAGTGGGAAGGGAAATGGTGGGCAAGATGCACGGCGCAAAGTGACTTCTGAGCCAGGCAGAGAGCTGGGCCCGGGCCACCGGGATGGAGAAGAAAGGGACTGTGGAGCTGCTGGAGGGGAAAGAGCTGGTGAGGACCAGGAGGGAAGGAAGAAGGTGACACAGAGCCTGTGGACATGGATTAGAGGGAGGATGGCTGAGGTGTTCATGATGTAGAACATCTAATTCACAACTTTGATGCAGCTGGTTTGATAGAACTGGAAAGGAGTGAATAAAGCGGTTGTTCTGATCTCCTAACAGGTAGAGAGCCAGTGCCTCGGCAATGGGCTCCTGGCTCCAGCAGAGACTAAATTGCTCTGAGAATTGGGATGCGATGGGCTGCTTTTCAAGGTTCGCAAGTCAAATTGGGCAATTTCCAGGTGGAAATCGAGTCTTTATTCTCCCTGATAAAAATGTTTCTCTGCAGCAGTGTTTTGACCCAGCTGTGCTCAGAGCTAAGGCATTGCTCCTAATGGTAAGAAATAGCAAATCCATCGCTGGTAGGGAAGAGCCGGGCTGCTTCTGGAGGAGCTGTGCTAGGGGCTCTGCAGGGCTGTGGGCTCCCCCACCGCCCCGTCCCCAGCCCCGGTGCCAGGAAGCCGGACACACTGCCCAGGAACATCAGCAGGGGAGCAGTGTGAGCTCCATCGCCTCCAAACGCTGGAACGACACGCTCGTAACACTCAACCTCAAACCGGGAGTGCCTGCAAACAGGCTGCGCCCCGCCGCTATGGCACCAGGGGCTGCGAGCCTGGCAGGGCGCTGGTGGCCCGCTGCCACCGTGTTCCCCATCCCCGGCCGGGCACCCCCCAGCCCGGTAGCCACCCCCGGCAGGGCCCGGCACTTGGAGAGGTGGCCGCTAGATGTCCCAGGCACTCCACGCAGCGGAGGGCTGCCGCTCCGTCCGCCGCACCGCCCCGGGGCCGCGGAGAGCGGGAGGATGCGGCCGCTCTCCCCCCGGCCCCCGGCCGCCTCTCCCGGCCGAGCATCCCACAGCACCGCGGGGCCGGGCCGGTGCCTGCGGGCAAAGCCTGGGCACAGCGCCCGTCCGCCCAAATCGTTGGGCATGGTTACGCCGCCTCAACACCCCACGGCTGGTGTTGGCCTTGCTGGTGTGAGCCCAGCGCCTGCCTGGAGTCGGAGCTCACCGGCAGGGATGTGGCCACGGGACGCGTCCGGCTGGGATGCACCCCTCCGTGCCCCTCACGCAAGGGTTCACCGAGCTGGCAAGGGGGAAGGAGGAAGCATGGAGTGATGGTAATAAAACACATGGTTGTGTGGGTGGCTAGGTGTATAATTAGCAGGTTTGGACTCTCTCAGCATCCTTTTTTTAGCTGGAGACACAAACAAGTAAATAAGGTGGCTGTCAGAAGTTTCCACAGGCTGTCCTGGGTGTGGGTCACCTGAGAGTGTGGGATCGGGGAGGACGGGGGGCAACACGGGGGGACTGCCTCTGGGGGCTGACCCGGTGCTGGAGGGCAGCAGGGTGCCCATGTGGCGACCAGCCGCACTATGCCGGGGAAATGGGCCAGCATGTGATCAGGGATGGACAAGTACTGGAGGTGCTAACAGCCACGCTGGGGCAACCTTCTCAGCCTCAGGGTGCTCCTGCTGGATTTGTACCCAAACAACCTTCAGCCCTGCAGCACCCTCAACAACTAGCCCCAGTGAGGGGCTTTAAAGGGGCATATGATGCCAACCAAAACTGATTGATAGCTCTCACTGGAGGTTACTTCACATTACTGTTTGGCACCCAGCAGAGTTACTTGGAGGCAGCGGAGGTCAGGGTGATGACTTCCACATGGGGAGGCTGCTGGGGCTGTTGCTCAGCATCTCCAGCCCTTTAAGGCATCAGACAGTGAGGACAGCTTGGGAGGCTGTCGGGCTCTGACTGCTCATCTCAGCCACAAAACGCCAGCTCAGGGTCAGGGGAGAGTGAATTTCCCTGCCTGCTGCAGCATCCAAATCACTGGCCTGGAGAAACATGAGCTCAGACTGGGTCCAGGCTTCAATTTCCTCAGCTCAGGAACACCCTAAGGAAATACCCTAAGGCTGATGTCTGCAGAGAGGGACATTGGCACCCTACCCTCAATGTAGAAAGCCTACTTAGAAAAGTCCATGCCTGTAGAGCTACTGGGAGCTGTACAAACTCACTGACCCCTGGGCTCCAGGAAGCACGGATGCTTCCAGCACAGAGGCAGCCCTGTCCCTCAGAGACCAGGCTCCTTGCCTGGGGTGCCTGAAGGGACACCAAGCATCCCACAGGAGAGCTCAGAGAGGTTCCCCAAGATGTGTTTAATACCAGGATGTTCTCACTGCTGCTGGAAGATGCACAGAGGCTCGTGCCTGTGGATTGTAATTTTGCTCATGTCTGATTTTCCTATGCTAATGGTTACAGTCCTCAATTTCACATCAGGTTTTCTCCATTGTTATTTATACCCAGTATTGAACTGAACATGGTGGGTATCCTAGATGGCTCCACGCTCTTCTCCCAGTTCGCCCTGTTTCACCCACACCCTTTGCTCCAGCCCTATCATCTCCACTTCAAGGCTTTTCTCCTGCCCGTGAAGTCCCACAGGTCATTGCCCCTTCATGGCTGCCGCTGTCCCAGGACTTGCATCCCATCCTCCCCACTGCTCCCTCCCCACAGACCACTTTGAGCTGCCTGGTCCTGTGGCACAGAGTGAGCACCACCCTCAGGGAGCAGTGATACCGTGTGCTGGAACAGACCTGTGCCTTGTGCTCCCCTCCAGGACCAGCTCTGTGCCACTCAGCCCTCCAGCCCAGCCTGCCCCAGGGCTATGCCCAGGGTCTGCACCCCGGGGATGATCTCCCTGCCGTGGCCTGTCACCCAGCACAGAAGTGATCTGGTAGATAGGACCCGGCTCTCTTCTGGGTGCGAGACCCACTCCAGCCGAGACCAAGATGGGGACGGGGACGTAGCACATGGCTGGCAGCAGGCGTCGGGGGGACAGAGAGATGTCCTCCCCTTCGCAGCTGTGGCCGTCTGATAGAGCAGCTTAGCTGCAGCACTTAACTCCATCCTTGCATCTCTGCAAATTCCCCTCCTATCAATCGAAGCTGGCAACGTAAAGCGGCTGTTAAGGACTGCTCATTTGTCTCTGTTTAAAACATATCTGTACTCAAATGATTCATAACCACCCTGAAGGCTAGCGCATGCCAGCACCCTCCTTTCCCCACTGTCCTGTTTATTTTATCCACTGTCTGCCCGCCTTCAGCTCAGGGCTATTTCCACTTTGCTTACTGTGGCCTGATTCTCCTGGCGATTCACAGGGCTCCACTAAAGTTCAGATGTTTAATTAATTTGCCAACAATCTGCTCTCTCTTTGAAAACTAACTTACGCCGTGGAGATGACACCTTTTTAGCTTACTTTTCCAAACACTAAGTTTCCAAACATAGCCTGCATTTATCAGCGGTAACCGATCTCCTCCTCGTCCAGCGAATAAGTGGATCGCTCTCTTCCCAGTCTGGCCAAAGTCTGCAGGCTCAGACAAACTTCAAGGTGTTAAATTATTACCTGGGTCAATAGATGCAATCCAAACCAAATGTTGAGCCTCTGTTTCATATTTGCTATTGCCAAAGAAATTGAATCCTCGGGTGGAGATGTGCCCCCTGTGTTTAAGGAGGGGCAGCTCACACTGGTGGAGCTATAGGAGAGGTTTATTCTGTCTTCAGGGATATGGCAAGAGGAAAGGCGGCAGCTGCCCCCAGCCATCCCATGGCTCTTGTCCATCCTGCAGTCCCAGGGGCCAGGAGCGTGCAGAGGATGATGCTAAATTATCATCCATACGGTATGGAAAGAGTTGCTACAAAACAATGTCACAGTTTCTTTTCCATAACCCCGTCAAGTCCCAACCATGCCTTGCCAAGGGGCCCTCTGGGCTGCCTCTGTCTTTGCCTTCCCTCTCCGCTTGGCCCGTTTCTCTTCCCTGCCCACATCACCACCCTTCTCAGGACAGGGCTCAGGCTGCTGCTTGCACCCATCCGGAGTCACAGCTTGTCGCAGGAGGTGGCTCTGCTCTGGGTGAGCAGCACCGGTGGTCCCACACAGGCTGAGGCAGGACATCCCGCTGACGGTGCTTCCCTCTCATCGTGTCCCTGCTGCGTGGGGACAAGCCCCAGAACCCTCCATGTCTCCCTGTCCTCCCCACCAGGGAGCCAGGTGGATTTGTGGAGAAATCTCTGCCCAGCTCAGGAGCAGCACCAGTGTGGCTGCCACACGTGGCATCGCATCTCCGAGCCGGCGGCCCTGGGCCATTTTTTAACACCAACAAGTTGAGGTACCAGACATAGAGGTTGGGGACAAATCTTGGGACCGATTCTGGTTTTCAAAAGATGCCCGAAGCATTTCACTCCAAAAGGGAGCTGGTTTAAGTGATGCACCCAAAAAATGCTGGGGATCGGTGGATTCTTCCCTTCAAGGCTGAGCAAAGCATTCGGGCTGGTTTGCTGCCTTTTTCACTTGACAGAGAAGCAGCAACAGAAAGACAATTTGGAGGAAATCTATAATGGACTTTTTTTTTCCCCTCTCTAATGATGTGGCTTGGCCCTTCAGCCAGAAAAGTCAATCATTTGCCCATCTGTAATTCTACAGACAGAGAAATACTGGCTGAAGACCTTGCCTGAAATTACC
Organism: Balearica regulorum gibbericeps; assembly: GCF_011004875.1. Taxonomy (NCBI): domain Eukaryota; kingdom Metazoa; phylum Chordata; class Aves; order Gruiformes; family Gruidae; genus Balearica; species Balearica regulorum. The sequence continues at coordinate 26,477,552 of NC_046188.1, read as the reverse complement.
CCCTAAAAGCAGCAGCAGAGCTGTGTCCTGCAAGTGGTGCCCGGCGGTCCCAGGCTCGGGTACAGGGCTTTAGAAAATAGGCAGAAAAGAGCAAAAAACTGACTGATTTAGAGACCATGCTTGCAAGGGAGCTGGAAAACAATTCCAAGCACGGATATTAAATGGGAGGGAGGGCGATGAAGGGGTAAGAGAGACTTGGGGAAGGGGCACAGTGTATCGGTGTCTGGGGTCTAATGCTGATGGGGACAGGGCGGTACCAGGGGCACTCAGCAAGGAGGGGTGGGGGGCAGGAAGGGCAGAGCTTTTAGGCCGCCCACCAAGGTTGAGGATGCTCCTGGGAAGCTGTGAGCACATCCCATCCCACACAGAGGGGCCGTGAAGGGGGCAGCTGAATCACAAGGGCCTGAAACGCCCACACCTGTGCCGGGGGGCCATTCCCAGCAAGCCCTCCTTTGGGGCTTGCTCTGCTGAGCTTGCAGGTGGCAGAGGGGGATTTTAATGGGCAAGTTTTTGCCGAGCGCTTGGTCACCTCTCCGCAAGCGATGGTGACGTCTACAGGCTGGGCTGAGAGCAGGGAGGGATTGGGTACCGCGCAAAAGCAGGGATCTGCTGTACAAATTCACTGTGCTGGAGCTCCAGCAAATTACTCATTCTTTAATAATGGTGTTTATTACCTGCCTCTGATGGTGGTTCAGGGAGCCGAACTGAAGCAGATTCAGCTCCCCAAAGCTTTAGCTCTACCAGCCATTTTCATGACACAAAAAACTTTTGCCAGAGAAATGCAGTCACTACATTTTGGCTTGGGTAATTCCTTCTCCTGACAGCCTACAAAGTAACCAGCTATTATCCCTCAGGGACTAAGGCTTTTTTTTTTCCTTGTGCGTTGCAGGCAGGCTCAGACCCTGCTTCTCTGGTTATCCTTGGTATTTACATAGCACTGCCTTCCTCCTGGGAAAGAGGTTTCTACTGGTGGCAGATCCCGAGCTCATGAAAAATGAATTTATTTTTTTCAGAAGCAAAGCAGGCAGCCCAGTAAAGTGGGTTTGGGGAGAGCAGCACGGCTTTTGTGGAACCTGCAGCAGCTTCGGAGAAGGAATTATAAACAGGTGCTGGGCAGAGATGGAAAGCGCTTCCCTTCAAAACTCCTAAATGTGCAGCTCTTCCCCCCAGACTCAAGCCAGGAGGGTGTCCACAGGGCTAAAGGGAGATGGTGCTGTTCAGGGGAGTGGTTTCCTTGGCACAATTCACAGCGCTGGCAATAGCCCTCTCTACTGAGGTCCCTGGACCGTTCCCCTGCCTGAGTGCATCCTAGGGATGTGCACCCTGGGTGGCCGGCGGTGGGGTGGCTCCTGCCAGCTGCTGAAGCTCCTCAGCAGAAGGAAAACAACCCCCAAACTTCAGCCAGCGGCTAAGCTGCCTCCTTGGGGAGGGAGCCCCGATGGCTATCTGGGTCCAAGGTGCCATTGCAGTTGCTCTGACATATGTGGCCTCCAAAACTTTTGGTGAAATCCTTACATTTTGCCCACCCCTGAGCCTCTGATCAGGCAATTTTGTCCTTGTTTCTCCAGGTTGCAGCCCTTCATCTTTACAGCCCCCGACACATTTTCTGACCCCTCTGGGGCCAAGCGAGCTTGGCGCCGTGTTGGCTTTCCCTGGGGACCCGCTGCCACCCCACGGGAACAGCCTGGGGACGCTGGGGACAAGCGTCCGAACCCTCCAGGAAAATCACCCGCCCGCTTCCCACCCGGGATGCCCCCATCCCAGAGCGGTGCGCGGGTCCTTACCTGCGTGTCCAGGAAGGGCTCACCCGCCAAGTTGGAGCGGCGGCAGCAGAAGTGGAGCGGCGGCGGCGGGCATGACCGCGGGCCGGCGGCGGCTCGGTGGCGGGGACGCCGCGGCCTGTGGCCCGGGTGGGCGTCCGGCGGCCCTGCGGCGGGCCCGGCCGTGGGCTGGCGGGAACGGCGGGGAGCGGCGCGGCGGAGCCCCAGCCGGTGCCGGGGTGTGCGGCAGCGCACCAGGCACGGCGCGGGGCTGTGCAGCAGCAGCGAAGCCCTCTAGCTGCAGCAAAGCCGTACTTCACGTCCGTGTCCGGAGAGCCCGCGCTGGATCGTTGGCTGTGGTATCACCAGCTCCTAAGGCTCGCTAATGAGAGCTCTGCATCGCCACCGCTCCTCTTTTCCCGACGTGATTTCTTCTCCTGCTGGTTTAGGTAATAAGGCAGAAACTCTCTCCTTTCTCTTCTGCTGGCTGCATTTCCCAGGGCACAGCCCTTCCCACTCCCCCGGCAAGGGAAAGACCCAGCGCCGCAAGCAGAGTTTAAAGGAAAAGGATAAATGACATTTCTCGCTGCTGGAGTCGGTGCTGAGGGGTCAGGCAGCCCGGCCTGAGGGCTGCATCCCAGGGGCAGGCAGCTCGTTTGCTGGCTCAGCCAGGTATTTTTCTGCCCTGCTCCTTAAGGACCCGAGTGGGATGTTGATTTGCCTCACACACACCTAGGCAGCACTATGGTTAGTGCAGTTAATCCAGATTTGCACCAGCACAGTGGGAGTTGACACCGCAGCCCCTGCAGCCCACCCTTCCTGCACCACTCCAGCCTAAGTAATGCCCTGGGAACCTGTGCTGCTCCCCCACGGTCCAGCAGCTCCCCAAGCCCTGCACCATCTCCCCACTTGCTCCTAACCTCCCTGCGTGTCCCTCAAGCAGCTCCCCCAGCTCAGGAGCGCCCAGCACTAGGATGACTGCTAGCAGATACACATGCGGCTGAAGCCTGGTCCAGCTGGAGGGACCTGCTTGAGCACGGGCAGAGACCTGCCTGCCCTCACCCGTCCCCAGTGCTGCTCTGCCAGGAGCAGACCGTGCCAGGCAGACCCAGGTGTTGCCCACAGCCACCCATGCCCACCACCCACACCACCCAGCAGTCACCCCTCGCAGCCCACATTGGGGTCCCTCAGGACCACACAGTGGCTTCTCAGCACAATGTGCCTTTCTGGAGGTCCAGGCCCATCTCTAACACCTCCCAACTTCTTCCAGGTGCTGACCTGATGGGTGACGGATTATGTGCTAGGGCAGGTGGGTCCCATTCCCAGAGGGGCTGTGGCTCTGGCTAGGGAATGAGATGGCAGGGCAGCCTCCCCTCTGCTCCAGCTCCTGAAGAGGTGCACGTCTTTCCAGTAGCAGCAGAGAGATCCTTTTGCAAAACTGAAGGATTACATGGGCTAAAGACAGGACCAAAGTGCCTGCATTCCCTGAAGAACCAGTGGCAGGTGAACACCTTTCCTTCCCTGGGAGTGATCCGAGTGTCCTGCTGTGGGCATCCCTCAGCAGGTCTGGGAAGGATGCAAGCCCAAAATGCCAGCCCCAGGCTGGGGGCCTCAGCCAGGAGGCTATCTTCCAGGATGTCAGCCAAAGCACAGAGCAGCTGCTGTGAGCAGAGTGGTCCCCAGGGAAAAGATGTCCCTGTTGGCCAGATCCAGCCTGCATAGCTTGAGGAGGGGTCTGAGAAGGGACTCCATGTCCCTAGGGAGTGGGACAGACAGGAAAGGGCTTGGGATGCAGCAAAGGAGGTTTGGCATCTCCATCATCTGAGGTCTGTCAGTTCAGGTCAGAGGCATCCTTTGGAAAAGGCCTCAACATGTGACACTGCCTTGGGGCAGAGGGACAGAGCAGTAGTAGCCTCTGTAGTGGCCTCTCCAGCTCCAGTGACTCCATTTCAGCCACACTCCTGGTGGGTGTGAAGCAAAGCTTTGGCTGTGCACGCCCCAGGATATTGGGGTGTTTGCAAGCAGGGCCCAGGTCCACAGTTCTGTGTGGGTGTGGGGTAAGCTGCAGCCGTGTGAGAAAGCAGGGGAGGCAGTGGGACTTGCTGTTGCATGGCAGAGGTTTGGTGGCAATTGCCTTCCCCTGGTGAAAGTCCCCGTAAGGGTCCTGCTCATGTCCCTGGGAGCCCATGGGGATGCAGTCAGCTGGGGTGCAGCCTGCCACTGGCTGCCCACTTTCCTGGTCCTGCTGTTTGCCCCAGTTGTCAGACTCTATGCAGCCCTATCTAGCCAGTGTGCGCTAATTAAAGGCAAACAAAGAGGGCCTCATGACACACGGACAGCCTTTTGGCAAGGCTGGAGAGGCTGTGGAGTGAAGAGAAGCGAGATGCAGGCTTGAAACTCCTTCGTGCCACAGGGGAGCCTGAAAGAAAAGCTCAGTTGCTGGATGAAGCATCTTCATCCATGGCTTGCCAAGGCTGGGTGGGCTTTATGCCATGCCAAGATTGCCAAGGTACCCAGCAGAAGGCGAGCGGGGAGGATGGCTGACAGAGGTGGCACTGCCATCGCGGTGTGCACGGTCACGTCCGCCACAGCTGCCCCTGCATGGTCCCTGACAGTTGCTTTCGTCAGCCCGGGGCGGCTGCTCCGTCCTTCATCAGGGCCGCACACATCGCTGGATTAGCACGCAGGCGCTGCGATTGCCCGCTGGGGCGGGGGATTAGTCCTCGCCAACTTTTACAGATACACTGCTTAGCGGCAGAGCTGCAGCACTGTTGTTTTCCCCTGCTTTAACAACAACGACATTAGCATCCCAAATCAAAGTCTTTCTGACCTCGGGCGGCTCTGATGGAAATGTGTGCACGCACAGATATATATGGAGATACGGCAAAAACCAGCCTAAGCGATGTGGTTTGGGGCTTAGCTTTTATAACCGCAGCCAATCAGTCCAGATTAGAGAGGGGCAGTGTCCCTGGGAGGTGACACGAGGCAAAAGGACTATGTGACCTAGAAGAGTCGGTCAGAGATGAACCACCTCCAGAGCACTGAGGATAAGCTGCCGGTTGGAAACTTTCCTGCCCAGAGAAGGAAAAGGGACAGATTCTGAAGGGAATGCAGCAAAATGGACAGAGCGTCCTGCTCCACTGAAACTTCTTGTCGTATTTATGCATCTGCTGGGATGAAAGTGGATATCGAAATGGCCCTTTGCTCTCAGCTGTAAGGGAGACCGCTGGCAAGAGCCCATCCAGCAGGAGGAAATGAGATCTCATTACATTAAATATTAGCTGACACGCTATCACACTGGACTTGTTATACCAGCTAAATGGTGCCCCTCTTCAAAAAATAATTAGAAAAAATGTTGTCCTAGACATAAAATATGCAAGGAAAAGGCTGTGCTTGTGTTTCAGGGCTGCCTCGCACGGGAAGGTGGGGTTTTGGTTTTTGTTATGTTCTTTCAAACATTGAAAACCTCTCTGCCAACATGTCCTGAGCTTCACATGCTTCATCTAACTACAGACGTAGCAACAGATAAATATGCCACAGCAAATTTGGTAACATTACTTTATTGATGGCCAAAAAAACCCCAGATCGCTCGAGACTGAAAGCCTAAACTCCTGCCAAACAGTTGCAAGTGGAGAGCTGAGATGAAAGACTTCGTGCCAGAAAGGGACAGAAACTTCTAAACTCCTCAAAGATTGGAAAGCCTCCGCAAAGGTGAGGACTCGGCTGCGGAGCATCCTCAAAGAAGCAGAAAGAGAGAGCGGAGACACGATGAAAGGGAAACAAATCACACTTGAGACGACTGGATGTTGCCGCTCGGGCGGCTGCATCGGCGGAACCAGAGGACCTCAGGCAGGACCTGCTTGTCGGGGGCACTCAGTGCTCCGCGGGCCGGCAAAATAAGTGGGGGAATTTGAAGTACCCCACTTCTCCCTCCTCTCCATGATTGGGGAGAGCACTGAACAGATTAAAGTTATATTTGCATTAAAAATGATCAGATTAGTGAAATCTAGAGATGAGAGAAGAGCTTCAGAGGGATCAGCCAAGAGCTAATTAATTGGGCAGCGTGATGGGAGAAGAAATTAAGCGTGGTCAAGGAGAAGGTAAAGCATATTGGAAGGAACAACTTCAACTCTTCATAATCACTAGTAATTTCTAAATTAACTGGAAGCATGAAGGGAAAAAAGATGTGGGTGTATCTGTGGACAATAGAGTGAAAACCATCTGGTTAGTGTACACTGGTGAGGAAAAAAATCCCCAACATGCTGTCAGATTGCTTTCATAGAGGGATACAGAAAATAATAAAAATATTACAGTACCGTGTTGGTAATGACTCCGTTGTTATGGATAAGTAGAGGTTTTTCAATTAGAAGACAGATTCAGATAATTTGTTGTGAAAAATACAGTTAAAAAAGTAAAACCTCCTTTAAAAGTGAAGTGCCAAGCCCTGGAGTGCAGTATGATGTTTTTAAGCATTTACAAGGAAATCTGGCCGTTTAGGAGGCAGCAGTAAGCAAGGCGTAAGCTGCAGGTCCCTTACGAAACATAACACCCAGCATCAGATTTTGTCACGCCTCTGATATGATTAGCACCTGATAACACCGATGTCTCCAACTTCCGCGTAGTTAAAGCTCCCGAGAAGCCGTGTCTGCGATATATTTGAATAGCATCCTTCTGGGATTAGTGTCATTTTCCTCCCTCTCAGTAGATGTCGGCTTCCGAGGAGGCTGAAGACTAAAACGCTTCAGTGCAGAAAAATCCACGGGGAAGTCCCTTCTTACCCTCCCCTTGTCACATCAGTGTCTCCTGTGGCCATGTCGAAGCAGGGCTCTCCTCTTCCTACCCCTTGTCAGCGGTGCTGGAGCAGCGTTCAGACTGCCTGGTGCTGGGCGCTTTTCTTCGGCAGGGAGAGCATCTTCAGCAGATGATGGATGGGGGAAAGTAGGTGCCTTTGGAAAGCTACTCAGAGCACCTGAATTCTGCAGTAATTAAGCTCTCAATTGACACGCTGTGAATAGCCATTCGGTGGGACCTTTTCCTCAGTTCAGCTAGGGAGCCTTGTTGGATGCCTAAAGTATGTGGCAGCATCTCCAGCTCCTCACAGGGTGGGAAATGCCCATCCTCCTGGACAGATGCCTGGATGACAGGACATGGAGGTGATTATGGAAAAGGGCAAGTCCTCATGAGGGCAAGAGACCTCCATGAATTCCAAATGTCTCCTTCAGAGCTGATGCTCCTGGATGACAGCCAGCCGAGGTGTAGGCTGGTAGAGCGGGGGGGCAGTGCGGGATGTAGAAGGATGTGAAGGGGTGCAAGGAGGGAGAAGGAGGTGGCGTGTATGGGTGCATGTACGTCATGGAGGGGATGTGTTCAGGCAAATAGCGGGCATCTGGAGGATGAGAAGGAGAGGGAAGGGAACCCTGTGTGCTGTCTAGCTGCTTTGCATCACTCTGGCAAAGCAAAGCAGCTCCAAACCCAGAATAGCTGGTCCATATGCTCTGGCTGCTTTCGCCTGCAGCCAGAGCCTTGTGGTAAATCTGGCCATGAAAGATAACAGTCTCTTAAAAAAACAAAGCTGAGCTGGTGGGACTACCTGTCTGCCATGGATGACCTAAGCACAGGCCTTCCAGCCTGATGTGCTGTGATTCTGTGTCCGTGTAGTGTTTGGATGGTGTCACTGAATGGCAAAGCTCAGATTGCTCTTGAAGGTGAAACTCCAAGTTATGAAGAAAATGAAGGGGAAAAAGCCACTGAACCTTAAGTAAACACAACCCCAAACCTGTACTCCCATGTAGCCTGTACCAAAAAAGCTCATTGAGCTTCAGCTGTAAAAAAACATAGATGTGTTTTGGCCAGGGTAGAGTTAAGGGTGTTTGAGACCTGTCTGTGCACTTCTGCATCCTATTATGTTGAATTTAGGGCATAAACTGAAAACTTCGCTCTGACATAATTCCTCCCAAGAATAGAAGTCCGTGACACGTGCTTGCCTGGCAAACCTTGCCCAGCTCAGATCAGGATGGAAGTGAGGTCAATGGCTGACGGACATGATTCAGCCTTCCTGTTACCAGGGCTGGTTCTGCTGCTGGTACTGACTGCAGCCACTAGTCCCCAGGGGCTTGGAGGACAAGAAGAAAATAGCAGGATTGAGCTGTGTTTTGAGAGGAGATGACAGAAAGTGAACTCCCCATGTCCCAGAGCTGGCTTTCAGCCAACAGGTTTCAATCCTGTAAGCCTACAAGGGCCTGATCTGCGATGCTTCACGTCCTCAGAGGTTCATCTACTTCTTTTTTTCTGTTCCCTCTGATTTTTCAGAGTTGTCCTGCTCTACCCAAAAAGACTGTGTTGAGTGTGGACATGTCCCAGCCTGTGCACGTGGGGACATGGGCAGCCACAGTGGCTGGGGGCTCTCAGGCTTCCTCCGTGACGCTATATGGCTGCAGAGGATTAAAGTTCAACCCCAGCAAAGACAGCAACTACATGTGGTGGCAGTCATCTGCTTGAAAGCGGGTCCCCCACTGACTAATTGCTGAATAAAGTATCTTTAGAGGCTGGCAGACCGAGCCCTGGGGAGCTCCTCACTCAGCTATTGGCAAGAGGCATGAAGCTGTACAACGCTGCCAAAGCCCGAGATGAAAGGCAGGCAGCAGGGTTAGGTGGAAGACATCAAGGAGCAGCTGTGTGAGCACCACAGGTACCTTCCCCATTTGTGCTCGGTCCCTTGCTGGCTCAGAGGAGGGGCAGCAGTGGGCTGCATCCCTGTCTGCAGGATCCTGCAGCCTCCTGCAGACTCCAGCATCCCCCTCCCTCTCCCGAGGGCTTGTGCTTGGCTCATGGGCAGCTGGGTGCATGGGGCAACCTCCACTTCATGGCTGGTGCGGGGAGCGGACCTTGTGCCAGGGGAACCTCCCATTCCAACCCCCTGTTCGTGCAGACCTGCAGATCTTGGGGCTTCTCTTTTTTCCCCCACTTCCTGGTATAAAGCCTCTGGGGAAAGCGGTTGTGAACATTTTAAGGAAATTCAGCTCAGCAGACAGGAACAGAAGGGTTTTGCCCCCCAAACACTTGAAAAATATTGAAATTCACTTGAATAAGCAAAAAAATGGCTGAACTGTCACGCATGAGGCACATGAATCATCTTCGGGGAGGAAAGCGATCCTGGTGATGTCTGGGCTTGAAGTAACAGTAGTTAACATTATAATGACTCATACCACATATGCGTCACATCATTTTTCATTAAGAGCAGCATTCTGGTGTCCTGTGACTAACTGGAAGGTGGAATCATGGTCCTAAAGCCTTGGGCCGGGGACTTGTCTCACCCATATGCTCTGGCTGAGTGCCAAAGGCATTATCAGCTGTCATATATTAAATAATAATAATAATAATTCTCAGATCAAACACTTCATTCAAATGACAAAATGAGATGGACTTTGGAGCTGCCATCCCCAGGGATTGCCATGGTTTTAATAGGGAGACAAATGGATAAATTGAGGGCAGGCACCTCCAGAGAAGCCCTTCTTCTGCTCTCAGCTCATTAACGTCAAACCCAGCTCTGCAGCCCATTTCTGATCTTCAGACAAGGTCAAAATTTCCATTTTTGTCTCTCCACAGAAAGACCTTGAATTCCTTTTCAATAACCCTATGGTCCCCTCAGCATCCTCCCAACAAATCTTTTGATCTGAGTAAATCCCCACTAGCAAACCACAGACACCAGCTCCTGCAGCCCAAGCCACTCGATGAGCATCACGCAGACCAGCCCGTGTCCCATCAAGCCTCTTGGTTTGCCCATACTTGCCAGGGACCAGAGATAGCACTGACCCTTTGCCCTGCGAAACAGGAGCCTGGAGGAGTTTGGCGTGACAAGAGGCGGAGGGGAAGCGGTGGGGCAAGAGATGCAACAGAAGGATGGATGAGTCAGGGAGGGAAAAAGGCAGGAAGAGCCGGGGAATGAATTAGTGGTAACTAATTGAGGACAACTTCAATTTTTTGAGGGCAGCAGCTGCAGCTCTTGTGGGCTCAGACCATTGCACTGTGCCTCATCCCAGAGCCTTGCCACCTCCCGCGACCGGGGCAGCCTTCTCCAGCATCCAAGCCTTGTTGCTGCCCCGTGAGCTTGGTCAGGCTATTTTTGGGTTTGCTTTCAGTCTGCTGGGTGGGGGCTGAAGTGCAGGGAGCCCACCCAAGGTGGTGCTCATGGACTACTGCCCCTGCTCCAATGACAAAATGTTCAGATTATGTGGAAAATTGATGAGTGGTGGGAGGAAATCACCAGAAAATGGGAGGTGAAGGCGAGGAGACCCCCAGGAACAACCTGTCACAGGGAAAAATGGGAGAGATGCAGATATGAGCCAAGGATGTGCTGAGCTGCTGTGGGGGACAGTTTCAGGCTTCTACGCCACAGCTATGTTCTGTGGTAGCATAACTCCACTTCCCAGAGGACCACCGTGGGCTTTGAGGTGCAACCGATGTCATTTATTGGCCATGGTTGCCTTGTTTCAGTGCTGGTAGAGCTACTGCACCTATTCAGGCCTGGAGCCCTCCCTGGGGGATTGCAATGAGCAGTCCCTAAAGCGGGCGATAGGCGGGCTGGCTTGCTACAGAAAGTGCTGGAGCCTGCAGAAGGTCACAGGCTGGGTACCACAAGGGGTTGTGGAAAGACCTCTGCGTGGCTGGGAAACACCCCTCTTGCTCAGACCTCCCTTGTGACAAGGCTCTGGAGAGCTTGGTCCTTGAGATGGGTGGGAAGCTCTGCAGCAAATATGCTTATAGCAAGAGCGACTTCCTACGAGCATCCATGGAGTCTCATGTTCTCAGGGCAACAGCTCCTCTAGGCTCAGAGCCCTGTTAAAGCTTGTGTCATCAGTTTAAAACTGCTCTTCGTAACCAAAGTGTCCTGCAGCATAGTGACAGCATTGGATTTGGGTGCAAGCAGAGTAGCTGAGGGATATGCTGAAGTTACCATATCAAACTGCAGGAAGAGAAAAAAACACGATCTGGAAGATACCTGTGGTGCTAAAACCACTTTACCCCCCTCCTATCTGAATAATACAGACCAGCTAAACAGATTTTTATCAAACTTTACAAAATATACCACCTACGGGCTGAAGGAAGCAAGAGAAAATGCATCTCAAGGGGTAGTATTTGTACAGAAAAGGATGAATTACCAAAAATAAATGCATATAATTGAAGCTCCCTCTCGATCGTTGCAGGAGGACAAGGACAGCGCTCTCCCTGCTGAAGAGCAAGTGCTATCATGGGTGGCACTGATGCACCATCTGAAATCCATAGCAGGCCAATAATCATTCACATCAGCTGCTGAAATACCTTGTAGGGGCTAGATTAACAGGAAGAAGAGTCTTACAGACCTTGGGAGGGGAGATTGCCTGGAGATAGAGACAAAAATACAATAGCAGTGGGGTTCAGAGGGAGACAGCGGTCGTATAAATTGCCCATTCGGCTTTGCCTCTTCAACCCCAGGACAACCCCTGAGCTGGACCTGTGACAAGGACAGCATCTGCAACCATTTTGGTACCACACTGACTCAGACTAGCTCTGAGGTACTTTCACAGGCAGGCAGGCTGTGGTGGGGAGCTTTAATCTAAGAAGTAGCCGATATATTTGTTTTCTTGTGGATGCTCAGCTGTAACAGCCAACTGTGCATGAAGGCTGTGCAACTGCTTGTTTCTTATTTGGTCCCTTCTCAGGGTTATAGATTTAGCTCTACCAATAACTGCCTCAACCTCAGACTACAGATCGTTTATAAAGAGGAAAGTATTTCAGATGTCGAGCATGCCAGTTTATGACATAAACAGTAATAGTTTGGAGGGACCGTGCCATAATCAATTGACTTAAGATACTGTTATCTGTGAGACATTTAAAGATGCAAACTCAAAAGCACATTTTTAAAAGGTGAGTATACAAAATAAAAATGTTTTACAAGCCCCCCTGGCTCTTCAAAAGTCTTCGATGTGTTTCTAACACAGCATGCCAAACGCATCAGCACAAATAGCATCACGGCTGTCCTGAAGGGGCCGGCCGGCCTGCCTGCCCTTTTCCTCCACCAGCCTGGAGGGACCTGGGCACGCAGACCTGTCCACAGGGCAGATGGGAGATTTTGGGATGCAGAGGAGGAAGATTTCATGTGTTGGCTGTGGAGACTTCCAGAGCGGGGCAGAGAAGGACCACAGAGGGAAGTGCCTGGGTCTCCCCATGGTTTGGGGTGCAGGAAGTAACACCTGGTCCATGATGTACCATCACTGAGCATGCTGTCCTCATCCACAACCTGTGAGACCACGGAAACTGAGCTCTAGGCCTGAGCAGGTAAGGTCTGAAGACCAAATGACCACGTAGCTTCTGGATTTAACTGAGCCAGCCAGGGTCGCCTCACGGCAGCATGTCCAGGACATGCGGCCAGACATCATTCCCAATCTCAGCATCTCACAGCTTTCTGAAGGTCCTGTATTTTTAAAAGCAACCCCCTGCTCCAGACTGATGTGCCAACATCGCAAAGTTGCTCTGACCAGGCTCTTCACAGCTGGGTATCATTCCCCTGTGCTGCATGCCACACCAGCGTGCTTTTGAAGCATGGGGTGCTGCAGCAGCTCTGCTGGCCCTGGAAACCGGGGAGGTGGGGTACCAAAGAGTATTCTGGGGCTTTTCCCCCAGCTGCACAATTTGCACAGGTTTTGCCCTGATTTAATGCACCCCCTGATGACCTTGTGAGGGCAGTAATCACCCACATGGCCATTTGGTTCAATTATTGTAATTCCCTCTCCATGGGGCTTCTCCATCAAGCCTTGCAGGTTATTCTGGAAGCAGCAGCACGCCCACTTGCTGGCTGGAGCTGCATTGATCGTATCATCTTCGCTTCTGCTGCCTTTAAAGCAGTGGATTGACTGACTTAGTGTCACCAGTCCTTAAACCGGCCTTCGCCAATGTTTATTGTGGATGTCCTAAAGTCTCGTTCTCCATCCACACAGGAGCTCCCCGCCAAATTTTCTTGTCAAACCTCTGTCCTCACCTTAGCCTATTCTGTTCCTTTGGCAGTGCTACTATAGAGCAAGGTCTGGGCCTGGAAGATGCTGCACAGTTGGTATTATTCTTGTTTCTCACCTGGCTGCAATGTGGACTTCAGTAAATACCGTTTTCAAACACACAGAGATGTCAGTGACAGGCAATATGGTGGCAGCAGGTATTGCATGGACATGAAAGAGGACCAGGTGGGGTTCATATCTGGGATGCTGCACATAACAGCACAAAGCCAGCCACAAGAGAAGTGCCTTCAGGAGAGCTCAGAGCTGAAGTGGTCAGGAGATCAGGAAGGGCAATCAGAAGCCAAACAGAAAAGAGAGGAAGGATAAATTTAGGGAGGTGAGGATGAGAAGTTTAAACCTGGTTCAAGAAGAAGCTAATGGAGACAAAGCCATTGATGCCACACCATGGTGACAGAAGCAGGTGACATTTGACATGGGTTGAAGGAGGCAAAGGACAATAGTTGGGGGCTGCAGAGCAGGGGCTGTCGACATGACTTTGACCAGCACCTGGGTTAGAGCTAGGGTTGTCCATGCAGTGGAGTAAGCCAGACCCTGGGGAAGCCAGGCACAACAGATTAGTAAGTCTTGGGCATGGGCTGGGTGTGCAGGGCAAGGGATGGGGGCTGTATGAAGGTGCCCACATAGGCTTCAAGCTTCGGTCACAGGGAGAGGAACATCACAGGAAGAATGTCACCCTGCTCGTACAGTGGGTTTTTAGCATTCTCCTCGCCATCCCATTTTTCCCTCCTGCTCTGCACCAACTTCCTTTAATTTGCTCATTAAAGAGAGCTGGGTTATTACAACAAATTGTGGCATTTTCTCTTTAAACCTGTGAAAAAGCTAGAGCCCTGAAATTGCCCTGAACGCTAATGGGTACAATCCTGGCTCAAGCGAGTTATTGGCAAGCTTCTCACTGACTCCTGTGGAGCCAAGATTTCACCTCAGACAGAGACTATCTTTCAATTAAAGGTATTACTCTTAATACTCATTAAAATTCTGTTTAATCCAGGCTCTACAAGGGGCAAACCCTGAAATTCATTAAGAGTTGTAGAAAAAGTCAGTGCGATGGACCACAGTCAGAAAAAGGGGCTCATTGAAGAAGCTGAGGTATGCCACCAATTTAAGGCCAGGTCCGAGGAGTGGGACAGCCTGGCACAGGAGTCCCATGGGGACACGAGCTCTGGGGTGCGAGGGGCCATGGCACCCTCCAGCTCCCCACGGCTTCTTTTCTGCAGCTTCCCCCGCCTGCCGTCCCCAGCAGCTCAGCCCACAGCCGTGTCGTGGTCACAGGGCAGTCTGGTGTTTGGCCATCTGCCTGGGGAGCGGGGCTGGTGCTTGGGTTCCCGAGACCCCTCCGGGCTGGAGGCGTCCTGGACACTGGATCCAGCTCACAAGCTGCTGGCAAACCTCGCTGCCTGCAAGAAAGGAGGATAAGGGCAGCAGGTGAATCCTGGGCGGCTGCTGCCCATGTTCCTCCAGCACGCTGCCTGGCTTTGGACCAGCGTGCTAAGGAGCCATGTGCAATTCCGTTCCCTTCGTGGCACTTTGGCCTCTGCTCACGTGGCAGGAGGGCACCCAAGATGCCTCAAGTCACCCAGGGGTGCACTGCACCCAGCGAGACCCTCCATCCCTGCCACAGCCTGTGCTTCATTGCACACTTGTGCAAAGCCCCGCCGGCTGCTTGTGACTTACCGCCGGCATCTGATGGCACTTTGGGCTTCAAAACCCACGCTCACCGAGCCATTGAGAGAACGCCTCGAGAAGTTGCCCAAGGGTTTGCAGTTACCTGCATGGAGATGCAGCCCCTTCTGGCAGCGAGCCGGCAGCTGGCAGGGAGAGGCAGTGCTCGCAGCCCTGACGTTAGCAGCTGGGATAAAAAATCCTGCGGGTTGCTGAAAAGAGAAAATGGCTCGGAGGCTGAAAAACAGAGAAATGAAATGGAAGAAGCTGGCCAGGTGAACTCTGTGAAGACCACATCACACCACAGCAGGAGAACCAGGCCGAGGGCTGGGGTCAAGTCATGGGATTAGAGACATTTGGCCAAAAAGCTAACAAATTGCCTCAGTTGGGGAGCTGAACCCCAGATACCACAGTGTTTTCTGACCCCCAAATGTGAACCAAAGTGCCTTGGGTCTGTCCTTTAGGTCACTTTAATTTTAGTGTGAACATCTTAGATTCTATGCCTGTACTTGTGGATGCTGTGATTTTGTATGCATTTTCATGACGTTTATATAAATAAAAAATATTTCTTTATCAAATAAGTATCAGTGCATTTTTCACAGGCTGCAGCTTTAGGTGGTTGCTCAACCTTTGCGAGAAGTCCTGCTCTGCCAGATCTGTTAGACAAATGATTTTTGTCTGTCCCTTGTGTTTCTCTGCATCTGTTAATTCCTTTATTTTTATTTCTAAAAGCCATCCTATCGGGCTGGATGACTTCTAAACCCCTGTCCTCTCTCTCCACATTCTGCAACCCAGATTTAACCTTATGAGCGCTGCTGTTGCCTGAAGCCAGAAGGCAGGCTGCCAACAGCCCCCACTCCCTCTCCTCCCAAACATCAGCTGCCTTTCCCAGCCGTGAAATATTGCTGGATGAAATACATTAGGTTCCCTCGATCAATAATCCATCATTACTCCTGAGCGCCAGGGAAGCAGCCAGCTTCCGCCTCTTCCAGCTAATTCCCAGAGAACTGTCTCCCCTGTTGCCCTGCCAGATCCTGTTTCTCTCCATCCCTCCCTTTTCCCTCTGTTGTTTCCAAAGTCTGGCACTGCTCTTCCTTGTGCTTGCTGTTTTATTTGCCTAAACTGCCCCCATATTTGTCTTACTTCTTGCTCTCTACCTCTTCTCACCTTCTTCCTCCAGCCTCTCCCCTCTGCTGCTTTCTTATTTCTATCTCTCGGTAAATTGTATACTGTCATTTACAACTGTAATGATGATGAAAGATCCAAGATGTGGAAATAGCAGGCACCGGTTCCCTCTCTGCCCCTTCCCTCCTCCCCTCACACCCCAGGCGTATTTCATTTTTCCTGCTCTCCTGCAGCCAGAGCAGCGGAGCTCCAGCGTACCCGGGGAGCATCCGCATCATGCCAGCAGATGCAACAGTGGTGAAGGATGGTGGAAAGGGCCGGCTCCCCCGGCTAAGCTCCTTCAGGGAGCTGTGATGGTACAGCTGGAGCAAGGTGAGGGCTGGCTCTTGGAGTGCTTTCCACCCAGCCATCGCCAAGTGCTCTGCAGTGATAGGCAAATCACTTTATCTCTGTGACACAGATGGAGAAGCTGAAACAAATCACTGGGCTCTGTAATGAGTGAGCGGGATACAAGCAGAGTCTCCCCCTGCTTTAGGCTTTGAAGGAAAATACCACGCAAGGGGACTGGCCCAGGGACCAACCACACTCGCGCTTGACTCTCCTGGTGGGAGCAGTAACAAACCTTTTCACTGCAGATCTGGAGTCTGTGATCTTAAATTCAGCCCAAAGTTTGACACTCCTCTGCCTCCAGCCTGCTGTTGAGGCAGCAGAGGACTGACTCACAGGGACCGTACGCAGAGGCTGGACCTCGGCCGCAGCACACAGCATGCCGGGGAAGTCTGAGGGGAGCAGCCCTTTAACAGGGGAGCCAAGGGAACATAGCTGCAATCACCCGCAGATGAAGACAGTGATGGATACGACCGTGGCCATGAGAGACGGGCATAGCCCACATAGCCCCGCACATAACTCCCACCTTCACCTTACCCAGACCCAGGGAGCAGGTGTGTTTATTGGAAGCTGATCCAAACAGCCCCTGGGCAAACCCAGCCCAGCATTTCACCTTGGCCATGGCTACAGGTCAGGCCCCACAGAGCCACCAGCTCTGCTCCTGCTCATTCTGTTTGTTGTCGCTTTAGAGGAGTGGCTTTTACTTGTCTCTCCTCTTGAAATAGTTTTTACCTGTCTCTCCTCTTGAAATACTCATGCCTGTTCCTACATTGCATGTGTCATTCTTGATGATCTCAGTAAATCAAAACAGGTAGCCAACTGCTGGCTGAACATTAGCCGTGCTGAAGATGCTCTTCCAGTGGTATAAGCTGTTTTGATAAGATAATGAGAAATTAGTCAAGTGTTCACGAACAGATGCTCTACCTTCTGAAGAACACAGGGCTCACTTCATTGTTTGAACAAATTTTTCTGCTAAGCTAGCTGCTAAGGTGCTGATTTGATGTGACGCGTACCATTCGTCTTCATAACAGTTTCCAAGTTGGGTGCTACAAACTGAGGTCCTCTGTCACCCACGGGCTGTTTTGGCCGAGTCAGAGGCACCTCGCAGCAAGTGCCTTCACTGGAAGGAAAGGAAACTTCTTGAGCTGGTCCAGGAGGCTACCACACAGTTGTTGTTTCAATGCCTCCCCACCACTCCTCCTGCAACGCTGCTGGGCATCCAGCCACGACATGCGAGACCCACAAAGTCAGTGGTCACTGTCGTATTGGCTCTGAGGAGCACGTAGGCCAGTCCTCTGTTTTCTTTCCTCTCTGGACAGCACGTGCAGCTCTCTGCAAGGATGTGGTGTGACATACATATGACGGGTCATCTTTATGGTGGGTCATCTTTATGGTGGTGGCCCAAGGGTGTGGAGACCCTATCAAGGACAGACACTTAGAACCAACATCTCTGGCCATCTCCAGTAATGGAGTGAGCAATTCAGTGTCTTCTCAAGAGGGACAACTCAAAAAAGCAGGTCAGTGCTGGCTCTACCATGCGGTATAGTTTCAGTCAGCCTTGTCCTGATCTTCATAGGGAGGAATGAAATAGTGGAAAACTTCCAAGACCTCTTGTTTCTGTCTTTCACGAATCCCTGTGAAAAAAGAGTGAATTCCAAAACAACTTGCATTTCTGGAATGAGAGCAAACACTAGAGTTTGGAGACTCAGTGGCTTCATTCATAGGGATCAAACTCTCTATAAAAAGTTGATAAATTAATACTTGTGCTTGTGAATCTGAAAGCTACAGCTCTTCACATGGGCTCTGGCTGCACCCAGGATCTCAGGACCCTTATTTTATATCTGGCAGGCTCTAGTGGTTTATTAACACATTTACTCTTGTCCAGCCTCTTGCTCAAAGCTTTATACATCAAGGACAACACCACCAGAGCACAGACCCATGCTGCTGGCTCCCTGGGCTCTCGTTCCTAGGCTTAGCGCAGCTCTGTGCTGCTGAAATCCTGGCCACTTGCAGAGAAGTAGAAAGCACCAATAGAAAGCACCAATATATAAAAAAAAGAGGTTATTCTCCTGGATTTACAGTCTCTCCAAAATCTCTACAGCTCTTACACCACCTCTTTTTTTTTTTTTTAAATTTTTACAAGCATGCATGGTGTGCACTGCTCATTCACTCTATGAAGCTTTAACACAACCCATTCTTCTCCATCAAGGTTGCACACCCCAAGCTCTAGTTATTCAGCCCCACTTCTCTTCCTGGGATGTTGTATTTATTCCTGGTTGTCTTCTGACTATCAAAACAAATTCGGATGTGAACTCAGTGGTGGACATCATGGGGCGCAGGAAACAATTATAAGGAGCAGAAATAGCCTACATACACAGCGGGAACAGTTCTCTGATTCAGAGCCCTTATTATAGATCAGAGCCCGTAAGATTCAAAGTCCGTATAGACCATCAGAGACTGTGCGATCTCTGGATTTCCTCTGAAACATGCCTTGGCAAGTAGAAAAAGACATATCTGTCACATAAAACAATTTATTTAACCCTTGCCAGCCTGAGGTGGACCACTGGAGTGGAAAGAGGGGTGTCTGAAGCTGGGGCCAGGTTAAATTGGGGCACACTAGCCCAGAGATTTTTATATTTGGATTCTGCAGTGGCAATGGATGACTTGATTAGGATTGGTGGTGGAGGTCCAGGGTTGGTTGGACTAATTGTCTCTTGGCCCTGAAAACGTGCCCTCAGCCATTTTCAGAAAATTAAGTTCTATATCCATGGGCATCTTCTCACTCATTGATTTCCCTTGTGCACTGGTGAAACAGCCTTAATGGGCAAAGGGGTTCATCAGGTAGGACACGCTGCACTGATTCTTCACCTGCTTTCTTCACCCGCTTTCCTGATTCTGCCTCTACCCCCAGTGCAGGAGCCACCCTTTCCTGAGACCACTTCCTTGGGGCATGCAGAAGCATTACCTGGATCTGCTTTCCAATGCATGGTTTGCACCAAACCCAGTACTTCTTGACCAGCCATCATGGCAACCGAAGAAGCAGTCCCTCCTCCATGCCGTTAGAGGACATTGATGTTTGCTGTTTCGTCTCTGCTTTTTGCTGTCAGAGATTTGTACACCTCACTGCCCCAGCCCAGAAACTCATCAATGCCATGATACGATTGTGAGGCCCATCAAAGCCGTGGGATTAGAGCCTTCACAAAACACCAGCTTTCTGCTGAATGCGCCCCCAACTTCACCACAAATCTGCAGCAGCAATGACCCAATTTCGTCTCTCTCCACCACTCAACCTTAGACAAGAGCGTGGGATTTATTATGCTGGAACTTGTGCTCCTAAGCGTGAGGATGTTGCTGTTATCAGCAGTTGACAGGCCATCAAGAAAACATTGCTGTCAAAGTGACAAGCCAGCGGTTAGCATTTCCCTGAACCCCTGTTTGTCTGTAAACAGCAGGAGGAGTGCAGCTCCTGCCCATGAAAATGGGCACTCTGGGGCCTGAGGGGAATGGTGTCCTCCCTGCCCGGGGCAGGACGTGGGTCCCAGCCCCGCAGCATCACTGCTGGCGGATGAGCAGCTTCTGGGATGGTTGCTGTGCACTGCCGCAGGCGGGAGGAAGCCCTGGCCGACTCACCGAAGACTTTTTTTGTTGGTGAGGGCTAAAGATAGTCAGTGTGGTGTGGCTGCCCACCACGTCTGCACCCTGTTTTTTGGAAGATCATGTATTAGGCTTGAATAACCTCTAAGCATGGCAGGAGAGGACTCAGCATGGAGCATCAGGCCCATGGGCTCCCTATTCTGGGCATTACCTGGGAGCAGCTTACTAGCCAGAGGTATTTTTTTTTTTTTTTTAAATTAAAGTAAATGCTTTCTCATTAAATCTCCTTTTTAAAAAAATTTAGGGCCACAATTCTCGGCACACTGTTTTCCCCAACAATGTGGACGCTCTTACGCTGTGGCCCTGATGCCTTTGGATGAGGATGCCCCTGCCAGCAGCAGCCGAAGGGCCATCACAGCCCCGGCACCGCCAGGCTGACAAACGGGAGGTCACCCACAGGTATTTTGCGAAGCAACCCACATGCATTATTTAGAGCAGAGCCTGGAGCGACGCCTCCCTTGTGTGCTCTTGAGCCGGGCTGGTCTAAAATGAAATTGTTTGAAATGTCACGTCAGGAGGACCTTTACCAGCAAGCACTGTGTGCAAAAAAGAGACATTTTGGCAACACGAGTGTGTTTCAGCTCTTTTTAGGGGCTGGTCTCTCGGGGGGAATAGGTTCTCTCCCTCACTTTGTCTGTTTCCCAGTTCATACCCATCTGGTTACTTTTGATAATGTATATGGGGTTTATCATCTGAAATGAAGCCAGAACATGGGATATTTCCCTTAGCATTTAAAGTGCTCTTCCACCAGAGCACTGGCCTAAGGTTTCAAGATAGTGAATCGCTCTCTTTTGTTCATGGGTATTTTTGCTCTAATAATGTGTCACGAAGTAATGAGAAAAAAAACAAAACGGGGGGGTGTTGGAAAATGCTTAAGTCCATCTTGTGACTCAGATATTAAAGACAGGTTTTAGCACCTCATTCCTTCCTCCCAGAAAATCCTGTGAGGTGTTTTGGTGAAGCGCACAGAGTATTAAAAGACAAGGGATGCTGCATGACCCTGGGTCCAAATGAGCCCCCCCAGGCTGGAATCTGATCACAGAAAATCAGGAGCTGCCTATTCCTCAAAATTATATTTTCTCCAGCCCATTGTTTCCATCCAGGCAGTATTGGCAGTGTTAGGCAGGACACGGCGTAAGCTCAGCCCTGCCGTAGGCGGGCAGGGGGTGAGCAGGAGCCTGGTTCTTTAATGGGGAAGGAAACCCAATTAATCCAGTTCAGACTCAAAGCCTACCATCAGAGGAAGGCTGAGAGGTCAGCAGAGAACTGCTCTACATAGCTACATTTTTATTGTATTAATTTCCCTGCTGCTCAGTCAGAGGATTCAAGAGCAAATCCACTTTGCAGCTAACATTTAAATAGAGAAAACCTTTTAGAAAATGGTGGGAACTAGCATCACCATGGAGAAAGTCTGCATTGCCCAGCTTTGCTTTTCCCAGGAACAAGGCTGCCTTTCCAAGGTGGTCTTCTGGTGCTTGTTCTCCCAGTCCCTGAGTGCGACAGGTATTAAATTGAGGTTTCCCTGCTGGGGCCGGCTCAAGGTAAGTGCCGAGCATCCTGCCGGAGCTGCTGGTCTGGGGCTGAGTTCCTACCTGCCTGCCATATTTCAAAGACCAAAGATGCTGGGTTTTCCCTCAAAACCTTTCACATAACCTCAATTGGAAAGGAAAGACTCCATGTTTCACTCAGAGTCAGGAATTCACAAAACTAGAGAAGAAAACAGTCAATTGGTATTTCTATCAGTTAGGTAGAGATAACTTTTTCTGCCCTAAATGAATGGGCTTCCCTTTCTTCCCCTGCTAATGCAGAAGCTTGCAAATCCCTCCCTGAAAACGTTTTCTGAATTAACTGGTGGCTGTATGCATGTTCACTGCTGAATTGCATTCAATTATTTTGCACTTTTTATCGGCATTATTAAAAGGTCGGGGAAAAATTTAGCTGTTGTCTCATGAGGCCGAGACTCAACTTCTATGTTCCCAGTGTTCTGTCTACTCATCTTCTCAGGCAACTGCACGGACCCGGTGAAGGTGGTACAGAGTCCGATGGCTCGGGAAGGGCAGCAGACCTAGCAGGAGCTGTTTCCCTCCCTCCATCTGAACATCCTTTTTGTGCCGCTGGTGTGGTGGTCTTCAAAGGTGCTCACCGTAGGAGCTGCTCTCACAGGGAATGTCCGTAGTTTCCAGCCTGCTGCAGCCTCCGCCACCATCTGCTTGGAGCTTACCAGCAAAAGCCGAGGCTGTGCCTGCTCCCCCTGCCCAACAGAGGGGCTTCGGTTGCCATTTGAACTGTTTGGGTCCAGCGAGATGCTGGGAAGGATCCAGGACACTGCAGGGAGGACTGGCACCCTTTGGCCGCTGCTCGGGATGCACGGGGTGCACCGGCCCTGGGAGGTGACCCCGTAAGGGCTAGAGGAACTGGGGACCGGAGCAGCTTTGGCAGAGCCACTGGGATGGGGATCCCTGGCTGGGGGAGTGGGGGGAGTGATGCAGGGGATTTGGGGGAACAGGGGAGTGCTGGGGAAGCGTGGCAACGAGTGAGCAATGAGGTGCAAGGGGAAAGGAAGCAAGACCTGATTGGGGCTGCTCTGAGCACCTAAGGAGCAGCTATGTCCCCAGTGGCTGACGGTGCTGTCCCCAACCCTGTCTTCAGCCCTGCTGCTGTGGGAGCCCGAGCTGTGGGCACCCCTCCCAGGGAACTCGCTCAGCACGCAGAGCAGGGCCAGAGAAAGGAGGCCTTACCCCCTCCTGGCTGGTGTCTTGGGGTGCAGGGATGACTATGGGGGTAATGGGGAAGGTGTTGCAGCCATTGCAGCACCCAGTAAATCGATGCCAAGGCTTCTCCCCAGTGTGACTGCAAACAGGACAATGCAGGGAGGACTCTTCTGGGATGACTCTGTCTCGTTTTTACCTCTCCTTTGCTACCTTCCCCTGTCACTTCTCCTTCAAGAGCTCTTCCTCCGGCTCATCTCCCTTTTCTCCTTTCTCCAGGACTCCTCTGTCCCTTCTCCTGCCTTCTGGTCCCATCTTTCTCCCTCCTCCTCTGTCACCTCCCTTGCCTCAGTGCCCCCATCCCCATCTGGAGCTTACAGATGCCCATGCATCAATGCTGCATGTGGTCAGGCCAGCTTTTCTGATCCTCCCTCACACTTAACCACACCATTGCTGACTCCCAAGGAGCAAGGAAGAGAAGTGGGTTGTTTTGCTGAGAATGGAGAAAGCCTGGAGCTGGGTGATCCAGACATCAGATGCTGTTGGACAGGGCTCAATTCCGACCCGGGATGGGAAAGCCACTTCATTGACATTGGCTTTTGCTGTCTCTGTTGGGTTAGCTCCTATGGTCTCAGCTGAGTGCTCACTAAAGGTGGTCCCCAGGCTCTGGGACTGAGCACAGACACCCCCCTGGGAGGTAGATGGGTCTCCTCTGGGTAGGTCTGGATAGGACAGACCGATGTTGATGGAGAACCTGTTATCTCTGCTTTGTGAGTGCAGAGCAGAGCACTCACAGCCTGCGGTGCCCCCACTCCAGGCCAAAGCAGGGGACAGCTCTGCAGCCAAATGTGGGGGATTCCTGGATGTGTCCTTGGTCAGCAGCAAGCTGTAAAGGTCCTGCCTGCCAACCTGACCCCCACAGCACCCCACCTCAGGCCCCTTTCTGGGTTATGCCAGCCAGGAGAACATGTGCTTCGGTGTGGTTTAGTCCTGTGCGGGATGCTGGGTTGAGGTGCCTGCCAGGACAGGGCCCCCCCGCCACCAACACACTGCTGACTGGATGAGTTCCTGCGACCGGCCCTGCCAGCCCCCTCACTCACACTTATTGGAAAAAATAATTGGACCGATTGAAGTGCGCTGTTTTACTTAACAGATAAGAAATTTCATATCTGCCCTGATTAGGGGCCAAGAGA
This sequence comes from Balearica regulorum gibbericeps, assembly GCF_011004875.1. Classification (NCBI taxonomy): domain Eukaryota; kingdom Metazoa; phylum Chordata; class Aves; order Gruiformes; family Gruidae; genus Balearica; species Balearica regulorum. Next base: position 26,454,018 of record NC_046188.1, on the reverse strand, counting down.
TACGAGCTCGCTTCAGAACCAGCAGCGGAGGCAATTTCATTTCACTGCTGCTGACAGAGGAAGAAGTTCGAGGGGCTGAGCACCGCTGCGGTTCGCTGCATTAATGTGCTGCCTCCTGCCGCAACAGGCACCTGCCTGTCCCCACATTGCCCCATGCAGTGTCCAAGCACAGCTGGCTGGCATCTGACAGCAAGCACAGTGTGGGGACTTGGGGCAGGTGCAAGATGTTCATCGTCCTGCTCAACACCTGGAAGGCAGAGGGGTCCCGAGCCCTCACTGCCTGTGCCAGCACCCCACCACTCTGCTCCTTCATCAAGAGGGCAAAACACCCAGACTGGCAAAGAAAATCAGAGTGAAGCTGAAGCCATCATGGCACACGGATCTGTTTAAGCTGGTAACAGCTTGGCTGTCACCCTGTGTCAGGCATAACACTGCTGTGATGTCTTTGGTGCCTCATCTCGGCGTGATAAAAAGTCTTCACTAGAGCTATTGCCTAAATCCCCTGGGACCGAGGTCACCACCAGTCCCCCTGCTTTCTGGCTGTCTTGCTGCCATGGGGCCACGTGAAACGGGCTGTGTCACAGCATAGACAGCTCTCGTGTACAGAGACAATCGGGACATTAACCCATGTCATGGCAGGGACACACGTGCTTGAGCACCTCTGTCCTCAGCAGTGTTCGGAGGTACCCAGTAAGTCAGTGCACTCACCAAGGGAGCTTTGTGGTGGGCTGAATTTGCCTCCCAAAGATGCTGGCTGGTGAGGAAAGTGGAGGTCCGAGAAGTCCTGTCAGCCAATGGGGCAAAGCTCAAACAGGGAAAATTTGGGCAGCTCTCCAACTCTGCAACCAAAGCTGGAGCAGGTGAGTTTGCAGGTATGAAGAGGAGGCATGAAGAGAAGGACCTTTGTCCATGCTTAGACTGAAAGGTAAGTTAGAAGGTAAAGTTACTAATTGCCATCAGCATGATGAGCTAGAGCAGGATGCTACGCTGTGCCGGGGGAAATGGCATCTGAGGTCAAGGTGGTAAAGTCAGGAGGAAATATAAATGATGGTGGGTGTGAAGTTGCTCCTTGAACACAGGGTATTCAGGGTGTAAATAGCCAGGGAGCAGGGAGGAGGAGACCCACGGGGCACTGAGGACCAGGCCACTGGTTCCCTGATGGCACGAACACTTGGCATGCAGACAGTGCTGTCAGCCTTCACGACTTCATTCAAATAAAATGTAAGAGATTGAAAATCTCCTGCGTAATGGGAGGCTTTGAAGGGGTACAGCTGAGATGAACTGGGGATGGAGGGCAGCGTGGTGATAAACACCCTCCTGCCATCAGCCAGGACCAGGCACTGGTGTTCACAGGAGGAAGCTGGGGAGATTTCGCCTCTCTTACAAAACTGATGTTGAGTTTTTAAATCAATAGCTTCACCTTCTAAAATGTTCCAGAAGAGCCTGTAACGATTTTTAATCTATTCTAAATGTCAGAACAAACAGCGTTTTCTTCTGAAAGGCTTTGCAGGCAGTGGCGCTGGGAGCCAGGTGGGCAGTGAGTGCAGCTGCTCTGCCTCTCCATCCCTCTGTTCTCGGTTACACAGCTGCCACAGCAGCCACCGCACACCCAGCCGTGGTCCTTAGCTGCTGCAAGGAGCCTTGGCCCAGGCTGTGGGCAGGACCCAGCTTTATTTCTTGGGCTATTTTCTGTTAAAGCAGGAATAGCTACAGAGAAGACCTGTGTCCTGAAGCAAAGCTTTATCACTATCTCCTGCTGCTACACATGGCTTAGTTTGGAGCAGCCATGCCCTGGGGGATGTCTCAGCTCCCCTGGAGGGAAGGATGTTAACTCTGAAGCCTGCTTTGACTTAAGGAAAAAGTCCCTGGCAGCTGTCAGGGCTGAGAGGTTCTCAGGGCACACGTCATGCTCCCACTGCCTTCCTGAAGCCACTGGTTTGGGAGTGCTGGTGTCAAGCCTGTTGAAGTGAGACAAGGCATTCCTGGGAGCGAGCTTCTTCAGAGGAGATGCTTTCAGCAGTCTTCTGGTCCCTCTGGGGATTTGCAGACAGCTCGAGTCACATCTGTTGCTTGCTTTTTTCTCTCTTACCTTTGCAGATGCATTTTCCTCACATTTCTTCCGCCAAGCCCCTCCTTCCCTCCTCGGGGCTGCAGGAGCAGAAGTGGTGAAGACCGGAAAATGCTGAATTCATGGAAATAGGTCAGAGACTCACAGGTCTCCCAGTGTGCCCAAACAGGTTATTGAGATGGCTGAGCGTTAAGCTATTTAAGCCATGAAATGATGCAGAGGGTCCTGCCTGGCACTGGCTTTGATCACCTCCCACCGTAAGGACACATCTTGTAAAGATCTGCTTTATCAAGCTGGAAACAAGCCCAGACAGCCCAGCCCTGCCTGGCATGGGCAATTGCAAACCCCCCTCCCCCAGCACATGCCCTTAGCTTCTCTAAGGTGCTGGGGGCCTGGGGTGGCAATGGGGGAGAGGGGTGTGGGCAGCTGAAGCCATACTGCAGCTGGTGCCTAGAGCAGAGGTGCCGCATGAGACCAGAGACCGGAGATCACAGCGTACACTGGTACGCTGCCGTTGTAAATGCCAATTTCCTCTTGACATCTAATCTCGCTGCTGAAAAGCATGTACGCTTGTCAATAGGCCAGGCAGGGATATAGTATTCTGTGCCTGCTCCTATCTCTCAGATCAGGAAATCATGCACTCAGGCTCTCTAAGAATCCCCTTTCAGGAATGTGATTATGCCACAAACCTCCGTGTTTCTCCTCCCCATGCTGCATGAGCCATTATAGGATGGCTCTGGCTTATTTAGCAAATCAGAGAATCATAGAACGGTTTTGGTTGGAAGGGACCTCAAAGATCATCTAGTTCCAAGCCCCCTGCCATGGGCAGGGACACCCTCCACCAGATCAGGTTGCCCAAAGCCCCATCCAACCTGGCGTTGAACGCTTCCGGAGGGGGCATCCACAGCTTCTCTGGGCAACCTGTTCCAGTGCCTCACCACCCTCATAGAGAAGAATTTCTTCTCATATCTAATCTAAATCTACCTTCTTTCAGTTTAAAGCCATCGACCCTTGCCCTATCGCTACATGCCCTTGTAAACAGTCCCTCTCCAGGTTTCTTGTAGGCCCCCTTCAGGTACTGGAAGGCTGCTATAAGGTCTCCCCGGAGCCTTCTCCTCCCTGGGCTGAACAATCCCAACTCTCAGCCTGTCTTCATAGGAGAGGTGCTCCAGCCCTCTGATCATCTTTGCGGCCTCCTCTGGATTCACTCCAACAGGTCCATGTTTTTCTTGTACTGGAGACCCCAGCGCCGGACATAGTAATATAGTTCCTTTCCCCACCATCACACACTAAAAATGATCAGGGCCCCAGTTTTCACCCCTACAGCAGAGCTGTGACTTGAGCCAAAGGCAGAGGCAGGCACAGCAACCTGTGGGTACCTGTGCCATCCTTCCCACTGCAGGCAGAGAGTTGCTGGCAGGAGTAGGGTTGGGGTGAAACCCTAAGGCAGCCACCTGAAGCTGCCCTGGGCATGGCCAGGACCTGCCCAGCCTGTGCCGAGCATCCCTGGGCAGCTCTGCTCCCCAAGCAGCTCTCCAGGTTCTGCCCGGCGCTCCTATGCTTTGGATGCCTGGGTTGTGCCCAGGAGCGCATGAAACATGTTTGGCACATGCCAAGCTTGCCTCAAAATGTAGTTTTCGGGATGCCAAACTTTTCAGTCACATTTGTTAGCAAGTTTTGTCTGAAAATGTATGGGATAATTTTTTCCTGAAAATGTCAAAACATTTTGTTTAGACATTTTCTAAATGAAGTAGCTTGGCTTTCTTTCAACATGACAGTTCCATCTCAAAGCTGACCTATCTTTTAACATTTTTTTAAAATGCTAAATAATATGAAATAATTTGGGTTTGAATTGACATTTTATTTTATTTTCTGAAAGTCCCCCCCCCAAGTTTTCCATTGGTTCAAATGGGCAGGTCTCCCCCTTCCTCCTGTCTGTGTGGGGAGGGGATGGTTAGCAGATGATGAAATCCACTCTCCTCCATGGTGCTGAGGATACAGGGAGCTCTCCTGGGACATTCCTTCCCTTCTTACTGGGGCATTGCCTTGGATACCTGTACCCCCCTCTATTGCCTGACCCCTCTCTCCCCCCCTGGGGTTTTACTCCAGTGCCCCGTTCCCCCATCCTGGGAACAGAAATGCTGCTTTCAAGGCTGTCAGTACCTCTCCAGCCCCCACACCACGTTTTCCACTAAAGCCAAAGTTTAATTTCTGACTTCATTGACTGACAATGCACCAAGAGGGGAAACGGTGCAGGCTGTGGGCAAAGAGATGTAGGCTGCGGGAGGAGGGGCCACAAAATCAGGGGTAGCATCCATTCCGTATTGGTAGCCCCCAGAGGGTGCCCCACCAGGGCAGGGGCTGCGTGGGGCTGGCTCTGGGATGCATGCAGTCCCCCAAAACCTGCCCTGCAGAGCCCCTGGGGGCTACACTCCCATCACACTCGCATGCCCTGGCCTGGCTGGAGGTTAACTGGGGCAGCCTGGGTGCTAACTACCTCCATGAGGGCCATCAGGATGTTTCTTTTCTGCTCTCACCCCACTGCTGGCCCAGGATGAGGAGAAACCTTCATTTCCCTCCATCGGCTTCCCCACGCAGCTGACACCACCGATTGCTATGGAAACCCTGGGGGATGTGGAGCAGGGGGATGCTGCCTGGCCGGGAGGCTCCTGCAGCGGGAAGGGGTCCTGCAGGAGAAGGGGTGATGTGGCAAGGCTGGGCACCTCAGCTGGGGTGAGCCCAGGGCCAAGCCTCTGTACAGAGACAGAGGATGAGCACTGGCTTGCCCTCCACATCCCACTGACACTGCGGCAGGTTCAAGGTGCTAGTTAGTGCCTACAGAGGATCCTGGGCTTTTTCTCTCTCCCTCTCTGCATCAGTCACTCGTAGCAGAAAAGCACCTCCCTCACCAGCTGGGGACTGTTGCCAGATTTCAGCTCCGCCAGCCTTTCTTCCCCAGCGATGTACAGAGGTTTTTCTTATACGTGCAGCTCAAAGGCTCTTCTGTTTCATTTCTTGTGAGGACTATCAAAGCCCTCACGAATTTTTTTTTTCCCTTCTTTTTTTTTTTTTTTAATGTTTAGCAGCTTTTAAGAGAGGTCCCAGCACAGGCAAGAGGCTCTCATCAGGCACAGGTTCTTCCTTCCCCTCCAAGCAGCAGAAAGGCAGCAGAGAGAAGTCATCTCTTAATTAGCGAGCCAGTGCTCCCCTTCCTTTCTCTCTGTGCCCAAGCCCCAGCAAAAGGCCATGAGCTTCCATCTGGGGAACCAAAATCAGCTTCTGATGATTCTGCTAGGCACACACATCTCCTAGCAGCCCCATGAAACTTTGAGGAAAACACATAACAACTTTTTTCTGCAGAGAGACCAAATTGGCTCTATCTACCCTAGGTATGTTCATAGCCCTCTTCCCTCTTAGTATCTCTTAGTTGTTAATGCAGGCAGACTCCTGCTGTGGCAAGCGCTCTTATCTCAGTATTACAGGTCATGAAGTGACATGAGCAAAGGTTGTGAGCAAGCCAGCGATGTTAAGACGAGGTTTATCTGTGTAGGCAGCCTCTGAAACAGGGCAATAACATGGCCTATACTGGGATCATCAGCCAGAAGCATATCAGAGGCACACCATATAGAGTATTTGGCTTTTAAGGACATCCAGGTTATGTTTCCTCCCTCTTTCCCCACTCTCTTTCCCTCGGGGTAAATTCTACAGAGAAAATCCTTTCCCGTGATGCACACGTGAGGCTGCTTGTGACCGAAATACCCAGCTCTGTGGTGACTCTGCTAATAAAATGGACCCCTGGGGAACCTGCCATCCCAAGGTACCGACTGGGCTGCACAGACCGGAGCCAGGGAGAGGAGACTGGTGGTCAGATCAGACCCAAGAAGCTTTAGTAAGGCAGCAGCTGACTCACCGTGCTGCCCGAGGCAGGCAAGAAGCGGGAACAAACGGAGAAGTGCTGTCTGCAGCCCTTCCCGGGGCATGCAGTGCCCCTCACACCAGTCTGGGAGAGGAGGGAGCCAGAAAGGGAGCTGCTCCCTGGCACTCGGCATCCCATTTTTATTCAAAAGGGTGGATGTCATTTTGACTCGTCCCCGAATCCTGGCTTTGATGTGACAACCTGCACAGGGAGGTACAAAAGAAAGGAGGGAGGATCTAGAAAATGCTTCTTGCCTGACCGGGGGTTTAGTTAGACTCCTATAATTAACAACTGCAGCTCTCCTAAGAAAGATCCCAGCTGATTTGCTCTGCAGCCTGCACTATCAATTTTTCTCTCACACAACCAACACACACCAAAACTCTTTCCTGTGAGGAAGGGAATGAGTATGTATAAATCAAATGCATCTGGAAAACATGAGCAGGAGGGGAGGGGGCAAAAGGAGCACAGACTCCAAAGTAAGTGACAAAAATCAGCATCCCTAGGAGGATGTGATCAGGTTCCCCTGGGCCACAAGAAGCTTGTAGGGTCAAGCGTAGCGAGCCCTTCACACCTCAGCATTAGGTAAGGAGCTTGGCAGTGAGACAGACCTCTGTGCTCAGCATAGCATACACTGTCCAAGGTGTGCCCCCATTTTTTCTTGAGGTAACTCTTTCAATAAGCTGTCCTTCTGCTAAACTACTTTGTGTTTGGACCAGCCCCAGGGGAGTTAAGACTCCCGTTTCTCCCCCCCCCCCCCGCCCCAAGCCCCAGCCTTTAGGAAGCTCTCCCAATCTGACACTTCCAGTGGTCTCATCTGCCCTGTTAAAATTATCACATCCAGAATGGATTGAGAGGACATCAACCCACGGTGCCCAGTGTATTGCAGAAGAGGGCATCTTCAAGCAGCAGAAGTCTGTTCCTCAACTCTTTACAACAGGAGCCTTTAGTCATTTGGAGAACTAGCCCTAAGCATGTAACACATTGACCGAAGCTCTCTGTGCACCCTCGCTTTTCAGATCCGCTGCCTTTCCTCCAGGCCGGTGGGGCCCAGTCCTTGAAAAGCAGGTAATTTTCCAGTCCTTTGGCAGGTCTAGTTTTCATCTCTGAAACTTTGACACTTTCTGTTTGCTGAGGGTCCTTCCCCACAGGCTGTCACCATCCAAAGCTCAGCCAGTGTAAAGCAGAGCCAGTCAGTGGCTTCGTGGATCTGGCACTCCCATGGCTGTATCTCGGGGGGACGGCCACCCAGCAGGCAAGGCCACAGGCACATACTCTGTTCAGCCCCTGCATCCCCTCGGTCTCGCTGCCCATTCCCTGTTCCTCCATCCTATTCACTTTTCTCTATACCCCATCCCTTCACCAAGTCTTGTCTTCTCAGTGACTCCCAGGTCTCACCAGGTTCTTTTGCCTCTTATGATACCTGGACAGCTGCAAGTGCCCTCCTGCTTTCTGACGGCCGCATCCATCCACAAACCCGTGCTTCTGCGGCGGCGCTGGGGGAGGCTCAGCACATACCTCCTGTTGCCTTCCACCCCTGAGCATCTCTCTGGGTTATTCCCCCTTTTCCCACACCAGCCCGTTTTGTACTTGCTCTCTCACAGTGCTGGAGCTCCATTTGATTTGCAGACAATTTTCTCCCGTGTAATTCAGCTCTGCCCTGTGAATTGGCTCTTCACTGATACGTTTTTGCTTAGCTCGAAGAGGATTAAGTAACTTCTTTCACCACAGCAGTCCTATTTCTGGCCTGTGCCTGTTATCTGGGAACATAGGACAGCGGCAGCAGGGGAAAATGTTTTATTAAGAGGCCGAGGGATCTGCCACGCAGTCCCACTGCTTCCCTGCTCCCCACTAAGCTCTTGCAGGCACTGGTAGATAAAGTTCTGCTAACAATAGCATCGCCCCGTTATTTCTGCCTTTGTCACCAAAGGCAGATACTGAATTCTCTTTTCCAAACGCTATTAGCTCTTCTCTGAAAAGTTTCTATATTTAACACCAATCTTCCAGGTCTGAAGGTTTGTGGCAAGTGTGCATGGGTAGGCAGGGAGGTGAGGGGAAGCCTGCCACGCAGCCTGTTGGACACACTGGCCAGAGCACGACCACCCTTGCCCAGATGCAGTGCAGGATGCTGGCAAGAATTCACCCTGCGTACCAAGGACAGCTTGCACGAGGGGCTGTGTCACTCCTTCGGTCAACACCTGCACAGCCGCTATGGACACAAGGGCAAGAGCCTAAAGTCACTCCAGCTGTGTATCTCTTTGAGCCACGGCAGCATGGCTACGACTGAGCCCACAGGCAACCCTCCTGATGGTTCCAGCCCACAGCACAAGCCTGCCAGCCCGCAGCGTTCTCAGCAGGACGAGCCTAGGCTGTCCCTGCTCTCAGGCTGCCATGCAGCAGGTCAGCAGGGCACACTGCTCCCCACCACAGCCGAAGGGCAGCCACTGCTTCATGCATGGAGCACGTACAGCAAACCTTCCTCTCTGCCCTCCACCACAGCACCTCATGGAGCCAAGCCAGCGCAGTCTGGCACCAGGAGCACATCCTCCAGCAAACTTCTGCCCACACAAACCATGCAGAGTTTGTCCCAGTGCTCAGCATCTCAGCTCAGGAGCGAGGACCCCACATCTCAGAGACTGTTCTCAGTGTCTTCCAAGTGGTAACTCCCAGCCAAACCCTGGCAGTGTGTCCAGGCAGTAATTCTTCCAGGGCAAAATCCTGCAAGTTCAGCAATGTACAGCGGTCTCTGGTCTTTGTTCTCCCCTCGATGAGACAACACAAACCCAGGCTGACTGACAGCTCTGTCATGTGCAATCAGCGCTGTGGTAGACTGCAGCAAGGAAAAGAGTCATGCTTCAGCAGCACCTGCCTCACCTGGCTGACCTGTTCTGAAGACCACATCTGCCTCCATGCTAACTCCTGAGCAGACAGGGCTTTATTGTCCTCTGCTTCACCACCTGTGAAAGGCTAGTGGGGCAGATGCGGAAGGAGGGCTCTACTGCATCCTGTCCATGGATGACTCTATTGCATCAGGCTAGAACAGTGCAAGACACAAGCCTTTTCCCTCAGTAACCAAGATTAGAGCGTGAATAAGAGGAATTAGCTAAAGGTCAAGCCAGATAGAACAAGAATAATGAACATGGGCTTAAGGAACAGCTGTGTGCAATTTCTCAAAGTACAGCAGATTCTGTCCTTTTTTTTGACTCAGTGGCTGGGGGAGGCAGAGATGTTAGCAGTGGCCAAGAGCACGCCTGGGCGGGGGGGGCTGCAAGACCCATCATACAGCAAACACCTGGTTTCTCTGCCCTGCACTCCCGAAGTTGCGCATTAAATGGATAAGCATTGCCTTTGATCCTTAGCTCTCTGATGGGCTCAACCTCTGGGAGCAGTCCATGCTGCCCCCCTTACAAGAAGGTCCCTCGCTCCTGAGGTTGATGTGACTTGTCCTGGCGCCTCCGGTCCCAGCAAACAAAGGGTTCTCCTCGGAGTCTTAGACCCTGTAATTAACCCTTGGCCCTTTGGACCAAAAGGAGCTGGGACACATTGACCTTTGGAACCCATTGGAAAGTTCAATTAACTTCAGGGGCCTTTTCCTGGAGCGCTAGTTGAGGAAACAAAGAGCTCAGAGAAGCGCCGGAACATTGTCATCGAATTGTTCTGAATGTCTCTATTTATAGCAGGGTGAAGGAGAGAAAGAGCTGGAGACAGTAACTCGGAGCCCCAGTGCACGGGATGGTGACAGTACTCATGGGCCGCTCTCGGCCCAAAGCCTGAGCCAGAGCAGGAAAGGAGGTAGCAGTGATCGTAGCATCTTTTCTTATTTTATTTTTTTAAGAGATGGAAGTTCCATTTTCACCACCCCACCCCCATGGTCAGAAAATGAGACCCACAGATAGAGCTGAAGATAATGGCAGGTTGCCATGGAAATGTGCATTTAGTCTCACTGTTTCCATGGCAACTGAAAGACATACCATTCGGTTCCTCTGAAGGATGCCAAAGGTAAATGAGCACTGATTAAAACAAGGGCACAAACTTGGGCTCTAATCAACCACAAAGACTAGGGCCATAAACTCTTATTGCTCAAGCAGGAAATATTAAGAGCCTTACAAGTGCTGGGAAGGCCAGAGGCAGGAAGCACTGTGCGCAAACTGCTCCCCACAGGGTGAGGAATCACAGCCTTGGAGTAACGGCCCATCTTGCTGTCATGAACAGCTTCATTTCTGTCCACGGCTGGATGCTAAACCCACCCCAAGTCCATGATCTACTGAGCTGTTTCAGTTGCAGCCTAATCCTGGAAACCATGCTGAGCAAACATATTGCTCAGAACCCAGCAAGATCCAAACTGCACCATTAATCCTATACCTAGCCCCTAACAGTGTTTGGTTCAAGGATTCATCCTCTTTAAAAAAACAAACCACCAAATAAAAAGATTACCCAAATGGAAGAGTTTGATACACTACAGGCAGCTGCAGTTTATTCTTGCCCAAGCTGTGTCTCCTTGAATTGTGGTTCTTTTACCAGGCTGGCTGACAGTCCTATCAAACACACCATTACGCGAGGTTATCCCTTTCTCTGCCACCAGTCTCTCTGGCACGTACAGCCCTTTCTGGAGGAGCATGGTGAATGCTGGGTGTGCACTTCAGCTAGTGTGCATCCTGTCACACCCTCTGCTAATGAACCCAACTGCTGTGTTTGCTACTGGAGAGAGCATGTGGTTCCATCCTCAAGCATGTGCTGTAGCAGCTCATCCTGGAAATATAGCACGCTTGCCCCGAATTCAGTAAACTCCTCTGGCTGGTCCCAGCTTAGGGTGTGAATTGTGGGGTTTATACCACTCTGTTTTTTACTTCCAGCTGCCAGTGGATGTTCAAAATGCTTGCGAGGCTGAAGACAGTTTTGATATAAAAGCAGTTGCCTTCACAGTGTGGGACACAGATAAGAGAAGCCTTCTTTCACGCACTCCTGCCTTCCTGTTATTGCCTCCTCCACCGTTCAGCAATTCCTCCCCCAGGTGCTGGATTCAGGCAAGCCAAGAAGGCAGGAAATTATACTGCTGTGTGGGGGCAGCAGAAACCCCAGTGGGTCTCATCTGGGGGGTACTGGCTCTTCACCCCTAGCTGTCTTTCTGACTCACCCAACAGCTCTGTACAGACATAGAATTTCACAAGGGAGAGGACTAAGCTCAGCAAAATTTTGCAGATGAAAATTTTGGGGTGAGAAGGCCAGTTGTTCCCCTAACATCCCTGCCTCGGCTGGCCCTCGGTGTTATAGGAGCCACTCAACCCCAGATGCTCTTTGTAGCAAGTAATACCACGCAGCAGCCCACCAAGGTGTGCATGGCATTCCCATGCATATCCCTAAACCACAAGAAAAGGGGCATGACAAAAATCTGCCATTTTTCTACTGCTGCCTGGTTTGAAGCATGGAAGGGGGACCCACAGTTAATAGGTGGTGGTAAACACCTGATTTGAAGAACAGAGCCAGTCACAGGCTGAGGATGTGCTGGGCATCTACTAACAAGTCCCTGCAGAGCTCCAACAAGCCCTCACCAAAGTGAGGATTTCTATTCCACCCTCTTCTAACCGCCCATCAGCGACACTGATGATTGCACCCTTTTCCCTTGAAGTTTCATCTTAACATAGGTTTCCATAAATATCTTTCTTGATCATTCATTCCTTGTCAGGTGGGTGAACTGAGAGAATCCTCCTTCTTCATGTGGGAGCAAAGAAAGATTTTCCACTGCAGTTTCTCATTTGCAATGAAGCAAAGGCTGCACCTCCAGCTCCGTACTCCTTTTTCTCAGTGGTTCAGCACAAGGGCTCCCACCTATCCCCACACTGTGGGCATCTCACAGGCGTGCCTTGGCAGTCCCTCACAGCCCAGGCAGAACCAAATCCCCCGTCTAATCCTCTGCACCTGTCTCTTGGCACCGCTGGTCTTGCCCCACAGCCTACTGCATGGTGCCATCTTTGCCCCCTAAGGCTATTCAGTGAACAAACCTTGACAGGTTGGGTTTTTTCTTCCACAGGAGCCAGGATCTAGCCTTTTCTGCCTACACAGCCAAAATTCACCAAGGTCACCTTCACTGCCCTCTGCTAACACGACCCTCTTTGCTGACTTCCTAGACATAGACAGAAGTTTTTGATTTCTCATGTACTGACAGACTTGTTTAAGAGTGAGGAGGACTCTGGAGGTGAGAGGCAGCCCTTTGAACCCATTCCCTATTGGGAACTGGAAGATTAGTAGCTTTGGCCAGTAGACTATAGCCGCTCCTGGGAAGCGGGACTAGGAGGCCAAGAGCAATGTCGTACAGCTGAAACCTCTCCAGCCCCTAGCAGTTTCTCTGATCTAGAGCCCACACTGCCGCAATACCAGACAAACTCGGCTCCAGCCCGACTCCAAAACAGGCAGCTGCAAAGAAACTTTTGCTCTTGCCTAGGTCCTGCACAGAGCAGATCCAACCTCACCCCATCAGAAGTCAAAATGCCCATACATGTCCAGAGCAGCGATTCCCAAGGAGTAAGGGGTCCATCTAGTGCAGTTAGAGCAGTACTGCCAGGCAGAGCAAGCTACACATGCGAGGTTCCCCTATGAGCCCAGCAACACCGCTGGTGACACTGGTGGAAACCCAAAGGCTCATCCACTGTACAGTCCCTGGGAACGAGGAGGCAAATTATCTGAAAAGGGTGGTGCTCCACATGGACAGCACTCACTTGGTTTACTTCATCAGTGCAGGCAGTGCAGGCAGGTGGAACCTGGCTAGGTTGAACAGACATGGCACATTTACATTTAGTAACAACAGTAATCCAAGATGAAGGCTGCACGCTTACAGGGGATGAAGGCAGGCTTTAGTTTAGGGAAAAAAAGCCTTGGCAGCTGCTGGTTTGCTACCTCCCCAACACTACTGCTGCACTTTTATTTCCCATAAAAGATCCTAAAAGGGACTTGACCAAGGTCAGACTGTGTGATCAAGAACAGATCTGTACTTCCTGGTTCAGAAAGCAATTCGTCATGCCAACTTTGTTTAGTTATCCCAGCTGAAAGAAATCGAGTTTATCTAATGTCTTCTACCTACACAAGCTTTTAGGTCTTACACTTTTGAAAGGCAGTTCTGGCTGACCTCACATTCAAGACCTGGAAGCATAAGGGTGGGGCCAAAACATCCTGCAAGGGTTTAGACGAGTCTTTTAATCACATCCTTTTACTTCCTTTTACAAAATGGGACAGTGCTACATCCAGCTCCCTTCGACAGCAACATAACTAGCTAGAACCTGTTGACTGCAGGAAACGGAAATGGAAAGGGCTAAACCAAAAGAGCTGCTCCTCCAAGTCCCATCCATATTCCCCACGTGACAACGTCAGAGCAGACCACATATGAACTCCTGTAACAGCTACAGATGAAACTGGAACTAGCTGGCTATCAGTTCTCTGAGTGCTAGAAATCAATAGCCAAATGAGTGCTGTACATATGCGCTGCTTATTAGTTTAGAAAGGCATTTGGGAAGCTTAACAACAAAAATGCCTGTGGCACGGAGACTTAAAAAGCTCATGGTTTGCCCTAAGCAATTTCCTTGAGACCAAAGTCATGCAGCACACCCACGCTCACGTGAGACTCAAGTCTTAGACAATTTGGTTACGATCAGATAAAACACAAGAGAGGGAACAAAGATAGCTTCACCATCTCTCCTTTCACCCAGAAGCAGATGAATCACTTTGATTTAAAAGACATCTAGTGGCAGATAAAAAACTACAGAAAACAACTATTCAAAAGGATGTTATTCTGGAAACTTCTAGATTTGCCATTACATGAGAATTTCAGAAAGGAGAGGAGCTATTTTATTCTTTCATCAAACCAGGCACAAGTTAGAGATTAAATGGTGAAGCAAGTTTTGTAAAAGATTCTCAGACAAGTAAGTCAAAAGGACTTGAGGACCTTTAAGTACTACTCCAGATCCTCCTCCGCCTGTGTCACCTGAACTTCCCTTCCTGCTGGCAAGGGAAGGCAGCAGACACACTATGAAACCCGAGAGGTTGTACGACCTAAAATTCCAAGTCAGATTTAGCTATGGCCTAGAATAGCACTGGGGGATGGAGGACAGCGTATTTTATGTTTATATATATATACAAGCTCCCCCCCCCCCCCAAACAAAAGAAATAAGCTATTAATTCTTCCTACCTCAATTTTTTAGCTTCACTTACTCTGAACAAGTAAAAACTTTCATCCCAGGCACTGACAGCAAAACCACTGTAGGTTCCAGGGACTGAGAGAAGCCTGCTGGGTAAGAGGACAGTGAAGTATCTGGAAAAGCCCACTGTGAGTTGGGGAGTGGAGAGCCAGCAACGCTGGGAGGTGTACAGGAGAGAGACCCCGAGTCCCATTCAGCTGGAAGACAAGGGATAAGCAACAGTAGCCTGAAAGAACCCAGATTCTACCCGTGTGGGAATGTATGAGCAATACCAATCAATCTCAAAGACTTTTTTTTTAGTAAGAACTTTCAATAAACACACACATATATACAGCCATCTCTTGTAGAGACAAGCGGTTAAGTGGTTCCAAGTTCAGGACAGGCTAGGCAAGTCAACCCCACCCGGCCGGGGGTTCACAAGGCGCTGCCGATGCTCCCGCGCGCGTGCTCAGGGCTACTTCATGTTTTTGAACGGAAGGCCCACAAGTCTTGGAGACAGGCTCAGTGGAGTCATGTGTAACAGCTGTGTTACAGGGTAAGGGATATGAGAGGGAGCAGCTAGGAAAAGAACAAGCAAAAACCCTCTGAAGACTGCTAGGAAGTGTCTGCAGACAGTGTCCATCCATGGGAAGTCCAATCAGAATTTGACGGAGAAGGAAGTCCCACATGAGCAACCCTTCTCTGCCTGGGGGTTGCTCACCACCTGGAAGGAGCTGCGAATCAGCTCCTGGCTGAAGTCCACCATGGAACCTTTCACAAAGGCCAGGCTGTCCACATCCACGACCACACGGGCACCACCTTGTTCAAACACCCTGCAGAAAAGGAGCATGTTTAACCATTAACTGTGCCGCAGACCTGACAGAAAAGCACAGCCTGAGCACTCTCCTTATCTCACAGGCTTCTTCTCTTCAATGCAAGATACTAACATGTCACACATGCCTTTCTTGTCACCTTTGCAAAGAACAGTCACACCTGACCACCACTACACCCCTTTGCCCTTGCCTGTCATCAGGATTGATAACTGTGTCCAAGGAAAACTTGTACTGGAATCCAGAGCAGCCACCTCCTTCCACCTGTAGCCTGAGAAACTCTGAGCCTTCTGTGATCTCCAGCAGCCTCTGCAAAGAAGAAAAGGAATGGGATTAAAAAACCTGATGAACAAACTGGCAAACACTCAAATGCCTGCCCTATGCGCCCAGGGCAGGCCAGGCAGTTTGGAATCCCTCCTAGAGGCACCGAGCTGCCTCCCGGGGTCCCCACCTTCACGCAGCTCTCGCTGAGGAAGACCTGTCCCTCGCTGGGGTCGCTCTCCGTCGGGCCCGGCTGGGAGAAGGACGATGCCCACCGCAGCGGGCGACCAACTGCACAGGCAGGACCCGGCGGGGGCCTCGGCAGCGTTCGTGCTCGGCACAGCGGAGCGGGACACCAGCTGCCTCAGGGAGAGGGGAGGAAAGGGGGAGTCTCAGAGGCGACCCCGTCGAGGGCAGCCGGCCCGACCCCTCGCTGGGCGGCGCGCTCGGCCCCCACCCCCGCAGCCGCCACCCCCTGCCGCAGATCGGCGACATACGGGGACACTCGACACCCCTCGATGGGCCAACGGGACCGAACGGCCCCACCGCCGCCGCGGAGCGGTACCTCGTCCGGACTCCCAGCGCCAACCTCCACCAGCGCCCCAGTGCCCCCGGCGCCGCCATGCTACCCCTCACGCCCGCCCCAGCGCCCCGCCCATTGGCTGCCCGCCGCTTCCGGTGAGGGCTGCCATGGCGCCCGCCGAGGCGGAAGTGCCGAGCCGGCGGGCGTTGCTAGGTAACGCGCTGCTCGCCCCACCGGGCCGGGGATATCTCCGCCGTGCGGTGCGGTGTGTCCCTGGAGGCAGCGTCCCTCCGCGGGCAGAGCTGGGCTGCTGGCTCCGTAGAGCCAGCAAAGCTGCTGGAGCTTTGCACAAAAGCCCGAAGCCGCTTTTTGTCCTTGGGAGTGTTTGCTTCCACAAGTGGCGATGCTCACGGGTGGAAATAAACAGCAATAAAGCAACAGAGAGTGATAAAATAAATAACCCGGCGCTCTCCAGTAGAGCGTGTTTACTGTGGAATTAGCTGTGAGGGTTGTTTATTCTGAGCAGTACCCAGGGACCCTAAGAGGGATCAAGATGCTGTCACAGGGGGGTTGGGCGAGCAAAGGGGCAAACACGGGGCCTGGGCTGAAGGGGTTTAGGGCTTCTCCCTAGTCCTGGCTTTTCTGCTTCATTCCCCTTGTGGGGCCTACGACACCAGGCAGGCCCAGCGGCTGCCCCTATAGCTTCCCCGGGGCACATTCCCCTCCATGTTTTAACCTCTTGATCATCTGGCATGTGACAGCCATCTGGCTGGTCACTCAGACGCACCCGGGGTTAAAAGAGTCGTAATCTCTTTCTTCATCGTGTTTCTGGGGGAGGAATCCAGTTCCTCACCTCCGGCCAGGCTTGCAGAGAGTCACAGAGTCGGATGGCGGAGGAAAACCAGTCATCCCAGCGGGAGGGGGTGATTTACCATCAGGGGACCTCGGGACCCTGTGATGGTTTGCTTTCTCACCATTCCACTCCAAGCAAGGGGATGCTTTTGCGACCACGTGCTTTTGCTTATTTGTCCCACCCCGAGCATGTAAATAAAGACTGGTTTGAGCTGCTTACTTTTGCTTGCTCTTAGCTTAACTTTAACAATGTTAGGATAAAGCCAGGAAAGTATCACAGGCAGGGTCCCAGGGGGGCTGGTATTAATGCAGGTACCTGCAATGGTTGATGAATGCTCAATCAGGCATACACGAACACTTAATGTTTAAAAAAAAAAAAAAAGAAATATTGGGGTGTTTCTCCAGTTATTATCAATGTGGTGTCCCAAAAGCAGATGACTTTGGAGGAGCAAATCAAGAACTCCTGGGAGGAAAAGGCAGAGGATGGCCATGGCTGCTTTCCATATCGCACCGGCTTTCCTGCTCTCTCCTGCGGGGTGTATTAGACCTATCCCACCGCATTTCCCCATGCTGTGACTGCATTCACTGTGAACACTGCTTGGAGGATGGATATAGCCCCCAAAACCAGACACTCTTTCTAATTGCCTTCATTTTTACCAGTGTTAAGTGTCAGAAGTGTTACAAGTACCTTCAAGGTGCCTTAGGGTTGTTGCTCAGATGGTTATTGCAAGATGAAAGAATGAGAAAGAAGTCAGCTGGCCTCACTCAGACTTAATTTAATCTAATTAATAATCCACTAGGGTGAGGAGTCACTCAGGTGTTGGGGGGTGATTTTTTTGAGCAGTTAAGAGAGGTGGGTGTAACTATGGAGAACAGCTATTTCTTTGTACCTCTTCCTAGCTGTGTTTTTCCTTCTGCTAGCTATGTGGTATGGTGGTGTTTTTCTCTCATCCAGAGTTACAGTCTAGGTTTTCTTCCTTCCTTGGCTGTGATTTTGCTGGTCAGCTTGTTCCTGATAGCTTGATGTAATCTGGTTTTAGGTTTGGTTGTGTTTTGTTTTCCCCTTCTTGTTCTTGTCTGTGGTATCTGGGTTTGGGGAGTTCTTTTAGCTCTTTTTAAGTGCACTGTATTGAAGAGATTTGACTGAATTCTCTAGATATCTTGCTCTATTCTCCTCTGCAATGTGTATGCTTAAATCATCTTTTATCTGTTTTGGTGGAAAACTGAACATGTTTCAGTGATTCAGAAACTGGTGATAATAAAATCTCTGGTGTGGTGTTGAACATGAGTGGCTTGTGGTACATTTTGGTGTGAATTCTGATGATCTGTAGCAAAAGGAGCATGTTCTAGTTGAAAACAGTAAAATTGATTAGTCCCTGTGTGTGGATTTTCTTGAGAATCTGCATTCTGTGTTCACTGCTGCTGTAGTGCCTGCAGGTGTATCTGTTTATGGAGCTGTGCTGTGACAGGGATTTGCACTTATTGGGTGTAGCTAGCTCATAAAGTGGAACTGTAGACTTTTTCCTCATGTAATAGAGTTAGTTGGATTACAGAAATGAAGAACTTGAGTATCAGTCTTGCTGGAAAGAATTTATCTGTTAGCTTTTCTCCTGGTGTTTCTGCATCTTAGCACACACTTCCCTGATGTTGGTAATCTGGGAGGAGCCCTGTCTGTAAAATAATGAGACCAGCATAAAGTTGAATTGAGTCTTTCTGAAGTATTTTGGTGAAATGTTGTGGTCCAAGGTGACCTGGAGGCTCACATCTTGTATCATATGTTGAAAGGGGCATGTTCCTAAAAGTAAGGTCGGTCAGGCTGATGATGGTTATGCTGCCCTGGGGAATTTCAGCTTTCGTGCTGTTATTGCAAAACTGGTATGATGGTAATATGCGATACTAGCTAAAAACCTTGGGCAGAAGGTTTCTGCTGCTTTCTTGAGTAAAGGCCTTGGCTGTAGTTTTACAAACTTATGCTTATTGGGCTTTTTATTAATCCAGTGTTGGGGGTGAATAGACATGTTAATTCTGATGCTAGATTCAAGAATTTTTAGTTCAAAGCCTTTGAAATACACATAGACATGTATGTATGTAGTCACTGCCACTGTGCAAAAGCATCTGCAAAGCGAAGCCATCTGGCGAGCCGTTTCATGGGGAGGCATCCCAATTTAGTGTACTGTGGAACTCGCTCCTGAGCGTGACACTGCTTACTCTGTGAACATGCGACTGTAGTTTATGGTGTTGCTCTGACCTGACCACACTTGTGTTCCCAGTGGTCAGATAGGCAGCTTTGTTTACCATCTGTAAAACTTGAAGGATGGGGAGAAGGAAAGCCTTTCTAAGGGCATGAGTTCTTGTGTACAAGGAAAAGACTTTATGTGGATCAGTTATGAAGAGTGCTAGGTGGGCTTAAATATATGGCTTAGTCTCGGCAGGGTCTTTTGGGGTTGGTTGTTGGTTTGGGGTGTTCTTGGTTTGGTTTTGTGTTTTTTTTTATAGGGCTGCTGTAAGCAGGTCTACTTGCTTGAGGCCTCTGCAAACTGAATGCTTATTCAGAATCTTAAAATAAAAGCCCTGGTCTCCTTTCTGAAGGAAGGGATCCTCTCTTTTTTTTTATTTTTTTCTTGAAGAGCTTCAGTGCTCAGCAGAGAAATGCACGAGAGCAAGTCCTGCTCGGTCCTGCTAATGCTCCTGGGATTTCTGCCTGGGCGAAGCATGGGGGTTTCACCTCTGAGTCACTTGGCAGCGCAGCTGAAGCTGAGTAGGCAGACAGACACCTTACTGGGACAGAGGTCTGAAGGGGAGAAGCTGTGTCAGCTCTGCCGCGTTCCTACCAAATCAGCGCTCACGTGCCTTTATCTCTATTATGTTCCTGACATGACCCTGTTAGGGGTAATGCTTGCCACCATGCAAAATTGGTGAGAAGCTGTAAACTTTAGCTTGGGTCAAAGGCTTGCTGAAGTGTCTTAAACATCCTCTGGTTTGTCTCAGCATCCGTGGCACAAAGCTGGGAGTCTCCAGCGTTTCACAAATTAAGAGAAGCAAGACTAACTTGTATGTGCTGTGAAAGGCGGCAACCACAGCAACGACTTAGATGTAACCCTTGGCACTCGGGTTACGGAGACAGCTTTCGACATGCAGAATGCGAGGTTTTGTCTATTTTTCTCCCCTCTCACGATTGGCAGTGGAGGAACTTCCCAGCCCATCGCGCTGGCCCTGCCTGAGCGTGTCCCCCAGCCGCTGCCCTTTAGCGCTGAATGCACCGGGGCACCCCAGGAGTGGGGATCCCCAGTAGCAGTGCTACTAGAGAGGGCGTCTGTCTGTCCAAGCGCTGTAGTTCCAGCCCGCCTCGTCCTGTCCCCTCCTGTACCGGAGGAGTCACGGCGGTGTATCCGCTGCCCTTTTCCAGGCTGCCCCCTGCCCTCGGCCGCTGCTCCGCTCCCCGCCCCGGGGGCAGCAGGGGAGCGCGGTCCAGCCTCAGCCGGCTCTGAGGACACCCCCGGCAGGTGCAATACAGCAGCCCCCCCACCCCCGTCCCGGTACGACGGACGGGGCTGCCCCAGCGGAGCCCCCGCCCCCGGCCCGGCCCCGCGGGCGGGGCGCGCCCCAGCTGACCGGCGGGCGGGGCCGCCGCGCTCATGTGACGCCGCGGAGCCGCTGCCGCCGCCGCCGCCGTTGGAGCTCCCGCCGCCATGGTGCTGTGCCCGCTCGCTTTGCTCCTGGCGCTGGGCGCCACCGTCCTGGCCGAGCCCCTCCGCTTCGTCGACTGCGGTAAGGGGCTCGGGGCGGTGGGGAGAGGGTACGGGGATGCGGGGGGGGGGGTGTGTCACCGTGCGGAGAAGGCCCGGTAATCCCGGCTGTTTCTTACAGGTTCCAAAGACGGCAGCATCCAAGAGGTGAACGTGAGCCCCTGCCCCACGCAGCCCTGTCTGCTCCATAAGGGAACATCCTACAGCATCAACGTCACCTTTGCCAGCAGTAAGCATCGCTTCCCCAGCTGGAGTGCCTGGGGGTGGGGGGGGTGCGGGTGGGCAGGGGGGGAGGTGATCACCTCTGTGTCCCACTGCTTGGAGAGGAGTGGGGAGGGGTGGCTGGAGAGGGGTCTGGGTGGGAAGAAGTGGCTGGGGAGGAAGAGCATCCCTTAGTTGTGTTCTTGTAGCCTCCAGGGTATGCAGAGGGGAGGGCGTAAGGTAGAAACGTGTTCCCTGCTTTGGTGTCATGCTCATGCTTCTCCGTATTCTGCAGAGATCGAGAGCCAGGGCAGCAAAGCGAGGGTGTACGGTGAGATGCTGCATGTGGACATACCCTTTCCCATTCCTGAGCCTGATGGATGCAAGTCTGGAATCCAGTGCCCCATTCAGAAGGGCCATTCCTACAGCTACCTGAATAAACTCCCTGTGAAGAGCGAGTACCCCAGTGTAAGTAAGCGGGCAGCTAGTCTGCTCCTCAGAGCTACCCATCCTTCCTGGGGCAGTCCCACCACCTGCCTTTAAGGAAGGACACCTTGTCCTGTGTTGGTGGGGAAAAGCTTAGAAGACTCCTTGGACTATCTGGTGGCACTTCTACTGTGAGTGTGACTCTCATTTCAAGTTCTCACTTTGGGACAGACCCAGCAGAGGAAGCAGCCTGCCTCCAGCTGATGAGAAGTGCCTTCAGCTGCCCAAGTATCCTCCTGTACTATGCCTCCCTGCAGAGCCTGCTGCATTCAGCCAAATGCTTCCAAACTGGGGGTGCTCAGATCCAAAGTGCAGTTCAGCTGGGAGGTTGCAGGGTGTTTCCATTCTTTCCTTACTCAGAGTGGAGATCTGAGTGCAGTGTGTGGAGGTCTCTTGCATCACGTAACAGAACCCTCCATCCATCCATGTAAGATACTCCAGCAGTCACTGCATGAGCGTAGCCCACCTACTGCAGTGGGGCAATGTCCCACCTCAGTCCTCTTTGTGCAGAGCTCCCAGGACCTCTTTGCACCGCACAAGTGATAGCTCCTCTCTGTGTCCTTGCTTTAAGGTTTCCTGAACACTCTCATTTCCCTCTGCTCTTCTCTCTTTCAGATTAAACTGATTGTGAAGTGGGAGCTGGTGGATGACCAGGACCAGATGTTGTTCTGCTGGAAGATACCAGTACAGATCACCAGCTGAGGAGTCCTGCCATTAGTAGGGCTTGGGGAGGGGAAAAACAGAAGAGAACACAGGCCAAATTCTTTTTATATAATAAGCATTTCTTACTGCTTTCTTCAGCCTCTGAGCAGCGAGTACTGCATTCCTGCAAGGTCAGCCATGGGCAGAGGGCTCTTGCCCTGTCTAGAGCCCCCCAGGGTGTTCTCACAGCAGCTCAAGGGGGAGCGGTGTCTGCTGTAGGAGTGACTGAGCATCATCCTCCACCCGCTTTGCAGAGGCACTTTAGTTGTTTGAAATAGAGCTGTCTGTCCTTGCAAAGGAATTTCTCTGTGACGAACCTGGTTAGTATTTGAGCTGCTACCTGGTAACCCTTCAGTGCCTCTTCTAGAATGCCAGCTGCATCCACCCTCCTGCACTTCTGCTCTGTCGTGACCAGGCTGCCCCTGGGATCTGCGTTTGCCATCCATGCAGCTGAAGGAGAAGCGATTTCCTGAGCTGACAGCCTGCTCTGTCCTGGGCCCCTGCTCAAGCCAGCAGGACTGCAGCTGAGAAACTTCCTTTTTGTGGATGCAAAGCTAAATGGCGTTCAACATCTCTGCAGGGATGATTCTTTCTCTAACCAATTGTTTGCACTACTACTAACTTGGAGCTGCTGGGAGCTCCTGAATCTCTTTTTATAACTTTTCTTTTAATAAAGGCTAGACAAAATCTGCTTGTATTGTCTTCTGTGAGTGGAGAGGAACAGGAGGAAAAACAGAGAGGCTGAGCATCTGCTAGTTGGGGTTGGGCTGGTCTTATTTCTCAGCTGAAGGCATGGGTGGAGGTGGTATGCTGGCCTGAGCGTGGGTGAACTGTGAGCAGCCAGGCATCTCTGCTGCTGGCTGCCAGGGAGTGCAGCTGGCAGTGTCTGCCTGTGCTCCTGCCTTGCTTGTCCTGGGCTGGCCTGAAATTGTGCAAAGGCTCCCTGAGGAGGTGGTGGTGTAGCATGGCCTTGCTTGCTGCAGCACAGGTAATGGCCTTTCTAGTGGGGGCTCTGGGGCTGGAAAAGCAGCTTCCAGACCTGCCCAAAGGCTCTTGCCAAATGCAGAAGCCTATGTGCTCTCACAGTTAAACTGCAGCTTGCTCATGTGTGAACAAGGCAGGTTGTAAGAGGCTGTAACCACTGTGCTGTCTGTGGGGACTGGAGGTGACTCCTGTGACTAGCACTGGGCTGGGGAGATAAGCAAGTATTCGGCCTGGCAAGGATGTCTGCTCTGGCTCAGGAGCAGGAGGAGGCTGGGTGCCAGCATGTGAGGGGTAAAAATTGGCTTATGAGAGTGGGGGGGCCTTGCCAGGCTGAATTTACAAGGAGGATGTGGCTCTGGTACCCCTTGGCAGAGGCAAGACAAGCACAGTTCTGACCAGCCCCAGTGTCTTGAGCCACAGGGGCCCAAAATAAATGTTTTATTTAACAACATGAGAGAAGTTTCCAGCAGACTTGGTTAAAAAAAAAAAGTCACCAACAACTTTACAGAAAGGAAGCTGGACCTGCCCCCCCCCCCCCCCCCCCAGCCAGCTAGTGCTGGCATGAAGGCGAAGTGTGGGGCTAAGGGATGTGCCAGGGCTGGCTGCAGGGAGAGCTGGCCCTGGGGCTCCTCCGGCCTTTTCCCCATGCCCCAAGGTTAGACAGCAGCTTTAGAAAGCTGCGGTTGACCACCCCTCAAAGCTCTGGCCAGGGGGCTGGATGCTTCATGAGGAATGGGGCCAGCACCTGTGGTGTGGGTGAGGCTAGTTGCTAGGTCAGTGCAGCAGTGACGGGGAGGTGAACCCCCTTTCTCGGAAGGGCAAGGGGAGGAGGCACGGCGGGGGAAGGCGTCCCGTGAGCCTCCACAGCATGGGGTGATGTGATGGGTGCTGGGGGCCAGGATGGGCTCTGCTGTGGCAGGAGCAGGGGCTGGCTGGGCGGAGGGGGGTGCAGAGGCTGGGAGCTCAGCCCTGGCCTGCAGAGAGAGGTGGCAGGGAAGTTGTGCGCTTCAGAGGGGAAGGAGGAAGAGCCTCGAATTACCCACAGCCCTGGGGGGCCTTTCTCTGTGCTCCCGGGTCCTGGGTGCCAGAGTCACGTGCTGGAGGGGAGCACCCTCACCCCTGCTTCCCTAGAGCTACACTGCTGCTGGGCTCTGGGCTGTCTGGGGCACACAGTGGTGGGACCGGGCCAGGGCCACATAGCCCGGCGAGCAGTGGCAGCGGTAGGAGCCCTCCGTGTTCTCACAGGTGCCGCCTCGGCACAGGGGCTCAGGGCTGCCGACCTCCTCGCACTCGTTGATGTCTGCAAGGAGAGGACAGGGGTGAGCTGGTGGCGCAGCGAGCAGTCCCAGCCCGCAGCCAACATCTCCCTGTTCTCCTGCCACCCACCCAGCCCTTCCCCACAGATGCCCCATGCCCTCCACCCCCCAGCACCTCCAGGATGCCCACTGGGACCCCCCCCCCCCCAGCCTCCCACGCTCCTCAGCGCATCCACAGATCCCTCTCAGTCCCCGAGGGTGATATCCCCAGCATTTGGCATTCCCCAGCAGAGGAGGGAGCCCCTCCCCCTGCCAGCAATGCACACCAGATAAGGCCTCCCCCCCCTTGCTTTGCAGCTGATGACACCCCCCGGGTTAGCACCTTCCTGCTATTGAGTTGTGCTAGCTAAGATCTCAGAGAAAGGCATGTCCAGCCTTGGAAAACGCCCTTTCCTCATCTGACAAGGCCGAGGAGGCAGATGATGGTGGCCCTGAGAGGCCGATTATCACCTCCAGGACCAGAACACAGAGGGACCTCGTGCTGTGCAAACAAGGGCTTGTTTTATTAACCCGCAAACTGTGCCAAAGGGCTCATTCGGCCGGCTCACCGCTGGGCTAGAGCGTGCATGCAAGTTTTACAGCAGCTGCCCCGCTGCAACGGGTCTGCTCTGCTAAATGCACTTCCCTGGACACCCTGCCTGAGCTACCCCAATTTGTGGTGGGATCACCAGTTGGGCAGAGCATCCTGTGCATGCCAGAGCCCTTGTTTGCAACCACAGGACCTCCAGAGCCCAAATCCTCACCTGCCAAGACAGGTCTGAGCCCTCTGACCACAAACCCCAGCCTCACCCCCTGCACATCACCAGGGAGTGGGAGTGGGGAGCAGCTGATGGGTTTGGCTGGCCACCCAAGGGAGAGCAAAGGCCCCGGCAGTGACCGATGGACCCCAGGAGGACTGAAGAGCTCTCCCACCCCAGGGACCTCGGGTTATCCCTGGCACAGGTGGAAGGGGCCATCTGGCAAGGAAAGGGAAGTGCAACCCCAGGGAGGGAAGCTGAAAGCAAAACCTCCAGGTCCAGTGGGAGGAAGCACAGCAGTCATGGGGAAAAGGAGAGGGGAAACGTGAGATGGAAGAGCTTGGGGAACAAGGCAGCCTTCGTAACGCAGCCAAAGCAATGGCTGAATGGGCACCGTGGACTTGGGCTAACCCTCAGGACCAGAACATCACCATGGATGGGATGGACTTGCTCAGAAGCCCGAGGAGGCAGCACTTCAAGGGAGAGCAGTCCCCAGAGGCACTCCACAGGCTGGGAAGCAGGTGGAGGCAGCCTCATTGGGGGCTCCAGGGAAAGGTAAAAGGGGGAAGAGCAGGCAGGCTGGGCTGGCTGTGGACCACCAAATTGGGAGGAGGAGTAAACCAAGGGTACTTTAGCCCAGAAACACCTAAAAGCCAGAAGCAGTACAGTAGCACTAGCAGTGTCCACCAAGCCTTGGAGCCTGCCTACTCAGGCAGGGGTGGGGGCAGGAAGCCCATCCTGCAGGGCAAGGGCAAGCTGTCCCCAACGGGAGGTGAGAGGGGAAGCACTGCAGCAGCTGCAGGAGTACTCTAAAGGCCTGAAGTCAGCAAGGTGAAAACATGGGGATGAATAAGCACCACGCAGGAGAACTGAAGGGGAGAAAAAAAAAAGAGACTGGCTCCAGTATAAAATGAGTGTTAGTTAGGCCAGGACACGAAAAGCAACAAGCAAAGGCTCCATAAATACGTTAGCAGGAAACAATGGGGAATGTCAGTCTGGTCCTTATCGGCAGAGGAAACAAAAGCCAGCCAACGCCGAGTTGGCTGGAGCAGCTAACATGGGCTTTGTTCCAGCCATCACAAAAATGCTGGTGGTGACTGGATAGAGTGCGGACCATGTTTGAAATATTTAAATGACGGTGCAGGAGCACAGGGAGGGAAAGGCCATACTGTGATGGAGAGGTTCAACAATCAGATAGATAAAGCTAAAGGCCTGCTGCGACTCATCTTCAAATACTTAATGCTCCTGCAGTCCCTGAAAAGTGGGCAGTTCTCTCTGAGATGGAGGATAAAGGAAGTCTCAGTGATCCAAGGAAGGGTAAATCTGGTAACTATCTTCAAAAACAGAGAAGGGAGAATCCAGAATTACAGACTGCTCACCACCAGTCCCTTAAGCAGAACAGGTTTGTGAGTGATTAGGTCATAACCCTCCAAAGGATATCAAGGGTCATTAAATAGTTGGTGGAGATCTGTTAAGGCCTGATTACGTTAAGCCAATCTGGTTCCCTACCCTGACCTGATAACTGGTCTGTCAGATAAGGGAGAAGCAGTGGATATGATGTGCCTTGGCCATGGTGAGGATTTCAACACGCTCTCACATGACACACTCGAACGGACTGAGAAAATACAGTCTAGGTGAAACTGCAGCAATTGCACAATGGGCTGCAAAGCTGCACTCCAAAGATAATTAGCAATACCTACCTGTTACAATAAAAGCCATTTAAAGCATAGCCTGCAGGCGTCTGTCCTGACCCCTACTCCATCCAAATGTTGTCATTAAGGTGGATGAAGGAAGACTCCCCATGCTTATAAAATGTATGTGTGTGATGCCAGGCTGCAAGCACTTTGCAGGGTTCAGACTCATTCTGATCATGCAGAGAAGCGGTCCAAAATCAACCAGACAAAATTCACTGAAGGCAAAGCACTGTGGCCAAGGAAAGGGAAACAGAGTGCACAAATGCAGAAAGGGGAGTAGCAGTTCAGGCAGCTGTTCTGCCCAGCAGCATTTGGGGAGGCAAACACCACAGGTTCTGTATGAAGAAGCTGCATGATCGTGTCGTGCAATAAGGATGCTGGGAGCTGGAGTAAGTGCTGTGCCTAAGGAAAAAGAGGGTCTTCATCTGCTCTGTTGAGTGCCTGGGCCCTCAGCTGGCTTGGGGCACTGTGCAAAGGATGGAGCCGTGGCATAGGAATGTAGCAGAAATACAGAGAGAAGCTTTAGAGACCGTGTCTCATAGGGCAGGGTGGAAAGTGGGGAATTTCACCAAGGCAGTGGTGAATGTAGAGGAAAGTAAGTAGGAATAGAGTGACAGTGACCTGTGATGCACAAGAGTGTATGCAAAGAAGGGAGCGATCAGCTGCTCCCCGCGATGCCCTGAGGTGCCCCATTTCAGCTGCCAGCAGAAAGCGGCCGGCTGAACCTCCGGGACGGTCCTCCCAGCCCCGTGGGACGGAAGCACCAGGGAGAGTGGGGACTCCGCCGGCAGCTGTCCCGGCCAGCACCGCTAGAGAGCGGCAGCCGCCAAGCGATGCGGGGGCAGGGCTGCCCGCACAGCCCCCGGCCTGGCCCCGGCCGCCACTCACCCACGCAGGCCATGCGGGTCATGTCCAGCTGGAAGCCGTCAAAGCAGTCGCAGGTGTAGCCCTCCCGGACACGCACGCAGCGCCCGTTCTCACAGCCATTGAGGATCCCGCACTCCTCAGCCTGCAGCCCCTCGAAGCCCTCGTAGAGGCCTGGAAGGTGGCAAGGCGGTGTCAGAGCAGGGCCACCCTCCGTCCAGCCGCAGAGGGGACGTCGGACATGTGGCGAGACGGTGCTAGTGGGGCCGGGACTGACTCAGAGCAGCCAGGAGCTGAGCTTGTTCCAAGCCTGGAGCATCCTGGCCAGAGCGGGAGCTGCCAGGCAGTCCCCATGGACACAGGCTGGGTGGGAGGGCATCTCCCTGTCTCCCAGTACTCACCAGTTTGGCTGGGCAGGTAGCGGGGTGGGGACCGCCCTGAGCCATGGTGGAGAGGGCTGCCACGAAACTCGCTGTTGAGTTCCCTCCGAGGGAAACCAGCATCGGGGTTTCCATACTCAGACTCCAGGTAGTTGTAGTAGGGGCCCATATCTGGGCTGGGAAGGCCATAGTGGGGGTCTTCCAAGCCTGGTCCGTACTCATACCTAGGTCTTTCTCGGAGCTCAGCCCCTCTCTCACTGTCTTCACTGGCCCCATTACACAGGAAAGCAAAATCAGCTGCAAGTGGGGAGAGAAAAGGAAGTGTCAGTACAGCCTGGCTCAAGAGAGGTAGGTCTGCTATGGCCAGAGAGGGTGCATCCACACCGGGGCCAGGAGAGCCAGGCCTGTGTTCAATGGCCTCCAAAGCTGCAGCTCTGTAGTTTGCTGGTGGGACCTCATCTGCAAGAAGACCAGCTCCTGTCCAGGGCCAGCAAGTCCTCGAGCAGTGAGAACCCCAGTTCCCAGTATGCTCCCATCCTAGGCTGCCACCACCACACCTCACCTAAACTAAGCAGGAGCAGCGAGATGCACAGAGCAACTCTCCCCTTAAATACCTCGGACTCATTGCAAACCAGTTTCAGGTACCTCCTACCCTCTGGTGCCCTGAAGAAGTGGAGGGTTCACCCACTCCTTGGACTGGCTTTGGCAATTCAGACAACAAGAGGAGCCCTCGCTGCAGTCATACATGGCTGACCCTGCATGGCATGACCGGCAGCAGCCCAGCCCATCCCCACCTCTGCCAGGGGATGCTTGCCCACGCTGCCCCGCTCACCGGAGGACCTGTGCGGGCAGAGTGCGCAGTTCTGGCCCCAGGCTTCGCCGAGCCGGCAGCAGCACTCAGTGTACGTGGTTTGCTCGCCGTGCAGCAGGTCTTGGCAGATGTAGTCGGCGACAGTCTGCCAGCAGACGTCCAGGTGGATTTCATACTCCTCTGGGGCATCTGTGAGCAGCACGAGCAAAGGATGCCATGAAAGCCATTCAGAAAACCACCCACCTTGTCCTGAGAGGGACAACCCTGGCTGCACACTGTGCTGTTGCTGGCACCCCTCAGCCTGACACTGAGCCCCCACCTACTGCTCCCTCCCAGCCATGGGGTGAAGGTGCGCTGTGGCAGGGGTTCAGGCTCACCTGCCCGGCTAGAGAGGTTCACACACCGGTTGCCGGTGGCATCCAGCACAAGCGGGAGGCTGCAGAAGCAGTGGTAGGAGCCGTCCGTGTTCAGACACTCACCGTTGATGCAGTACACTTCATTTTGACACTCGTCCTGGTCTGCCCACACACAAGGACCAAGCAACATTTCAGGTTGGCAGACATGGGTAATGCGACCCTTTCCCTGCCCAAACAGGAACCCCCGGGACTCCTGCCACCTCCTTTTTGCCCAGGAGGGTCCTGGGAAGCCTGTCGCCCAGACCTGGCCCTGTAGTGTGGGTAGCAGGGACAACTCTGGGCGCAGCAGCACGGCTGTCCCTCTGTGCACAGCGGGGTGCCCACTGCTCTTTGAGGCCACCTTACCAACACACTCAAGCCGGCTGGAGTCATAGAAGTAGCCTGTATGGCAGAAGCACTTGTAGCCCGGCACCGTGTTCAAACACTGTCCATTGCGGCAGAACTCGGAGCCAAATATCTCACACTCGTCCATGTCTGAGAGAGGGATGGAGGGAGGGAGAGAGAGTGTCTCAGGGAGCAGAGCCGTGGAAGCAAGGCAGGCTGGGTGCTGCACCCGCAGAAAGCCGGCACAGCACCTTGGCCTGGATTACTGGCAGGTCCCTGAGCGAGCCCCCTGCCTCTCCCATGAGCCTCATGCCTGGGAGCAGGGGGGGAAGCACCCACAGGCAGAGCAGGAGGAGGGATGACTGGGAACAGGATACTTTCACAAATAGGAAATTCATGTGTGTTTTTGGAAGGTCAAGAACACAACCCCCTGCAGGTGAAGTGCCAAAGACTGAACCAGCCAGCCACTGGGAGATCGGTAACTCAAAGGATTGCATCTTACTGGACCCCATCCCTGGTTTGAAATGGGCATGGGAGATTTACACTAAGAAAGAATCACTGCCAGCAGTGAGGCAGGACTGGAGGAAGGGGCACTTCCAGCTCAGTGATACTGGCAATCTGGGATTTCTCTGGATGGAGGAAAGCAGCAGCAGGATGTTAGCATCCCCCACCACAGCCCCAAGGAGATATTTCTGTGGATGCATCTCCACGCAGGGCTTTGCACAGCGCCCTCCCTCTTCACCCTGGAAGAAATGAGAGAAAATGGTGCTAGTACCTGTGAAAGAGACTTTTCCTGAGAGCAGATCTTCCTGGGGAACATAGCCCTTCCCGAGAGGGCAGATCTCTTGGTACTCCACTGGCCAGGAGGCAGATGCCAAGGCGAGATGGGGAGAAAAGAAACAGCTTGTTAGTGCAGCCAGGGTGGAACTGGCGGGCAGAGCACTGGCCTGGTGTGGTGGGGCCACAGTCCTACCTGTGCCTGGGATGGGGCAGGGGTAAGTCTCACAGTTGTCACCCCAGGCTGCCCCCACAGTACAGCAGCACTCCTCCTTGGTGATATTCTTGGCCAGGACACTGTCACACAGGTGAACGTCGCTGATGTGGTAGTAGCACTGCTTGCGCTCTGCACTGTCAGAGAGGTGGGCTGCGTGTGTCTTGGGGCCCTCTAGAAGACAGCAGAGCAGGGACGGGATGGGGTCCTTGGCACCCCAACGCAGCATCCCACACCTAGGAGGTCCCAGAGCACACCCACCAGTGGCAGCATGACCTTCCCAGGTCCCCACTTTCAGGCTCCTCAGCTCTGTCCAGACAAAAGCTTGCCCATGCCTGCATGGGCTTGTACAGCCCTGGCAGCCCCTCAGCTTTATCTGACCCCAGCCAGGGCTACCATGCTCCTGCTCTAGCTGCCACCCATGCCTCTGTCCTCGCTGCCTACTCACCCATGGCTGCTCGGGGCTGGCACTGCCCTGCCTCTGTGTCATACTCCTCGTGGTCGCTGGGGCAGAGGCAAAGGAAGGATCCCTCCACGTTCTCGCAGAGTGCGGTCCCGCACACGGCAACCATCAGCTCGCACTCATTCACATCTGCAAAGCAAGGGGCGGCGGTGGCAGCTGGAGCCCTGCCTCTGCGTGGGCAGCCTGTGCATGATCTGCAGCATGGGGTCACCCTTCAGCAGGGAGACAGAAACTGCTAGGGATGAGCTGAGAGCTCTGCTCACACCATGGCTCGACACAAGCCTGGCAAGAGCTTCCTGCCCTGGTCTCAGTGGATTCAAGGAGCCTGAACTCCAGCTTACAGTGAGTCACTGGATCACAGGATCATCCAGGTTTGAAGGGACTGCTGAAGGTCTCTAGTCCAACTCCCTGCTCAAAGCAGGGTCACTTATGGGATCCCACCAGGCTGCTCAGGGCTCTGTCTTGTTGGGTCTTTAA
Organism: Balearica regulorum gibbericeps; assembly: GCF_011004875.1. Classification (NCBI taxonomy): domain Eukaryota; kingdom Metazoa; phylum Chordata; class Aves; order Gruiformes; family Gruidae; genus Balearica; species Balearica regulorum. The sequence continues at coordinate 26,422,814 of NC_046188.1, read as the reverse complement.
AACCTCCCAGGATGGTGACTGCACAGCCATCTTGGGCATCTGTTCCACTGCCTGACTGTCTTGATGACGAAAACGTTTTTCGTTATATTACATCCTGCCTGTTCTCTCCGGGTACCCATTAAAGTACCCCTCTAGCACCTTCAGTGTCTCCAGCCCCCCCAGCACCTCCTTTCCACCTGCACAGAGAAGGGCTCCATGTTCACTGGGAGCCGCTTGCTTTTTCATAGAGCCCTGCTCCTTTGCAGTCCCAAGGATCTCCTGTGCTTTTTGCCTCCATGAGCTGCCCTGTCCATGTCTGGGATTCTCCATGCGCAGATGCGGTCTTTATCCATGCCCCAGGAGCGTTCACAGTGGGGACACCAGCCTGGCATCTGCCAATGGCTCTCCCTCACAGACTGGCAGAGCAATCACAGGAGACTCACCCACACAGTAGTGCCCGGAGGGTGAGCTCTCATAGCCACGGTCGCAGAGGCAGCGGAAGGAGCCGTCCGAGTTCTCGCAGAAGCCGTGGCTCCCACACAGCGTCTCGTTGGCACACTCATCTATGTCTGCAGCAGAGCGGAGAGCAGGAATTGCCCCAGACCCCACCCTCCCAAAGGACCTCCCCCTGCCCAGGCTCTTCTGCTCTGACCCCAAGACCTGGAGATGGGGCAGTCATTCCCTTGATGTGAGGGACTTGGTCTGGCTGCTCTGCTCACTCCCTTGCTATAAGTGTGTGTGTGGTCTTAAGAGAAGCTTCCTGCAATGTCCAGAGCTGCAGAGAGGCCACATGGATAGAGTGACAGGAGCAGGGTAGGAATGGGAAATGGATGGGAAGTGTGGGAGGTGGCTGTCAGGGGCAACTGAAGGTAGTGCAGGTCCTTGCAGAGGCATAAAGGGACACAAAACCTACAGACTCACATCGGCAGGAGATACAAGGATGTAACTAACTGAAGTGTGTGTGGAAAGTGCAAACAGATCTAGGATGATACCCTCCTGCCCTGTTCTTCTTGGCCTGGTCCTTCTCCAACTGCTATAGTGCCAGGGAGTAATCTCTGTCTTGCCCCAGCCCGGTGGGGTCTGACAGTCACAACTGGGTCCTCTGCCTATGGAGGGCAGGTTTACAGTCCTGCTGGCTGCATCCTGCTCCACTGCACGGGGCAAATTTCCCTGCAGCAGGCAGAGCAGACACATGCCCACAGCCCACTGCTCCCAAGGCCAGGAGCAGATCCACATACTGAGTCTGAGTCCTGGCGCAGCCCAGAGCCCAGCGGCTGGCAGCAGCTCCTCCTTGCTGCAGCCTTCCCTGAGCTGGGGGGAGCCTCAAAAACTGCAGAAACCCCTTTGCTCTTTCCTTTTTGCTGGAGCCTGAACTCCAAACCCAGACTCCCCAGCCTAGTGCACAGTGGTACCAGCAGCCTTTCCCCTCACCCAGCCCTGCCAGGCAGGTGACTGGCACAGGCAGCAGCCCCAGCAAGCACAGCTTACTGGGGGCTGAGGTCCAGCTCCAAGCCTGGAATGGCTGTAACCTGCCCAGGACTCTCCCCAAGCGGAAAGCAGCACAATGCGGAGTCTGTTCCAGATGCCAGGAAGAGAGAAGTCTAGACACAAGCAGGCAGCTCAGCCAAGAAAACAAACTCTCAGCATTATCTGCCTCTCCACCAGCCACACGCTTCCTCCTCCTCTTCCTTCTCCCCCGTGCCCCCGGCAGAGATGTCCCACAGCCACCCTGTCACTGCCAGGAGGAGGGATAGGGACACCCCGGGTTGTACTCACCAATGCAGTCACCCAAGGGGGTCCAGTGGAAGCCAGGCTGGCAGCCCATGATACAACGGTAGGAGCCCAGGCTGTTCTGGCACCGCCATGTGCCGCAGATGGCATCCCCATATTCTTTACACTCATCTACGTCTGCAGGTAGGAGGGCAAGGGGATGAGGACAGTCAGATGGGGACCCTGCTTGCTCACTGCAGCACTTGGGCCAAGTTCAGTTGGCCAGAGGCCCTGAGCCATTGCTAATCCTCCTTACAAGTCACCAGCAACTTTAGGTGCTGGGAGCAGAACTGCCCTCCCCCCTGCACTGGTGGCATCCATCCCCCCAAATCCCAGAGTACTGATGTCCCTAACGATGAGCTCTCACCCACGCAGTCATCGGTCTCCTGGGAGTGTTTGAACCCATTTTCACACAGACACCTGTAGGAGCCTTCTGTGTTCAGGCACTGGCCTTGCGAGCAGCGGGACTTGTCTGCACATTCATCCACATCTGCAAAATCAGGCCAAAATCATCACCCTGGATCTCACAGCACAGGAGGGAGCAGAGGCAGGACCTGAGATTTGTCCCTGCCATCCTCCAGCTCACCTTGGCAGCTGACTCCCCCAGCTGCATTTGAGAAGCCAGGAGCACAAATGCAGAAGTATGATCCATGACTGTTGAGACACTCGCCATTGGGGCTGCAGATCTCGCTGTTTAGGCACTCATTCACATCTGCAGAGGGAGCAGAGTCAGGGCCGTGCACCCAGCCCTGGGGGACATCCTTCACCAAAGCCACATGGATTCCCTCTCCCCAGTCTCTTACAGGCAGCCCTTGCAGGGCTCCTGGCCCCTGGTTTTCTCGCCATGGAGACAGAGATCTTCCCTGTCCATGGTGATCCTGCATGTTGCTACAACCTTATGGATGTGCCATGCATGGTGGCATCACCTGCCTTGGCACTGACATCCTCCCTGCTGATAAAGAAGGGGGATCCATATGGAGGCTGTATGTCCTGGACCCAGAGGACTGCAGGGATGGGGTTCGTACCTTCGCACACAGTGCCGTTGATGAGCTCGAAACCAGCCTGGCAGTGGCACTTGTAGGAGCCTGGGGTGTTCCTGCACTCTCCCCCTAGGCACTGAACAGCAGAGTCCTCACACTCATCCATATCTGCCAAGCAGAAGGGCACAGCACAGAGTGAAGCCCCAGCTCTTGACACCACTGGAGAAGATCCCCACCCAGAGAAACCATCATGCAGCTGTTGGCCTGCTATGTGGGTTTGAGCTGCCCTCCCAGATCATCCCATCATGGTGAGATCAGGACAGAGACTCCCCTCCATCATAGGGACCAGGATAAACTGGATCCCAGCACCAAGGCAGCAGTGCCCAGTGACAGGACCAGAGGCAATGGGCACAAACTGAAACACAGAAGGTCCTGTCTGAACATCAGGAAACACGTTTACTGTGAGGGTTGCTGTGCACTGGCACAGGTTGCCCAGATAGTTTGTGGAGTTTCCTTCTTTGGAGATATTCAAAAGCCATGTGGACATGGTCCTGGGCAACCAGCGCTAGGTGGCCCTGCTTGAGCAGGAGGGTTGGACAAGATGATCTCCAGAGGTCCCTTCCAACCTCAGCCATTCAGTGATTCTGTGAGCACAGGGATACTGTTAACCCCAGTGTCCACCTCCAGCAGAGCTCTGCACTGGGTACCACAACCAAAAGAGGCCAGCGCAGAGCCACAGTTGCTGCTAAACCCTCTCTTCAGCCAACCACACAAGAGCAAATGTCAGGAGAGTAACCCAGCACAAACCACACTTTCTGCGGCTCTGCTTTCCTACCTGTCAGACTTGCCTACAATGTCTTTCTCCTGGCAAAGCTGGCCAGGGGCCTACATCAGCTCCAACCCGGCTGCAAAACTTCCCACAAACCCTCTCCCACCCAACTCCCCCCAGGCCTTGGGCAGAGCCTGCTGGCACTCTGAGAATTTTGCTAACAGCAGCGGAGAGAGGGGTACCTTCCCTCTAGCAGAGGGCTGCGAGATGCCAGCAGACTGCCGTTGCCTACAGGCCCATGAGGTAGGGGGAAGCATTGGAGGACGCTGCTAATCAGAAGGATGGGCTGGTGTGCAGGCAGCAGAAGACATGCTAGTGGAGAAGGTCCTGCTCTACTATTCTCCCCTGCCAGGAGCTAAAGCTGTGAGACTGGCAGCTCCTGAGGGCAGGGCAGGGACCTTCTCCAGCACTGAGCATACCACAGGCATAAACAAGCATCCCTCCCTACCACCTCAGGGCAGGATTCCCAGCTGTTCAGTCTCAAAGGGTTGCAAGTAGCAATATTCTTGAATCCTTCTGGAGACGAACTATAACCTAGTTTATTTATCACAAAACTATCACGAAACCCTTATCATTTTTCAAATATGAAACCCAGATCCACAGACAAGGCCACCAGCCAAGGCAGGGAAGAACGTGCCATTCTGCTGTCAAGTCAGCGTGACCCAAACAGTATCGAACCCTGATAAGGTGCCCTCGTGACACAGCTGGGGCAAAGTGGCTGAGAAGGGGCTCACGTGGAGTCTTGGGAAAGGGGGAGGGACGATGGAAGGGATCAAGCCATGGTTCTTCCACTGCACTCAAAAATCAGATGGAAAATAAGCTTATTTCACACTGGCTTTCTCAGACACCAAAACAGAGAATAGAGGGAGGAAAGTCTCCCTCTCCTTCCCCATTGGAGGTACCCATGCAGGGGGGTCTTCTGAGAATCACATCAAAGGCAAGATCTTCTGTTTGCCAGCTATGTGCAGAGCTGCAGCTGCAGAGCTCTGCAGTGCTCCAGAGAGAAATTTGCAGCACATGGACATTCTTTAAACAAATACCTTTGCCAGCTCTGCCCTCTCCTTTCCTTTACCCCGAACAGGGAATTTGCATCAAGCCATCTCAAGCCCAGCACGTCCCCTTGGGCAGCCACCAGGGAGGGATTTTCCCTGCCTGCGCTGGGGCAGTCGGGCTGTAAGGCTGGGACGGAGCATGCTCATGTCTCAGCAATGCAACCAGCACAGACTGATGCTGGTGTTAGCTCTCTGCCACACATACCCGGCACAGCAGAGCCCTTGAACTAAACTTTCGTTTTTAAACATGTCCAAGTTACTTTAGAGGCTGGGGAAAAATGATGAATCCTGGGTGCCCACTGTCCCTCCACTGGCTGTGGACCCAAGGTTTCTCCCTCTGTGGAGGACACGTGCTCCCAGGCACACAGTTCTGAACTGAACCACACACAACTCCTCTCTTCCCATGTTTCCAGGCCTCCTGTACTCCTCTGGCCTTTGTCAGCATCCTGCAGGTCATCATTAGTCCAGGACTCTCATCAATGAGTCCTTCACCCCCATCCCTTTCCTGCCTGAGGAAGATCATCTTCCTGCTGCTCTAGGTGACATCTGCTTGCAGCCTCCCACACTCTCTGCTGATCAGAGAGCTAAAGAGCTGGAGAAGGATCCCAAGGCTAAAGAAGTCCCCAGGCCCCACCAATAACTCAGCTATGGCAAGGTATCCTCCCTCCCTCCCTCCACCACCGGCTCCTCTGTCCCTGGGAAAGGGATACCTTCACATGTGCTGCCATCTCTGGAGACGGCGTAGCCAGCGTCACAAGCCATGCAGGAGTAGGAGCCCTCGGTGTTGAGGCAGAGTCCGGAGGGACAGGCAACCTGGGCCGTGCACTCATCAATGTCTGCATAAGCACATGAGGGAGAGCGGGATGAGTGGGAAGGATGCGGAGTAACCATGACCAGGGGCAGAACTCAGGCAGAGCCAAGCGCTCAGGAAGAGCCTAGGGAAACCTGGTCTACTGGGGATGATGGAGTCCATCTGTCAGAAAAGGGGAGGAGCATCTTCGGTCATAGGCTTGCCAAGCTGGTGAAGAGGGATTTAAACTAAAATTGCTGGGTGATGGGAACCTCAGTCCATCCCACTCCTACCAGTTTGATGCCAGTGCCAGCAAGACATGCCCAGAGCCGGGAGAAGGATCACAGGTCAGCAGGAGAACACCTGAAGTGCAGCACAAAGGAATTCCAGCCACTCCAGCCAGAAAGTCAGCTTCATCAGGGGCCCAACTTAAACGCCTCTATGCAAACACATGTAGCACGGGGAATAAACAAGAGGAGTTAGAGATGTGTGCATGCCTCCAAGGGCCATGATCTCATTGGCATCACGAAGACTGGTGGGATGGCTCCTATGACTGGAGTGTTGGCATGGAAGGATACAGGCTCTTTAGGAAGGACAGGCAGGGGAGATGAGGAGGGGGTGTCACCCTCTTTGTCAATGACTGGCTGGACTGCATGGAGCTCTCCCTGGGGATGGATGAGGAGCTGACAGGAGCTTATGGGTCAGGATTAAAGGGAGGGCAGGAACAGGAGACACTATAGCGGGGGTCTGCTACAGGCCACTTGCCCAGGAAGACCAAGCAGATGAGGCCCTCTATAGACAGATAGGAGCAGCCTCACACTCACAAGCCCTGGTCCTCATGGGGGACTTCAGTCTTCAACCACCACCCCAATATGTGTTGGAGGGACAACACAGCAAAGTGTAAGCAATCCAGGAGGTTCCTCGAATGCATTGATGATAACTTCCTTCTCCAAGTCATAGAGGAGCCAAGGAGAAGAGGTGCCATGCTGGACCTTGTTCTCACCAACAAGGAGGGGCTGGTAGAGGATGTAAAGCTCAAGGGCAGCCTTGGCTGCAGTGACCATGAAAGGGTAGAGTTCAAGATCCTCAGGGCAGCAAGGAGGGCACACAGCGAGCTCACTACTCTGGACTTCAGCAGAGCAGACTTTGGCCTCTTCAAGGGTCTGCTTGGTAGAGTATGATGGGACAAAGCCCTGGAGGGACGAGGGGCCCAAGAAAGCTGGTTAGCATTCAAGGGTCACCTCCTCTAAGCTCAGGAGTGATGAATCTCAACCAAGAGGAAGTCAGGCAAAAATGCCAGCAGGTCTGCATGGATGAACTAGTTGCTCCTGGGCAAACTCAAACACAAAAAGGAAGCCTACAGAGGCTGGAAGCAAGGGTAGATATTCTGGGAATACAGAGAAAATGTCTGAGCAGCCAGGGACCAGGTTAGGAAAGCCAAAGCCCTGATAGAATTAAATCTGGCTGGGGAGGTCAAAGGTAACAAGAAAAGCTTCTAGAGGCATGTCAGTGATAAAAGAAAGATTAGAGAAAATGTAGGTCCTCTCTGGAAGGAAACGGGAGACTTGGTTACCTGGGATATGGAGAAGACTGAGGTACTTAACGACTTTTTTGCCTCGGTCTTCACCAGCAAGTGCTCTAGCCACACCACTCAAGTCGCAGAAGGTAAAGGGAAGGACTGGGAGAATGAAGAACTGCCCACTGTAGGAGAAGATCAGGTTTGAGACCATATAAGGAACCTGAAGATGCACAAGTCCATGGGACCTGATGGGATGCATCCACAAGTCCTGAGGGAACTGGTGGATGAAGTTGCTAAGCCACTGTCCATCATATTTGAGAAGTCAATGACAGTCCAGTGAGGTTCCCACTGACTGGAAAAGGGGAAACATAACGCCCATTTTTAAAAACTAAAAAAAGGAAGACCCAGGGAACTACAGGCCAGTCAGTCTCACCTCTGTGCCCGGCAAGATCATGGAGCAGATTCTCCTAGAAACTATGCTCAGGTACATGGAAACTAAGGAGGTGATTGGTGACAGCCAACATGGCTTTACTAAGGGCAAACTGTGCCTGACAAATTTGGTGGCCTTCTACAATGAGGTTACAGCGTTGGTGGATAAGGGAAGAGCAACTGATGTCATCTACTGATGTCAGTGCACTTGTGCAAAGCATTTGACACTGTCCCACACAACATCCTTGTCTCTAAATTGGAGAGACATGGATTCGATGGATGGACCACTCGGTGGATAAGGAATTGGCTGGACGGTCACACTCAAAGAGTTGTGGTCAACGGCTCAATGTCCAAGTGGAGAACGGCGACGAGTGGAGTTCCTCGGAGGTCAGTACTGGGACCAGCACTGTTTAACATCTTTGTCGGCGACATGGACAATGGGATTGAGTGCACCCTCAGCAACTTGGCCAATGACACCAAGCTGTGTGTTGTGGTTGACATGCTGGAGGGAAGGGATGCCATCCAGAGGACTTTGACCAGCTTGAGAGGTGGGACCATGCAAACCTCATGAAGATCAACAAGGCCAAGTGCAAGGTCCTGCACATGGGTTGGCGTAATCCCAAGGACAACTACAGATTGGGCGGAGAATGGATTGAGAGCAGCCCTGAGGAGAAGGATTTGGGGGTGCTGGTAGAAGACGTCAACATGAGCCTGCAATGTTCACTTGCAGCCCAGAAAGCCAACCGTATTCTGGGCAGCATCAAAAGAAGTGTGACCAGCAGGTTGAGGGAGGTGATCCTGCCCCTCTACTCCACTCTTGTGAGACCCCACCTGCAGTACTGTGTCCAGCTCTGGGGTCCCCAGTAGAAGACAGACATGGGACTTGTTGGAGAGAGTCCAGAGGAGGGCCACGAAGATGATCAGAGGGCTGGAGCACCCCTCCTATGAAGACAGGCTGAGAGAGTTGGGGTTGTTCAGCCTGACAAAGAGAAGGCTCTGGGGAGACCTTATAGCAGCCTTCCAGTACCTGAAGAGGGCCTACAAGAAAGCTGGAGACGCATTGTTTACAAGGGTATGTAGTGATAGGGCAAGGGTTAATGGCCTTAAGCTGAAGGAGGGTAGGTTTAGAGTAGATATTAGGAAGACGCTCTTCACTGTGAGGGTGGTGAGGCACTAGAACAGGTTGCCCAGAGCATCTGTGGACACCTCATCCCTGGAAGTGTTCAAGGCCAGGTTGGATGGGGCTTTGGGCAACCTGGTCTGGTGGAGGGTGTTGGAACTAGATGATCTTTGAGGTCCCTTCCAACCCAAACCGTTCTATGATTTTTATGAAACCTCTGGACTGGGTACATAACACTTCAGAGTGTCTGGACCCACGGCTCCCCAGTACCTTGGCAGCTCTTCCCGTCAGATGCCACCTTGTAGCCCCGGTAGCAGGAACAGTGGAAGGAGCCGTCCAGGTTGACACACCGTCCGTGAGCACAAGTCCCCTCCACAAGGCACTCATCCACATCTGCGTGACACAGCAGAGGGCAACATGGCATGGGAGGGTGCTCAGGGCCATCCCTGCCACCCAAGCCATGAGGGCACTGTGCTCTGGCCATGCAGGCTGGCTGCCCATGGGAGAAGGGTGCTGCCTGTGCTCCTGCTCCTTTTGAGGCTTGCAGGGAACGCTGCCATGGGGGGGGAGGGTGCTGCCCAGAGACAGCCTGAGCTCCTCACCAATACATCTCCCGTTCCTGGGCTGGTAGCCATCCCCACAGCTGACACACTTGTAGGATCCCAGCGTATTGACACACTTCCCGCTGTGGCAAGGGCTGGGATCCACGCACTCGTTGACATCTGCCAAGAAACACACTTCTTTCAGACTCCCAAAGGCGAACAGTGCAGCCTCTCCAGGATGTCCCCTCCAGCTGCATCCTAGGAGTCCCTCTCTGGGGGACAGCAATGCCCATGAAGAGGTGAGACGAGTTTGCCAGGGCTTAGGCAACACTTCTTATAGTCCCACTTATCACTCAAGACCCTATACCCATACCTGAGGGCTGACATAATCCAGCAGTGAAACTCACTGCTGCAGGATGCTGCCAAGGCCAGGAATGTGCATGGGCAGAGAAAGGGATCAGAGAACATCTGTGCAGGGTTGTTTCATCAAGGGCTTTCATAACTAGGAAAGGATGCAGCCTCCAGCTCAGGAAGTCCTTAAAGCAAGTGCTTTCTGGAGGCCATGCTGGGGGACCAGCATTCTGTGCATTCCCTGTTTCCTGTACTGCCTCCTAAAATAGTCTCCCACTCTGTTGGAGATGAGCTACTGAGAAAGGGGGATCTTTGATCAGGCACATCATATGTTCATAAGCTCTGTTCACACAGCTCTGAAGGTCCCAGCCCGAGCCATGTGAGTGGGATGCTGTGGGGACAGGTGGCCCGAGTCTCTGCAGCCTGCTCTCTCTGCAGTCCACTTGCCAGCACGAGGGTCTGCTCAGAGTCCAGGTGCCTTGAAAATGGATGGGCATCTCCTCACAGAATGGGAAGCTGGCATGGGCTCATTGTGGGGGATCCCCCTGGAAAGGTGGGAGAGGATCTTGGGAGAACTCCCTTCTCTGCCCAGAAAAGCCTGACCCTCCTGCCAGCAGAGGTGAGGACAGGCAGCCCTCAGGGAGGGCACAGGGCAGACAAATATGGCGGGTCCTTCCTCCCTTCCAGGAGGAGACAGAGAATGGTGAGGGAAGAAGGTGTTCAGCCCTGCACAGGGTGGGTTGGAGGGGGCAGGGGAACAGGAAGCAGCAAGCTTTACCTTCGCACTGTCCTCTGGGGCCCATGGCAAAGCCCTCCTTGCACTCGCAGTGGTAGGAGCCGGGGGTGTTGATGCATCGCTGTCCTCTGCAGGTAGAGGGCTGCTCACATTCATCTCGATCTGGCAACAGACAGGGAGACGGTCCTGAAGTCTTCTCCCTCGGGTGTGGGGAAGGTTGGGTGCAGGAGAGGAGCTGCTCCACCTGCAGCAGGTTCTGCCCAGGGGGCCCATGCTGGGCTGGGATGCTCCTCCATCCTCCATCTGTCCTAGCACCCCCCCTTGCCATGAAGCAGCGATCAGGGCTGGCATTAGAGGCTCCTGCCCAGATCATCATGGGCAAGGTCCCATCCCTGAGCGAGAAGGAGAGGGTGATCCCCGTGGATCAGGCTGTCCATGGGCAGGCCTGCAGGGAGGGAGGGTGTACAGGTGTGCATGTGGGTGTGCAGGTGTGTGTGCACTGTGTGCATTAGTGCATGTGTGTGCGTACATGCATGAGAGACTGTGAGGGCAGGAGACTGGGGAGACCCTGGGGAAGTGGCAGCCCTGTCCCAGGCGGACACCACTTACCCTCACAGCTCTGCTTGCCCTCTGAGACAGCCAGGGTGAACCCAGAGTAGCAGAGGCACAAATAGGAGCCCACGCTGTTGATGCAACGACCTTTTCCAGCACAAGGATCTTTCAGGCACTCATCTTCATCTGCGCTCAGGCAAGGAAGGAAGACAGGCAGTCACCACCCACAGCTGCCTGCCAGCCCCCTGCCAGCCCCGTGGTGCAGCAGGTAGGCAGGGGCTCAGCAGAGCTGCCAGAAAACCTTCCCCCAGGAGCCTGAAGGATCGAATGGTCCATCGAGGCATGGCAGGCAGAGGAGGTGCCAACCTACCGATGCAGTGGAGGCGGCTGGGGTCCAACGTGTAGCCGGGGTGGCACAAGCAGCTGTATCCCTCTGGGGTGAGCACGCATGTGCCGGCTCCACAGGAGAGGGGTGAAAAGGCACAGCTGCTGACCCCTGGGAAGAAAGAACACGGGGCTGGGGACAGCACCAAGAGGGTGCACGGAGTCTAGTGTCTGCCTTGTGTGCCCAGGACCACACTGGGGAGGCTGCTTTTTCCCTTGGAGAGCGATGCTGAGCCTGCTCCTCTACATCTTCAGGCAGCCTGCACCCATAGGGCTGCAGGGAGGACATGGCAGATCCCACCACCTCCTGTGGCCTGAGCCCAGCTGGGATGCCCCAGTCCCCTGCACTGCTCACTTGTGTCCCAGCCCCACAAAAGGGTGATGAGGATGCCTGCCAGCCCCATGCCTTGGAGGAGGGCTGGCAGCAGAGCCTGGCACCTGTGAAGGGGCTCCTTTTGGGGTGGTACGGGCGGCAGTGGGGGGGCAGCAGGACACCACACACCCTTTGGCACTGAGCCGGCTGGGGGGGGCCAGCCCTACCCCAAACAAAAGGCTATTGAGGAAGATGCATTCCTCAGCAAGGTGCCTCCAACAGGCCTGCTCCCCAAGGTGCTCCAGCCCCCGGCGGAGGGCAGGGGGCCACGCTCCCAGACACTTAAGCAACCCTGGAACAACAGCGCCCTTGTTTCCGGCACAGTAAACAAGCCGCCCCGGGAGCCACATGCCTCCCCTTGTGCTCCCACTTCCCGATGAGTCAGCTCGCGCCGCAGGGGGAACAGGGCCAACGCCACTGTAGCGGGCGCGTGATCCCCCTCGCCCGGCAGCCACTGCTGTGCTGGGCAAGAGAGCTGCAAGCGGGGAAGGGCCCAGAAAGCCAAACACTTTGCTCCCTGTACAGGATCGCTCTCGTGTGTCTCCACGGCCAGATGGCTTTCCCCGGCTAGCAGCAGCAGGGACCAGGCTGGGATAACACCTCAGGGTGGTAGGGCAGGGATTTTTCTTTGGGAAGTCAAGGGGGGCATGTGGGAAGACAAGCAGGCTGGGGAAGAGAGAGAGCCCCTGGGCAGATCTTAGGGCATAATTTCCCCATAATGCCAAGCAGAGAGAGGAGGGAAATCCCAGAGAATGGTGGACACATACCCGAGCCCTGCGCTGGCATCTGTGTTGGAGCAGCAGCATCCCAGGTGGTGGTGGGGCCAGGCTGGGGAGGACCACGCCAGGACTCCTCTTCCTCTGCTGAGGAAGAAGAGCGGTGAGGTCCAGCCCCCGATCTCAGGCAGAGGTGTCCACCCAAGGTTTACCCATGCTGTGTAAACAGTCCCAAGAGAGCACATGGGAAGGGGCTGCAGGGTGGCTGCAGCAACCTCATCATCTTGTTATTTAACACAGCCTCCTCCACCTCACTGGAGATCTACCACCTCCCCGCATCCCTACAGCCCCACATCAGTCACCCCAGTGTGGCAGGGGTCCCCTGTACCACCCTGCAAACAGCCCAGCCAGGACCCCATCCTGCCCAGTGCCGGGGGCTGCCGTGCCGAGGGAGCAGCTCCCAGACTTCCTGCTCTCCTCCCTCCTTGCAGCTCCGTCCTCTTCCCCACGACCACTCTGCTCTCCTGTCAGCTGGGCACTCACCTCTGTGTGTGGCGGGCTCTGCGGTGGCATCAGCAGCGCCCTGAGGGACAAAAACATAGGATTGCCTCTATCCGTGTAGTTGGGATGCAGCACCTCTGAGGCATTTTCCCACCCACCTCCTGGCTCCTTTTGCTCCCCAAGATGTCCCAAGACACTCCAAGCTGGCAGGGCCACTCTGTCTTGAGCACATCAACCTGAGCAAAACACAGTCCTGGCCATGCCTGAGGGGCTGCCCACAGAGGGGCCATGCCAACACACTGTGCAGGTGAGAACCAGGGCACTCCTACCGGGCAGGCATCTCTGTAAGGTGGCCAGGAAGGGCATACAGGCACGGTAAATACTGCCACTGTCACCGACAGCTCTGGAGGGCTGAGGACAGCAACTGCTTTGATCTGCCTCAAGAGTGCCACTTGGTGTAGGGTTCTTGGTGCTAGACGCTCTTTCTCAACATCCCCTCCTGGCAAACCTATGGCTGCTAAAGGAGATGTTGGAGCACAACCTGGGTCTCTGCTCCAAGGATCTTTCTACAATGGATGGAGGAACAGGCAGCTGAGCAATGTGAGTCCCAGACTAGCTCTGCTTCAAAGTTGGAAGCTTTGGTTCCAATTTCTGCCCTGTCTTGAGATTTCTCACGTGTCCTTGGGCAAGTCACTTCATGTCTATGAAGCAGTGATGATGGCAGTGCTGTCCCCTCTCTCACAGGGGCTGCAAGTCGTTCAGAGGTCTGCTATAGCAAGGAGGCACAGAGATGCTCAGGAGAGATGGCCCAACCTCTACTGACAGCAGGGATCAAGAAACACACATTTTTCAAGTGAGACTCATAATAAAGAAACCCAGCCCTGGGAGAGCCTGGCAGAGAACCAGTCCCCAGGCTGCTCTCATCAGAGAGGGTGAATTCACACAGCCAGCGTGGGAGATCCCCACCTCAACTGCTCTAGTGGAGTTTCTGCTGCACCCACACCAGCACAGGAAGACCTGCCTGCGAGCTGGGCTTGAACACAACACTGGGCTCTGTGAGAGGAGCACTCCCCAGGCTGACTGCAGCAGTTCCCCTGCTGCCCACCAGCCCTACAGCCAGACCAGGCTGACAGCAGAGAGCGAGTGCCCACACCTCAGCGAGCTCCGGCCTCAGCCTGGGCTGCCGCCCCAGGCCCAGCAAACACCAGCTGGAGTCAACGCTGACCATGAACTAGTGCAGCAGAGCCCTCAGCTCCTGCTGGTTTGAGCTAATGGCCTCTTAGCAAGGGCTGAATGGGCACATGGCACAGTGTTTTCAGCCACAGGGTGACAGGGTCTGCAGTTTGTATGCTGTTCCCTCTGGCAGCAGCTACTTGCTCTCTTTACCGCTCTCTCTGGCCACACTTCACACCTCCCTGTCACCTATTTGTATGACATGCCCCTTCCTGCCCATTAAGTTACCATGGATGCACCCAGATGTAGCAAGACAAACCTTACTCACCCGTGCAGCAGGAGAAACTTCACCTGGGAAGTCAAACAGTGCATGGTGAGTAGAGACAAGGCAGGCAGGCATCCTCCTCAAACCCTGGCTGCCCTAACTTCACCCCCGTCTAAGACACTGCCACTGAGTCCTTTACACTCCTCTGCAAGACCTTGTTCCAAAGCCAACACACCCGACTTCTCTCCTGGCACTGTGCAGACCCCAGGAGCTTCCGCTCCAGCAGGTGCTGGCACAAGCAGTTGGTCACACTTCCCTCCAGCTGGGCTGGACAAAAGCCCAAGGACTGCAGTGCCAGGGCTGCCATGCAGATCTGAGGTCCCAGTGGAGGCAGCCTGGCCAGCCAGCACCAACTGTGAAGATGCAGTCACAGGAGCCTGAAACACTCAACCTCCTCTCCAAAGGCTTGAAGACGCAGTGTCTCATGCCCTAGGAATACTAGTAGGGCTGAAGAACACCTTGCATATTCATACAGATGAAGAAAGCCCTTATCAGCTAGAATTCCATCCAAGGGGGCATGGCAGGACCTGGGAATTCGCCCACCCTTGCTAGGGGCCCAGATAGAGCAGCTTTAAGCAGTAGACCCCACACTACCCTCTCCTGCCGAGGTGCCAGGGTGGGGGAATGCCTCCAGGACGCTCCCACGCAGGCTGTCCTGCAGTTGCTGTCTCCTTGTTGCCCAGTCCAATGTCCAGTTGCTGCTCTCCCCTTGCTTTTCCAAGCTGAGGGGCAACTCTTCTGCCTCTGCCTTCCTCATCGACAGGCGGATATCAGAGCTGGAGTAGGTGTAGCCATGTCCTGCTGGGCAAATCTCCTTGAAGGCTTCTGCAAGGGAAAATGAAATCAAAGCTTTAGAAGGCAGAGGTTGGAAGGAAGAGGCTGGTGCAGGGATCACCTGGCTTACTGCACCCAGACATGATGGTGGGACAAGTGGAAGAAAGGTGTGAAGATGGACAGGCATGTATGTGAATGCAGCTACCAGTTTCTCCCATCCTATCATTTTCTGGAGATTTCTAAGGGTTAGACCCTTATAGAAATACATCTGGGATGCAGTGGGTAGATGCTTCAAGCAGAAGGAATCTGCTCAAAGGGCAGGGTGGGTTTCTAACAGGCACTGGCTGGTACTCCCAGACACCAAAAACTAAATTCCTCCCCTGGGTCAGTACTGCTAGGAAGGGATCATGCCAACAGGAAGGTCTAAGCTGAGCAAGGGAACAGATGAAAGTGAAATCCTGGTACCTCATCACTAAGCACTTTGCACATCACTCAGGATGCTCTGCACAAACCACCTGAAGATTTTTCTCAGCCCTGAGGATTTCGGTGCTTTCCCCTCCACTCTACCCCATTCTGAGACATGCCAAACTCATCCTCACCTGGATTTCATCCCAGCAGAAGATGTATGAGAGACAAAAGGGCTGTCGAGCAAAGCCAGGCACAGACATGGCTGTGTTCTCCCTCTGGTACAGAGTGGTTTCCCATCAAGGATTTCTCTATCTTCCCAATATTATCCAGGTCTGCTTCCTGGACTGCTGCACCCATCTCACAGGCCAGCACTTGCACCGCTCAGCTCTGGGTCCTGCAGCCATCTGCATGGCAGCAAGTTCAGGCAAGCCCAAACCCCAGTCTAACCAGAGCGGGCAAAGTGAAAGCAGGCACGTCTCACCTGAGCCGGGCACGGGGCACTCCTCGCAGTTCTTCCCCCAGCCCTTGCCGACGCGGCTGCAGCAGCAGATCTGCTGGGTGATGCGGTGGGAGAGGGGGAAGGAGCACACGCCTCCGGCTGCTGAGCGGTAACAGAGCCCCTGCTCCATTGACACCGCTTTGTCCGCTGAAACACAATGGCAGGGTCAGTGATGGAGATCAAGCTCTACGGTCTCCATTGAGAGAAGGGGGACACTCGGTCTCTCCCCCTTGGGTCTTTCTCTGCCCGTGCCTCCCAGCCTGTCCCAAGGGCTGCCGCATCCTCTCCCCAGAACACCCCCTGGCCTCCAGCCATTGGGCCATATCCCCAGCAGTGCCAGGCCCAAGCAAATCCAGCTCCTGTGGGAGCTCTCTCAAACCAGGAGACTGTGTCCTCTACTGCCACACTGCAGGCACATCCCCTCCAGGCTCTGCTAGGGCCATGAGATGCCCATGGAGAAGAAATAACACATGAAGGGGGCCCGAGGCATGGGGACCCATCCTGCAGATAAGTGCAGGACAGCGTAACTCAACTGCACTTGCAAGAGATGCAAAGCATGCTACAGCCTCCACTCAGCTGCAGGATCCTGCTCAGGCCTCTTCCCAAACTGAGGGGTTTGCTGGAGCACTTACAGATGCAATGGCTACGGGATGGGTCCAGCATGGTGCCAGGCTTGCAGGTGCAGCGGAAGCTGCCACGGGTGTTCACACACTCAGCATCTTTGCACAGGCCCTGCATCAAGCACTCATTGATATCTGTGGACAGGAGAGAGCCTGGTGAGATGTGAGGAAGCTGAGGCTGAACTGAATCCCCTACCCAGTGCTTCCCATTCAGGTGCCATGGACCAAGGGAGTCTCGGCCAGGCTGGTGTCCAAGGCAGCGTCTGCACCAAGCAGCATGGTGCAGACCCCCGCAGCAACAGTAGTCCCACATCTGCGGCACAGAATTCACTCACTGCAGCTGCAGGACTGGCTCACGAATGACTGCTCTGCTCTGCTCCGCGGTCCTTGTGGAAAACAGATGTGGCCCCTACAGTGAGCCACCCTGGCAGGGTCACTCTTGGTCACATCACGGTTGCTGTTTGCAAGCCTGGACTGGTGAGTCCTGTCTTTTCACCCGATCTCTGGACCTGCTCATATGGAGCTGTCATTCATGGAGGATTCTTGCTGAGAAACTCGGTGCCAGCACGCAGGCAGAGCAGTGACTGATCCCCTCTGGAGGCAGAGGGATGGTGGGCCAGGCTGTGGCTCACGGCTCTGTAGTGTCTTCTAGGAACAGGCTGAGCAAGCGGGAAGTTGCCAAGCTCAAGCCCTGCCTCAAGCCCTGCCTCTGCCCCTGACCCAGCACACAGCAGACACAGTCTTTGGGAAGGGAGCTGGGCTTATCCCAGGGAAACACCACCAGGTTCACCCATTTGGCCTGCAGTAAAGCTACTGGAAGAGCCTGACTGAGAGCAGCTAGACTCAGGAACAGCTTTCCCAGCACTACCTTATTCCTCAGAGCTGAAGCGTCACTGCTTGGTGGAAATGGGGATGTCACACAGCCAGCTATGACAGCTGGAGTTCAGACTTAATGACCTGAGAGGTTTTCCTCAGTCCTGTGCTCTTAAACTTCCTCATTCACCCCACCGGCTGCCCCATACATGGTTGGGACATACAGGGGCCATCAAGACCAGGCCATGATGTTCAGTCAATATGTGCAGCAGGTCATGGAGGAGTAGGATTTGGCTGTGTAATGCAATGGCTTCTTGCTCCGTACTAAGCACAGGACAGAGTTCATGAGAACAACCAGTGGTCAGACCCCAAATGTGCTGGGAACCCCACTCAGAGAAGAGGCTTGGGCTCTCCGGAGGAGCCTCGGGCCTCATCCTTGTCACTCCCCAGCATGGTTGGAGCACCGTGTCATTCCGACACACCAACTGGATGAAGTGTTTGGCCTCCACATAAGCAAAGGGATTGAAGGGATTAGAGTAATGAGAGCACAAAATAAACAAGCACCAAGGGCTGGGCTTTATGAGCTTAATTTAAAACAGGGCCACATCCCAGTCTCAGTCCAACCCCCTCTATTCCACTGGCAGCAGAGGACCCACCCGCAGTGGAAATCCCCGCAGGGAACAGAAGCAGGCAGGCGCACTTGGGGCCACACACTCCTACCCCCTGCAGCATGCCAGGGACGGGGCTAGCCCACAAGAAGAGCCCTCAGGGACCACAAACTGAGATCCGTATGCTGTCTCAGCTGCTTCTTCCCACCCCATGCAAGCCTGCCGATGCTCCTCTGAAACAGCTGCACTGAGTCAGGCAGCCTGTGGTGGAAAGGTGCAGGCTGGTTTACCCTGGTGCTTGGTGAGCAGAAAGGACGTCACTCAGCAACAGACACTAAGTATATATGGACACCAAGGATATATGAACACCAAGTATATTCGGACACCAAGGTGCCAGTGTGTGTCCTGTGCAGTGACTGCTGTGCGTGAACACCTCCCTACCACAGAGCCTCCAAGACAATCTCTGCCTCATGTCTAGCAACTGCATTATCCCTTCCAGTGCCATCCTTCCTGCTAGTCCCAGCAGCACCAGGAGGTTCCCTGGCTGGCTCTGCCAAGCACTCTGAGACTCGTTGCAGCCTTGTTTCTGCTCAATGGGATGCAGGAAGGAAACGAAAGGAGATCTTGCAGAGATGAACCATTTGTTCCTCTGCTGGAAGGCACCAGAGACAAACCTTTCTGTCCATACAGAACAAAGTGGGCTTCTGCCAGGGCCCTCCTCCAGTCACTCATCTGTGCTTTGATGGCAGCAAGCAAAGCCAGAACTCAGCTCCTTCCCAGCTCAGCTCCTCTCCTACAGCCAATGGCCTCAGGAACCATCAGCCCTCGTCCAGCCTCTTGGCTCCCCTCCTGCCTGGGCCGGCAAGAGAAGGCCCCATGTAGCCTCTCCTACAGTCTATCAGCCAAATTGCTCACTCTGGACCCTGAAGTAAGGTGCTGGGCTTTCTGACACACGTCCTGCTGCAACAGCAGAGATAGGAAAAGCACCTTGAGGCAGCTGAATGTCTGCAGAACAGTACTTTTCCAGGCCAGCTTATGAAGATGCACTCAAAAGCACAAATCTCTGGTTCATGCTTTTTCCTCTGCAAAAACATCTTCCTAGCCACCTCCACATTGCCATCTCCCTCTGCTCCTCTGAGCCTGTCCCTTCTCCAGAGAGGACGCAAATCCAGAGCAGGTGCTGCAGGTCTCTGCTCACTGACATGAGTCCCTCCAGCTGCTCTGCTCCTCTGACTCCCATTCCATGTCTCTGGGTAGCTCCTCATACCCGTAGCGCTGTCTGTGGCCACATAAGGGATGAGATCTGAGCACCAAGGAGAATAGAAGCCATTGCATTGTTGAAAGTTCTCCCCCAGGACAACGTGGGGAGGTTGAATCATTAATTAAGTAAGCATGATGGAAAGTCCCAGCTAAAAGAGATGACTCATTGAATTGCCAGCTCTGGGCTTGCATGGCCGGGGCCCAGGCTCCCTGCTGCATCTTCGAGATGACACCTCTCAGCTTATCATGAATCACAAGAAGGGAACCATAAAATTCCACTTCAGTCAGAGCACGGAAAAAACACAAGCACTGTGGGTCCAAAAGATGACAAATAAACATGAACCGGAGAGAAAAGAAGAGAGATGGCGCCTTCTTCATATGGAGCTGAGGGACTGCGGGAGTGAGAAACGGGTAGACCCCAGCAGCATGGGGCAGGCAGGGCAGCCTGGCAGCACAGACAAGTGACATGCTCAGAACAGAAGGAATTGCTTTTATGGCAATCCCCTACTTGTAAATTAACAACTGAACAAGCTGACAACCTTGCCAAATGTTTTCAGGCAACAGAATTTCTGTTGCTTCAGACTACAGGAGAAGTGTTTTACACTCACTCTTAGCAGAGCAGCAACATAGATCCTTACTGGGTCAGTAGGACTTAACAGGTGAGTTTTCTTGTGCTGGCCCAACTATGCGCTGACTACACTTGTCAGCTGAGCCACGTAGTCCAGTGTTACCTGTTCTTCTTTCATCCTTGATGAAAGAACAGAGATTTTTATAAGTCACGTTCTTTGCAGATCTATATCAGGGAGTTACATAATTGTATTTTACTTATGTAGATAACTACAACTCTGACAGTGGATGTGGGAAGGAGAGAGAGATATGGAAGCAGCATCCTTACCTTGGCAGTGGCTCCGATTCAGCCTTTTGTATCCCTGAGGACATTCCACCTGCCCATTCTCAATCACAGGGTGCGCTGGGAAGAAAGCAAACGGTGTGGGATGTTGGCAGTAGAGCCAGACACCAGCATCCTACCTTCTCTCTGCCCTCCTTGCAGAAGGGGAAGGGTCCCTGTGTCTGCCTTGGATGGGCCTCTGATGGTTCCCAGGGCAGAGGGAAAGGTGGGAGCAGCCACATTTCCCAAGCAGTGTCTTCTGCTGCTTGGCAGGTGCCAACCTGGTGACCCAGAGGTGCTTCACTGTGTCATCTCAGCTCCTCCCAGGCCAGCTTGGATAGCCAGGTGGCACATTACAAGGGGGATCAGAGTCAAAGGAATGACAGCGATCCTTGACAAGATGCTGAAATAACAGCCTAGGGCCTGTTTAGTACATTTGCCCCCTTTTTTACTGCATGTGATTTCATGCCCCGATCACTCTCATCAAAGAAAATTTCAAATTGCTGCTTAAAATAGTTTTGTGGGTTTCAAAAGAGCCTATAACCCACACAATTAAATATCTCCAAATATTTTAAAGGCAAGTAAAATGTGGCCCATAAATTCCAAGGAGGTCAAATTTAGGCACCATATTTTGGAGCAAGGGAAAGGGAATCCAGGGGGTGACAGACTGGGAAATGAGTAAGCACGGGGTGGGGTAGGAAGAAGGGTGCTTTGCCTAAGGATGGGATTTTCCCGGGGTGGGGTTTCTTTTTAATTTTCTGGACCGTACGCTTGGAAACAAGTGCGTGTAACAGCTAAGACACTGTCCAGCCGTATTCCCACCACTCGAATTCCTCCCGCCTGGCATCAGTAGCTCACACCCTGGTGTCATACATGGAAAGCCCTCCATGGTGGCAACAGCCGTATCGAGGATCTGGCAGATTTCTAATGCATTGCAGCTTTCGAGAACCAGAGACAAATTGAGACCATCCTTGTGGCAGGAGATGGTCGGAAAGAGCCTGCAAAGGTTAAGAACACAAACAACGCACTGGGGGCAGAGAACAGGCGTGTCCACAACTTTTTGCCTTGGACACTTTGATCCTATAGTGCAGTTTAAAGCCATTCTAGGACGCTTCTTGAAAGGCAAATGTTAAGGACCAGCCTCCTAGGATAAAGGTGCTTGGGAAATAAAAGACAGGAGAACAAGTCATTCACCAACCTGTACCTGGAAAGAGAATAGAAAGCCTGGTTTCCCTAGGTACATTAAATGAAGCTACAAGGTTTTCCGGGTGCAGAGAGATCCTCAAAGGCTGGATGAATGATTAAGACAAAAAAAAATCTATTCACTCCCTTCAACAGTTCAGTCATGAACTGTAAACAGGAGGTGCTTACAAATAACCAGATGTTAGGGGTGAGGGTGTTGCTGGTGATACTGGGAATTGCTGGGTACATTTCCAACCTTCTGGGAAAAGAAAAACAACCCCTGGCTCACAGGCCCCAGGCTCAGCGCTCCGGTGGGATTCCAGGTCCTCCCACACCGCAGCCTGTGGGCTCAGGGCTGCCGACAGGCATTAAGTGTGCTTGGAAGCATCTGAAAGCCTCAGCATGATGTGATAACAGATGCTCAAATGAAGCAGCATCGTTATGTGCGAGCCCTCCGACGGGGAGCCAAGCATGCTGGAGATCAAAAAAGCGATGACACGTGTCAGAGCCCCGCTCCCTCTCTGAAAAGCCTTTGCGGAGAAACAGATCCTGCAGCATCCCTCTGCCAGATGCTGCTGGGGAGAGGGCAAGGCAGAAAATACCAGCGATGGGGGGTAAGCGTGCAGGTCTCATGCCACCTCAGCACTCATACGACTCCAGTCTGCAGAAACCTGCAGCTCGTTACTGCAGCAAATCACTTGTGAGGCTGTGGACAAATGTCTCAATTTTGCAAAGAAACCCACGTTCCCTGGAAAGAATAACTGTAATGTAATGTGAGCAGATCTCTCTGTACCAAGGGGAACCAAGACAGTTTCTGAAGTACTGGATGGAGCCTGCTCTCTTTCTGCCAGGACCTGGCCGCAAGGGAAGACAGCGTGTGGCTGCAGGAGGATGTAAGCTATTAACTTGCAGCTTTGTACTTGGTTACTCAAGTAGAGGACCATTTCCTTCTACAAGCTCTGATGTTGCCGAACTGCAGCAGAGATGGCCAAAACCTCCTGAAAACCAGCCTAGGACACCCGAGCTTCCTGCAAAGGGGATCGGCATCCACCCCTCTCCCACGCACCTGGTAGAACTGGGAGACTGGCTTTGGAGGCTATTGCTCTGGAACCCAGCAAAGGGAAAAAGCCAATGTGATGATCAGTGAGGGCACAAATCTGTCAGCATCCATAGCCAGAGGGGTCTTGGCCTCCTGTGTCTGTCTGTCTACACTCTCTCCAGGAAGGGGTTCTCTCAGAGCCTGAGGCTGGGGATGGAGCAGCCGAGCTGCATCTGTCAGGCAGAGGGATTTCAGGCTTGCTGAGGGCAGGGAGCTCTGGCCCCTGACACAAGGGTGCAATTTCAGAGCCTCACCTCCTGGGCACTTCAGCTCCACGAGCGCTGTACCGAAGCGATGTGCTTACCAGGTACCTGCACACCAGGACTCCCCCTCGGATTTCATCATCATCATCCCACTGCCCTGTGCTGCTTTCTGCAAGGTCTGCAGGCACCAGGCATCCCTGGCAGGGCCGGGCTTGCACAAAGGAGTGTATGTGCAATAAGTTCACAGACCCAGAAAGGAGGTGAGTGCGAAGCAGCCACAGCCCAGGACTCCCACCAGCACTTTTGTCCCCAGCTAGAACAATGCTTGAGCAGAGCACAATAAGATGAGAAATGAATGCACAGAAATCGGACAGAGGGATTTTGCAGCCTAGGAGGATGATCTTTAAGCAGCTAGGCCATTTTTCCATCATTTCCCAGGAGAAGAGGCTGTACCCAAGGGCCCTGGCTCCCCAAACACTGTCTGAAGATGGGATGAAGAAGCTCAGGCTGATGGTGAAGTGGAAAGAAACCGCTTCTAGTGGTGGTAGCCACTAGGGCCTGAGCAAGGCAAGGTTTGTAGGCTGAGATAATACATTGCTTTAGGCCAGCCAATGTCACACTGTTAAAAGGGAAAGAGGCAAGCCTGCAGTCAGATGAGAAGTGAGGGAATGCTTGGCTGCTGAAAGCTAGACCATTTCTTTCAACTCTTTCCATTTATCATACAAAAGGCATTATCTCTCTGAGAAACCTTGCCTTGCTGAACTCCTTTGCCATTGTCAGGACTCACAGACGTTTCTGGAGACCCTGGATCAACTCCACAGAAGAACCCCCACCCCAGCTGGACCCTGGACATCTCCCCAGGCCCACAGTGGGCACAGAGCAGTCAGGAGGGTGGCTGTGGTGTCTCTGCTTGCCCTGGGTTTTCCAGCACGTGGGAGATGAAGAGAGCCAGAGTGCAAGGTCTTGTGGCATCTGGAGTGGTGGGGGTGGTAGACCCAGTCAAACCTCAGCCTAGTTTAGTGTAAGCAGAGAAGATCAGCCTTCACTGCAGAGAGGACCTCAGCTGCTGAACTCAGTGGCAGAAGAGCAGAGCAGCTCAGACCTCACAGCAGCCTCCAGAGAGAAAACATATTGGAGATGCCAGACCAAGAAGTAGTCAGGGCTGTGGCTGTGGGGATGAGCTGAGTTCCCAGGCAGAAGGGACAAGAGGGAAAGGACCCAAATCCTTCAGTCCAGAACTGTCATGACTGCCCTCCTCTCCTCCGGGTGGTCTGTGGGAGGCAGCTGCAGCAAGACTTTCTCCAGTGCCCCAACAAAGGCTGCAGTAGCAGGGGTGGGGAGGGCATGCACCAGTGCTGATGTGCGATATGAAACTAAGCCCTCTGCTCTACTCGTGGTCAATAAAGATCTTCAAGGTGAAAAAGATGCTTGAAGGAAAAAAAGACCGGTAATTGCTGTTGGCCTTTGGGGTCATTTCAACAGAGAACCTCATTCTGCTTCCACAGTGGTTTCCAGCTGGGACACAATACCTCTGTACCTAAAAAAATCCTCACTTTTGCAACATTGTGCTGCTGTGTGCTGAGATCATGGGCAAAACTCTGCAGAACAAGGCAGTCCTGAAAATGCTGTGCTTCCTCAGGTTAAGCATTGCTTTCAGCTTCTTTCCCCACCTCTAGCCCTTCCTTACTGTCCCGGACAGACTCCCTGTGGTACATGGTGTAGCGGTTGCAGAACCAGCCCCCTCCGTAGCCTCCTTCCCATATTTCCTTTTTTTTTTCCCCTGTATCCTCCCCAATCTGATCGCAACAAGAGCAGACCACGGGGTTGATTTTCAAGGGGCTTCCTGTGGCTGTTTCAATGCCTGCAGGCATGGCGCAAGGGAGCGTGCGGCTTGTGGAGCTGCTCGGTGTTTCTGATGACGACGGCTCCATGGGTGAGCTGCCACCCCTCTCGCAGTGGGAGGTCTGTTTGGGGAGTGCTGCGGATGCCAAGCCAGACATTACAAGATCCAACTTTCCAGTGAAATTCAGACTTTTCTCTAGGACAAAAAACTTGAAAAAACATGGGGAGTGGGAATAAAAACAAAACAATAGCCTTCAAAGACTTGTTTCTTAATGCAGTTAAAAGCCATAGGCAGGAGGAGGGAAAGCAGCCCAGGAAGATCTGCAGTGAGCACAACCGGTGAGTGTGCAGCCCAGCCCACGCTCAGGCTGACTGCAGCCTGAAATAAGGGACAGCGGGCACCAAGAAACCAGGACCTGGAAGATGTGAGTTTACTGCTGCAGCCGGAAAGTCTCCCAAACCCCTGCAGAAAGGTGAGACTTATAGCTCCTGCACAGTACAGGAGAGGGTGTCCATCACTGGTATGAGCTTCTCCTGGACCGCTGCTGATCGCAGAGCTGTGTGGTCTCAGGGACAGAGAGGGGGTGGAAGAGCACCTCGCCTTGCCTTCAGAAAAAAAATCTGTTACCAGTTTCCTTTATCCTCATGTACCTGAGGAGGGCCAAGGCTTTAGGGAAACCAGTGTCCAAATCCTGGGGTCTGTGTTGACCTGTAGCTTGGACCTTGTTGGTTTTAGTTTGCATGGACCATCTCTTGACCTTGTTCCAACACGTTCTTCTCCACGGACCACTGTATACCCCAAAATAGTATGTGGTCTGGCAGGTAAGCAGGAGTAGTTTTGCCCAGCAGTGTGCCCGCTACTAGCCCCACATCCTGAGCTTGCCACAGGACAGGATATTGCTTCAGCGCAGCTTCCTCACCAGCACTGCTCTAATGCTCTGCTGGTCCTTGGGCTCCCTCCCAGACACATCCAAGTGTCTTCTACTTCAGCTGCTTCCTCAGTCTGATTCCCTTTCCCCACCATCAGTCTTCTCCAAGTTTTACCTTCCAGCTCTCGTATCCTCTTACATTGGTTCTAGCTTTTCAGCGTGTGCTCCAGCACCTCCTCCGAGTACAAAAGACCCAGGAGGGTTATTGGATGTCTCCATCTGATTTATCCTATCTTGCCAGGGCAGCACATTTCATCCAGACATCTCCAGCCAGAGCTGAAGGACTGCAGCCGCGTGACAGCATGCAGGTGTTCTGCCACTCTCCCTGCCTCCAGCTTATCTCTTTCTTTCATGGTTTGGGTGACAGTCTTGACGCCAACAGCTCACAGAGCAAGCTCTCGGCTCTCCCCCTTCTCCTAGGGCTGTCTCTGACATATCCTGGGGATCCCATCTTCAGGTCTCACTTACATGAGCAACAGCAAAGTCCCAGCAACTTCTACTGTAGCCTGCTTGAATACCCATCTCTGTGCCCACCTCTCTGAAGGGGCCTAACAATATACACCCTCCCAGGAGCAAACCAGACAGCCAAAAGCCTGAGTAGAGCCTAAGGAAACCTCTGAGACTAATGTAACACCCACTACAGAGAGTCCTGGCCAGGTCAACCCCACCCCTACCTTAATTCTGAACTCTGGTTTCAACAAAGTCTCCTTAGGATGCACACAAAGCATTCAAGTGCCTTGGCTTCTCAGTGCTGGGCAAAACACAAAAAACAGTGGGGATTGGTCATGGCAGGTTCTCTCGGATAGATGCCTGCCTCTGATTCTTCTTCTTCTCTGATGTCTTTCTGCACACAAACATGTACCGAACATGAAAGCTGCAGTCGACGGAGACATCCGGACGTATCCAGACTCTACTAACAATCAGTGTCTCGGGCAGACAGTCAATCCAAACAAGTTCTCCATTTGTCTAGCTCTTGCCTGGCTGCACTTCTGTACATTTGTAAGTGTTTACACTGAACTAGTTTCTGCCATTTCTGTCTCTGGTTGCTGGAATTAAATTCCCAGTGCTGTCAAGTCTGCTCTGGTGCACGCCTCCCCAGGACACATAAGTGCAAGGAGAAGTTCTCTCCGAAGACCACGGTGCCAAGAAGAAAGCTGGAAACATCCACTGGACATGTTATCTCTGTCCATGAGACACCAGGTCACTGAACTATAGCCCAGTGACTTTGAGTGAGCACAAAACAGACCAGCAAGACCAGGAGACAGAAAGGATGTGAGAGTGGGATGTGGTCTACAGGCCGGAACGATGCAGAGCGATGCCTTCACACTGGACAGGCGTGGACCTGGGAGCCCTGGCAGAGGAGTCACAGGGCAATGAGAGGACACAGTGCTTGGTGACTCTGTTCGAGCACTAAGGCCATGGAGAAAGGACTGTTTCCCTGGCTCCTCTCTGGGGTGAGATCTCTTTTCTGTGAAGATAGCACACCTGAAAAAAGCATTCCAGCCACCTGGGCTTCTCACTTCACAACAGCCGGGCTCTCTTAGGCTGCTTCCGTCAAGTGTCTGCCTTACAGCTCCCTTCACTTGCACTGTGTGGTCTCCTCCATGTGGGGCTAGTTACGGGGCAGTCAATCAGAGGTAGCCAAAGGAGGAAGATACTTGCACACGATTAAAGAGGATGACAATGGCCCCTTCAACTAGCCTGAATTCTTGCCAAAATCAACAAGAGCCTTTTGGTCTCCAAGGGGGAACTTTATCGCCCAAAGCCAGAGGGACTCAGAATGTGATTTTCTTGTGGCACAGGAAGACGGAAGACCCATGGGGATACATTTTTCATATCCCTGTGGAATTAATTGGAAAAAAAGCCAGACAAGCATCTGTCCACTCAATGAAGACCAGCAGCAACAACCTCCCTTGAGTTTCAGCCGCTGCTGGGACACAGGGCATGTGCTGAGCTGTGGAAGCGGGACCCGCTGGCAGCTAAGAGGCGTTTCTTAAGTGCATTTGCTCCACTGGCTGGCTGAGCGCATTGGGGTATTTTGTACCTGTTTTCTTGTCTTGGAAGCCTATGATTAGAGACACATTTTGAAGCCTGAAGATCTAAGTCCAGCAGAGCAATCACTGCTGTGGCTCTGGCCGCTAAGTGATACCTAGCATTCTGGCATGGAGAAAGAGGAAAGAGGTGCAGAGACTTTGCAGCCATCTGCAGCCTAACCGAAGTGTTAAGCAGCCCCTCTGTTTCCTAATGGGGGATTACAGAGAGACAGGGCAAGAAACGGGGAGACTGCTGTGAGATGGGGAGGAGAAAGCCGTGACTGGGGATGCAAAGATCAGGGATGAAGAGGAGGGGGCTGAGGTCTGAGTAGCGCATTTCCTTGTTTGTGCTGAGCTCCAGTGGCCCTGTGGTCACCCCCATAACCACATGTGCCCCAGGCTCCCTTGGGGCTGGCACACGGACGAGGGCAGGCAAGCAGCAGCGTGGCCCAGGGCCACAGCAGAGCCGTTCAGAGCAGGAAGATGACAGCAATCAGAGCTCCCCAGATCTGCACTGGGTTCCAGGATGCTGACAACCTCGT
The DNA here is from genome assembly GCF_011004875.1 of Balearica regulorum gibbericeps. NCBI lineage: Eukaryota > Metazoa > Chordata > Aves > Gruiformes > Gruidae > Balearica > Balearica regulorum. The sequence continues at coordinate 26,394,992 of NC_046188.1, read as the reverse complement.
CTGTGATTGTGAGGAATTTGGCTCCAGCCAGCCCTACCCCTGGCTGAGGAGGAACTGAATCGAGGGAGAACAACGAGATGCAAACAGCTCTTGGGAGTGTGTGTGCAAGCGAGAGGGACAGTGTCTGGGCAGAGCTAAAAAGCACCAACAACACACTTGCACAAAACCTGCTGCCTTGGACACCTCCACTCTCCTCAGGGGTCGAAGTCTCCCACAGCACTGGGTCTGTTTAATTTAGTCCTTCTGTACAGCGAAGGCACATGAACGAGCAGCCAGGCAGTGATGAAAGAGGGCTGACAAGCAGGGGAGAGGTGAACAGCTCCCCATCTGCACTGCACCGGACATGCGCACCTTGGCCTGCACTGGACCCGGTCAGCACCAGCTGCCAGAGCTGCTGTGCCCGCAGGGCTGCCTCTCCCAGCAAAGAGTCCTTCAGCACGGTCTCTCCACCATGATGTGGGACAGGGGCCGTGGTGCAAGGGGCCGTGCCCATTACGGAGCACCCCGAGTGAAGCAGCTGAGGAATCCCCATCTCCCGTTGGATCAGTCCATCCGGCTCCCGAGCGCAGCAGAAATGGAGCTGGACGCCCGTGCCCCTGGAACGGACTCCGGGTGTGCTCCTGCCAATTGTTTGATGTAGTGTTATTTCCAGAGCCCCTGCCAAACCCATGTCAGGCCCAGAGCAAGCCCGTAACTCTATAGGGCCAAGTCTGCAGCCTTCTCCACCGATCTAGGACTGCACCTCCTAAAACCATGGCCACTCTTTTCCCGTTTCTCCCTCCGAGCGGGGCTGGCACAGTGGGAACCTCAAGTTGCACCAGGGATTTGCAGGGGCTGTTTGGGAAGAAAGTGCTGAGCCTGGGGCCAGCACCCAAACCAGAGCACTCCTCAGGGCAGCAGCGGAGCAGGCATGGCCCCGTGCACCGCCTCAGACATGCTGCCCATCTCTGAATGCCTTGGGCAAAGGAGAGCAACGCAGCGGGGCACCTGCGGCTCTGCTCCGTGTCTCCTTGGCTGTGTGAGGCAGCCTGACTGTTTTTGCTTGCCTAGGGTGCGGGCCATCCCTCACGCCATCCCGAGTGGCAGCAGCACTTACCTGGCCGAGGGGGGCAGGCCAGGCACTGGTCTGCACCCCAGAAGAGCCCCACGCTGCCGCAGCAGTCCTCCAGCTTGGTGAGCCCTGGCAGGGGGTTGGTGCACTGTGGAGAGAGGACCAGAGGATCAGGCTTCTGCAGGACAGGCAGGGGACACCCGCCCATCTGCTGCAGCCGGCTGGCATGGCAGTGGCAGAGCCGGCACAGGGGACGATGGTTTGGGGGTCAGAGGCTGGCACAGCCCTCCTGGCACAGCTCCCCACGGGGACACGGCAGGACCAGGGATGCAGTTTAAGACAGTAAACAGTTGTGCAGACAATAAAACACGAGTCCCTTGACTGCACCCCTCGGAGGGGAAGGGGACATCAAATGGAGCAGGAGACGAACCAGAGATGATATCACCCGGCAAAGCCCTGGGATCAGCCCCGTGCCTGGCTGATTAGCCAGCGAAGTGGGTGCACCACTCCAGCCCGGCGGGGAGCCTGCGGTCAGGCACTTTCCTCTGCTTAATAAGTCTCTCTTTCCCACCCCACTCACCCCCCCCCCCCCCGGCAAGGCCCTCTGGATTACAGGCTTCCCCATTAGAGCGGAGCCGCCGCGGCCCACAGGCCGGAGCTGGCCCCCGTCCAGGCGCGCGTGGCCGCCTGCCCAGCGCTCGCATACCGATCGGCTCGGCTGCAGCCGAGCGGGGAGAGGCGAGTGCTCCCCGCCGGGCTCCTACCCTCTCCTGGGCACGGCATCACCCTGTCTGGGTGAGGTGGGAGCACAGCAAGGGCAACCCCCACTGCCTCCCTTGCTCCCCCCAGAGCATCTCCCATAGCCTCTCCAGGCATCCACAAGCATCTCTGTGCATCATTATCTGCTCCCAGGGGCAGAGAGCCACCATCTCCCCATGGAGGAGCGGGGCTTTTTCAGCCCCAGGGTCTGATCTCTTTTATTTTTGTGCTAGGAAATGGCTGAGAATGTATCCTGCTAGGAACAGCTTGGATGGGAGTGACTGAAGGACGGGATGGGAATGAGGAGCAGCCCCCCAGAAAGGGCTGGGGAGCAGTGGGGAGAGGACTGAGCCTCAGGCTGCCCAGCCAGGGGTCTTGCTGAGCACGAGCTGCTCCAGGGAGCTCACAGGTGTTCCTGTGGGTGCCAAAAACCTCCGATGCTTTTCCAGTGACGCAAGAGAAACATATGGGGAAAAGACAAAATAAGAAATTACGATGACTGCGGGACAGGGGTGAGAAAGCCCCTCACGTGCGTTTGCTTCCCAAGCCCCGACCGAGCTGCCCGGGAAGGCGTCGTTCCATGGAAATCAGACTTTCATTTATCGTCTGAGAGGGAAAGGAATTTTCCTATGTTTTATACGTTTCCTACAATAATCGCAGAGCGTGGCTGTAAATGTTGCTATAAATAGGGCACCCTTTTTAAACAAGACTGTGTGTGAAAGCCATCAAGTCTGGGCTGCACTGCCCCAGGGCACAGCCTAACGGGGCAAGGCAGCAAGGTTTCCATGATGGGCCAAAACAAGGGTTTTTCTTCCCAAGTACTAACACACTGGCTTCCATGCCCACAGCACCTGGGTGATGCCCACGCTGATGCTAAAAAGCTTCATGCCATGAAAGGCCACCGTCCCTGCCCCATAAGCCAATGCACCCATACCCCAGAACAAGAAACATATCTCTACACACGTGCTCCAACGCTTGACAGGTGACCCCTTACCTGCCCATGGAGAGCCTCCCGAAAGCACCTCCCCAGCAGCCCCGGGGCTCTCTGCTGCTGCTGGCTGCTCTCTGCAGCAATGCTGTTGCCATTCCCATGGGTGTAGGTGTACCAGGGCACTGCGGCCAGCTGAGGCACCAGCACTGCCTCCACGCTGTTCTCCTCCGACACCTCTGCGTCACCCCGCACCCTGGCCACCTGGTGAATCTGCACAGTGGCTTCTGGAGGGTGGTTGATGTGGACGTTCACCAGGGAAGGGTTTAGGGAAGCTGGAAGATAAGTTTATACCAGTTGTGACCATCTGGCAACAATTTGGCACCCAAAGAGCATCTTGTCATCAACCAATTCAAAAGGGAGAAGAAGTAGACTGACCCCACCAGGAAATCTAGAGGAAGATTGCATCTAAGAGAAAATAGTTCTCTGGCCTGAAAACAGGACAAACCTACCAAAAACCTCCCCAGCAACGGGAGCCCTTCAGAAACTAAGGGAACCACTCTTCTAACAACCTGGTCTGAAAAGTGTAAGGAGATAGTGGCCTCCTTGGGCCTGTTAACAAAGATCTGAGAAGCACCCAAGTAGGAGGACTCAGAAGTATGAGGGAGATTGGGGCTTCCGGCAGAAGAACCTAGCACCAGCAGGGAGCCACCAACACCAGAAATGGTGGCGAGGGTGACTTTTTAAACCTAGCTCCAGCACAGAGTTTAGAAGTTCAGAGGATCTTCTAACTTGACACCCACCTCTCTCACCTGCACCAGCACTAGCCCTGTCCATCCCTTACTCCCCATGGCATTTCTCCCACGCTCCCTGATTCCCACACCCACCACCCCACTTGCTTTTTGGTCCCCAGGAGGGCCAGTGCATGGCTTTGTGAGAGCAAAGCGTTGGTCCAAGGGCTCCTCTCTACACCAGGTGTCCTGGCAGGCAGAAGAACGTGTGGTCTGGAGTCCCTAGCCATGCTCACCCAGCTGGTTGGACAAGGGCAGGGTGTAGGTGGAGTGCTTCATGGAGCCACCAGCTGGGGTCTTGGGGGCTCTCCCTCCTTGCTTCTTTTCCAGAGAGGGAGCTGGCAGGTGGCAAAACTTCCCTGTGGAGTTGGAGGGGCACCAGCACTCATCCCGGCCCACACAGCGCCCTCCGTTCAGGCAGGGGATCTGGCAGAAGTCTGCAAGGCAAAGAGAGGTTTGCTTAGCGGAGAAACCAAGCCACTGCCTCTAGCCAAGGGGTGGCTGGTGGGAGGCCAGGCAGCTGTATCTGGGCCAGCACTAGCCCCACAGTGCCTGAGGAGCAGACCCAGCACTGGGGTCAGCACTTGCAGCTTGGAGGCAGTCTGGGGTCCCTGCTGTGCACCACCATTCAGCAAATAGCAGGTGGAGAATCTGGGGTCCTTCCCAAGCTCTGCTCAGGGTTGGAGTCATGAGTTGAAGGTGATAAGCCCTCTCTTGGGCTCTGGGGCCACAGCGAGCCTGGGACACCCATGCCCTGTGGGGCAGCCCCTCAGGGCCAAGGTGGTGACGTGGCACAGCGGGATCCCTCAGAGTGGGGTAGGAGCTACGGCAGCCACATGCAGCCAAGTCAGCACAATTCCTTCTCTTCTGCATCACCCCCTCACCACTTGGCAGGGTTTTTACTCCCAGCTTAGAAGGGAGCTCAGTGGGGATGGGAGAGGCAGAAGGAGAGAACGGGCAGAGAGCCACGTCCTCAGAGCCTGTCTCCTGGCCAGCCCTGGCCCTGCCAGCAGCTCAAGTGGGAGACGCATGGAGTGGGACAAAAGAACTGGGAGCAATTTGTCTGCACAGGCTTGGAAAAAGTATCCACAGATGAAACTGAAGTCACGTCTTTTCTGGCCTCATCAGATGCTTGGAGCAATCCAGAGCATCTCTCAGTGTGAGCAACACTTGAGCAAGGCACGGGATTTCCTGACAGATCATCCTGACTTATCTCAGCGTGAGATGCGATGCTGCTGCTGCACATCCAAGGATGACTTGTTAGGTTCATCCCAAGGGATGAGCTTCCACCCTGCTCTGAGTTCATTTGCTCAAGCCCAGCAACCAGTTTTGCGTGAGGAGACACATCTTTGGACTGGGATCTAGGCAGAAATTCCCATGAACCCCGTATCAGTCAGTGTCCACAACAGCCAGACTTTGCACTCTCTCTGTTAGAAGAACTTCAAAGTTACAGAGGCTTTCAGAGGACGAGTCCCACCAGGGTCCTACTCCCACCAAATGGCTCCAAGAGGATGTGCCCAACCCACAGCTGGGTATCCCAGGGACCTGATGAGCAATCCCAGCAGCTCTGAAAGGCGAGCAGAGGTTTCAGCAGTCCTGTTTATAGGAACAGCTTGCAACCTGCAGCCAGCTCTCCTGGCTGCCACGTGAGTGAAAGGAGAGAACAGGAGGAAATTAGGTGATGAAAGTCAGCCCCAAGACTGGATGCCAACGAAAGCAGTGAGCTGGCTCTGAGAAGGAGGGGGTGGCGAGGCTTGGCTGCAGGCCTGACTCAAACACACACGCCCCCCCGACCTAGGGTGGGATGGAAACAGAAGTTGCTTGCCCAGGAAAGAGAGCAATGAGGCAAGGTCTGTCTTTCCCCCCCAAGATACGGAGATGGAGTAAGCCCCAAAGACCCCAGGAGACATCTTCCAAGGCACTGGGAGAGGCCATCTCCTCCCATCCCTATAGCAGCCCAAGCCTGCAGTCTGTAGATGCAGGAAAGGCAGAATGAGGAGAGTGGGGGAGCAGGCAAGATGGGCTGGGGGTCTTGGGGTGCTCACAGATGCGGAAGCCGGACTTGGGATCGTGGTTGTGCCCCCCTTGGCTATAGAGAGTGGTGGTGTCTCCTTTCTCGCAGCTGTTGTAGCAGCGCCCGCTCCGGCATGTCTGTTTGCAGATGGTGGGTGTGAAGACGATTTTTATCTTCCTAATCTTCTCTGTCAGGTTGGCCCCTATGAAAGAAAAGGACAGTGCTAAGTGGAAAGAGCATCTCCAGGCCAAGGGGCTGGTAATCTGCAGCTCAAGCTCCAAAGCATTCCCAGAGCAAGGAGGGGTTTGTGTCTCTCACTGGGGTAGTGCCCCTCCTTGCTCCTCGCTCACTCCAGTTTGTCCTCTCCTCCAGCATCAGTAAGGGTTTGCCAACACATCAAAAATGGCCAGCAGCATGCTCTGCCTGCCCAGTTGTAGTGGCATAACTCCCCGTGGAGGGACATACACGCACTAACTCCAGTATAAAGAGTGTTTTTCTGCTTTAGACAATATGCCTTCTCAAGCCATGTCAGTAGCTGGGAGACTGGCTGCCCTTAAACCACTGGAAGGCTTCCCACATGAACAGCCACACTGGTATCCATCAAACAGAGCATCAGGGCTTGAGAAAACCAAGTGTCCCCTGTCAACATCCCTTGTAAGCATCCCCTGACCTCCTGCATTTACCTGCAGTCCCCACCTGGTCCCTCACCATCCTCACATTAGATATGGGGTGAAATGGAACTCAGAGCTCTTGGGGGCTTGTGGAAAATGGACAATAGGCAGAACTATTGTGTAACCATGAACCAGCTGGCTCAATACCGTTACCCTCCATCCCTGCCCAGCAAGACAGCTGTTTCTGCGGGTGCCGTCTTTGGTGTGCTCACCCCCGACTCTCCCCATTTCAACCCCCACTTTCAGATTACAGCTTCAGTTAGGCTCACAGCCCTGTTCATAAGGGCTGAGATGCCACATGGTGCCTCCCTCGGGAAGCACAGCTTTAGGGGGAGCCAAGTTGCAGAAGACAACTTGCATCTGTCCTAGCTGGGGAGCTGCTGGGGCTCCATCTCAGCAACCGCACGTCCCAGCAGCCTGGCCTGATCCCTGCTCATGTCAGAAGGCACCAAGGGGGCAGCCAAAGGGAAGAAGTAGACACTGGTTGCACAATCTGACCTCAAGGGCTGCTCAGAGTGAGGAGGAGGAAGTTGGGAGACATCCTTCCTACCGACTGAGGCAATCCCCCTTCAGGGCAGCTGATGCTGCTGGGGTGCTGGTGTGATGTTCAATGCCTCTGGGAGGCATCTGTCACATCCCCCTGGCTCCTCTCTCCTGCCATCAGCATTTTGCTCCCATGATCTGTCCTCCTTCAGTAGAGTCTCTTTCTTCACCAAGCTCAGCAATGCCCATGCTGACCTCCCCTTTCCATCCCACCCAGCAGCAGAGTCCTGGGAGTCCAGGGTTTCTTGGGGATCCCCAGTCACACCATCACCCTTCCCCAGGACAGCCCAACAAGAAGCCCCAAAAGAGTGACAGCCCTGGAGGCCTTACCCCTTGCAGACAAGGTGTGCTCCTGGGAAACCGTGTGTGTCCCAGAGCTGCTCTGCTCATGTCCATTCCCATTGGGGAGTGCGTTAGAGGTGAGTTGGCCATTGCTGGCTGGGTAGCGCCGGACAGTCCGTGATGGCCCTGTGTGCTGGGGGGAGACAGGAGAGCCAATTCTGCTCTGAGTCCTGCGGGAGAGAAAAAATGGACCGATACTCCTCACGAGTAACTGTGCTGACCCACAGAGCCTGTCCACCAGGATGCCCTGCAGCAACCATCACTGCCGAGCTGCCTGAGCCACCAGCTGGGCACAGAGCTCTGCCTGCCTGAGCAGGGTCCCACTTCTCACCTGCTTTCAGTCATCACGATGGCACCATTTCACTCTAGGGACTGTGCCCCACGCCCTGAGCCTGGCATAGTGCTCACCCAGATACCCTCCCTGTACCATCACGTCAGGCTGCCCCACCACAGGGATGCCCTGGCTGCCTTGCAGCACCTCTGCCTACCCATTACACTCAAGGGCTGCTCCTCGCCCCATCGCATCCATCCAAGCAGCTCTAAATCAGCTTGTTCTTATGGTGGGAGCTTTCTCAGGACCTGTCTTCCCAGCCTCAAACAAGCACTGAAGAAACAGTGAGGCAGTCAGAAAAGAAGCCAGGCCAAGCAAATAAACAGAACTTGGCCCACAAGAGTCACAAACAAGAGAAAATGAGCAAGAACTCACTCCTTGTAAGTGCAGTTACAACTTTCTGCCGTAATTCCATTTATGGCTTTTGGTGTTATCTGGGGACTAAGTGTGGAGAAGCCATCCAGCTCACAAGGTCACACTTCTTACACTCTGTGATAAAGCCATGTAGACCACTAGGCAGACCTCTTTGCATTAAACAGACAGAACAGCACTTCTTGCTCTCCTGCACTTGCTCCCATTCCTTTTTACTGACTGGCAGCACTAAGCCTCCAAGAGGGTGCTCTGTGCTTACCAGCAAATGTCTCCCTCACTCTCATCTGTACCACCTGCAAGGAAAAAGGCTTTAGTACACCAGGGGCCAAAATAGGTTGGCTACCCATATGCCCCTTGAGTTGCTTTGAAAGTCCATGCCTTGGATTCCTCTGCAACGAAACTTAAGCACCGACAGGTCTTCTGACCTCCATCTCTGACCAAATGGCTGGGGCAAACTAGCTCTCTCTCACCGAAGTGCCCAGAGAGGTCCATCCCACTTTATGGTTGTCACCATTTTCCCTGTCACAGTCAGCACAGGGGAGGTGTGTCCAAACACAACAGGACTGGATGATCCAATGAGAGTTGGCTGACAGCAGTTCTGGCTCACTGACATTCCTGGCTTGGATAGCTTGGAATAACAGTAAGATTTGGGGAGATGGAAAGGGAGCTAATGCTGCGCTGGTATTCAAACAGGTCAATCGCAATATACAAGGTAACCATCAGCCCCAAACAACAGAATCGAAAAGATGATGAACAGGTCAACTAATTGGGAGCTAAAGGAAAGGAATACAGAATTGAGTTCAAGTCAATAGGGTCTATGGAGAACCAATCTTGTCAAAGGAGTCCATTTTCATCATTCGCTAGAATTACATATGCGCACACTGACAGGCTGAGAGCCCACGCTATTCTGATAAAAAAATAAACAGGGCAGTACGATGTCAATCAGGCACATGTGAAATGAATAACAAACTGGCTGTGTGACAGAACACAAGAAGCAGTTGTCGCTGGGGAGGGAATTAGATGGGTTCCAGGGTGATCAGTACGAGGCCTGGCACGCTTCAAGGATTTCATCTGGAAATAAATATTTTTATTTCGAAATAAACATACAATCGACATTGATAATGTGTGCTGCTGACACAAAAATTTGCAATGTGGTGAATCGTGATGAGAACAGAGCAATCACACAGAGCAGTTTGGATCACCATGGAGGGCAAATCCATCCAAGCAATATGGGATTTTAATAGAGCCAAATGCAGAATTACACTTCTAGGAAGAAGGAATGCAGGCAGCAGCTGCAGATTGAAGGAGACGATCCTGGAAACCAGCAATTCTGAAAAGATTTTGAGGGTAATGACAAGCAATTAAATATGAATTGTCAGTTCAATGTCCTGACATCAGGGCAGTGAAACACTGCAGGAACAGGGAGGTATTTTTGCCTCCCTACACATCCTCATCACAGCAGGGAGTATGTACGCTAAAATGTCACATCTTCTAAGAGATGTTGTAAAACTGGAGAGGATACAAGAAAAAACATGACAAAAGTAATTTGAGGGCTGGTGAAAATGCCTTTTTGTAAGAAACCTAAAGTATTCAATCTCTTCAATTTAGCAAAAAGAAGATGAAGAGGTGCTCTGATTACAGGGCACAGGTTTCTCCACAGGAACAAAACACCAGGTGTAAAGAGCCTTGTAATCTAACCAAGAAAGGCAAACCATGAAACAACATCTGCAAACCGAAGCCAAATGATTCCCAACCAGAATTCATGTCCACACGCAGCACTACAGCTGTTTTTCTTCTGCAAAAAACACCCCAGTAGTGGATTCCCCAACTCCTGATACCATGGCTTCAGGAGAGGAAAGTGTGCTGCTGGGAGATGAGATATCACTGGAACAGTGCAAATATAACTAAATAAAGATGTATTATCTGTGCTGTCCTGGAGGTGATTTTATATTATCTATTGATCATTTCTGGCCCTGAGCTGTAGGAATCCAAGAATGAACAGTTTTATCCCAGAGACAGACATCCCTGGTCCGGAAACTCATTACCTAATTGTTTCTAACGCAGGAAAACCATGAAAATGAGTGGCTGAGCTGCTGGGAGGAGGCATGAACAGGAGTCCTGAGAAGCAGCAGCACAGGTAACCTGTGCTGCTGGGCAGACACCCAGCTTTGCAGGCTGAAGGTTCATACGCTGTTTGGAGTGGAGTCTGGCCACAGGTCATTCAGGGATGGAGATAGAGCAAGTGGGATTGGTCAAAGAGCATAGATGGGTAACAAAATTATTACCTGCTGATAAAACCATTTGTTGTCTTGTTAAAATCAAAACTGAGATGAGGACAGCAAACAGTGCTTGTTTTTCAATAATCAGCTTAACCAGAATAATTGCAGAGAAGTCCCACCTCAGTCCCTACCAGCCTCTTTCAGAAGCTCTCCTGAGATTCTGCAGAGTACCACCTACCCCGACGGCCATGGGGGCCAGGCATGACCTGCCCACACATTTCTGAGTTACTAATCCAGCCCTGTTGCCAGCGAACAAACTTCTGGTGCATGTTACCTACTGCTTTGTTACCTGGCGTGCTGCTGCTGGTTTTGTTAGTAACAAAGGAAAAGCTGTATGGAGCTCTAGGAGCTCTAGGGAGGCTAGGTGAGAGCTACCAAGCCCTGGAAGTTCAGGCACATTTGTTCCCTGATCTCTGATGAGACACCCTAAGTGTAGTCCTATGGGTGAATGTGGCTGGGGTTCCAAGGTCTTTGGGGAAGCACCTCAAGGAAAAGAGGTAAGAGTTCCCCAGCCCAGCAACGCTCACTGTCCTAGTGCTGGTCACTTGAGGGCAACTTCAGCCCTGAGTTTTGAAGAGTCGCTGGGTAAAGGTGACCGATGGCATAAGACAGAGAAATATCAGCTCTTGTGCTTGAAAATAGTCACATAATATCTGTCCTTGAGGAAGGGAGCAAGCTACATGCAAGTAGCAGGGCTTTGCTGGGCACTACCCATTACCTGCCCAAAGGAATTCCACCCTTGGCTTTATGAACAATTCCTGTTATTCCCAGGATCACCAGATTTTGTAAAAAAGCCCCAAACCAACCATAAAACAGCATATGAAGGACTTTAAATAAAATAATCATTAGCATTTCAGTTACAAAGAAAAGTGGATTATATGCGCTCACTGCGAGGGGCAGTGCCAACTGCACAAAGGAAAAACGGAGGAGGAACATTACTCCATGGCTTGCAACACTTGAGGAAAAGCCATCCTGTTGGGATCCTGTTGGCAAAGTATTCCAGTGTGTGTTGCAGCAGGAGGGAGGCAGATTTGCTTTGAATTAATTTGTTTATTTGGTTCTATTCTAGGCAGATGAGCTCTGGGATTTGTAGACTGAGTTGAGTAACACCATCCTACCCGGGGCCACAGAAATCAATAGCAAAGGGCGTCTTTCCATCTCAGTTTGTCAGTCCCAATCCATCCCCAAGTCACGCCAAGCAGCTGGCTCATGGTCAGGGAATACAAAACAGAGCTCCTCCTCCCCAAACCTTCAGAGTCAGTCCACGCTGGGCAGAAGGGGGACTGGCTTGCTTGAAGGGTGTCAGGAAATGGACCTGAGCTCACCACATCAATACAGACCTGGCCAGAAGGCATTAGCAACCCCTCACCATCTGGTGGATTTTAATATACATGGCTGGAGCTTGTCCACTGCCCAGGGATCTGTATTGCCGTAAGTTCTCTCCCCAGTGTGGCCTAAAGGGTAAGAGTGAGGACTGAGAACAGATGGGGCAGCTCCAGATCAGGAGAGTGGGCAGCTTGTGCTACCAATTTCCATACCTCCACCTGCTCAGGGAAAAGGCATTGAAGAAGCAGAAGAGGTTGAGACCTCAAGGACTATGTTCTGGGACATTTAAAGTCCCAGGGCCTCACATTCATTCAGTCTCACAGCCTCTCTCTGTGCTGTATTACTCACTTCCACTCTTCCAGCCAGGCACATGGCCAGCACAGATCTCTGCAAAGAGGCAGTGGTCTCTTCCTTTATAGGCGACTGCCTGCCAAGCAGCTGGTTTCCCTGCTCTTCATCCGTCAGAGCTGCTGACAGCTTTCTCTGTGTCAGGCACAGCCTGTGGGGCAGAAACAGTGTGCAGACTCCTAGGACACCTCTCCTTCTGGGATGTCCTGGGGCACTGACCTCTGCGGTGTCCAGCTAACAGCAGCAGCGGTCCAGGGGAAACGCAGGTCAAGGAGGGAAGGCAGAGGGAGCAGCGCTCTCCTTCCAGGAGCACGGATGAGTGTGCTCCTGCTGATCTCTACCATGCTGACAGCTGAAAGGTCACTGGCTGAGAGACCTTCAGTCAAGGACCTGGACTCCCCATAAGTCCCTGAGGACACATACCAGAAGTCAGGAGAAGCGAGGGAGACCTGGTCTCTTACATTCTAGGGCTACACATCCCTGCAGGATCCAGATGACACCTGCATGACCTCCAGCAAGGGAACTGCACAGCTACCACCGCACCTTCGTCTGTGTATAAACACTTCATTTTAAATAGGTTTTGTTACCGGTTACACTCTGCTCTGTATTTACTTTAGAGACAGCAGGCTAGAGAAGGTAAAAAATGTTCTATTTCATGGATACAATGGCTCTCCTGCCCAGTCCCAGATGAACCTGCAAGGTGCCTGGTGCCTGCCCAGAGGATGTGAGTGGTATCTCTCCTCCCACTGACGACAGCGAGCAGAAGTCTGAGCTGGCAGGCTTCCAGCAACCACACAGATGAACATGAGGTCTGCTGTTTTCGAATCAACCACAGTTCTTTTGTAAAAGCCTGCAATTTCAAGACCAGGTACACAGAATCACGATAACCAAGTCCAAGACCACAGGGTCCAGAAAACAGTACTGGTTTTCCAACCCACTGTATACAGAAAGCATTTTTCAAATCTCTGATCACTTTTGATGATCGTGGTTCTCTGGGTAAGCAAAAGCCACAGGAAGTCCAGGTGGGTATACAGCTGTGGCTTCTCTTAGTGACCTAAGGCCAGGCATCCTCCTTGGGGCTGGAGGCAAAGGTGGCAAACTCTTCAAAGCACTTCCCTCTCCCCAGCAGCACCTCAGTCTTTCCTGGATTTAGCTTCTATCAGCCACTCTTCATTCAACTGTTGACTTTGGCCAGATGGCTAGCAAGCTGGGAAATGGTGTTTTTTGTGTTTGCGTAAAGGAAATGCAGAGCCAAGTGCCACAGGAGTATTACTGGTCTTTCATCCAGCCTGCCTCGCCCTCTCCCCAGCCAAAGCCTGACTGACCATAGCAGGGTGGATGGCCCGAGGCACTATGGAGAGAGTGAATCCTGGACAGTGCGGTCAGCGGGGAGGGGTGCTAACCCCAGACAAGGCAAGAGCTGGCCAGATGAGGATTGGAAAGTTACTCTTCCAGCTGGAAACAAATCTGCACCCTGCTGAGCATCAGGGAGAGATGATAGAGACCATAGAAACCTAAGGAGCAATCCCCAGGAGGGCAACGACAGAGTGGCCAAAAGAAAACTAAAGATAAGAGATCGTCAGAGAAAGAACCATCTTCCCAGAGTCCAGGAACCCCCATCCCAGGGCCCGAGCTCAACAAGCTCCATCTCTCCAACTACAACCAGCCTGCTGCCTGGGATGCAACTGCTGCCTCTAGCCAGCCAGAGAGGCAGCGTGCTGCCTGCGGGGCTGGGACCAGGGTCCCACGGAGGGGAGCAGCTGCAGCACTGGTAAGTCCACCCCAGCTCCTCCAGCCCACAGCCTGCACGCATGGCTCCAAGGCGAGAGGGCTCAGCCAGGACGGGGGCTGAGTCATGCTCAGCCCCTGATAACCTGCCAGGACAACAGGCAGGTTCTCCTCTGGTTTTTAAACGCCAAACAATATACTCGGTGTCTGTCTTGACCGTCCGCCTGTCCCTTTGGCTAGACGCCCTCCCCATTTGGGGCCACGGGGACCAAAATCAGTGATTCACTTCCCTCTTTGTAATGCTCAGCAGTTGCCGATTTTCCACTAAAGCATCGCAGAAGAATGGGCAGCCTCAACACCAGCGTCTGTGTCTACGGGGGGAGAGAGAAGCAGCCAGCCTTGGAAAGCAGCAAATTGACCACAGACCAGAAACTTCCCCTTTCTTGGACTCTGAACAGGTTCCTCAGCAGGCAGACGGGATTCATGGCTCAGGCTCCGGGCCCCGGCGCACAGAAGAGGCATTGCTTAGCACTCAAGTTTATTATCAATTAGCTCACAAACACGCTGACAAGGAAGACAGCTCTGTTAGGACTCGGGGAGGAAGGAGGAAACCACACCATACAAGGCACCTGACTTCAAGCCCACCCACATTATGTCCGTAAGTCCTGGCTCCGTTTATTATCCGCACGAGCCGCAGAGATAGCTCTGAAACCTGCCTGCTTCAGGCTTCACACTGTTCCTCCTGCAGCTGCCTTCAGCCCTGGTACTCCCTGTGCAAGTGAGGGACACACCAAAGTCTCAAGTCCCCTGCTCCCCAGAGTTTGGCAGAAGGCCAGGGAGTTGTCCTGCCCAGGAGAAGCAGCCACCAGCCTCCCCCAGGCAGGAGACCTTCCAGCTGAGCCAAGCAGGACCTGTGTACCATGAAGGCCACAGGAATGGCCATCCAGGTGTCTTCATGCCCAATTCACAGTCACCTGCAGCCAGATCTCATGCCAGATGGGACACCAGACACAGGCACCTGGACTGTCACAGGGACATCAAAGCAAGTGGCAAACTTACTGCTTACCACAACAGATCTCAGGTGCCAAGGTGTTCTCACACATTCACCTGCCACCTCATTGTGCCACAGGCGCAGCTCACACACTGTCAGGTCATCAGGCAAGCAGGAAAGGAGTCATCCAAATCCTCCGTCCCCTGTAAGACCTCAAGAGCTCCTGTGGGCAGAGGTGCCATTGACAACACCCTTTGCCTCCAGCACGAAGAGCACTGCCAAAGCAGAGCTGCATGGGCAGGAACATGTCAGGCTCCCTGCCTTGCATGCATGCTCAATGCTGCTGGCATGTCCCCAGGAGCCGCATCAGTCCAGCACCCAGATGCCACCACTACCCATCACCACGGCTAGCAACGGGATGTCACAGAGGCCACATGACTCTTGTTTTGGGCTCTCTCCTGTGACATCTTGCAGTGGTAACTCCAGATCCCTGCTCCACTTGACATATGTGCCAGTGGCTGGCCAAGATTTCTCTGGATCTCTCACTACAAACCACAGCAACAGATGTGCAAGCCCACGGGACAGCAAAGACACCAGGCGTCTGCCCCATGCCACCAAGCTTGGTTCCTCCACAACTACCACCCTGGCATCTTCCTTCCTCTGGCCCCCAAAGCAGTGCGAGTGTTGTAGGGCCACCCTAGCTGGCTCCTAGCCCGCCGTGTAGTGCATGAGAACAAAGAAGGAGATGGGCCGTGAACGCTATTTTTATCTGCTCAGGAGTTGCCACACATCGCACAAGTGAACCTCTATAAGCACACAGAAGGCAGGTTCTTTTTAAGCAGTCTCTGGGGGTCTAATTTGCTCTTTAGCCAAAGTGGCTGCTCACACAACTCTGCACAGCTCCCTGCTGACATTAAATGCCCTTCCCTTGCCACACGTGCCACACGTGCCAACCGCCACTCTGCAAGCGCTCTTCTTTGCTCTCGTGTATTAGGGAGTGAGCAACTGACTCCTTGGAAGAAGTCCAGCTCTCCAAGCATGGGAACAGCACCTGCCTGGCCCAGCGAGGCTGCAGAAACATGTCCTGCACAAGGGCATGGCATGGGGCTGTCACCAGGAGCAGCAGATCGCGCTTCTGGTTGGATCCATCAGGCTTTAGTGCTGACCCATAAAATGGCTAGAACCATGATTTCCAAATGCCAAGTGTGATTAAGAGTGGTTTGCAATCTGCCGGTCTCCAGAGCTGAAGTGTGGGCCAATGCCACCCAGAAAAATCAAAACGCAGCCTGCAACCACTCTGAGCTTCAAGTGCAGCCAGCAGAGGAACCAGGCCAGGCTACTCGATTACAAATGACACATCTGGGCCAAACCTTACACACTCTGTAGACCAAAAACAGGGATTTAGAGGGAGAGGGAGGCCAGGTGAGCTACCACCCGTCTGGCAGAACCACCCAGGCTGGCCTGTGGCATGGGTGGTGAGTGGCAGGCAAGACAGGCGGCTGCGCAGCCTTCTCACTCTGAAGGGGTGAGAAAGCTGCTCCAGTTGGCTCCCCTGCCTGCATGCAGGGGCTGGTGTGTTACCAAAAGTTGTTCAGTGGCACGATCAATGAGCACAGCACCGTTGCCAGATGCAGTCACGCAGCTGCTCTCATGCCTTGGTGAGAAGAGACCCATCCAGAAGTGTCCTAACAGCTGCCACCACGTGAAGGTCTCCATCAGGGCCACCATGTTACTAAAGACATCACCCCATGGTCACTGCTTTTGCACCATTACAAAACCAGGTGTAAGATGCTGGCACAGTTGGAGAGCTGGGTAGTCCCCCATGCAACGTGACCACCCCACAGAGGGTTTGGCCACCACCACTGGCCATGGCAATGCCTCCACTGCCCCTCCTCCTCCCTGTACCCCCCCAGTACAGTGATCAGCAGGGTCCTGCCTGGGAGGGGAAGGACCTGTATTTAGAGCAGAGGCACACGAGAGAAGAGGACAACGTATCAACCAGCCCTTGTGCCCAGAAGCACACTGAGATCTCCAGCCCAAAGGGCCCTCTGTCTCCACAAGACACAACAGCTGCGAGCTGAGGACCAGACCTCAGTCTAACGAAACCTGCTGCAGAGGCGTTTGCCAGAGAAAAGCTCACTGCCGGCCATGGGGAGGTCACTCGTCTCCCCCATATAGCAAGGAGAAAACAAGCACTCTTGAGTTTCATTTCCATCTTGTTGACTAGTAACATTCACCCCCTCCGCCAGGCTGCCAACTTCAAAGCCCTGAAAAAACACTTTAGCCTATTCATCCTTGCACCCACACACACTCGGGGAGTGTGGGGAGCTGCCTGTCCCCCGCTTTACACGGGACACAGAGAGGGCAGGCAAAGCCTCTCTTGTCCCAGGCGTGGAGTGGGGTGAATAGCTTGCGGCTGCACACACACACAGAGGGCATGAGAACAACAGGGTGGAGAGGAGATGTGTGTAGTCCTCTCATCTAGAGGAGGGGAGGCTCTTCATCTAGGGCAGGAGGTGCTGGGAAGTCTCCCACTCATCCTGGGAACACTGTGGATCTAAGACATATTTTAATCTAAAATAATGGCTGAGCACCCAGCAGGATGCCTGGCCTTTGGATCTATTAGCTCAACGTAGTTGGTCTCCTCACATCTCTCCATCCCCTGCCACACATAGGATTCCCTCACCTGCAGCACTCCAGCCATGAGAACAGTGTTGGGATGTGACACTGCTGCCCACTCTCAAAGTCTCAGCCTTGCCAGGGATTGGGGAACGAGTATCCCGGTGATTTTATTTTGTACTGTTCGGCACTGGCTCCATCTCTCCAGTTGCTCAGTAGCCACAAGACTAGAGTCTGGCTGGGGACCAGGAACACTCCTGGCCATGTATGCATGACGCCTGGTGGCAAAGCCAGTGCTTCCAGGGGTACCATGAGCACGAATCTGCTCTCACACCCCCCCATGTGGCCTTCAATATTCACACCAAGGACCAGCAGGGAGGAGCAGGTTTCATGGCATCCCATGGTGGGAAGGGGTCCAGAGCAGGCAGAAAGGCTGCACCTGCCTTGGCAGCACCTGGGCTCCAGCTCCTCAGCAGAGCAGCTCCAAAGCGATGGAGAAGGCAGAGCTCCAGTGTCATTATCAACCAGTCATTACATCCCTGGAAGAGTTTGGCAGTTTGCTGTAGTAGAAAGCCTCGTAGCTGAAAAAATTAGCATGGCCACCCTGCCAAGGCTACAGGCAACCTAATACACCCTGTCTGCCCCCCTCCAGATAGCCTCAGTCTCTGAGTACGCTCCCCATCCTCCAAGGCCAGAGTTTGGCTCAGTTTTGCAGATGTGGGCCTGTTAACCATTCCCCTCCGCTCCCTCCCTCCTTTTGTAGTTCTCAGAATTCCTTCCAATTTGTCAAGATCTTTTCTGGCAATAAAGAATACCTTGACTCAGTGCAGGACCCCAGGGTGTGCAGGGAAAAAGTCCATGCGACTTGGGTCTTTTGTCTCCAAAGTCCTAAGCACCACTGGTCTCTTGTATGCAGCCACACTGCATTACTCTCTGCTGCCTAATTTGCTGTTCACTCCTACTCTGCAAAATCTCAGCCTCTCCTTCCCCCAGATTTCTTCCTCCCATGGAGGATTTTTTTCCTTCAGCTGTAACAGATAATATTTTTCCAGCCTGAACCTCTTCTTAGTTCCTGCCTATATGTTTAGTTTCTGCATGTCCCTGAAGAGAGCCTCCACACAAGTGAGACAAAAATGGGTTGGTGCAGAGAGCTTGTTACCAATCGCATCCAGCACCAGGCACTCAGGGCATCACTTCTCAGGGTGCTTCTGAAGAAAGGAGAGGAGAACAGCATTTTTTATATGGAGACCTCTAAATCTCCATTTCAACTGCTCCTTGTCCCAAATCAGCTTCAATTCATCCCTTGTGTCCTGCTAGCACGTGGTGATTTATGGAAAACACTTGAAACCAAAGAGAACAGCTTTGATTTTGCTTAAGTACCAGCTTAAACCAAATAAGGCAGCAGACAATCAGGTATGAGAAACTGCAGCGTAATCCATATGCACAAGGGAGCTGAAAGCAAGCTGGATGACAATCCTAATTCAGGCATTAGGGAAAAACTCTCTGGTGTTTGATCATGTGGCCTTACTGTCCTTCTAACATCTTTCCTTTTTATACAACTGCTATATAAATTGTATTGTTATAAATGTCCCAAATGATATATGTCTAGTATATAAAATAGGCTATAAACTGGATTTTCTGTACTCCCTCACCTACCACATGTACAATGCATTTGCCTTGCACTCTGCTCTCTTGCATGTAGTCTCAGACTAAGCTGACAGTAGCAGCATTTTTCTTTCATTTAGAAGCAAAAGTGCATTTGAACGTTTTCTCCCAAAGCCTAGAGGCTGAATCAAGCTATAGGAATAGCTCCCAAGGAGATGCAGAAGAACCAGGTCTAATGTAAAGACCATATTTGGAATTTAAAAGGAGCCTTAAAAGCCAGCTATCCTCCTGCTGCTCCGAAGCATATGCAACCCCCTAGAAAGTAAATACATAAAACACATAAACCAGAATGGTGCTGACAGCTTTAAAACACTAGAAAGTAGAGCAACTATATCTGGTGCCAGGCTAGAGAAGGTATATCATGTAATTTAAAAATAGAAGTATTTTTATATAAGAAAAATTACATTTACGCTCCTCTTGGGTAGCTTGAGTTTTTCCTTTAGGCTTCCCAGCTAGCTTGCCAAAGGTTTTCAACTATGTCAAAGCAGGAGAGGGGCCGAGATCTGGAGCTTATGGAGATCTCATTGCCCTGAGTGGAATCTCTTTTCACATATTCTCACACGGACTGGCACTGCCTTTTTAGTTTCAATTTTTTAACAAGGTCTCAGATATCTGCTAAAGTTGGCTCTGGATCAAGGAACGTAAATGCTTGGCCACTTTGTGAAAACTATATTGCCAAAGGGAAGCACCTTAAAAGATGCAATTAGGGCTTATCTGCACTGGGAAAATATGCATGAACACGCTGCAGTGGTGGAAGGCAAGGTTGGCACCAGTATTTTACCCCAGGAATTCAACATCACACACTATGGATCTCCTGGGCTGGTCTCATCCCAAGCAAAGTAGAAAACCTGCCACAGCCCATGCCATGGGAATGCACTTACACAGAGGGGCTTCTCAGTCAGGGTCAGCCTTTTTCTCTGCTCTTTGGGTATTAATAAACTGTAATCCTCGTAAATGTAAAGTGAGTGACAGTCATAAGTGAGCAGAGGAGCAGAAGGTGTGATCAGTAGGTGTGTGGCTAGTACAGGCCTCCTCCTAGCTCTCTACATAATGTGGACAGTCCTGGACATTCAGCAGTAACCCAAGTGAGGCAGTAAGAAAGCTCCCCTTTTCCTCATAAACATGGAAAGTTCAAAGCTGGCAAGACAGGAGGCTCCAGATCCTGCTTTAACAATTAAGAAAAATCAGTCTCTGTTTGGAGCAGCATCTTTAAAAAGCAAGTGATCTTGCAATGAACTTTCATTTTATCTGCTAGTCCTCAAGGACAGTAAGCTAATCAAGCTGATTTTGCTAAGCCACAGTTCTCAATGTCATGTTTCGAGTGGTCACGCCAGGATGGAGAGCTTTACATCCACCCATGAGCTCCGCTCTCCTCTGCAAAGGACCATGCTAGACATTTGACTGCCACCAGAACAGGACCTGGTTTCAGCCAATTTTCAAAAGGGAAGAAAGGTACTTTCTCCATCCAGCAACCTCTGCTGTACACCCAAGCTCCTGCCTTCTGCTTGCTCCCTGCTGTTCTCATCCTTCGTGCTTCCAGGAGAGAGAATAGAGATTTTGGCAGAGCCTCCCTGCTGGCATCAGGTTCCCAGTGTCCTTAGGCCAGGAGCGCTTGCCACAACTCCTCAAGGGCTGCATATAGCCCTTCCTCTCATCAGGAAGGGAGGAGATGTCTCCTCCAGGGTGCTGGAGAGGAGGCTCTGAGATCAGGAGCCAGTGGGGCGGGCATGTCGCAACTCAGCCTTCTTCCTTTTCCATCCTGAAAACACCAGGCAACTCCCAGCAACTGCCTTGCCTAAACAGAGCCCTGTCAGAGGAAGCTCCCTGCCCTGAAGAGCTTAGCCGCATTAAGCTGTCTGCACAGTGTCTCAGCACCTTATACCACAGCTATGTCCTTTTCCCTTGCCTGGGTTGCTGGGAAAATGCTTTCCAGGTCCCAGTCATCTCTTCTTTTCTGTGAAGAGGAAGGATGCCTTGCTTCCCAGGCAGCCCTCATCCAGCACACACATCCCATCTGGGCAGCACAGCTCCCTTGCGTAGATTCTAGTTCCAGATTTATGCCCAGCACTCACGCAGGAGGGACCTTCTTGGGTGGCAGCAGTAGGACCCTCCTCGCACGCTGCCCAGCGTCAGAGGCAGCCGGCTGTCCATCCTGACGGCAAGGGGCAGGAGGGCAAGCCCTTTCCGCTCCCTGCTAAATAAACAGGAATTCTGCTGATACTCCAGCCTTAGGAAAACAAAGCTGTTTCCATTTAGCTCGGCTTCTGGGCTGAGGTGCAGCTCCACCCGCACAATCATCCGTCGGGGTTTTGCTTCTCCGGGCAGAGATTCAGGCTGAGATCAAGAAGAAGGAGGATTTGCAGCTAGTCCATGCCGGGAGGGCCTCTAACACCCCCAGGATTTTGCTCTCCAGAGCGCTCCCTGTTCCAAGCAGCACAGCGCCGGGGCCTCCCAGCTTCTGCAGCAGCTAACAAGTCCCCACAGGCTTCCTCGATGCCCGGCTCTAAACCTCCATTGAACTATGGCCTGCTGAAGGGGCTTGAGAAGTGGTACTCATTGCTCAACCTGTATTTTAAGGGATGAAAGCCTCAGCATCACCAGCTCTGGCATCAGCAAAGTAAACCCAGAGCTGCTCTTCTCCTAGCCACGTCTTCCCCTGGGCAAGTGCTGAGCTCAGATAAGGCTGGGTATGTCTTCTTCTTTAGTCCCAGGAAGAAGAGACAACATGCACCGTATGGGCAAGCCAAGGATGCAGTGATTCTTCCCCAGTACCCCTCCAAACAGAGGCACAGATGGCTACGTGTAACATGGCCACACTTACACCTGTGCTCAGCAAAATGCTCAGGCTGACGTCCACATTCCCATCTTCCCAGGACTGCCAGCATGCTCAGAAATGGATCTATGACAGCTACACTGGGAATATCCACAGATCCATTTGCTAACCTTCACATCTGCCAGGTGCAAATACAAACCAACCAGTACAACCAGTTGCATATGACCAGTCAGTCAAGGAGCTGTTACTTCTCACCAAGTCTGAGGGCAGAAGACTGACAATAACTTATGTCCTGCTGTCACAGTCGTGCTTCCTGGGCTCTCCTGGCAGAGAAGCTGCAGAGGGCATTGCTGCTTCTGCTTCCAGATATGACCTCTGGAGAGCCTGAGCACATCTGTCAGAAACAAGGCCATGAAAACAAGCAGCTGCCTCATCATGCTTTTCCCCAAGGCTTTACAGGCTCCTCCAGACTCCCAAAGATTTCCTACCTCCAGAGCAGGCGACTCTCCACAGCGAAGTGGCAGTCATCATAAGCAGCAAGTCTGACTAGTTGAGGATAATCAACCCCATCTCTGCTCAGTGAGGTCTCTGGGGAGGATTCACGGGTTTTGTTGCATGCTTATACGGTATCTCATACAGCATTGTTCTAGTGCATGACTTCAGAGCTTCTGATTGTTACCTCCGTACAAACACAAATAAAGCCAATACGCACACAAATAAACTAAAAGAGAAAGCAAATTCACTCATGTGAGAATTGATTTCCTGTCTTGGCACAGAAAAATGAGGCTTAGAGGTTTATAAGCTCCCACTCTTGCGCAACTCCTCCTTGTTAACAATGCGACTGCCCAGGGAGGTTGGGGACTAGTCACTTGTCCTGGATCTCATAGTCTTCTCACAACCACTGATCTGGAACCACCCGTGTCCTATGTCCACTGAGAAACACAAGAGCTTCTTCTACCTCTTCCAAATCAGACAAGCAAGCCAGCTGCTGTGAGAGCATGGTGGGCTCACTAGAAAAAGTCAGTGTCCCACCAGCACAACTCATTCTTATCTAGGAGACCAAGGACTGGAAAAAACAAGCTGTTCCTCCCCTCTTGACAGTGAACTGAACTCCAATGTAGGTGACGCCAAGTTTGCAGTACCTAAGAACCCATCCTTGTACTTGCAAATATGAGCAAGATCTACCTAGTTCTGCGAAGGCCAATATACTTCTTGCTTTTGCTGCTACAGCCCAATTGTATGGAGAAAGCCTGACGCAGAAGCACAGAAATTACTTTAGTGGCAGCAAAGAAATAGATAATGTCGTAACCACAAGAAGTAGGCTGCAAGTTCACACAAGTCTGAGAGCACGGTTTCATGAGAAAAATGACCAACCTAGTA
This sequence comes from Balearica regulorum gibbericeps, assembly GCF_011004875.1. NCBI lineage: Eukaryota > Metazoa > Chordata > Aves > Gruiformes > Gruidae > Balearica > Balearica regulorum. Next base: position 26,372,081 of record NC_046188.1, on the reverse strand, counting down.
AGTGGCTTCCACCAAAGGGGAGTTCACCCCTTTCCGCCCTGTGCAATGCTAGCCTTGCAATTCTGTCCAATCCTTCTGGTCCTCATGTAATCTTTCAGTAAGACAATTTAGCCCACTGAAGTGGCAGAAAATTATCCTTAATTTTGCCATGTTAGTTTTTTGTTGAGTCAGCTTACCCAGGGGACAGATGAGCACCAACACCAGTGCAAGGGAAGCACTGGGAGGGCACAGCCGGGTGCAACAGCAGCCGGGGCGAGCCTTCAGCTGCAGGCGCTCATTCTTACAGGCTCCACAGCTAGCCCAGAAGTTGGCAGGCTGAAGGAGACACTCACAAATATTTGGGAAACAACCCATCTAACAGCAGCAAGACTTTTAGGTCATGCCATATGTTGTCTGCCATATGTTATATGGTCCATGGACAAAACCCAAGCAACTGAATTGCACGGGAAAATGCCCAGGGGCTGAAGTGAGGTGTTTCAATGCAGACTGATGCCAGGGTGCAGGCAGCCCCACACCTGCCTGCTCAGCACTGCTACGCATTGTCCAGGCAGGAAAGGCACAGCATAGCACGACTCCAGAAGGCAGAGAGTACTGGCTGTGTCCTGGGGTCCTACCTGCAGCCATTACAAAGGATGAATGTTAAATACTCTTGCTGAATCTTGTGGGATAAGACGATGTCCTATGGTGTCTGTGGGGAGGGAAGGAGGAAGGGCACGGCATGGTCCTTAATGGAGTCCTATTTCCTTGGGACAGCGCCAGAGGATTTAAGGTACGGCAGGCAGCTGGGCATTCAGCAATCCCAGCTCGGCAATCGCTTAGACGCTGTGTCTGACTGTCTGGACAGGAATGCTCTGCCAGTGCCTGCACAGCCCCCTGTCCTCTGCGCAGAGCCTGAGGTCATGTTCCTTACTGGGAAAGCCTTCAACAGGTGCTGTATCTCCAAGGGCGCTGCTCTGCCTCCCCTCCAGTCCTTGCGCACAGAGCAGTGGCATGGAGGGGTAGGAGGAGGTCATCACTGGGGGGAAACTTGTCAGCAATGACCAGGATTGCAGGCACGTGTGAGGGCTGCGTGCTCGCTCGGGCACCGAGCCTGTCTTGGGGCAGTGATGACAGGGGCTTGGCCACCTCTCCCTGCCAGCATCACCTCTGCCTTGCCTGAATTTGGTTCCCATCAGAGAGCCTTTTATTTGGGGACCAAGATATGCTGGCTTCAGTGAACTACTTCGTGTCAGTCAATTCCTCGTCAGTCATTTGAGCCCCTCCAAAACTGTAGATGGATGAGAGTAAGTGTTTAGAAATGTCTCCAGCCCATGCATTGCCTCTGCTTTAGAAGAGTCAGAAAGGCAACAGCTACTTTAAGCATAACAGACACTAAAAACAACCTGCAAAAATACAGAAAAACAAAGAACGACCTGCTCTCTGCTCGGACAGCTCTAAGTGATGCTGACAGAGAAAGTCAAAACAGCTTAAAGAAGAAAAGGAGAAACTGAAGTTACTCGCTGGTTAGGCACCTGTAAATTGCTGTCATGTCGTCTTGGCTGCAGCTGAGGGACTTCTGCTGGAAGCCCCTTGCAAATTCTCTGCTGTGGTGGCTACCAACAAAACCAGTCTTTCTGGCCCAACAAGAACAACACTACGGGTGGTGCAGTCTAACACTCTGCTCCTGTGTCCATGGACTCTTACAGAAAAGCAGAGGTGATCTTTAAAACAAACCAAACATGTGGATTGCTGTATGGCAACAGACCCCATTCCCACTTCTCCATCCCCACTGAGCTGCCAGCACTGCAGAGGTGCTTGTCAGGGAAAGGCACTTTTCCCGCCTTTACTGCCTCCTTCAACAGAAAACCCACAGCTCCAGAGGAACTTCACAAAACAAATGTGGAGTTGCCGCAGCTTGGGTTCAAGAACACCTCAGTGCTGACCTGAGGCAAGTGGGCTGAAGCCGTAAGCTCTTCCTCACCCAAAAGGACTGGACAATGCGACAGTTGTCATGCTGAGCTTAACATGCTCCTCACAGAGTCTCTCCTGCACAGACCTCTGTGAGCTCTAACAGCTGCATCTTTGCTTCCATACCCAATATACAGACACCTGCCTGGGTACCAAAACGACCCACGCCACAGCAGGGTGACACAGAAATATGGAACAAATGGTTCAGTAACAGCTAGAGCCTGCCAGGAGACATCTCCAAGTATCATCACTTTGCTCATACCAGCATTTCATAGCACACCTCATATCTATGTACCTTCCCAGATACTACCTGAACATATTGCTCTAAACACATCCTCTTGGGAAAGAATTTAACCCCCACTCCTCCATCCACGCTGCTGCTACTGCTAATGCTGCTCATCAACTGGACAAGGGCAAACTGCTGAGCTTCACAGTCCTCCTTCACCATGGGACCACCACTAGCCTGTCCCATTCCTGCATGTGCCCGGGGACCATGACACAGTGCTGGGGCCAAACCAAGTCCCTTGGAGGGACAGCAGGGCCTGACCCCCTTCCGTCACCTCCCACAGCCCAGGCAGGAGCCTCCACCAGGACCCGAGCTGCCCGGTCTCACAAAGCAGAGGTTGTGGCCCACCCGAGCGTGGCATCAGCTGCCTGTGGATTTGGGGGAGCATCCTGCCGGGAACCGGGTTTGACTTACACAGCCGGCACGTGCCGCAGGATGGGTGCCTGAGCCCCTTGCAGGGAGGCGTCCCGCCCTGCCGTGCTGGTCCTTCTCCGGAGGGAGCTGGCGGGGGGCTGGAAGGCGGCAGCGGCACCAGGTGGGTGGTACTCCTGCTCCGGAACGACTTCTTCGCACCGGGAGCCCTGGAAGCCCGAGCGACAGGTACAGACCTGGGGACGGCTGCAGGAGCCCTTGTTCTGGCACGGTGGGTCACAGACAGCTGGGGAGACACAGAGAGGTAGTTAGTGGACATGGGGTTCCTGGCAGCATGCTCAGCCCCATGGTGGTGGCACCCAGCTGGGGCAGCACAACTGAGGTGGCCCCATCTCTTCTCTGGAGGCCTTCGAAGTCTCAGTGTTACTGCTGCTGTGGGTCCCTAACACAGGGTCACTGCCATCAGAGACTTGTTTCTATTCCCACTTCCCACTGGTCTCTGCAGAGCTCTCCTCCAGCAATACTCACTTCAGAAAGCTCAAAAAAGAGCAGCATGGTCTGCAGAGAGCATACAGCCTCCAGCACTGCCCATAGCTCTCCGAGCACGAGTAGAACCTCAATCCCAGAGCAATGGGAGGCAATAACTGCCAGACAAGACGACAGATGACCATGCACTATCGCAGCCTCTTGGGAGCAGTTTGCCTGTTGCCTTCCTGCTTTAGTCCATTTGGGGGTCTGATTTGCATGGTCCCCCCAGCTCTCCCTCCACAGCTGATTTTGGAGTCACTGCACTCAAATTCCTCCGCAGCTACAGGGACTTACAGTTCATTAACTTCATGCCTAAATCACCCTCTGAGCCTGTGTGTGTTCCTAATTACAGCACATCAGCTTCAGTTTGCGCCCCAGGAGGAAAGTGCTATTAATTATACGCCGGACCCTAACACTTCCCAAGTCAAGAGATGCCAAATTGGGTTTATAGTCCAGCCAGCGAGAGCCAGGAAACCACAGCTCGCTCAGGTAGGACCGGGCTCATTGTTCTGAGCAAAAGTAATTGAAAAGGCACCGGAAAACAGTGTCCTCCCTCAAAGAAGGAAAGGGCCGGCTGGCCGAAGGGTAATGAAACCTTGTCGGACAACACAAGGTGGGCATTAACCTCCAGCCTTGTGGGAACCCTGTGGATGGGCTGAAACATGCAGCCACCACTTCTGCTGAGGGGCCCTTCCCCAGGACTGCCCCAGGGAGGCTGCAGGAGCATCTGACATCCCACCACCTTCACATGCAGCTACTGGGGTTTTATAAGCACATCCCTCCCTCTCTGGCTGTGCTCTTCAACCCCGTGAGATCCAAGCACACCTGCAAGAAACACTGCTTCTGGGCAACAAACATAGAGAGACCTCTAGCCTCGCGTGCCATCCACACATCATCCCGCTGTTGCCAAGTGAGGAAAGTCCTTGTACAGGCTCTGAGGTCCTTTCGCAGCAGTATAGACCCCACAACCCTTCACTCACTCCAAAACTGGACTGCCATCAGCTTTTCCTAACTAGATCAGGGATACATTGGCTGGAATGCTTCATTTGACCTTTACTACCATGTTAACACTCAGGAAGAGAGGGGGATCTCTAGGAAAGGGAGAACCCAAGTCACATAGGGCTGTATAGGTTAGAGCCAGATGTTTTGATGAAATCCCCCAGTAAAATAAATCAGCCACCACTGCTGACTCTGGAACAGAGACAGGGTCCCAGTCAGGCAGGAATTAACCGTCTCTGGGAAGTCTGGCACTCCACAAGTCGATGTAATTTATAATATAAAACTCAGCTGTGATTTAAATAGGCTGCCAGTCCCTACCGTTATCTCCCAACAAATGCCTGTTTTAACAAACGCCACCAGACCAGGAAACCTGCCATTGAAAACAACCGCTTCACGTGCTGAAATACTGCAGAGCCACGACGCCAGGACATGGGATCACAGTGGTTCTCACAACCTCTCCCACTAACAATGTTCATAGTCACGTTAGACTGTGCCCGTTAGCAGGAAAACAGTGATAAGCGACCAGGCACTCTAAAAAGCCCCTAAGGCAGCTGATAGAGAGAAGAGGAGGAAGGGAATGGAATTAGTCTTCTGGTCCCTTCACGCAGGATGAGTGGGGAGCTGCTCTCGCTGAAATATTCCAGCTCTAGCATTAATCCCCTTCCAGGTTACCTTTGCAGACTCAGGAAGAACTTGAAAGAGCTTTAAAAAGTCACTGTTTTTCACTCAGTCCAGCTATGCAGGGAAAGCAGATCATTCAGCAGAATTACTGCCAATGCCAAGTGTGTGAAATCACGAGTCAGGCCACCAAAACTATAACACTGACAGAAGAAACAAGATGGTTAAAAATACATATTGATTTGGAATCTTTCTCTTGGCTTTCTGGTTTCTGAGCCCAGGGGTTACTCTGAGGTGTCTCTTCCCAGCTGTGGGGGCTACAAACACTTTCTGTTAAGATGACAGCCACTCATTTCTTCTCACTGTAGTCTCATGTAATCACCTGCTCCAGGAGCTGGAGCTTTAAGGAAAGCAAAAAGAGTCATCTCAAAACTCTTAATAAAAGGATGAGATTTGGAGTGCTGTTGAAGTATCATTAGTAGCAATGCTAGTTTGTTCAAGAGCATCTAGCAGTGCCATCACAGATCAAGTCTGGTGCTGTCTGGTCTTCAGTGCATGAAGTAAGTCCTCCCTGCAAGGTCATACTGCAGGGATGACTGTGGCATGACTCTGACTACCCACCTAGGCCAGGCAGGCAGAACCATCAGAGGGGAAGGTCAGCAAGTCCAACCTCCCATCGCTTTTGCAGGCACACCCGGCCCAGGATTGAGCAATGACATCACAAGGTCACATTCAATTACTCTGTCCCTGCTGCTCTGCATGTGCTCTAGGTCTAGGAGAATGGTGTACATCTTCACTGTAAGCAGCTCCTGCTCAGTCCCATTTAAATGTGGGAGAACCCGTCCATCCAGCTAGGCATCCACAGGAAAACTGGGAAGATGCTGAAGGACTTGTTCCACTGGGGTGATACAGTCCACTTCCTCATGGAAAAGTTTGCTTATGGATGCAGAGCAATGTGCAATCTCAGTTCTAACTTAAACTGGCTTAGCAAAGCCAGAAAGGATGGACAATTTAACACAAGTGAGAGATGTGTGCAGGCTGACAGGCAGGGAGACCAATGGCAATGCAGGAATAACAGAGAGGGAAAACAGAACTTCAGTGAAAAACAGCCTGCACTAAAAAGACCCTACAGTCACGGTACAGGAGAGAGACAAAAGGAGAGAGCATGTGAATGTCATCTCCATTTTGCAGATGTGGAAAAGCACCAGGTGCTAATGTGACTGTCTGAAGACACACTGTGAGACCACAGCAGAGCCAGCATCCTGGAATCCCTGCGCCTTCATCAGTATCTTAACCGCAAGACCATATGTACAAGATTAGAAAGTGCATGAATTTATTTAGTCCTTCCCAACATGCTGATTAAAAATGTTTCTTTCAAGCTTTAAAATATCTATGTCAGAAGAAAGGCTCACCCTGCATTACAAGCCCAGCCCAGGCTGCTATCTTGGGAAGCAGTAAAGAACCATAGTAAATAATGCTGATGAAAGTGGAGGTTGATGAACTAATGTTGGGAGGCTGAGCAAGAGGATTTCCCTGCTCTGAAGCAGAGGGGAAGGATGCTGAGCTAATAGGCAGCAGCTAAATTATCAACAAGTGCATGCTGTATCCCCTGAAATACGGGAGTGCAAGGGGGCTTCTGGCCAGCTTGTGTGTGTGGGTTTCTTCTCCACCAAACCCAGGGCATAAAGCCCTGAGTCTCACCCCAGGATGAAGTCAAACAGGCAGGAGGTTGGATGAACTCTTTGGGCCCAAGGTCAGATTTAGCTCATTATCCCTAATGTCCCCTCCTGCGGGATGACCTCTGGAGCCCCACAGGATGCCCTGTATGCAGTTCAGTGTGGTGACCTGCCAGCGTGTGGGTAGAAACCAAGCCCACTGCAAGCAGGTGAGATCTTCCTCCTAAACCCCCCTAGCTTGCTTCCACTTTCCCAGGAAACATTGGTGTCCTGAAGAGAGAGATTTCTCTTTTTCATCTTCCCAGTCACTGACTCCCTGAAAGCTCCTCAAGTCCTCACTGCACTTTGGTCCTCGAAGCTGGAACGAACGAAAAGGCTAGAGAAACCTCCCCATGGCTTGAGTTCAGTCATATGCAGAGATGTTGCAAGAGTAAAGTCCCTGGAAAAGCATGGGTAGAGAAGGAAGAAATCACCTTGCCTGGTAGTGATAGGGCGTAGATGAAGGCAACAATCTGGCCTATCCTTTCTCCTGTACCCAGGTTCAGACCCATCAAAATGAAGGTCCTGCCCAAGACCCGAATGCCAACTTCTTCCCAGCTTCATCGCGCTAAGAGGTTCCCTCTGGCTGCATTTCTACCCCACTAACTTCCCTGATATGCCCCATATCAAAGAGTGTGGGATCACACATTAAACAGTATTACAGGGCAGAATCTAACAGGGATGGATGGGCTGTCCAGCTTGCCTTGGCAGCCTTAAAAACAGCCAAACGTCCCCAGCAGCTTGAACTCCAACAGAAAAGCCTGACAAGGGAGGTAGCTGGGAACAAAATGATGTTTACACATCACCAGTCTCCACCTAAGACCTGCCTGAGATTTACCATCCCTGGTCAGGGGGACACCGTCAGGCCCAATCATGTCCTTTTAATGAATCCTTGGGAACAAGGGCCCTGCACCTGAGCAATCGCTAGACAGCCTGCATGGCTGCGAGCCCAGATCTACTGCTCCTACAAAAATCCCTAATGAGAGAAAGATGCTGCCATCGCTGGCCCCACGCTCTGTTTACAGACGCTGTCTGGCAGCACAGCACGCTCTCTACCGTTTGGCTTCTGTCGGCGAGGGGGAGAGGGAGAAGGGAGGTGAGTCAGCCCTTGGCCCCTTGCTCCCGAACAGCGATCGCTAATGCAATTATCCCAGCGCGGCCGAAACGCCATGAGATCCCGCGGCAAACAAAGCTGAGCCTCTTTCCCTGCTAAACATCTGGGCAGCTGCTGCCACTCAAGCGAAGGCAGATGCTCTTGGCTATTGTGGGCAGGGTGTTCCCATGCAGAAAACCTGCCCGGTGCCTGTGTGCTCCCTGGCCTCCGAGCTGCCCGGGCACTGCGGGCAGCCCCTCGCCTCCCTGGGACCGGGCAGGTGCACGGGGCTGGCAGTCCCCCAGGAAAGCCCATGGGTGGGCTGGGTGGTGTAAGCCATTGTTTAGTGACAGGGATCGTGGAGCTTTTGGGGACAGAGATGACAGTGCAGCTGCCTCTGGCGTGCGTTGCACTGGTGCCTGCCCAAACCCCTTCCCTTCCAGTGCTGTGTGGGGAGCCCAAAATGATCTCAGCCCCCAGGGCTGTGGCAGGGCTGTCCGGAGGAGCCGAGCCCTTATTAACCCCGCTGTGGGCAGGCAGGAGGGCCCCGGCCAGGCTGTTTCCACAGTGCAGGAGTGCCCTGCAGCCCCCTGCCATTTTACACATCCCACACGCTGCACCACGCTCCAGCCCCACCCATCCCAGCCGCTGTGCCAACTCCATTAATTGCTTTCCTTAATAGCACGCAGATAATTTGCAGTCCTGATTTCCCCCTCAGCGTCAGCAACGCTTGCCCCTGTGAGCGCAGCCCCACTCTGCCGGTTCCCACCTGCTGGGACTTTCACAGACCTGCCTTTCGCTCCAAGCAGGACGATGACAGCCCAGGGCTCGAAACTCACCCGTAAATGTGCATTGCAATGCTCTGCCCCAACACGACCCTGCTCGGGATGGACACTAATAACGATAATAAAGTAAAGCCATAATTGTTCAGCATGCTCAGACTTTGCCAACGGACGGGGAGAGCTGACCCACAGCCCCGCAGCCCCACGGGGAGGCTGCAGCACTGCCACCATCCATCTCCTGCCCTGGCACAGAGCCGGGGACGTATGCGGGGTCACAGCAGTACTAGAGTGCTTTTTAGGGGTGCATCGCGAGACCTGCACCACCTGAAACTGTCATACTCACGTTTGATGCAGCGGTTTGTGCCGGGAGCCGTGGTCCATCCTGGGCAACACTGTCTGCCGCAGACATTTGGCCTAAGCAGAGAGACAAAGCAGCATGGTTAGGAGAAGGGAAGCCGAGGTCTCTCTGCAGCCAGCACCTCTGAGTCACCCGTAAAATTATTTCCTGCAGCATCTGATATTTCCTTCCAGATGGACCAGCAGCTGAGATCAAAACCAATGGGACAAGGGCTGAGTTGTTTAAGTGCTTGGAAAAGAAACCCCCAAGGACTGTGTGAATGCTGCAGTGCGAGCGATCCCTCAGGGAGTATCTCCCTTTTGAACTGGCATTATGCTGGGTTCCTGGCACAGCGCTCAGAGGAACCATTTTCCTCCTGAGAGCAATTGGAGGCCAGCAGCCTGCGATCATTAAAGATCTCACGGCACTTCATGGTATTGGGGTGTAAATCGGGCCTGATTCCAACTCTGGTCATACCGTCTCGCCTCCGCAAGTGTCCCAAGCTGCTTCGGCCGAAGACAACGCTTCATTCTCCGCCTAACCGCTGCCGCCTGTTGCTGTTCATTGCTCAACCCCACCCCGGGAGGGACAGCACGCCAGCAGCCGCATCGGCCGCTCCCCAGCTTGCTCTCCCTTTGCGAGCACTTCGGTCCCAGATTTGTTATCTGTCTCCGGCGCAGCAATCCCAGGGGCTGGGGACTCTCCAGTGCTATGAAATTTGTGCCTGCCTGACATGCACAGTGCTAGACTAACTCCAGGATGCTCACATCATTTCCATGGTGGATAACGCCAGCACTTTGCTGCAACAACTTTTTGAGTGCCTTTGTGGAAATGACATCCTCCCAACCTCTCCCTTATCATGTGTTTTCAGGTAGTGATCACTGCCAACATACAACTATCAGAGACAGTGCCGTGCCTCCAAGAGATGCTCTGCAATGCCCAAGCAGGCAGCTAATCCCGTTTCTTCTGATCACATCTCATATTTACACATTTATAATGAGAAGGAATAACAAGTTGCAGGTTGCTCTCCAAGCATAATTTACTCATCACGGAGGGAAGGTATTGGGAATATGTAACTTTTGCATGTCTAGGTGGATGGGAGAGTACAGTCATCAAAAGATAAAAAGTTAGAAATAGGCAGCCTGAAAGCTCTGGAAAGCCTCTGGAAATGAAGTGGGGAGCATGGTTTATTTCTAACACTGGACAAGGCAGTGGGAGCTGCTAACAGAATTTACAGAAACCACGGAAACACGCACATTTGTCTTCTGGATTGACTTTGACATGAACACAGCAGGGTCAGAAGATGATCCTGCTCTGAACCGGCATCCTTGTGACTCCTGCATCCACATGGCATGAGATGAGACTCCAGAAGTGCCAGAGCTCAAGCTGTGGGGCTCACGTTTTAGGAGAGCCAGAGACAGTGGGTAGCAGGCGCGCCAAGGATTGTTCTGGTGCTCATGAATGAAGCTGCCTGTAGAGATACAATCGCTCCACATGGGAAGGGGAAGTGGTCTGAGAAGCCACATCATTTGTAAAGCATTATCCAGCCCTTCAGAATCAACATTTTATTAACCTGGGTAGATTTTTACAGGGAGAAAGCACTTAAATTCCCTTGGTGTGACTTCCAGCAAACAGAACAAGCCAAAGTAATTCTTGCATCCACTCACATCTGCTCTGGCTGGGCTAGAGCACTGATTTCCAGCTTTTTGTCTGTCAACCCAAAGAGATCTATGGGTCTCTTCCTTAAGACATTCCCAGAAAGTATCCAAGGAAAGCACACTTTCCTTTACTTATGCAAAAGAGCCCATGAAAAGCCTTAAACTTTTTAAAGATATCCAGATCAGTAGAGAGAGAAAACCACTGAGCTGGAGCAGGTCGTTAGGCAATTAAGGTCTTCTGACGGACTCCACTTCAAGCAACAGCACAAGCATCTTTGCTTAGACTGTCACAGCTCCCATTCTTCCCTCAGCATGGCTGAAACACACCTTGCAAGTCATACTCAGTCGGTCTGTTCAAGTTTTATCTACACTCTCACATGCACGCTGGAGGGAGTGTGCTGCTGCTAGCTGCTCTCAATGCCAACAGCGAGCCAGAGGTTGTAGGAAGAAAGGTATGAGAATAAAACAGAGAGGGGCCCAAGCCTGAGCAGACAAGATCACTCTTGAAGGCATGAAACCCCTGCTGGGTTCGGCACAAACTTCTCATTAACAGAGTCGCTCTGGGTCACTGCCAACTCCAAACATGAGTTGCCAGCCCTGGGTGAAGAGAGATGCTAGCACCAGCGTGATGCTCCTCGAGGGACGACAGCCCAGCATGCGCAGAGGGGAGCAGCCCAGCAGGGATGCCTTCGGAGGCAAGGATGGGAATGTCTCTTCCTTCCATAACCTCCCGGATGAGAGGATGGGCAGAGATGGAGTCAGAGAGGCCCTCCAGGACTGGAAGAGAGCACTTGGGAGGAGCAACATGTAGGTAGTACTGGAGGGCAGAGAAGGACCACAACTATTTCCTGATGAAAGCCCAGTGAGCAGGACCTCACATAGCATGGGGCGTCAGGTGAGCAAGGGCATCAGCAGTGGGAAAATAGCTATGGGGGCTTTGCCGCATGGACCCAGTCCTGAGCACGTCTGGTTCTACTTAAAGCCTTTAGTTGACATTTGCATGGCTTGAACGCCATGTGGTTTTCACTGCCTTACAAAGAATTCAGAATGAATCCCGGGAGGTTTAAGGAGCGCGGCATGCTTACAGCATGGAGGGACGGTGCTTGAGAGAGTGGTGGCCCGCAGCTGCATTTGGCCTGCTGCACATGTTATCGCCAACACTTTGGGCAAAGATGTGGCTCAGGCGTGAGTCACCTGTGGGGCACATCCCGTCCTGGGCCTCTCCATCCAGCGCTGCTTCTGGAGAACAAAACAAGTGGCAGGGTACCTCCGGGTCTGGTGTCACCATCCCCAGCTGGGGAGCTACCTGTACACCCTGAGCAGCCCCTGATCACCCCTCATTGCACAGGGGACAGCGGCTTCCAAGGCAGCAGGCAGAACTGCCCAGCAAGGGGACCTGCTGGGTGCCGTGATGCACCAAGCCCCTGGCAGACCTAACGATGGCATGAGACAAAGCTACGCTCATAACCTTGAAGCACTCAGCCGCTGCACAAGGCTGAGCACCCAGGCTGCCTCCTGCTTACCCACCCTTTGAAACTGGAAGCACAGCAGCAGGAAGAGGGGAACAGGACTCTCATCCTGGGCAGCCTGGGGTGCAGAAGGACCAGAGGATAGGTGGGCACATGGAGGGGGTCAGCAGCTCTCCCATGTGGAAAGACACTCCACACAGCCCCAGATCAGAGCAGAACAGAAGACGTGTCCTCACACAGGTCTCCCAATCTCAAGTCCCATTGAACACTCACACTAGGTCATGCTGCACCGGGATGCCCTATTCCCAGCCCTGCCGCTGATGCCAAAACAAGCCTTGGGCAAACCGTGTGGCTTCCCTATGTCTGTCTCCTTACTAGCAGAATAGGTGAATTCATGTATTTACCTTCCCAACGGCCAGGTCAGCTAGCACACATCTTTCCTAGGAAGAGAAACACTGCTGGGGACCTTCCCAGGCACTGGGACTTGATTGCCTGTAACACTGGACTGCTATAGGGCTCACGGGCCACTTAGCACCTTCCAAAATAGTTCCCAGCCCAGCGCAGACTGGAGCAGACAGAGACCATTTCCAATAGCCAGTTTCCTCTTTTTGGAGAGCAGGGGGCTTGAATAGCTCAGACAGCTGAACAGTCACAGTGCCAGAGAAAGCCCTAAGGCATAGCTCACTAGTGCAGACGTGGGTCTTCAGGTTTGCCTTCCTGGCAAAATGCAGGGTGAGGCAGTCGGGGGGGCTGGGGAAATGGATCGACATTTCAGTTCCTGCCTCAAGTGCCAGGTACACCCTGAGGTCTACAAGCAGCACAGGCTGCAGTAAGCAACTGCAAACCAAGCTTGCTCCTCACTCTGCAGCTAGCATGCACCATCCGTGCCCAGGTGTAGTCCTCAGCACATTGTGAGAGCTTGGTGCACAGGAGGTGTCAGGTACTACTCACTGTCCCGCTCCTTTTCTGGGACAGGCATCTCCCTGACACCCCTCACAGAACTGAAGTCGGTGCCATGAAGCCTCCGTACATCCAGAATTACTGTTCATGGCCCTGAATGGATGCACCGGCACAACCTGCAACTCGGACGAAGGAGCTGCAGCACGCCAGTCCTTCATCACCTGCTTTGCTGCAGCAGTCAGGGGCCACTGTCAGGATCAGGTCCCCGCTGTGCAAGGTGGTACCCAGTATGATACAAGCCTGCAAGATCTTGCAGTGTTATATGAAACCAGAGCCAAGCAACTGTAACAAGCACTAGGGAGAAGGAAAACAAGAAAACAGTAGTAAGATCGTGGCTTCGCATAGTTTCAGCATGTGCACAGCCTCAGCGATGATCGCATACTGTTTCTGAAGCATTCAGTAGAACCATTTTTTTCACCATTTATTTTAACAGCAATCTATGCATCATCTTTCAACTTCATGCAGCACTCTGCTGCCAGATATGCTGACTCCATTCAGGTCATTTACAGCATCCTCACAGAAGGCCAGGGGGACCATTAGATCATCAGGTCTGTCTTTCTACTGCAGGACAGTGAACTTCATCCAACTGCATATGAAATATTTGCAGTCAGACCCAATGAAGAACATTAGCAAAAGGCTGCTGGCATCGAAGAGCCACTGAAAATACTCTGCCAAGTCCACATCAGCATTAACTGCCTCCATTCCTGAGCAGTCCCATACATACACTGCACTGAGAAACTATATCCCGCAAAGCCTGGGTAAAGCAGGACTATATAGCCACAGATGGTGTCTACAACAGCAATTAAACAAGAACTGAGGTGCAGAACACACAAAAAGAAAGTGAGAGGGAGGAGAGAGTTGGGGACTCCCAGCCTGTTACCTGGGGAGCCTGACATGCCCCTGAAAACTGTTTAGGCAAGTACCAGAAGTGGAGGCTTCCCCAGACTACTCCCCCGTTACCCACCTTCCTCTGATTTTGTGTACATCACCTGAGGATCATCACTGGGACCTACTCTCCCAGGCACGGGGCAGAGGAACAAGGGGGGGTCACATCACAGGGGACACAAATTAGGGATGCATCCAGCACATGAGTACAGCCATAGCTGGCATGTGTCAGGGCTTGGGAACTCCCTACGCCCTGACGCTGAGGAGGAAAATCTTTCCATGGGCCAGAAGCTGCATCGATGAACCTGTAAACACTTTAGACTGAAACGTCAGACTGAACACACTGGACTGGGAAGCCACCTGCTCCTCGGCACCCGGTAGAAATAGCTCATCTGCAGCAACGGGGACTGGTGTGTGTCTGCAAAACAGTCCGGGGGGCTGGGGCAACGGGCAGGTAAAGCAGAGCACAGCGAAGCAGAAATGCTTTGGGGGCTGGATTGTCTTCCTCACTCAGTGTTAGGAGACAGTAATTTTCTGTGATATTTGCTGTGGTGTTGGAAGTCACCTCACAATGAGCCACCAGGAGAAAATACTAAAACCCAGCTCTGCCAAGACTTGCGGTTGGATGCACTCATGGAAGGGTGTGAGCAGGTCCCACTTGCAACAAGGTCAGACGTGAGCAGAGCGGCAGACAAATCCAAACAGTCCCCAGGAAAGAAATTAATTTTGGGTATGCCGCTATCAAACAAAGCAAGAAAATAGTTATCCAGAAAAGAATATAATGCTAATAAACGGGTTTCTCAACCACAGAACTGTGTGAGGCCCCTGGAGGTACCAGCAGAGAACTCTGACTGGGGAATCAGGAAAGGCAACCCACGCAGGAGTTGAGATTTTAAGCCAAAGTAACTGTATAAATAAATAGCACCAGGGTTTAGTACAGCCTGTAAAGCTACCTGAGTAAGGGAAAATGAAGGTTGTCATACTAGAGAGTAGTAGGAGTTCAGTGTAAATAGCAGAACAGAAAATATCCCACCTGGCAAAAAAATGAAATATCATGAAATGAAGTTTTTTAGGGGCCCCGAGTTTCCTGGATGGAAATGTGTCCGGTGCAGCAAGGGGCGTAAGAAGATGGATGAGGTGGAAGGACGGAGTCTCACTGAATGGCTGGAGGCAGCAGCAGCTAGCTTTCCATAAGGAGTAACGCCATGTGGTTACTCAGGAACAATTATTTCAGCTAGGTTTTCTCATAAGCTCCAAAGACAGTAGGTCATAGAGAAGTTTAAAAAGTGCCGATTTGGACTACAGAAAAGATGGAAAGCTACTGATGACAAGCCATTATGTGCATTTTCCAGAGTTCAAGTTCTGGGGGATCAGAGCAAGTCCTGTATCCCCAGCCCTCATCTTCCAGGGCAGGGCAGAGCAGAGGCAGAGAACGCAGCACAGCCTGCGTGGGGAACACGGCACCAAGGCACAGCTCTCCCTTCCTCTAAGCTTGGAGGCAACAGCACTCTCTGATAGCCAAGGAAGCCAAATCTAGCTGATAACAGGTCAACAGCATTTTAAGTACTGGACCAACCATCCCTGTTTACATCTCAGATGACTGAAATCCAACTGATCCATGTGATCCTGAAGCAATGCTGACAACACTCTGACTGCAGAAAGGGTAAAATCCTTCTGAGTCCAAAAAAGCCCAAGCCTGACTGAGCAGGACTGGATCTTCCCAAGACTCTCGCTCTGGGCAGCTGACAAACCAAGGATAATGGACTGGGTAAACCAAAATCTGCTCAGGACCTACCTGCCATTGACTAGCTGTTAGAGCAAGTTTGGTGGCTTCTCTGGATTTGCTGAAGGAAAGTAAATGGAGTGGCACAGGGAACATCTCTGTCTTGAAATTTTGCAAGGAGGTGAGTATGAGAGAGATAAACCTCAGAGACTGAGCTGCCTTTTGTATTCTAGTGAAGCTCCCAAGCCCACGTTAGCAGAAGACATTTCTGCCCATGTCAGAGGGCAGTGAGCCCAGAGCCTGCTCTCAGTATCCTCCTGGCAGGGCTCACATGGAGAGCAGACATACGCTGCCACATGGGTCGGTCAAACTGCCTGTGTGATGGCTTCAGTAGCCATTCCCAGCTGGCAGAGGAGCTCATCACGAGGGGCATCAGCCACGGGGGAGCAGAGAGGGAAGCGGAGAGGAGGGGGCCCAGGGCCGAAGGGTACATCAGCGCTGCGCCAGACGTCCCGCTCGCAGGCTCCCCTTGCAGCACAGCAGCTGGCCTTGCCATATGATCTCCCCTCCACCTCCACAGGGCTGTAGCCAGAGACTGGAGCTGGAAGCCGCCCTACCAGGCAAGTCATAGGAAGCCTCCCCCGGCCGAGCCAGCTGAAGCCATGGGAAGCTGCCGCGCAGAGTGCTTACAAGGGGCCCATTATGGGAGGAAGGAGCCAAGAGGCCAGGTACCTGCAGCAAGAGCAGCAGCAGCCAGACTCCGTCCGGCAGAGCCAAGCAAGCCCCTCCAGCCTCTCCCACCACCCATGCACCGCAGCCACGCCGCCTCTACCTCCTGGCAGCCCCTCACCCTGCACGTTTTCTGGGACAGCCATAGGCAGCCCCAGAGAGCAGCAGACTAACACCTGCCGCCCGCCGTGCAGCTGTCTGACCTGCCGAAGCCCTGATGTGTCAGCAGAAGGCCATCACATCCAACACGCTCATAAGCCACGTATCCTCACGCAACAGGCAGCCGGCAACACGGCGTCCCACCCACCTCACGCTCATACACACGTGTGTGCAAACAGATACACATGCACACCGACAGATCGCGTGGGCGAGAGCAACGCAATCGTCTGCCGCACGTGCGGGACAGACGCATGGCACGAGAGCGAGCACCAACCGAGACCCCGCTCCGCTCCGGGGCCCGGGCCGGCTGCCAGAGCCAGCCGAGGGGCAGCATGGCCCAAGCCCCCTGCACATCACCCTCACGACTGCGCCGGGCAAAGGCAGCGGGGCGTCCCGCAGGGGACGGGGCGGCGCCCGGAGCGCCCGCGGGGATGGAAGGGGGGAGATGTACCGGAATGCAGCACGGGGCTCAGGACGCCCGTCCCCGGAGCCGGGGCTCACGCTACGCACCCCCAGCAAGGTGCCCCCGGCCGCAGCACTTACCCCGCCATCCTCCCTCTGCCGCTCGGCTCCTTCGCTCGAGGGACGACCCGGGCCTTCAGCCCGCCGTCCTGCCGCTGGCGGGAGGGGTCCAGCCTGTTCCTCTGCCCCGGGCCGGGACCGAGCCCGGCGTCGCCCGCCTGGCCCCGGAGCGCGGGCAGCCCGCGGTCGGGACGCTGCTGCCTCCGGCCGTCGCCGCCGCTCGGGTTCCCCGCGGCAGCCGCGGAGCCGCGGTCCACGTGGAGGGCGGCGGGGAGGGGCCGTGCCGGCGGGGGGGGTCTGGGCGCCGGGGACAGGCTCTGCGCCGTGCCCGCCGCCCCCAGGGCAGCCCCCCGGCCCCGCGGCCGCGCCGCCCCCCCGCTCCCCGGCTCCAGCCTGGCCGCGGAGTCCGGCCGACAGTCGGCGAAGCCCAGGAGGACGGCGAAGGTGAGCGGGAGGAGGCTGGCGGCGGCGCCCCGCATGGTGTCAGCCGGTGGCGGGGGCGGGGGGAGGGGGGGAGACGGGCGGCGCGGAGCGCTCAGCGCCCGGCTGGCATCCTCCGGCGGGCGCGGGGCAGCGGGGACCGCCGGCTCTCCGCCCTCCGCTCAGCGCCCCATCCCGCTCCGGGGCTCCGCCGGGACCTGCCGCCCACCGGGGCCGGGGGCGCAGACAGCAGGGCTGAGGCAGGGGCGCGGGCTCCGGGTGGCCCCCGCAGGAGGAGGACGAGGAGGAGGAAGGCGGCCGGCCCCGCTCGCCGGACTGCCGGCGAGCTCCCGCGCTCCGCAGGCAGCTCCGAGCACCTTCGCGCCTGCCTCTGGCACTGGCAGCGCCTGGAGGGGATGGAGGGTTTTATTTTTGGAAACCTCCCCCTTTTGTGTCTTTTTGATGCTGACATCCCCCCTCTCCAGAGGACACGGCTCAGCCCCCCTCCTTAGGAGAGGAGACATTCCAGCAACACCCACTTTGGCAAAGGGAAACAAACTACAACAGAGAAGCCTTAACCCCTGCCTGGCCGGAGAGACCCGTCCGCCGCCTGCCCGGGAGCCAGCGTGCAGCCCCCGGAGCCCTCCCTGCCGCCCGGCCCGCAGCGAGCCGCCGGCTCCCGCCGCAGCTGGAAGCGCTCGGGGAAGGTGGACCAAGCAGCCCGGGCGTGGGGTGCATGCAGCAGGAGACATGGATGCCTGAGGAATACACTGCATCGGCAGCATCAGCCCTCTTGCTTCTCTTGATCAAATCTCCCAGGAGAAAGGCATGGCAATGGGAAGAGTCTTACTTGCCATCCCACCCGGGCTACAGAGCTCTCAGATCCCCTCAAACCCAACTCAGGTCTTTCAGCTAAGAGACATCTTCCAGGAGATGTATCCCACCAGCTTAGAGTAGATGTCCATCCCTCCCCCCATCTGTCTCTGCGTGGGCACCTGGAGGTCGAGGGATAACTTGAAATGACTGCTTTATATGCACTGAGAAAGACTGAGGGAAGAGTGAGAGCAAGGAGAAGGGGGGGCAGAAATCCCCCTTCAGCCACACGATCGGCTTGGCCTTGTCCTCTGCCACATCTCTGCTGCTCTCTGCTGTCCTTGGCCATCTCGGGCAAGGAGCGAATCCTCCAAGAGGAGTGCAGGCTCACTCCTGGCCCAGCAACACAGTATGTATTTGAGGTGGGCTCATTCTGGCCCACAGAGGTGGCTGTGAACTTGGTGAGTGGCTAAAGACCTCTCACTGCATCTCTGTGCACAAGGAAGCAAAGGAGGGCACCACAGGTCCTCACGGGAAGGAGATACTCACCAGCACATGTCCCTGCACTGTGTCCTATGGCCAGTAACACTTTATCAACCCAATTCCATCATGCCAGGGTCAGGCAGATGAAAGGTGTATCTCACTCGGCATCCTGACCCTGAGCACAGCAGCTGGATGCCCATGAGAAAGCATGAGATGCTCCGTGTGCACACAGAGCGATCTTTTGGGCGTACCCTCGCACCCTCCAGCAGTCCACGGGGTAGGGGCTCCTTCAGCCAGATGCTGCAGCTCAGCCGCTGGGTTTAAAAGGCAAATTGTCATATCAGCCCGTGAGTTTATCTAATCTCTTTTGTGCCTTTTGATGTGTGAGGTGGCTGCCACATAGAGCACAGGCTCTCTTCCTGTGCCCACTGCTCCCCCAGCTCCTTAAAGTCCCTGTCCCAGTGGCACTCCTTCCAGCCTGTCCCGCTGCAGGTGCCGCCTCCCCTGGCCCTCACTGAGCTGTCTGCTTCCCAAAAGCTTCGTGGCAGAGAGGTCCAGCTCCCCCAGTGCCTCCTCTCTGGCCTCCAGCAGTTGCGCTCCTAACACCTCTCCCATATGAAACCAGTAGCTCCAGCTCCCTTCTTCCCACTGCCCCTTGCCTTTTGGGCCCTCTCAGACCACAGACATCCCCTCCCCAGGATGGGAGCACTGCTGCCTGCCCTCTGGAGCGCAGAGGAACCAGGAAAGGAGCAGAAGCATGGGTAATGAATCCCTCCAAAAGCACACGGGGTCTGGAGCAGAACAGGACCCCAGTGCATCCCCTCTGGTTGGGACCCTGCAAACGAGGGAGGGGGGAGGTAACTCAGCAGGTGAGCAAGTGCAACAGGGCTGAGTGGGTTTGAGCTTTGACCTTGGCGCTGGCAGCTGGCTTACAGAGCAGCGGCATCAGAGTAAATACCAGCAGGGTGCTTTGGCATTTCCTGGGATGCCATCAGCTCACCCACCCCACCAGGCAGAGCCAGCACTTGGGCAAGAACTTGCGTGGCCCTGGATGCCATGAGCAGTGCCCGATAACAGCCATGGCTTGTTTCTTTGTTCTGAGGAAGAGGAATGTCCTTTCTATCCTCACCTAATTACTTTCTTATGCAGCAGTGGAAAGAATGCTTGTGCCTAAACCTGACACGAGAAAATTATCAACGCCATAAACAAAGTCATAAACAAAGCAGCTGAGAGCCCAGGCAGTGCTCAAAGCTAGAGCAGGCAACCCTGGAGCAGGCTCAGTCAGGGTGCAAGTGGATTCCTGCTCCCCAGAGGCATTGGGTCACTCTGGGGAGGAAGACAACTTGCAGCATCCCCAGGGGACCACACCTCCACAGGAGCCAGCACTCAGGGCCCTGACGGCTGCAGGGCTGCCAGAGCCTGTGCATACCCAACAGGGTGGGGGAATGAGATGTGCAGACTCAACGAAGCCATTGATCGCCCTCCAGTAACTCTTGCAGCTGCCCCTGGCTGCAGTGGAGCCCAGCCCAGGGAGCTGGCATCCCTTCTCAAATCTGCTTCACTCCATGTTTACACTAACGCCTCCAGAGCTGGACACTGAGCTCCTTCCAGCCTCACACATGCAAACACTCAGTTGCTTCTGCAAGGACGTGCCGGCGCTGTTTGATCCCACGTAAGCCCTGCGGCAGAGCAGGGACCAGCCAAGGGCAGCAAGCCCCGGCCCCAGGGCTGCCCGGCACTGGGGATGCAGGCACAGGCTCAAGCACCCAAGGAGGGAGCAACTGCATCCTTGGTGCAGGTGGGCAATGTGCAGGTGTTTGGGCATGGGCTCGCTGCCTCCCAGCCCCGTGGCTCATTTCGTATTCAGCCATCTCTGAAAACAGGGAAGTGCAAGGGAGTTGTAGTGCAGGTTGGGCATCAGTGTGCCACTCAGCAGCGGCTCAGCAGGCAAGCATGAAATGTCTCATTCCTAAGGAACTCATGCAGGCAGAGTTCAGACGGTCAGGCTGCTCGCCACCGAGATCAAACCTGCACCTGGGAAGAGAGATCAGCAGCAGAGAGAGGATGGGGCTGCAAGCCGGTGAGCGGGGTTCAATAGCCCAGCCTCTGGCAGTTGGAAGCACAGGGCTCCTCTGGAGGGGCGAGCTGCAGGTGGGCAGCTCAAAGTGCTCTTTGGTGCCTTCACTTCCCCTTAATTCACTGCATGAGCTTCTATGCAGCAGGGATGGCACCAGAAGAGAGGCCAAGGGCAGAGGCAGCACCTCTCCAAGTCCACGCTTTCCAGGTCCAAGGCACCGAGGTGAATGAGGCAGACCTGGGAGCCAGCACAGAAAGCAAGGGGCTCATCAGACCCTGCAGAAGAGAGGAGCAAGGGTGGACTGTGCTGACAGTGTGGCCCTTCTTGCCTGCCACTGCTATGGCAGAAGAGGAAGAGTGCTTGGGCAGCTGAGAATCAAAGCTGTGGGGCCAGAGGCAGAGGAGTCAAGGTGGGCCGTGCCCTGGAGAGAGGAGCATGAGTGAGATCTCCTTGAGCCCTCTTGAAAGACAGGGAGAAAGGGCTCTTCAGGATTGTGCTGATGGGGTCCCTCTGCACCAGAACCCTTCATGCCCTCATTCCCCTACCCATTGTGGCCACACCACCTCTGCACTAACCCCTCAAGGGGGTAGCACCTGGGGACCATGCTTCCAGGGCCAGTTGGCTCCCAGATGTGGCTCCTGGCACCATATCCCTTAGATTAATTAGCCCCTTTTCTTCCTCTTCAGAAGGGTTCACAACCCACATGTGCTTCTTCCTCTGCTGTGAGCAGACCCCTAACACGCTGCAGATGGGACACATTCCACGGATTCAGGAGCTGCTTGCAGCTCCCGCAGAGAAAGGAGTGCTTTCCCCACTCAGGGCTGAAGGGCAGGGGAAGGCTGGCCAGCCCCACCGGCTTAAAAATCAGGGTGCAGAGCCAGCCTTTTAGACGCACAAGTTAGAGCTTCTCTGCAAAGAGCCATCTCACGCTATGAGGGAGGACACGGCAGCCCTGCGGAGCTGGATGGAGAAACAACTTCGAGGCAGCAGTGCAGAGAGACCTCCGGAGAGGACCTCTGTAACCACAGGCACCAGAGAGGTTGGAAAAGCAGCTTCTGAATTTGTGAATACAGCTAGCAAATCCCACGGACACCATTCCCACCCCTTGGCTTTGCCATGAGATAGACACAGCGCACTCACGCTTACAGCACCCAGGGAAGGAGACATTCCCACCAGTCAGATGAGCCACTCCAGCCAGACACACACCCTGGCCCTCCAGCCACCTCCACCCACTCTTGGTGTGTCCCTCGGGGCCTTAGGGTACATCCTGGCTTCTCCCCATGAGGAGGCGGCCAGAAGTGTAAGTGACAGTTTGTTGTCAGAAAACAGAAGAAGAGAAACTGTCCAGCAGCTCCTAGTCAAAAGCCAAGGTTTGCTGGTTTTATTGTTCCTTCTGCTTTCATTTAACCAGGACCATCTCAGAGAAGGAGGAGGGAGGCACAGACCAGCCAAGTGTGTGTCCCACAACCGGACTCCTCGGTCACGCTGTTGTCCAAACATATGTCTGTGCATTACCAAGGGCTGAGACCACACGCTGGAAAGGAGGTTACAACAGGAGATGAAAACATGCCGCTAGGAAGAAGAAATGCGAAGAGCAGGACCAGATGGCAGAACCCGAGGGATGGGAGTGCAGAGTGAGGCAGAGCGGAGGTTGCTGTGGGCTACTGCTACAGAAAGGCTCTGGTGGGGCTGGCTGCAGAGCACAGCTGGTTCCTTGTTTATCCATCACACTATTTCAAGCCCCTTCAGCAACTCTTCAGGAGAAAAAAACAGAAAACCCCCCTCAGCTAGAATGTGACTCATGCAGAGCTACAGCAGCTCAGGGGAACCTGTCCATTTATAATTAATGAAGTCCTGTTTGCAGTGATCCAACTGCAATCTTCCCTCTCCTCAGGAGGCTGATCTGGCCTCTCTGCTTCTTCGATACCTGTGGCTGGAGCTGCACATGGCAGGGAGAGGGGCCTGGAAACCAGGAAACCCTGAGTGTCCCTGAGGAGCATGGAGGCTGCTCTGACCAGGAAACCCATCCCACCACACATTCCATGCAGGCACAAGCCTGCTCAGGACATCAACCTGACAGGGGGCTTCAACCAGACCGCTCATTTAGTCAGCTGTCCTCGCTAAGAGAAGAAAGGAAAAGAAAGAAGGAAGCAGAACTCCTTGCCATTTTTAAGGGCTGTGACCCACAAAGAGGGAACACTCCCCACGTGGTCGGGGGCACTGTTGAGAGGAGTGTGCAAAGGACCCCAATAGTGTGAATTTCCATAACCTTCTCTTCCCCTTTTCACTGGGGTCTTAACGCCAGGAGGCTTTTCCTGAGGTGGCTATCAAACATCAGCTTGTCACAGTCTGGAAGAGAACAGGGAAGCAGGAACGACAGCTTGAGGATACGCAGGGAGAACAGGGTGTTCTCTTCAGTGGAAAGTCTCCCTTCCTGGTGTCTGGTACCACTCCACAGGCAGTGCTTCCCAAGGAGCCCACGACCTGGAGAAGAGAAAAGGTAGAGATCCAAGCAAGATGACCCAACAGCAAGGACAGGCAATCCCCAAACTGTGCTGAAGAACTTCTTCCTGAGAAATTCCTCCTACACTGAACTTCTCTCAAACACACTACATTCCCTTTACATTATCTTAAACAACAAAAAGACCAGAAAAACCAAACCTGAATCAAACTTTGAATTCTACTGAGTGTTTGGGATTAAAGTAATTTCATTCCTGCTTCTGATTCCAAAGCAATCATCCTAAAAAGCAACAACTCATTTCCTTCAAGTTGCTGTTCCTTCCTTAAGACCCTCGCCTTGGCTGTCCAGAGCACAAGGAGCTTGGACTGGAAGTCCTTCAGCCCATCAGCTTTGCATATTGGAGGAAAACTGATGATGGCCACATAGATCCTGAATTGAGAATGACCAGTTGGGCTGACGTTATATCTGTATTTTAGTTTGGTTACTCTGCCATCCTGAAATTGCAGGCCCACTCCCCAGCACAAGATTTTAAGTGCTTTCCTACCAATTTGGTTGCTGGAATGGCTGTGTGAGCAGTGATCTCAGCTCATTACAATGCAGTGATTTCAAGTGGATGTTTAATGGCTTATTAATAAGTGAATCTTAGGGAACTGCAAAAAGTGGCAATTATTAGGTGGCGTGTGTTAGAGCTAAAGTAGTCAGTCTTCAAGCAATAGACTAGTTCATTGACACTTTACAGTCCCATTGGGTAATTATTGGGATTAGGCTGAGTACCCAGTTTCCCAGCTATGACTTCATAGGCTGGGAATCCAGCTCTCCGGTGACATCACAGCTCCAGAAGTCTCCCTCACCAGTTGCCACGCTGACTCTGCTGTCACCCACTCTACATGTAGGTGTGGCACACAGCCTTAAGAAAGGGCCCAGTCTCTTACAGAAAATAAGAATAACAAGGAATGAGAGTTTAACAAGGAAATAAAATGCAGGGCAACTGCAGAGAAGATGAGCAAAGCCCCCTTCCGTGCCATACCATATCAGGTCATCATCTTCTGAGAAGAGCAAGGAGCTTGGGATGGGGAAGCATCCACTTCCCACCTGGGCAGGGGCCATGCCAGGCACAGAACAAAAATCCATAACAGGGTTACAGAGATAGCACTCATGATTTTCTTGCCTCTCCCAGAACTGGGTTTGGAGCTCAGGGCAGAAGCAGGGACACCATAAGGCTGCCCTCTCTGCTAATGTTTACATCTGCCTCCGTGCCGAGCTCTGGCATGCACTTTCAGGCCATGCCTCTGCCTTCCCTCCCTCTCCCCTTCCCCCCCTCTCAGCCTGGCTGAGCAGGCAAGGCATCCTCACACAGGTCAAGCACGCACCAGTGCCAGCAGCCCAGCTGGCCACCTGTGCTCCCTCAAGACTGGCAAGCCCCAACAGCAGGGGTGGTGGCCGAGAAGGCAGCTGGCACCGTGGAGGTGGAGAGACCCTCTCCTTCCTGGCAAGATTATGGAGCAGACCCTCCTGGAGACTATGCTCAGGCACATGGAAAATAAGGAGGTGATTGGTGACAGCCAACACGGCTTCACTAAGGGCAAATCGTGCCTGACAAATTCGGTGGCTTTCTATGATGGGGTGACAGCATCCGTGGATAAGGGAAGGGCAACTGACATCATCTACCTGGACTTGTGCAAGGCATTTGACACTGTCCCACACGACATCCTTTAGTCTAAATTGGAGAGACATGGATTCGATGGATGGACCACTCGGTGGATGGACCACTCGGTGGATAAGGAATTGGCTGGACAGTCGCACTCAAAGAGTTGTGGTCAACGGCTCAATGTCCAAGTGGAGAACAGTGACGAGTGGCGTTCCTCAGGGGTTGATACTGGGACCGGCACTGTTTAACATCTTTGTCAGCGACATGGACAATGGGATCGAGTGCACCCTCAGCAAGTTTGCCGATGACACCAAGCTATGTGGTGTCGTCAACATGCTGGAGGGAAGGGATGCTGTCCAGAGGGACCTTGACAGGCTGGAGAGGTGGGCCCGTGCGAACTGCATGAAGTTCAACAAGGTCAAGTACAAGGTCCTGCGCATGGGTCGGCGCAGTCCCAAGCATGACTATAGGCTGGGCGAGGAATGGACTGAAAGCAGCCCTGAGGAGAAGGACTGGGGGGTATTGATTGTTGAAAAGCTCAACATGAGTCGGCAGTGTGCGCTTGCAGCCCAGAAAGCCAACCGTGTCCTGGGCTGCATCAAAACAGGCGTGACCAGCAGGTGGAGGGAGGTGATCCTGCCCCTCTGCTCTGCTCTTGTGAGACCCCACCTGGAGTACTGCGTCCAGCTCTGGGGGCCCCAGTACAGGAGAGACATTGAGCTGTTGGAGAGAGTCCAGAGGAGGGCCACGAAGCTGATCAGAGGGCTGGAGCACCTCTCCTATGAGGACAGGCTGAGAGAGTTGGGGTTGTTCAGCCTGGAGAAGAGAAGGCTCCGGGGAGATCTAATTGCAGCTTACCAGTACCTGAAGGGGCCTACAGGAAAAATGGTGAGGGACTGTTTATCAGGGAGTGTAGTGACAGGACAAGGGGTAACGGGTTTAAGCTGAAGGAGGGTAGGTTTAGATTAGATGTTAGAAAGAAATTCTTCACTCTGAGGGTGGTGAGGCACTGGAACAGGTTGCCCAGAGAGGTTGTGGAGGCCCCCTCCCTGGAAGTGTTCAAGGCCAGGTTGGATGAGGCTTTGGGCAACCCGGTGTAGTGGAGGGTGTCCCTGCTGATGGCAGGGGGGTTGGAACTAGATGATCTTTAAGGTCCCTTCCAACTCAAACCATTCTATGATTCTATGATTCCTCCCTTCCAGAGCCAGACCCTGTGCATCCCTGAGCCGAGGGAAGCATGTCCTGGAGGATGGCATTACTGAAGGAGGTAAGGAGCTCCCGATGTCCCTGGGGAACATCTCTGCAGCAGCAGTATCAAGGCAGAACTGCCTGCTCCGAGGCTGTGTGAGCTAGGCTGGTCTACAGGCAGCTCCTGCCGCAGGTGAGCGGGAAGAAGGCAGGCAGGCAAGGGTATGGAGCAGGAAAGGTACTTGCACAAGCCAGGAGTGCAATCTGAGAGCTGGAGATGAAAATGAAACAGCACCAGCTTGCCTTATGCCCACCAGAAGGGACAAGAGGATGCTGAAGGCTTCTCAGCACTGCCCCTGGCCTGAGTTACCCCTGCCTTGCTGCTCACTTTCAGCAAAGGCAGCTGCCCCTCTGGCACGTGCTGCCTAGTTTGTTGCTCTCGGGCTCTGCCTCCCTGCAAGCTGGGCCAGCTCTGTGGGGGTTCAGGAGGGTATGAGTATCACTGACAAAGCCTTTAGGCTTCACAAATCACCCAGCAGTACCAGTGGAGCTAAAATCCTATGTGAGAGCAAGTTTGAGATAGGGGAATAGGCCATCAGTGTGGCTGTCACCTCTGAGCCTGCAGACACCATGCGTAGCTAAGGCGGTGTGGTTTCAGCACCTTGTGCCCTGCCTCATCCCCACCATTCACAGGCTTCCTGCCAGCCTGCACCCAGGGCTGGCTGTCCTCCCTACACCAGAGGGCTGGTGCCCTCTCTGGCAGCCCACTGCTGCTGCCCATCCTCCCACTGGGACGGTGCTTCTCCCCAGTACAGCTTTCAGGAGCCAGATCCAGGCCCAGCAGCAGGACACCTTCCCCAGCCCAGGGGGGATGTCTGCTTTTCAGGCCAAAGGCACATGTGAAGTTTGGCCCAAGGAAGCAGCTGCCCCATTTCAGTTCCCCCAGCAATGCCAGTCGGGAGCCGCTGTGACCTGCAGTGCCTCCTAAACCACAGAGCTGCTGGAGAGGTTGAGGCAAACCACAGAGGCTGGTGTGTTTCCTCAGGCTAGCCCTGTGCTTCCTCACCAGGATGGATCCAGCCAAGGCTGATACAAGCTATGGACACATCCATGTTGCCCATATAACCAGGGCAGCCTCTTCTGAGTCAGCTCCAGTGCTGCTAAGCAGAGGCTGGGGGTTGAGGGATATTCTGGCTTGCCCCTTTCTTCCCTCGCAGTCTGACTCTGGGTTACTGTGAACTACGGCTGACCTACAGCTCTCTGCCTCACCTGTCCCTGCCCCAGTATCCATATCCTATATGGCACCAGCCCCTTGGCCCCTGCTCAGCTCAAGCCTCCAGCTGGCTTTGGGGCCACTGTTAGAAACATTATAGCACACCTGTTCTTCAGATGAGGGTTTACAGCCAAGGCTAGCACATCTGGATTGTAAAATAGACATTTGGAAGTTTATCAACACGTTTCCAAACAGTCTGGGTATGGCAGAGACTCTGTCTCAATGCTTTTAGTGGAGGAAGCAGCTGGGCTGGAAGGATGGTTCGGTGCCCTTCTCACGCCCTGTGCAGTCTGGGCTGAGCCCCACACACACACTCACACCCCAGAAACTGAACTGCCTCTTCCTGACACTAGTGGTCCAGGAAGCCATGTCAGCAAGGCTCATGGAGGGAAACGGGGAAGTGAAATCCAGTGCCCTTCCCACCCCAGAACCCGCTGATGCAGCTGCACCGAGCCTAGACTTCAGCCAAACATCTCATCTCCCAGAAACATCGCCTGCTCAGAAAATTGGTTAGGAGTCTGCACCATATGCGCAGGGGGTGGGGGGTGGGAAGAACTGACTCCATCAGCTCCATCCTGCGTAAAGCTGAGCTGCCAACAGCTCCAGGGCTTTCGCTCTCAGCACAGCCCTGATCAGCAGCAGCATCAAGCTGCCACTAATGGGTTTGTCAGCACCAAGCAGATCTAAAGGAAGAACGTGGCCTGCTGCCCTGACTTGTTCCACGTGCACAGCCCCTCTCATCGTATTAGTTTCTCAGATGTGCAGCTCTCACACCCGTGCTAACAACAGACCTCCCACGCAAGCATTCAGTAACGTACTCTGATTTTGGTCTCTTCCCAGTCATCCCTTGCCAACAGAAACACAGCTGATACTTCGGTGTGTGAGTGACACAGAGGCAAGAGACACAGAAGACCTGTAAAGCTGATGGAGCAGAAGGTAGCTCTGCCCCCAGAGTGCAGGAGAGCTTTGGTAACGTGGTGGGTGGTTGCTTCCCGCAAGATCTTCCGATGGCCTAGGTCTAAGTTCACAGCAGCTGATTAACAATCCTTCTCCTGATAGTAAAGCAAAGCAATGCTAGATACAGATGTGATCTCCAAAACTGCCCCTACCCTCATTCTCACCCCACAATAGCCTGGCTGGGAGCTGGCAGGGTCTCCTCTCATCTCCTTCTGTTTTGCTGGTCTGCCAGCAGGTGAAAGCAGTGTTTCTGTCCTGCAGTACTGACTGTCATGCTCTGCTTTCATCACCCCAAAGGAGAGACCACTCTGCTAACCCACTGGCTGAGCACCATACAAATATCTACAGGAATCGGCAAAGGTGGCAGAGAAGGAGACACTCCTTTCAAGCTGGAGCAGTCTTTTCACTTCTCTGCAATGCAGTAGGCTATAAATGTATTTATACCTATTTTACAGCCCTTTGGAGGCTTGGGCAGACCTGGATTCTTTCATCGGTTTCACCTGAGTGAATCTCTTCCTTCTCTAACCCAGGTGCTCTCAGTAATATCAAACTGCCTCTTTAGAGACACTAATGCAAAATGGTTCCAAGCTCAGAGCACTTCAGTGGGGAAGGCTGGGGAGGGGTGAGGGTGGAAGTGCAGGGGTAACACCAAACTCAGACACCGTACCTGCAGTGATGGAGATGGAAATGCATTTCTATAGCACTCTGCACTCAGCCAGATTCTTTGTCCTTATGCATCTGTTTCAAAAGCCTGGTGCTGGGGCTGCAGAGCTCCCAAACAATCCTGAAAATAAGAGCAGCCTGACTTAGGCAAACATATAGAAGAGCATCAGCATAGAGAGATCTGACCATGCTAGAACAGAGCCCATGACAATGGGGCCAGGGCACTGCCCCACAGTGCCGATGCTGGGACACGAGCTCAGTCCTGGCTCTGACGCAGGCTTCTTCTGTGATCTGAGATGAATCATCTAGCTTCAGCCCTCAGGTACAAAGCGGAACAGAGACCACCCCACACGCCCACTCTGTGTTTGCCCATATCCTTGCTGGGTGCTCTGGCACTAGAGTGAGTCATGTTCCATAGAACAAAGGGCATACTGTAGGAGAAAATGTCTGAATTAATGTGAGAGCTGTACGCATGCCGCTGCTTAAGAAAAACAAGCAGGTTTAGCTGCACCTACCACTGAGCACATATGACATTGTATTAAGTCCATGCTAGGGCCAAGTTTGCTACCGAGTCCTCTGCTATGCGACCTGGAGAACCTGCAAAGGTGCTAGCAGGAATTCAGGGCAAGAGGCACTGCAAGACATGACAGAGGAGAACAGGCTGGAAAATTAGGAGAGAATGGGGATTCAAAACGTCATTTGGATCTTGCCAAGTGAATTCTCCCCTCGCATCTGGATGTGCCATTGGGCCCACCTGCCCAGATGGTGTATTTTTACTAACAGGAGGCAACGTAGCTCTGTGTTTGTCAGTAAATCGAGCTGGTCACCTCTAAGCTTCCAGGTCACTGGGTCTACTGTCTCTTCCCCCGCCCCAGAGCATAAATCTGCCCCCCACCCCAGGCCCTCCCTCTCCGAGGCAGGCAGGTCTTGCTCCTGACAGCCAGCGCTTTGTTCAGCAGCTGAGCCAACGCTTCCTCCCGAGGGAGAGCCTAACTCCACAGAGGCAAAGGTCAAGTGTGCTCTTCCCAAAGCTGAGGATTGGCCTTTGCCACTTAATCCAGGCTGAGATCTCATAGCCAGCACAGAGCTTCTCCCGAGGCTGGGAACGCAGCCTTTGTGAGCAGAGGAAAGAGCACGCCTGGGGCACGGGTACAAGGGGACAGACCAAGCATCTGCCCTTCACCACAAGCCTTCGGGGCACGAACAAGGAGGCAACTAGAAAAACAACCCCTCACCAGATACTTCATCGCCATTTTGTGAAATAACCCTGCCCTTGCTCCCACCAGTTCAGGCCTAATGCCAAAGACGTTTAAGCGGGTGTTGGTGCTTAGCTTCCACGTTGCTTTACAGCCCTGCCTCCTTTAGGGAGGACTGGAAGCAAGCCAGCTTCACCACCGCAGGAGTGCCTGGAGGCAGCAGCTCAGGTGGCTTCCAACAGCACCCAGGAGTGCTCCTGCTCTGCAGTGCTCAGCCACAGCCTTGCAAGGAGCAGTGCAGGCAAGGAAGTAGTAAAGGACCCCATTGCTCTGGTTTTGCAGTGAAGGTGAGGAGGAAACAGGCTCCTACTGTCCTTGCCTCAGTCAGCCATGAGCCTCCTGGCCACGGCCAAGCAAGCAGGTGGTCCTAGCAGTGGAAAGCATTTCCTGGTGCTCTCCCAGACAATCACAGACTGGTTGAGGTGGGATGGGACCTCTGGAGATGGTCCCATCCAGCCCCCTGCTCAGGCCAGGATGCTCAGGGCCACGTCTGGTTGGGGTTTTGAAACCCTCTGAGGATGGGGGCTCCACAGCCTCCCTAGGCAGCCTGGTCCAGCATCATTCACTCTGATCTGACCTCTAACACAAGTGGCCATTGGCCACCTTTGCTGCAATGGGTTTGGTCACCACCAGAGGAGCTGGGGATGCCTTTCTTAGGGACATGACACCTATGGACCCACACAATGCTCTTGGCTGCACCTCTTGGCTCCAGTCCCCAAAGGGGTCCCTCAACCCCCAAGTTACAGGACCATATTCAAGAGGCTAAGCCCAGAGCAAAAGGAGGATGTCCCCTTCACTCGCACTGACCACACAAACACAGCGATAGCAGATCTGGCCCTTGCTGTTTCCCTCCATTTCTTGCTTTCTGTTCAAGGCAAGTGAAGAAGCAGGAGGGGGTGGGGCAGGGGACATCATTTAGCACAAAGATTTTCTTCTTTTCAGAGTTGTTTGCCTCCGAGACTGAGGAGGATTAACCCTACTGCCCCTCCATAAACACCAGACTCCCCCACGGCCATCTCCCCAGTCAGCATGGATCCACAAGGATCCCGGGCCCACAAGTGTGTTTTCACGGATCTGTGCCATTTTACCTCCCAGTACTTTTCTGGTTCTCATTAGTTCTGCCGAGCTGATGACACTTAGACATTTCTTCTCCCTGGAGGCTTTTTCTGGCACTTTAAGCTTGATTTATGCACCTCTAGCTTGTTAACACCCTGGCTGGCCAAGGACCCTTCCCCTCCCACCAGCAGATCTGAACTGTGCTGAACCTCTGCACCCACCAGAGTTAAAGCCTGAGCAGCTTTCTCCTCCTACCCCTTTCCCTCTCATTCATTGCTGGTCATTAATCACAGCAGCCCCTTTCCATGGGGGACCTGCCTCCACAGACCCAGACCTGCCCCTCCAGCTGCCAGGCAAAATCCCAGGGGCAGGTGCTGAACAGGGGCAAACCCAATTAGCAGTTGTCGGGTAACACTACCAATAACCTTAGCCTGGTCATTAACCCCAGCTGCTCAGAGGGCATCACCAGCTCAGGGTCCCTCCCCAGCCCAGCAGGATGCTTCTGGCAGGGGAAGCGGCCTCTTCCCCAGCTTTGTGTCTTCTGCTCTTGCTAGAAACTGGTTCAGAAACATAATAGTTTGGGATCTAAACAGCTCTTAACGCTTATCACTGCCTGTCCCCAGAGACAAATCCAAATCCAAAGTACAGCTACAACACATGTATATCTGTTTGCAACACCTCATTGGGGGAATTAAAGAGTGACAATGATACTGTACTTGGGACACAATGACAACTACTTCCCATCAAGCCAAACAAGACTGAGGCCAAGGCTGGTCCAGCCTACTAAACGGTGCTGGAGCTTCAGGCTGGGCATGGTACCAAACATTACAGCGGAGGCCCTCTATGTGGCCCCTAGACATCTTTGCATTTGCTGGCCTGGTGACCTTTCCAAGCTTCTCTCCATCATCCTGCTATTCCCTTTCAGGCTGTTTCTTGCTCCTTGTCCACACTGCCTGCACAAGCTATTTTGCAGGAGGAAGGGTTGTCTCTCATGAGCTGTCTGCATTGTACCTAATGCAAGGGGGAGGAGGGGTTAACTGCCTCTGCAAGGCAAACCTTGCACCTCTGTGTTGTACTTGGACACATCTGTCTTGCTGGTGTTATGGGAAGGATCTGTCCTCTAAGTCAACAACTGCTGTCACCTGGAGAGGAAGGGTGACAGTGCTGAACACCATAACCTGGATACCCTGCACATTCCCTCCAAGACCTTTGCAGTGCTCGCATCCAGCCAGGCCTGCCAGGGAGGAGGATCGAACGAGGGCAGCTGGACAGGAGCCCTGCAAGCCAGCCAGGCCTCCACGTACCGGCCACAGAATTTGCATCCGAAGCTGCTAACAAATGAGGTGAAGGAAAAGTCTGGAATGGGGACCAAGTCTGGTCGTGGTTTGAGTCCTGACTCCAGAGCAGCTGGTGCAGCCTGGCGGGCGATACACAGCTCAGCTGTCCCAAACACCCTTGCTGAGCTGAAACTTCCTCCAGCGTGGGCCAAACGTATCCTTCCACATCCCTGAATTCCTCCAGTCCAGTAAAATTACAGGTAAGGAAAGGGCTCTCTGCCCCCCTCCCAAAGCAGACTCTGTGCATCCAGGGTGGAAGGGGGGCTAAAGTCAAGAGAGCAGCTGCCCAAAATGGTTTGCAGTGATTCACCACGACTGAACATACCACCACCACCACACGCATAGGCTCCAAGATCTCATCAGCATATCATCTAGAGCAAAAAATGTTCCTCAGCTTTCGCCGTGCTGTGAGCTCCCCTTGTAATGCGGGTGCCCCTTCCTACTCTGCTTACAGAGCTGGGGCAGGCTCTCTTCCAGCTGGATGCCATCCAGAGCCTCCACTGACATCCAGAGAAGGGAGCAGGAGGTGCTCAGAGGGGTGGGAGAAGGGATAGAGATCAAGGCTCAGGGTTTAAGTGGCACTGCAAGAACCCAACACCTGTGGGTGTTGGGGTGAGAGGCACCATGGCATCAGACCTTTCTATCGCTACAGCTTTGGAGATTTCCCTCTTTCCATCTGCCTTCCCACCATCTGCTGAGGCCACTGCAGGGGAGAGGAGGTTTGCAAGGGTCACTCTTGGGCTAAAGCAGATGGAAAGGACCTGCTGCGAGCATTTTACTAGAGATGGGCCAGACAGCTGCAATATGCCCCCTGGTTCCCCAGTCCTGCCCACGGCTCACTGGGTCATCCTGCACATGGAGAGTACCAGGGCCATAAGAGCTGGCTCACAACTGCACACACTGCCTGGAGGCTCGCCTGCAATGGCAAAGGGTTTGCAGCTGGACAAAGGAGTGAATTAACAAGCTGTTTAAGTCCTTCATCAGGGGTCTGAACAAACAGATTCTGCCAGGAGCTGGTCTCTCCCCCTTCTGGGGAGAGTCCTTCTGGTCAGAGATGGTTTATCGCAGCACTCCCAGAGGAGGAGAACCAGCAGCACCTTTGTTTGCTACACAGAGCTCCAGGGCCTTCTCCTCCCCCTGCACCTTTGAACCTGCTCCAGACATCTCAGCCCTGCAGGTATCCAAACCTGGCCTGCTGTGGACCTAATTAACTCCCTTGTTCATTTATGGTCTTTTGTCACTAAAGTAATTGGTGAACAGAGGCAAGCGGATCCTCATGTGTGCTCACATGGACTCAACTGCTCCATTTGGTCTGCTGGGGAAGCCCTCTCCTGGTCGCCAAGGGTCCCCGCAGTCCCACTCTGTGCCCAGCCTCTTCAGGATCGGCTAAGGAGAGCACGCTGCCTCCCTGTTCCCAGCAAGCTCCCTCAGTACCTCACCAGAGTCTTCTCAGGGCATGACACCTTTGAATTCAAGCAAGAAAGTTTTCCTGGACCATGGGCCATGCTCTAACCTCATCTCCCTCGCTAGCACAGAGACTCCTCTCGGGGTTTCTCATCACTCCCTTTTGTTTGCATGTTTGCTCATGCACACATGCACGCTCAGAAGGCTCCAGCTCAGGGGGCAGGTGCAGACACCAGGCCTGGCAGTGATGCTGCCACACTGGTTTCTCCCCTCATTGGTACCCACTCAGGTTTGCACACAACCAGATGGATTTAAGAGGAACATGACCCTACTGCTCTTTTACCCACCACCCCCACCATGTTCCCTCTTACCCCTGGCACCACACAGATGGAGAGCAGCAGGGCCCTTTCACAGGGGGATGCCTGGGCAGGATTATCTCAGGGCTCCTGGACCAAACAGGCAGCTGCTCAGCCTTTGGAAACCTCCCTTGCCTTTGTTCCTTGGCCTTCTAGGGCTGGGGGAAGGGATCCCAATGAACATGTTTGTGCTGTTCTTAATAGGGTGTTGTGTAATGCAGAGGGAAGTGACTACACCGGGGACCCCAGCTGAGAACAGAGACTTTAATCCTGCTGCCCAGGGAAAACTTGGAAAAAATACCTACATCTGTTCTGTTGCATTAGGCTCATGGCTCAGAGGCTGACAGCTGACCCTGGCTGCTCATGATGCCAAGGTACAGCCCCTGCCAAACAGTGCCAGGCTAAATTACCATGACTGATTAGAAAGGCAAAAGGCAGCCAGAGAAAACTGAGGAGGGAGCTCTCCCTGTGCAGGTTTCTGGAGAAGGGAGAAGGCGAAGTCAGAGTACATCAGGGCACTTTGTCTTCACTGCCACCTTGGCAAACAGAGTGGAGAAGGAACAACAGCGGAAGAGAACAGGGCAAGGATGAGCTGCAGGGAGAGGGATGAAAGTGAGGAGGCAGCTGCATCCATCTCTCCATGGAGCTCACCAAGGATGGGCTTCAGGAGACAACCATCCTCTTCGTTGAAGATGTGCTAGGCTGAGGCCATGGAGGAAAAAAGTGCTCTTGTATCTACAAGTAGAGTTTGTGGCCTGAGAAGGGTACAGGGCAGATCTCTCCCTGCCATGAGCATGCCAGCTATAGAACATATAAGATCACGGGTGTGGGGATCCCTGACCCAGCACCACCACACAGCTCCCTTCCAGGCTCAGACTTTGTCATCACCTCACATCCATGCAAGCTGTTAACACCCAGTTCTGTGAAGGATGCGCCTGTTCCTTATTCAAGTATCAAATTGGCTCAACCCTAATTAGCATGACATCTACAACAGGATTAAAGCAGATTCTGCCTTCCTCTTCCTGCCTAGGGCCACCAGCTGCCAAACACTCCTCCAGGTCAGCATCCTGCACAGGACAGCAGCTAGCTTCAAGAGAAGCAGAAAGCAAGCTGCTTTCTAACTCCTGTCTGTCAGAGGCAGGCTTTGGCCCTGAAGCAGGAAGGTTGGTTTGCTTTAAATCTTATTTAACCATGCATGTTTTCATTATCCACATCCATCTCACACACTCTTAGGAGGACAGGGAGGAAAGCTCTTGCTTTCCTCGGTCCATCTGTGAAGCAGACAGCTTTGATTAGCCATGTGCTTGTTGCCTTTCAATCCCTGCTGGCTGTCGCTTTGACCTTGTTGGACAAGACAAAGGGATCAGGAAGAGCTGCATGTTTCCTCTGCACCCTTGCCTTTTATAAACTTCTATTTCAACACCACAACCTTGTACCGGACTCCGGTCCTCCATCTGTCTCCACAGACTACCTCTTCACCCAATCCTAAACCTCCAGTGCTGAACTGAGCTCTTGAGCAGCAGGGATCCTGCTGAGAAATGCAACCAGAGAGATGCCTTCTGATCCATAAGCATTTCTCCACTAGAATCTAAAGATGCTTCTCAGGTCCAATACCACCAGTCCCACAACTCTTTCCCTTTCTCCCGCTGCTGTTGCTGCTGACCTGGTGCCTTTCCCTCTGCTCCTTACACTGCCTGGAAGCAAATCCGTCAAGGTCAGAGCCTCAGGCCTGCGCCAGTACGGCAGCACTGAGTGCATTACACCTCACTAATGTGTTTGGTATGCAGCCCCTCCGAAACCCTACTACTTTGCACTTAAATCGCAGCTCAGCCCTGCTCAGGAGGAGGAACCGGAGGGGCTGAGGCACAGCAGAGCCAGCTCCTACAAAAGCATTCCCAGAGCACCTTCCAAAGCTAATTCCAACAGGCCACTGACACCACTAACTGCAAAGTGCAAAGCCAGCTGGGCCAAGCCAGCTCTACCTAAAAACAACCTGATGCAGAGAGTGCCCAAGGCAGGCACTGCCTGCTCAGGGACCATTTCAGGATAGTTACCCCTTGAGGGTGGTAACAGGGTCCTTTGGTCCTTTTTGCCTCCTGTTCTGGAACTGCTGCGCTGCTCCAGTCACCTACTGCAACTCATCCAAGCTCATATCAACTTCCATTCCCCCAGTTTCTCTGAGAGGCCAGTGGTACCTACAGTTAATAAAGCCAGTCCATTTAGTTATAATGAGCCCTAAAAAGAGAGTATCAGCTGTCTCTGTGCGTAAACTCAATTCTGCTTTCCTGGTCTGCGCATTAAAACTCCCTCTCCCCTGGCAAACCAATGACTAATGTGTGTCTCAAAGCCTGAGAGAATACATCTAATCTGGTTAGTGTTACTGCTGTTGTTTGTTCATATTAAGCACATTATTCTTACTAAGCTATTTGTCCTGAGTCTCCTGAGAGAGTGTGTGCTGCAGGTTAATCATACATGTGTAAATCCAACTTCCTTTCCTGCATTTTAAATGTGTTGCCTGTTGGAAAACAAAAGGACGAGGGGAAGCGGTACAACAGGGACTTATGCCAAAGCAGGGGATGCTTCCTAGATGCTCACTTCTCATATGCTCCAGTCTGGGGGTTAGAAGCACAGCAACAGAATCTGTCGGGCAACTCGTTTGCTAGACCAAGAGGTCTGCTGAACAACAACAAAAAAACCCGACAACAATAACCCAACGTGCAGGGTTTCAAGAGAGCTGAAGTTGGCCACTCTTAAATCTGACTAGCTAAAGTTGACTATCGGCCCCCCTCTGGTGGCCAACTAGCCACAGTCACCTTCGGTGGGCAGCACAGGGCTGCCACATCGCTACCTGTCCCTGCACCGAGGAACCTTGCACATCCTTGAGCCCCGCATCACCTTGAGCATTCCTGAGCTCAGGGCAGCACAGATCTGCTCAGAGGAGTGTTGGGCAGCAGACTGCAGAGCACAGAGATGAGTCAGGGAGCGTGGCAGACCTGGGCACCAGAGCAGATGTCATGAAAGTCTAAAAGGTAAAGATTCATTACCGTAACAGCCAGCATCTGCCCAGTCCCTCCAACTCAACATCCTTAGGGCTATCTTGATTTTTACTAGCAATTCTGTGTAGCACTAGGAGCCCTCATCTTGAAACAGGGCCCCATGGTGCAAGGAGCTATACAAAATCTGGACAGAGACTGACTGCTCTTTGGGGTGGGGAATGAGGGGGAGAGAGAGCACAAAAGATGAACAGGAAGAGAGTGAGCAGAAGGAAACAAGACAACACTGGTCAGGATAAGAGATAGCAGCCAGTGAGCTGCTCTCAATAGGCGAGGACATGCAGCAGAAAGACAACAAACAGTTCAGTATCTTACTAGAAGACACCAAGGTGACATTTTTGTACTATAATTTTTAGTTTCAACAGCGACTACAATTGCTACCAGTGTATTAGGTGTTGTTCCCAATATGAACAGGCCTGGGAGAGGGAAGGCTGTGTACCACTGCTGGCTGCTCTAGTCATAGACAAGGGAGAAGGGGCTGCTGGTTCTCCCTAAGAGTCCCAGTCTGTAACACACTAGAGGCCTCCACAAATCTGAGCTAGTCTCTAAACAGCAAATTGCTTCCCCAGACAAATCTGAACCCCCCAGAGTTGGTTCCATCATCCCCCAAGAAGGCTGCAGAGAATTGTATTTCCCTGCGTTTCTTCACCCACTGCTGTAAGCGGCACTACGTCATCTTGAGGCAACCTCACACTTCAGCTACTGAAGCACAGGAGAGCCTCAAGCAGCTGTTCCCTCTGGTAAGAGGTACAAGTACTCAGAAAATTGCATGGGTTTACAGGCCATCAGAATGATGTTAGCATAAATCCCTAAATTAAGAGGTGGGTACAGGCCAACACACTTCTTGCAGCTTATCAGAGAATTACCTCAAGAGGGAGAGAAGAATTTGGTTTTGGCCACTGCAGTCACTTCCCCAAAAACCACCTAAACTCAGTCTGGCCTTCACATGCCTCAGAGAAAACTCTGGAGTAGCCTTAGACCAATTCCAGTTTCTCCATCCCTCATATGGTACATGAACTTTGCTTTATCTGTATTCATTGCAGCTTTATACCAAGGCTGAGAAGCTTGGCTCTCGGCCTCACTCCCCACTTCCAACCCCGTGTACAATTGCCCACGCCTTCACATACTTCATAGCACGCCATCCCTGCAGAAGGGTAGCTGGAAAAGACTGATTGGGAATTTTGGGTGAACTTCAGCTACAGCTGTTTCGTTTTACTGCAAAAAAAGTTATAGCAAATTATGTCTAAAAATGAACACATTCATGCAGTAACACCTCCCTCCTACAGTCAAGTTTCATGCTCTGGAGAGCAGAGATTAGGGTTTCTCACGCATCCAATGAAAAAAACAAACAAGGAAAGAGTTTAAGAGGAAGATTCTAAAATTTCAGATTCTGTACCATAAAGCTGAAGCCAAGACAGGCTGAGGTTCTGGTGGACTTTGCTGTTTCCCGTAAGTGTTTTCCCTTTCTAGTTCCCATAATTGCACATTCAAACTCTTTCTGCTGTCATGTGCCAGGTCAGTCAGACACAAGATGGTAGCAGAACAGCCAAAACCATACAAAACATAGTAATTCACTATGGGAACCAGGAGTTACAGCCTGGTCCAACTGACGAAATCAGCCATAACACTATGAAAGCAAGAAGAAATCTTATCCAAATTAAGCAGCATTTCCCCATTTTCTCATTCAGGTATCTGAAGAAATTTCTTCTCCATAGTTCTACAATTGAGGCAAATAGAAAGTTGAGCAGAGGAACTGACTGGACAAAAATCCAGTTTCCCAAGCAGCACCTCTTGACACATCTCAGGTCAAGTGGCCATGTACGGAATCAAGGATCCTACGACATCAGGCAACTCCTTGCTTTGCTGGAGACACAAGCTGGGGTATGAGGGATTCCAGCGTGAAGTGCACAGGCATGATTTCTCTCCCAGCCCCAAATCCATGCCAGGTGCCAGGATGCATGGAGGCTGTGGAGTCAGCAACAGGCCACTGTTGCTGCTCCCTCTCCAAGACATCACAAGAAACTCATGATCAGGATGGACAATGCGGGCAGCCAGATGATATCATGCATCCTGTAAAGACAGGCAGAAATTTTAGAACCTACTTCATGCTAAAGTAATCCAGCAAGCTGAGCTCTCTCCTTCACACCCAAACAAGACAGCGTTTCTGAAAACTCCAGCCTCAGCTTGGCCCCCTTCCCATGAGTAATACTGGTCATGGCGTGTAAAGACATGCTCACATGGTTTGCTATGTATCATTTTGCTCATGCCAGGTTTGCAAAGTCACCCACCTTTTAGTGCCCTGACCCCAACTCCAGCAG
The DNA here is from genome assembly GCF_011004875.1 of Balearica regulorum gibbericeps. NCBI lineage: Eukaryota > Metazoa > Chordata > Aves > Gruiformes > Gruidae > Balearica > Balearica regulorum. Next base: position 26,332,536 of record NC_046188.1, on the reverse strand, counting down.
CTCCAGACTCACCACCTCTGCCATTTCCAGGGTACACTGGAACTTTGGTTTCTGGATTCCTCATAACGCTCACCACTGCTTTATCTAACCTCTGTCTTCTCCGAGTCCAGTGTAAGCCATCTTTATTTCTACAGGGAGCCTCTAAATAGTACCATGACCCAGCACAATGCTACAGAGACAATCCCTGAGGCTCACGTACACTGCTCACTCTCTTTAGCTAGTGCTCATGGCTTGAAAACCAGAATGAAGCCTAGATGCTGGTTTAATAATACATGAGAACATCTGCCTAGTTACATGGTGGAACACACGTGGCCAGCCAATGCTATGCTGGCTGAAGATGGGCTAAATGTTCATACAGCCTAGGAAACAGCGTTTTCATCATTTTACAGGCAGCAATGCCAATGGACACAGAATCATGTTGCAGAACCTTCTCAAGTTTTAGAGCTATGACTTTAATCCTTAAGCTACCAAAAAGAAAAAAAAGTAAAAAAAAAAAAGAGTCCAAGGGAAACCAGTGATAAATTGAATGCTTTTAAGCAGAGCTGGGAACAGCTCAAGCTCAGAGAATCACAAAAATTGGATATTACGCCTGACAGCAACAAGCCGTCAACTTCCTAATTACTCCATTGTTTGTTAGCACAGACACGTGCAGGTACATTGCTTCCACTCTGCTATCTGAAAGCTTTTTGTACAAACTTAAAAACGTGCAAAGGACTCAAACGCCCCCTCTTCTCCTGGCTTCATCAAACCCTCTTGACAGTACAGTGAAGCACAAGCATCTCAAAAAGGCAGGTAATACACAGTGAGATGAAAAAGTAATTGCACCAACTGCATTATTAATTTACATTAAATTAATGTAAAATAAAATTAAAATACTTTCTGGCATTACTAGCTGCTTCAGCCTATTTTCCAGTGTACTGCAGAAGCCTGTGAGCCTCAGCTCAGAGTCCTGCCTCTTCCCAGAAGCTCACAGGTCCTGGGCTCAGTCAGGCATCCTGAAAGGCTGCAGGTGGAGAATCATCCTCTCTGCCCTGCAGCAGACCTCAGCGAGACACCCAAAGACCTGGAGAGGCCCCTTGCCCATGGACAGCCCTAACCAGTTTCATTCCCTCTGTGCAGCCCTGAAAGAACGCTGAGCTGAGAAGGCAACATTTTAAAATATTTTATTTATTATACAAACTATTTACAAAATCAGCTACTACAACCACAGGCTTCCAAATTTTGGCTGAACTCTGCCAGAAACTCACCAGAGGGAACTAGGATTTGACCTGTATCATCCACAGCTCCTGGTTTCTAAAAACATGCAACATGTCCTGCAGGTACAGGCTGAAGCCAGGCCCTCTGCACCTCAAAGCAGCTTCAGGAGACACGGAACCTGTCTGAGATGATACCAGGATCCCAAAGATTAAGGGCCTCTATTAAGTGAGAATAAATAAAGGATAAAAAGAAAAGTAACGAGCCTCTGCCAGAAGTAACATACAGTACAGGTGACCAAAGCACATCCCCATTGCCGGTGTTAAGGGCAGCATAAAAAATGACTGCACTGGGAAAGGGTACAAAGCTAGAGACAAGTTTAGAAACATTGTGATGGATGTCAGAAACATGGGAATAGCTAGGGGCCTGTGGAAACAATGGGGATGGGTTTAGAGCACCCATCACAGTTCTGACTGCACTTGTGTTAAGAAAGTCCTTGGCATCTACACAGCTGCTGGGAAGCGTGGGATGCTGGCTGCAATGCCATGAGAAGCATTTAGGAGCTCTTTCCAGCAGAGGAAGACTGCCCAATGTCCAACTACTTTGTCCTCAGAATAAAAAAAGTCCAGCTCAAGAGAAGAAGGGAGCAGAAGGGAGAAGATTCCTGAGGAAGATGTCACTGGTGGAGTTGGCCCATAGCTGCAAGGCTGGAAACATCATCACCAGGTGAGATTGCAAGACAAGGCTGCAATGGGGGAACAGCACCAAGCTATGCCTCCCAACAAACAGGAGTTAAGCCAAGCACCACCACCTCCTCTCAGTTTCTGGAGGAAGCGGTGAAGTGGTGGCATGGAGAACACAGGAGCTGTAACTCTACTGACCACGAAAGCCACCTGCAGTCTAAGTAAAATGGTACCATACTCTCCACCCAAAGGAGATCAGGACCTTGCAGAATGGAGCCTGCACTACTAAAGGGATCTGTCTGAGCGCAACAGTGGCAACTCTCAAGCTGGCAGCCTCCCAGCAGCCCGGTGCCAGTGAGGGCATGAATTCACAAGGCAAAGAAATCCCCAAGTAGTCCCAACGCTCAGCTGGCTCCTTTTTGGCACCAAAATGGCTTATTTTTTTCTGTACAGAAGTAACACACTCAGCCCAAGAGTGGCTAAGATGCTGCCTTAAAAACATTTTCTAGATGTAGAATGTTTTCCCCAAATTCCCAGTTGATTCAACTAAGCTATACTGGAAAAGCACACATAGTTATTTTAAAATATCCATACTGTGCAGAAGTCTGCCCGGATCAGCTTGAGGACAGCAGAAGGGGGCTGAAGAGGATGATGTGACTTTTTACGTAATACAGTGTTCTAAAATTAGCTCAGGGATGCCAGTCTGAGACTCCATTCTGGAAGAAATCCAGCAATTCCACAATCCAGTGAAAGCTTACATTGCAGGCAACAGCAATACAGGTTTGCACTTTGACTCCTGCACACCTTTGATTCCTGACTTGAACTGTCTAAGGGACTGTTGACAACTTAAAAGATCTTGAATTTTGCTTCACTGAAGAACTCATCAAGATTCCCAGATCCCCCTTCCCTTTATTTCCCTGGGAAGGGCTGACTGGACTGCCAGCAACAATACACCCCAATCATAAGCTTACTTCTCACGCTGGTCTGCCCCCTCCTCTCCCCACAAGCCAGACAACGGTGAGTGTTGGCTGTTGAGCGATCACTTGAGCAAAGTTCCAGTTAATGTTTTGTGCTCGAAAGCCAGCAGCACTGAATGGAACAGGAGTAAAGGAGAGCTGAAGAAAGAAGGTAAGGAAGATTGGGAGGACAGAAAGCTAGCTGCTCTCCAGGCACCAGCACCCCTCTGGAAACACTGCCTGAAATGCAGTAGAGAAAGAGAAGCCTCAGGCTGCTGCGTGATAGAGGTAGAAACCAAGACCCTGTGGGATGCCGAGGTGGAGGTACCACATTCTGCCCAGTACCATCACCCCAACAACAAACGAGCCCAGTGCACGCTGTAGCTGCTTACTGACCTGTCACTGTTAACTACACAACATACATACCCTGAAGGTGAATGTGGGATAGGCATTGGTGCTCAGCATTGAGGGATCACACTCATGCCCATACTCTCTCTCCTGAGGAAGCGAAAAGAAGGCAAGGGCATGGGACAGCTTCCTGTGCAAAATCAACTGTCAGAAACATTCAGTGGAGGAGAAACTCCTCTTCCAGTTCATTTGCAGAGGCTCATTACCAGCCACTGCTGGAGAAGGACGCTTCTGCTGCTGGACCCTGGCGGAGGTAGTACAGGATCACTGTCAGGGTCAGCACTTGTGCTCCGATGAGATTGTTCTCCCCTTTGGGTTACTCCCTCCAGTGGATACTGCCCATTTTTCTCTGTGGCACAGGCGACAGCAGCATCCAGAGCAAGATGGAGAAGGAGAATCAGAAACCCTTCTGGGTCAAGTGCTGAAAGGATGCACAACCCTACGCTCTTCATGAGTCAGAGTTAGATGAGCTATCACAGAACATCACTGGGGAAGTCGAGCCAAGACACGGAAAGTTACTAAGGCTTCCCATGAGCCAGGTTTCCAGCAGAGCTCCATGCTGGTCTTCCCTCTTCCTCCCAGAGAGCTACGATAACGGCAGCTCAGCAGATCTCCTGCACCTCTCTAACTTCTGCTTCTGAACTTCATCTTCTCACAAAAGGATGGGTGTACAGGGTGCAGGGAAATCAAGTGCAATATCTCCTTGATGAATGCACCACAGTCCTTTTGCTGTTTCACATCGAACCAAAGGGAGAATCAGGGAAAGGGAAAAGATGAGCTCTTGATGACATATTTGACGGAAAGGCCACGTGACATCTTCCGGATGACAAATTCCTTTACATGGAGTCTTTGCTCTGCTTCCATCGCCCATGCGAAGGCAAGGAGAACAAGCAGAGGACTGAACCTGGCTCTTGCCACAAAGAGCCAGGAGGCTAAACAGTCTCCTGGAAAGGGGAAATCACAGCATGCCAAAGCCCTCACAACCCTCACTGATAGCTAGCTGCAGCATCTTGTGCACATCTTCATAGGAGTCGTAAGTAGGGAGGCACAGCTGGTTAAAACTGTAAAACAAAAGAAAAATTCCATTCAGACTAGAGGGGACCACCCCTTCAGCTGCTTTTAGATGGGTTGACACGAGCATCACACATATAACATGTTACACACTGCTTGCCACTACAACTAGCCGGTGTCACTCCCAAAAGCACGACGCAGCAAGTCCTACCACCCCCAGATACTTGCCAAGTGTGGGCTGTTGGCAAAGTACTGTGAGTTGGAGCTGCAATTATCTGGAAAGATGGACAGAGCGCAGCAAACCCTCCTGGGGGTAGCTGGGAGGAACCAGTTGTGAACTGCAAGAGCCTGGCCAACTCTTCCTGTGTAAAACTGGAGACCACGGTCCAAAACCACCTCATGACCTGTTAGGAAACAGGAAAGGTACATCCAGGTCAATCAAGCAAATCAAAGAAGCATATAAGCAAGTTGCAAGAAGATCAGTCAATTGCCCTTGCAAGCAAGTGCTCTACTAATCATCAGAATTTTTTTGTTTTACCAGAGTGACACAGAGAGGCAAGTATTACATAGCTGCTTCTTATCAGTTAAGAGATGTCTCACGCTACTACCTCCCACCAGTCTTTCCCTTTAAGCAAAAAGGCTTCTGCTCTCCCTACAGAGATTTTATTTTTAGAAATACCTGCATAGGCAATGAGGTAGGTTTACAATGCAGAAGCTCATTTGCTTCTTGCACTATGCTCATCTTCTTTTCCACATCCTCTGGCACTTCTGCAGGAAGGTGGAACCATCCCAGTGTTTACAGCTAGGTTTTACTCCCAATCTCTTTTAATCTTGGCAGCTTTGGCTGCTTCCATTATTTTTCTAAATGAAGCTGCTACCATTCCCATACCCTTCCCACTGGGAAAGGCAGGGAGGGATGGGAACAATTACAGGGTACAAATTTAGGCTACTACATCAGTACTCTACCACAGCATTGAATTCCAAACACTCCATGTGGGCTGCAATCATGATCTTCAAGCATCCCTTAGAGATAAGTATATCACCACGAACGTCTTGAGTAGCAATAATTCCCACCAATTCCTCCTGATTCCCTGCTGAACTGTTCTTAATTAGTGCTTTGTTGGATTTTCTTAAAAAGACCACTGCTGCTGATTTTTTTCCTGCTGGTAACTGATTAAGCATCATCTCTAGTCAGCCAGGCTGAAGGATATCTCCAGGGGGAAACATTATTTCATAATGTGTACAGTCCTACTCCTGACTCCCGAATCTTCCAGTTTGTCCTTCTGGAAGCCTAATTTCCAACCAAGAAATCTGTTCCCTGTTTAAGTTGTCTTCTGCTGTAGTTGGGATAACTGGTTTCAGTAAGCAGGAGGGAGAAACCCTTTCACTTACCTTCTCACGGAAGTGCCAAGACCCTCCTACGACTACAGCATGTGCCTTGAAGTCACAGACGCTGATATCTCCAGTACCGCACATAAGCAACTGAAAGGCAAGAGTCTGCAGTCAGAAAGTCAGGAGCCCAGGAAGAGAAGCAACAGTGCAAATTACAAGTGTTTAAAATGCTTAGAGAAGAAACATTTTGGCTGTATTCCAGATCCAGAAACTGCTTCATTTGTCACAGAGTGGGAAAGTCAGGATAGAGATGCTTAGGGAGGCAGCAATTACCTCAAGCTCATTCTCATCAAAAATAGCCAGGAGGTTCTCAGGAACTAACTCGTTAAGACCTGGAAGAGGAGAAGAGAGAAGAGCAGCAAGTGCTATCCCCTGGGACATAAAGGCAGGAAGGAGCAGGAAGCAGACAGCACGTTACCTTTCAGAAAGTGATCCACCTCCTCCCTAACCTGATTGGCCAGCCTGTACTGTGCAAGCAGGTTGAGATACAGGATTTTGTTTTCGTTGGTCACTGGTACTTGAGCCCCTCCTGTCATGAGTTCCACCACCTGAAAACAGGAGAACACTTGACATGTGACCAGCAGCATTCCTCAAATCTGAGCTTCTGACCAGAATAAACCCAAGCAAGGAGCTACTGTCCAGAGTAAGCTCAATTTTCTGGGGCACAGAGAGTTCTCAGCCTCCCCTGCTACAGGCAGAAGGAGTTAAACTGTCCCATCTTCAGGAACTGCCTCCCTCACCTTCTCCAGTTGTCCTGTTTTGCTATACTTCTCTTCAGCAAAGACCAGATCCATCTCACTCACATCATTGTTCAGTATGAAACACACTTTGGATTTATAGAATTCTGGGTCATCTGTTTCAAAATACTGTGTGAAAGAAAAAGAAGGCAGGGACATGGAGGGAAGAAAAAAAACCACATGCATGGTTAACCAGGACTCTGGATCTGCTTCTACTACATCAACGTTCAACCTCTCCCCAGACCAAATAGGTTTCAGATGAGGCTGAGGAGCTCTACCTTGTAATGCATACGAAGTCCTATGATCTGAGCCAGGAAGGATCGGGTGAAGCGAGCTCGAACTAGTTGTTTGTAAGCAGCTCCCAGAGATGACTCATAAAGACACTTTCCTACTAGGCGGCCTGCAAATTCATACACTTTGAGTCGTAAATATGTGGGACGCCCTGGATTTGGATGCACCTGCAAAGAGGAAGCAAAATGAAACATCCACCTACCAGACAAGACTAGCACAAATAGCAAGTATGGGACCAGTTCAAGTCACTGCATCTCTCTGGCTGCCCCAGGAGCTTTAGTGTAATATCCTTAAGCCAAGCAACAGAAATAAAATGCCTGAGCATGCCTACGAAGAATACAAAATGTTTCACATGCACAGGCCAGAAGCTGTATGAGACAGAAATGGATTCTGAGACATTCAGACCCAACAGAACCTCTAGATACCCTGATGCCACCTCCTCTTGCCCAGAAATTCAGCCTTCCCTGCTGACTGGCCACCCTCTGCTGTTCATCCAGCCAGTTCTTTGACACTTCAATGCGTTAAGATCATTAAGCAAAGCTTTGAGAAAGCCACTGAAGTGACTGTGCAGGCAAGCAAAGAATGGGTAATGTTGCACACCACTTAATCAATCTGGCAGCAGCATTATTTAACCAGCAGCATGTCAATGCACAGAGTTCTGTGCATTCAGCATAGGATATCTGCAGACTCACCAACGCCTGGTTGTTATCGCTAAAGCGGGTAAAGAGTTGATTGGTGGTATCAAATAACGCCTTACAGATGAGCTCAAACCACTCTCTGCGTGGACCTCCCCAGTCCAGAGCTACAAGATAAAACAAGCTCGGTGATTCATGGGTCATCAATTCAAGAGTCTCATGCATGCTGCTTGGTTTTACCTGACATGAGAGCTCATCGCAGTGAACAGCTCTATAGCAAAAAAGCAGTAGACAGAGACTCCAGAACTCTAGGTTCTGCACCCAAAACTAGTCCCAATATTTTTTATTTGGGCCTCACGTCCCTGTGTAAAGTAGGGATAGAATAGCACTGGTAGGATAATTCACTAACATCTGTGAGAAAGCAAAAGGGCTGGAAAGTGACAAAGGATAGACACACTACAAGAAACCACAATTTCAGACTAAAACTACTCCACCGTCACTCCTTTCACTTCCTCCTCAAATATATTCACAGGATAACTCACCTTCTTCATCCTGAAAGATCACTTCAAAGTTTTTGCTCCAGTCAGAAACAGAAAAATTTCGTGTTGCTTTAAAAGACTGCAAAAGAAAAAAGCAAAAAAGAAAATAGCAGCAGCTGTTACTGCTTGGTACGCTGTAACCAATATGCAATCCTGCACATGTGGATTGGCAATTTAAGCAACACAAAAAACCAGGGAACAGTCTAGTACTCTAAAGTATAAAACTGAGAATTAGGAACTCCTAAGGTTCCTAATCCTTATTTGTCCAAAGCCACAGAAACCAATTCCTCATTTTCTATTATGAGATACATTATCCACATAAATACAGCTCATCTTAAAACCAGTGTGAGGTCTTAGCACAGCACAGATGTATCCCTCTCAAGACTGCAGTACAGTATTGTTTAAAGTATTAAAATGTCTGTGGGAAGGAGCAATTTCTGTAAAGCACTGTCAGCCCACGAATTAGATTTAAAAAAGGAAAGTTTCAGAGAGCCTTAGAAAACAGCTTGAACGGTTCACTGAGTTCATACTTAAAAACAAGTCACGATGCAAAAAAGTAACAAAATATTTCAAGTGTCTAGAACTTCCTGTGTCCTGATTCTGGATTCCAATTAAAGAAAATTTAAAAAGCTACACAGCAGTCCTCATACAGGTAGCTTTGGCTTATCTTATCTTCAAATAGGTTAGAGCATCACGCTAGTCACACCTATGGGCTAAACACACTGGTCACATTCATTGTGCCTGTCAACCTTGGATGCTAAAACTGACATTTATTATTATTATGGCACTTAATTTATTTTGTCTTACTAGGCTGTAACACCAGTGCTCATGACAGTGCAGGAATTTTGAAAATATCGGGGAAAAAAAACAGTCATGGAAATACTGTTTAGAAGTGAAGTCATTTTGCAGCAAACTATTAACCAAAATATAATCTCGTAAACACTGCAAGCTCATACATGCAGAAGATATTCCAAAACACAGATTTACTGAGTCTAAATCCAGGGAAATCCTGGCCACTCCTGCTTTCCCCAGAAATGTTCTTTTCCATCCTTATAACATTATTGTTGCAAGACACATGTGGAAACAATAAGTCTGGATAACTGCCTGCCCTGCATACACAGTATTTAGAATGTCAGTTAAGAACTGTATTACATGAATGACTCAAGTTCAATTTCGGAAACACATCAGCTCAGGTCAGCATCGGTGAAGACTTAACTCAAGGACTCTACAGAGTATTTTATCATCACATCGAACCACAACTAGAAGCCTGTCAATGCAGGTTTCATGCATGCAGCTCAGTAACACCTGCCTTGAAGCTTATCTCACTGAATGGCTCTGTACCAGAAAAACAGCAGACAAAGACTCGGGAACTCTAGGTTCTGCTCCCAAATCTGGTCCAGGTAGACAGTCTCTCTCTGGGCCTCAGGTTCCAGGGCAAAGTGGGGACAGAATAGCACCAGCAGATTTCCTGCTTTTCCAGGCTATACATGCATTTACCCTAGACATCTCTCAGGGCTTAATTTACTCTGTGACGAGTTCCTTAAAAAATTATCAGAGCTGAAGTTTCCTAATTACTTAAGAAATTTATCTGATCTTAGTGACTGTAAAGAAGGAACACAGCATCCCACACAATACCAAAACCTGAACACAGAGGAGCTACCTTAAGATTTTTTTTTCCTTTCCCATCTCAAGCTGTCTACTGGCATCTGCCTTGAAACAGAAGGACTAATCATTTATAGCATGGTTGCATGGTTGCCCTAGCACATGCCAGCTTGGATTTCTTCAGGCACTGAGCAGAAGAAAAAGGATTAAGGAAGCATTGGGCTTAAGCAAAGTGACCTAGTACACTCACCGACTCCAGGAGACAGTGACGGCTGACCTTCAGCGTGACCTTTGAATGAGGTCTTTTCATATGCACCTGACGTAGCTCTCGCTGAAAGAAGTTCACTTTGTCCTGGAAGGTCTCTGAGCCTCCTGAGAACAGTGACAAATTGGGGTCAGGCCTGAGCTGTCAGCATCTTGAACATCTAGAAGGCATTCCTAAGACTAACTGCACAGGTCAGCTTTACAGCCCAAGGATGAGTTTATTACAGCAAGGTTTGGAGACAGAACTCTAAAGGCAGTTTGCAGTTAGTCTTGCTAACGTTCAGATACTCACAGGTGCGCTTTCAAAGACCCTGACAGAAAATGCCAAACTGAAAAGGAACAGCTGGCATGATGAACACATTCACTGGAAGCACCAACAGGAACAGAACATGAGACTCCAGGAATCAGAGTTCTCATCAGAGGTCATTCAGTGCTGGCAATCTTTATTCCCCAGGGAAACAAGCAGACTCAAGTGCTAACTTCCTGACTACTGTACCCACCTCACCGCCCTTTTACCTATGTTTTTATGCAGAGAGCGAATGAAAGTGGCTGCCAAGATGTTCCTCTCCTTGCAGCTGAGCTCCACAGGGGGTTGGATCCCATCATCCACCACCAGTGTCAGTAATTTGTGCACAGGGTCAGGACCAAGGTATGAAAACTAGCAGCAAAAAGAAGCAAGGGTAAACCCATCATGCAGAAGGCACAGTATGTTCAGTAGACAGAGCAACACCACCTGTGCTCTAAGACTTTCTCTGCTCACCCATGCAAATGCAGTTAACAGGAACACTATTTCAAGCATCCAGACTCCAGTTAGGAGGCTGCTTCAAACTTCACACCCTAGCCTAGGGGCTTCAGTGGACGCAATCACAGCATTTTAGCAAGGTTATGAGGAAAATAAACAATTAGAAATGCAGAAGAAATCAAGATTTTTGCCTAGCATTGGGACAAAAGGCAGGAAGGAGTAATACAACTGGCTCCTATTCATAAATATTAGCAGAATTTAGGCACTGAGAGGGAATTCCAGAGTTGAATTTTACACAACAAAATGTTGCTCTGTGGGTGGAAGCCCTTCTCTCCAAAAGGGAAAAATCAGACTGTCATTCACAAGCACCACAAGCTAACAACATGGAGGTGCAGTGACAGGTACATGGAAAGAGGCTCACCTTTGTGCCAGGACATACTCTAAAGGTGAAAAGGCGCCATGGAATGATCTTCAGGTAAAATTCTTTCACTGAGAATTGCTGAGTAACCACAAGGAAAAGAAAATGTTAAAAGGTCACACACCTGTTAAGGGTTGTCCCTGAAACACAAGGCATAGAACAGATTCGTAAGGCCAGACCTCCCTACAACCCCAGGGACAGGTATCTGCAACATTTGGTGACATCTTCTGGCCCTGTATATAAAAACCTTTAAAGCTGTACAGAACTGTAAGCAACTTGTCAGTAAGACTTTACTGCATGCATTTATGACACATGCGGGATCCCAGCATGACACGGATTTTACAGCAGTAAGCCACTGTGTTCAGTAGAACATCACCATTCTAACTGGAAGCTAACGTTAAGTATGTTTGAGAGGCTGAATTCAGGACAAGATTGTAATGCATTGACAAAAAGGTTTTCCAAAAAGTCACACTTACAGAACTATTGCTACTACTCCCTAATTTTCACAACCATTTCAAACAACTTTTAAAAAGCACTTGCAACTGCTAAATCCAGGAGATTTGAAGAAACTTCTTCTTAGTGTATTTCTGCCAAACAACTACTAACTGTGGAACTATCGCCTTCTGGAGAGCAAGCTAAGATGAACTTTCAGCATCTTTAGACAAAACACAAAACCATTTCCTGCACAAGCCTGTTCTAGCTGCAATGATCAGAGGAAAAAAAAAAAATGAGAAGCAGCATTTCTCCAGAAACAAAGCAAATACAAACATCAACCTCTTAAAGAACAGCATAGTAACAGTTATCTACTGTACAGGACAGATGGTCCAGATATGTAGAGAGATATCCAGGGATACAATTACGCAAGCATCAGAATCACATTAACAACTTCGGCACCTAAAGGGAACCTGCAACAGGACCCAGTTCTGGTGATCTCCGTTATGACGTAATGCAATAGAAGAGAGTACAAAAGTCCAGAACAATACCCCAAGGATGAAAGGATGCTGAGCTCACAAGGACCCAGCACTCATTCCCAAAGTCAGTTCTTACAGAGCGGCATGCAGCAGATTTAGAAATCTCTAGCAACACCCTCCTCCATCCTCTAACTGTTTCACAGCCCTCTTTCTCTCTTTGCCAGGAAAGCAATTCCTGGATTAGTCTTTCACTTTGATATTTATCACTGCATTTTTCAGAATGTATTCAGATCACTACATTAACAAAGTTAATTTAAATTAATTAGTAGATTTAGCAGAATTTTCTAATTTCCCTGAATGCTCATAGGCAATAATAAGGGGTAATAGTTCCCGTTAACATATTGTTACTATAAAAGAATTCTCAGTTTCTCTTGACTTGCTTGAATCCTGTTTCTTCTACTTACACATTTACCCTTTATCCTCTGACCTTTTTTTTTTTCTTTCCTTTTCCTGTCTCTGAAACATTCAAGAAACAGGACAAAGACATAAAATCAGAGAAGTGTCTTCCTCTAAGTTCTGATCTACAGGTATCAGAAACTGAGAAAGGGAATTGCAGGTCTGGTCTGACCAGAGCAAAGGAAAGGCAAATAGAATAGATACTGAACAACCAGTGAAAAAAATCCCAGTACGCTTTGGATCAGACCTAGAAAGACACAAGGAGTCCTAAAACTTCAAGGAGCATTTTAACGTTATTCTCAGTCAGGAGCTCCATGTTTGCTGTCTAGCCTTAAGCAAACCTTTTCTAGCCAAATCTGAGGCACCTAAATCTGGAGCTAAGTTATAGGGCACAAAGGAAGCTCTTTAGTTGCAGTGCACTTTAAACACGCACTCAAGAGTGGTAACTTTGTGATATTTACCTTAGGTGAAACATAGCAGTACACTTTTTTAGGTTTCTTCACTTTCTCAGGGGTTTGGCTGTCAGAGGGAGAATCTTCATCTTCATCCTCAGTTGCGGTAGAAGGACGGCGCTGGGAGGAGCTCAGGTGTGTTGGTGGAAGTTGCCACTGAGTGTTGGTATAACTAGGAGCATCATAAAGGTAGGCTTCAAAGTAAATACTGACACCTGAGGTGGACACATTGCGTTCTACAATGTTCTTTTCATTCTCTGAGGGAAACAGATACAAAAGAGTTGTGTAAATCTTAATGGAGACCAGAATCAAGAAGTAAAGAATCCACAACCACCAAATTAGTTACTACGACTTTAAAGAAAAGGCTACACATCCAAAGGAAAACCTGGTCAAGTGAATCTCTGATAAAGAGAATCCAAGAGTGCCACAAAAAGATTTCAAGACAGTAGTTTGTCTGTCCTGGCTTCAGACAGTGACTGGTTGAAGAAAAAAAGGCATACAGAACCTCTCTCTCAGAGCACCAGCCTGAAGGCACAGCCACTTGACAGCCACATTGCACACTGGCTCACTCCTGAAGAAACCAGGAATTATAAAATTGTAAAAACGCACATAGGTTACATGCAGCGTTCTTCATCCATATACCTTAACCTACAATATACTGACTGGCTCACTTCCAGTATGGCTCAGATGCTAAGTACTAGCAAGCAATAAAAATTGCCTAATTTCAGAGGTAAACCTCCTGAGATAGAGGAACACACACACGTGCTTTTATCTGCTGATGGAACAGAGAGTATCAGCCCTGAGAGATCTCCCCTGACAGCAGCAAATTCATTTACCTTAGCATTTTTAAATGAACAGGCATTCCTTGAGCAATTAAGCATGGCTAGCCTGCAGGAAAGCCACATTTAACTCTGCTACACAAATGTGCAAAGCATCTTGTAAGAGGACACCTGGAGACTGAATATCAAGTAGCTCTTGACTCACCGCTTAGAACAATGATGTCAAAATCACCATTGCTTATGGGCTGGTTCTGGTAGGAGATGCAGGCATGGAAACACCCCCTACAGTGCAAGGTGAGTCGGAAGAACACTTCACAAGTCTGCCGATTGGACACCACAGACTTCTCAAACACAATGTCAGAGCTCTCTTCTTCTTGAGGACCCAGCTAAACAGAAAACAAATTAATAAAGGGGGCTCTCTAGCTCACCTCAAGTCAAATAAGCAAGAGATGAGGCTGCACTCACCTCATGAATGGAGAGGCTGTAATTGTGCTCATCTATCAGGGACACAGAATTGCTGGTGGGATTGTCATACTCATCTCTGGGAACTATCTGCAGAGTGTGCTGCTGCCCACAGGTCAGCACCAGAGTGGAGAAATGGCAGACAATTTTGGTTTTGGAGGGAACCACCATCCCTGAAGCAGACAACAACAGTTTAGAGTCAAACAAATTCCAAGGTGAAGCTACGAAGAGCAAAGGAAAAGCAACGAGAGGCGCAATGCTGTTGAAAATGGATTGAATCTAAACATACTCTATGCCTCTACATTCAAAAAACAAAGTATTGAGCACTAACATGCATGGCGTGGTGCACAGGGTTTGCCTTGGGTCAGAAACTTAATACTGATAAAGCAAACTCAGTTACTAGCCCTCTCAAGAATGCTTTTTCCATCATTCTAACCTTCAGCTCAAGAACTTGCTCCCACTGCACATACAAAGTACAAGTCAGCTGACATCCAAGGAAACATGCAAATTCAGCTTATCAAACAAACTTTAGCCTGGAGGGTATCCGAGTCAAATCTGAGCTTCCTCTTTCTGAAGGGGCATCTTAGCAAGCTTTATATCTATTCACAACGCAATGCAATAGAGGTACTTTCAATGAATATATACATAAAATATAAAAGATGCTGATTGTGGTCAAAAAACAAAAGTAGAAAGAAATGAATTTAAAATGGATAAAAAAGAAATGCTTTTAAAAAAAGAGTATAATCAAAGGTATCAACGGCTCCAGGAGCTTAGAGAAATAGAATAGGATATTCAACAGAGAAAGAGTCAAATCATGACAGCATTTCCAATTCAGATACAAATAACTCAATACTTTCACAAAAGGCAGTCTCTGACTACAAAATGGAGAACATGACAAGTGGTTAGTGAATTTAAGCAGCTCTAATGACTTATTCTGTAAGGCGGTTTCTATTTTGCCACGTACTGGTAGTCACAAGTATGTTTTAGTCATGGGGCTATTGCTGGGATCTATGCATGGCAAGAGGAAAATGGTGAAGGGTAACCCTTTCCCTGTCACCTACCTATTTTAGCTGGAAACACATTTACCTAACTGCCTCCAATTCCTCCAAATCTACTTTGAATCATTGGAGGGCCACTTAGACCTTACCTGGCTGGAACACCTTGTAGTAGGGGCTGTAGGCCACATTCAAGCCACCGAGTTTTACAGCGATCTCGTATCTCCCAGCCCTGCGCACAGTGAAGGCCACTTTCACCACATTGGAATTAGGCTCCTGAAGAACTTCCTGGGTTACAGGAATATCAATTGCTAGCTCCACGTGGCAGATGTGAACTCGCAGCCCCACAGGCCGGTGAGCAGGGAAGGGTTGCCCATTTTTATAGAATAACTGCATGGGAAATGGAGAAATTCAGGTCAGCAAAAATATGCAGTGCACAGAGGAAGAGAAAGCAACTTGCCTTGGGGAAACAAGGGCAAGAACCTCAGCTCAGCAAAGGAAAAAAGATTAACAGCCAGCTCTGTCACACAGGCTGTGTTCTCCCAAGCGAACAGGGCACAAGCAGGCATTGAACAGCCCATTCTCTTTTGTGCTGGGGTTCAAATGAGTGCCCTGAAAAGAACACGCCTCTGGGCATTTCTTCTCTGCACTGTTAGTGCAGTATCAGAGTAGAAACCAAGAGAACCTACTACCAAAAAGAAAAGAGCAAAGCCACATCCTTTCAGAGAGACAAGCAGATCCTATCTGTACACCTAAGCTCTGGAAAAGCTTTCACTGATTTGTTATAGAAAACAGTGCAGAGAAGATGCTGACCTAAGGAGCTGACCCAGTCTGTACTGATAAGCATCAGCATGAAAACAACGTGCTAGTTAAAATCACAGGCAGCTCAATCACAGAAGTGATCTGCTGGACAATTTCAGAAGGTAACATACCTCAACCGGTACTTCTTTACAAGGAAAGAACTACACCTTGAAACCCTACGTGTGGGGCTCTTCAAGAGTCAGCAGCTGGTGGGCCAGATCCTGTCTGCCCTGTGCAATCAGCCTGCAGTCAGCAAAAGGTTACTGTTATTCCCAGTTTCTAAATAAGGGAGGGTGTGAGGCCTGAAGTAGTATGTAACTTGACTGTCAGTGAGAGAAACCAGCGCATGCAACAGCTACTGTTGATGAATAAAGACCTAAGCAAATGGGAGACAAGCATGAAGTGGAAGGGCACATTGCTGGAGCTGCCATTAGAGAGAGTCAGTAAGGTGAAGGGAATAAATTTAAACAGCAGGAACAGAACAAGTCCTTTTTCCCTCAGCTCTTTTTCACTGCCTGTCCTGGAGTTGGAACACCTTGTCACCCTCAAGCAGAAGGGTTTTCCTCACCTTCCCAAGAGGGATGGGTACGGCAACCTAGCTGAACTTTTCTTCTTATTTTGATACCCTTCTGGGTGGGTAAGGTGGCGCAGAAAAGTGGGCACGTAAGCCCAACAAAACCTGTTCAAACTTTCTCCATGTAGCTCCAAACTCTCAGTGTTCGGGCCCCTCACCCATCTTATTTGTATACTTATCCCATTCCCCTAGACTTGGCCTCTTGGGATTGGAGGGAAACAAGAGTCCTTGGCAGGCTTTTCCAGGTCAGACAGAACAACACTCAATTTTGAAGGAACAGGGAGCGGCCATAAAGCTTTACAGCTCTTGGGTTGGTAAAATGCCCACTCCCACGCTCCCGACTTCAGCTGCACAACCAAAAGATAGCACCAAGTCTGTTGAAGGCAAGGCTCAGCCCACTCACTTCCCAGTAAAGGAAGCAGTAGAAAGAACATGCCTGGGCTCCTTCGGCTCTTCAGAGGGTTCTAAAGAGAGGGAGATAAGATTTTAAGAAGTGCAAACCTCAGATATGCACTTACAGAGTTCTGCAACACAGTTAAGGGGGGCAGAAGACATAAACAGACAGCTTTCCTACTCCTAAGTTACATCCAGCTTGGCCCCAACAAAAAACATCTGAAGAGCCCATCTCTGTTCCCAGACCTCTGTTCCTGCCCCCAAAGCTGCATGGAAACAGAAATATTCCCTTACATGCACTCGGAAGGCCATGCTATGGCCCACCTCATAGGGGTCCTTCCAATCCCAGGAGATTTTGCATGACCGGGGATCCAGGTAGTTGCCTCGCACGTAGTCATAAATAGTTCGCTCCCCTCGGCGTTCCCGGTCCTCATGCTGAAGGAAGCTGACTATACGTGCGGCAAGCTCAAAGAGGAACTTAATGGTGAAGAAGAAAGCTACCACAGATACCGTGATCCCACCTGCAGCAAGGAAAGAACAGAGTGGTTGCATCAGCATGGCTGAGTCAGGCACCAAAATCCCCTCTGCATCAGCCCAAGATGCCTTTTATTAATGACATTCTACTCGACTGCAAATTAGGTGTTTAAGGCAGAAGCTATTGTGTGAACATTTATGGTTTGTGTTACGCTACAAGTAAGGTTAGATAATAACAAATCCCTTAAAACTCTGCAAATGACTGCAAACAGAGGAAATAGGTAAAGGTGGTACAGAGTCTCAGGTACGGCTAGCAGACATCCCAACAGAAGCATGGAATTCCCTTTGAGTCGCAAATTAGAACTACAGAGATTCCTTTAAGGAAAACAGTCATATAACCACACAACCCCTGCACATCACAACAACGCTGGATTAAGAAGCATCACAGAGGCAACAACCCTGCACTAACTCTCGAAAGAAAAAGGGGATGGCTTAGGAATGAGGTCAATGGAAGGACTCTAGGAACAAGAATAATGGTGGAGAGGCAAGTCTGCCAGGTGGAGGGCACAATGCAGGGTGACGGTAACTTCATGTTTGTTAGGTAGACTCTGAACTAACATGAAAGCAGAGGCTTTCAAGAAACCCTTCTAAAGCCTATGGAGAGGTCAACAGATACAGTGGCAGCCTTTCCTTCACTTACCAATAATGTAAAACATCAGGTCCCTTCGGTGAGACACACAGCCGAGGATCACAGCTGCATCTAGAACACAAAATAGGCCAAGTCCAGTCCAATGACTCTTCCTCACACACATTGGCCTAAATTTAATCTATGATTCCTCAGACAAATGCCTATCAATCATCTATCCTCCTCTCCAAGAACATCCCTAAAGCATTATTCCATAAGACCGTGAAATATGCAAACAGCACAGCATGCTACAAGGAACAGTTCTCCCGCCATCACAGATTCCCAGATTCAAAGATCTGTAAGAAGGACAACAAATTATCCTCAGAAACCAGTGAGAGCAGGCTCTGGGTACTGCAAGAAGGAGCTACTTTTTTGCAGGATTACCAAGTTCAACAGCAGTGGCCAAAAGCCACTCATCCAAACTCTCACACCTACTTGCTTCTGCAAGTCATAAAGTTAACTTCTAGCCTGCCATGAAAGCACATCACAGAGCCACCACCAAAATGGACCCTCAACCAGCAACCTTAGAAGAAAAAGCTATGGAATAAAAGGGTTGTGGACAAGACCATCCCTATCTGTTCAGAACAAACAAAATCCTTCTAGGGCAGAGTTGAATCCATTTTTTTGCCTTGTAACTCTACTACAGAAAGTATGAATACAACTGAAAAACAGTCCATCTGTATTTTATTACTCACTTCTGCAAATTGGAGCTTCTCCGCTGAAACTTCCACTGATCAACACACAAGCTAAAACCTTAGGTTTGTACACTATTAAGATTACAGCAATTTTTGGAGACGTCAATCTAGAATTAAGTTCTCACTGAGGGGACTGCTAAACAAACATGTAGTAATAGACCACACCCAGAGCAACAACATGCTGTTTGGTTGATAAGACATAGCTGACAGATGGAACAAGAGCAGCAGCAAGGAACGTGTGTGACAATTAGACAAACAATTTTGCATACACTAATACATACAATATAGCTCGCCATGTCACCATTCAGTTAGTGAGAAGCTACATTGTGCATTCAAGCTGCTTTTTCTTTTTTCTTTTTTTTTTTTTTAAACAAATACAAAAGGGGAATTATTCATCAGTCATCTCAACAGCAGCAGCAATGGACATCAGCATGCAGAAAGCTTAAATGAGGTATTTGCCCCCAACAATAGCCATGACTTTCCAGCCCAGCAAATCCCCTTTGCTGGCCTCCACAAATATTCCATCCCTCCAACCAAAGAGCAATCACATACCTTTAGACAAGTGCCCATGTTCTAAAAGCAAAAAGGAGGGTACCCATTCTTCAGCATCCTTCCTCTTTGTGCCCAACACTGGGGCAAACGTCAGCAAGAAGAGGCCATAGAGATGACTATCACAGAAAGAGAAACTCCTGGAACTCGCATCACAGAATCACTGCTGAAAGGTGAGGACCTGAGCACAGCAATTTCTTCCTCTTTGTGGAAAAGGGTTGTCCTGCAATGCTGCTCCCTGTAGCCTGTCGTTTGCTAGCTTGCCTGGAAAAGTTAAAAAAAAAAAAGGAGAGAAAAAAGTTAGACCTCTCCACTGTTGTAGACAAATCTAGCAAGTAGAAACATGCGAGAGGTGTAAGATGCCAGAGTATCACTAGACATCAAATCCATGGAGAGGTGCCATAAAGGTATCGCTGTTGATGAGGTGCTAGGCTTTACCATGTCCTCAACCTCCACTTGTCACAATCTCATTTCACTATATGACCCCCAAAACTAGCAGGTACAAGATGGAACAAAACAAATGCTGCCTCCATAGGTTTCATCTGGCTCATGGGTTTCACGGAGCTGCTAAGAACCTGCGTGCTATTCATGAGGAGTGCTAAGGATCAGGTACCATGTCGTGGTTCAGCACCACGCAGCGCTCACTCACCCCTCCCTGGCGGGATGGGGAGGAGATGGGGAAACAAAGGTGAAACCCGTGGTGAGTTGGGGTAAGGACAACTTACTGGGACAGCAAAGGAAGAGGAAAATAACAACAACAATACTTAGAATATACACAACGGGTGATAACACAAGGCAACTTAAAATACTCAGCCCACACTCAGCCAGTCCTGGAGCCACTGCAAGCCACCCCTCCCCAGCTGGCCCCCTTTTATGGGAGCATGACATCACATGGACCCCTGGCCAGCTCAGCTCACCTGTCCTGGCTCCTTGTGAAAATTAACTCTATCCTAGCTAAAACCAAGACACACCACTTCAAGCCTTTACACCCCACAAAATGCCACATACAATTCTGAAACTGATTTTGCCCAGATCTAGAGGGCTATTTATAGTCAAGCCTAAAAAAAATAAAAATACATCTTTGAAAGTTCTTGGACCCCAAAGCAAGCTAGGTTTTGGGGTTTTTTTGCTGCTGTGGTCATTTTAGGTATTCAGGAAACTGGTATCCTCATAAGGCATTTCAGTTTCAGCAGCATTATCCACTAGATTACAGTTTACTGTCAGGATTGAGATAAAAAAATAAAAATCTAACAGCAAGGATTGACGCAGCACACAAAAACCAGGACGTACGCCAGAAGAAAAGCCACAGAGCCTACACAGTCGGTATCTACTCATTCAGAACACAGATTATATAAAGGAGTGAGAATGAAATGAACAGACCCAGGCTCACCACAGCAACCATCTATAAAGGCAGTCACTCTTCTGGAGATGCAAGTGATGTGCTGCTCCTGCCTGCCATACCACCGCCTCAGCTGCCACTTCCTCCCTACTTCCCCCTCATCTATCTTCCTCTTCAGATGTCTCTTATTTCCCTCCATCCCAATAATCACACAGATCTGGCTGCCTTTGCACACTTCCACTGAGCTCTTTAACGCATATGAAAACCAAGAGGTAAGTCTGTGCAGAGCTCTTCGATTGCGCTGCAGAAGCAGACAGACTCTCACTGTCTTTTCCTCCCCCACATCTCAAGGAAAATCCCACCCACTCAGCTATTTTCTTCTTTCCTCTGCTTGAGCAAACGGCATTGCAGTCCCCAGGGCATAAGTTCTCATATGCCTCCCAGATGAAGCTTCAGGATTCTAAACTCATATCTCTGTGTATTAAGAATCACAGACCTAGCAATTTCCTTGATATTTTAGTTCTTTCACAGTACATATCCAAGATGTGCTACAAATGCCTGGTAGAAACTCTGCTCCAGCTTGGCCTGGCTGTGGTAGGTGTGTGGCTCCTCCCCACACAGCTGAGGAATTTCACAGAAACTTACCAATATTTGGGAATCTATGAGATCTCCCTCCAACACCTTACAGAATCAGTTTCTTCATGTCACTGAAAAAACATCATCACAAAACTGGCCCTGCAGGTTCATCTACCCAAGCTATTTCTGCCTCAGTCCATAACTCTTTCCCTTCTGTAAAGCGTACGACAAGTCACACAGCCTCTGTCTTGAAAGCATAAAAAGAGAAAGACTTATTATTTCAACTACAAGGGTTTTTAAGTTAATTGAAGCCTGAGTCTCTTGATATGGGTTGCAGAATTTAAGCACTCACTGGACAGAGGGAATTAGTTATCTCCCTCAATCAGCACAGCAACTTCTCATTTTATTATCTCTACATGAAGTGGTAAAAAAGACACCAAGTCAGGTGGCCACCAGAGATAAAGCGGCTGTCATACAATCAACTTCCCTCTAGCATAGACACTGCCAGCAGCTGTAAGGATGCTCTTGCAGCTGGGATACAATGGGGTAAAGAACCTAACTGCGAGTAGCTGGTATTCAAGATATGTTGCCACTCGCTTATCAGAATGCAGATCTAAATTAAAATAGTATCTGTGCTAAGTATCAGCTAACAATCTGAGAAACGAATTCTGAGAATCAGCAACATAAGGTGCCATCATGGCTAGGCTGGGGAAAAAAATGCTGAATTGTCCGACAGGTCTTAGTGATCTTGATCCAAGGACAGAGCAAGCAAAGGTCTCCTGCCATCTGCAGGGAAAAGGGGGATTTGGAAAGCTTCACCTTGGTTTGACTCAAGGAGAAGTACTGGCATAATTGGGATAGACAGCATGGAATCATAAAATAAACTATATTAGTGCCATTGCTTCTCTCAAGTCAGCAAGGAAAGGAAGGCCAGTAATGAGAATACATTTTGTTTGTATTACTGCTGCGGTGAAGCCAGAGGAACACAATGCAAAGCTCTAGAAGGAAGCACAAGCGTAGCTGCACATACAAAAGGAACTGTAAGGCAGTAATGACACGGTCACACAGCTACAGCTGCAAAGCCAGTGGAAGCATGCTATACAGAACTGATTTACTGAGGTGCTAGGAAATCTGTTGTGCCTCTTGGGTTTTTTTTGGTGCACTGATAAATTTAACTTCCTTTTTTTCTCTCCCTTGACAAGTTCCAAACTTAAGAAGGAGGATGGGTTTAAAACCTTTCTGCAGGTTGATGCTACCTCATCCAACTAAGATGAGAGAACTCTTCATCTCTGTGCAGACCGTCATCTCAACCCACGTGCACAAACGTCCACCACCAATGGTACGTGCATCTCATGCCACGCACAAGACGACAATTTTCTTTTGAGTGAAAAGGCACAGTATTTTCTCACACTAAGCAAAGCATGCACAAACCAATAAATAGGAATGCCCATGGGAACCTAACTTTAAAATACACCCACAGAAGGCTGAAGAGTGAGCGCAAAAGGCACTGAGCAGGCGCCAGTATCAGCTATCAAGGACAAAAGCCACATCAATGGCCAGTGTCCATACAAAATAGTCATTCTCCCATCAGGGCTGGAATCTCTTATATGCATTTACACACAAGCCCAATAAAATAGTGGCAACAGGAAAGAAAGAAAGAAAAAAAAAAAAGGAAGACTTTTGCCAACCACCTAAGGACTTTTCATTGCAACAGAACCACCATCAGAGCTGTCGGCTCCTCCCGTCCCCCTCAAACACAGCAAACCAGTGAGATGGCAACTTTCAGGCCAGTCTCATCTTGACACCAGATCTGCTTCCCAAGCCAGAACAACATTCAGTCACTTGCCACCCTACACACCCACGGGGAAAGCAGATCACCCCCTGCCTCCTCAATTATTTCCTTCAGCCAAAACCACTCAGGTCACTTAAACAGCATCGGGGAACCTCCATCAACTGCATTTCCTCAACCGACAATTAAACCTGATACCATTACCCAGGCAGAAAACTCAGCCGTTGTTCCTGTAACAAACCCAGTTCTCCTTTCAGTCTAATTTTCTTCCTCGTTGTCAGAGCCTTAGTCACAGTTCTACTGAGGCCAGCGCTTCAGGAAAAAGCTCCTGCGTAGTACCTCATTGGCTGCATAGCTGCTTGTTCTGACCAGCACACCAGATAAAACCGGTTGCATTCGGAAGATATCAACACCTACAAGTTCTCACTAATCCCAGAAGCTTGCACAAGAAAGGTAACAACAAGGAGGCCTCTCCCTCACCCTTCCCTGCACAGGGCACTAGAAACCAAGCGCCCACGACTAGTCCGAGACCTTGCAGAAGGTTTCCTTACATCTGCAGAAAAAATATTCTAGGTCAGACTACACCATTAAGGCTGCAGAAAACACAGATTAAATTATGCTCATTTGCTGGGGTTTCAGGTCACCAATGTTGGCAATATCTACAGATAAAGACAACCCACTGCTTTTCATGAAGAAGTTCGTGAGCTAGAGTGCAGCAAAGCTGGCATTGCATTAATTCTTCAAAACACGGCATTAATTCTTCAAAACACAAGCCCAGCAAGCTTGAAAAAGTGGGCTGAAGACCTCCGTAACCTCCCAGCTCCGCAAAACAGAAAAGAAAGGGGAAGGAGGGCGATCGGTGCTGCGATTCCCCCTCCAGCCCCGCACCGGCTGTGGCTCGGCGGGGCCACCAAACCCCGCGGCCCTCCCCCAGGCGCCAGCCCCCCTCAACCTACCCGACGTGCCACCGATACACCGACAGCGCCGTGCAAACGGCACGGCTAAACCAAAAGGGAAAGCTGGAGGCCGCCGCGCCTCCCGCCCCGGGGCGGGCAGAGCCGGCCCTTGCCGCTCACCGGGAGCCGCGGCCCCGACCGCCCCCCACCCTCCCGGGCCGGCAGAGCGGGGACCCCCGCCGCGGTAGCACCGGGCCTACCAGTGGCAGCGGCGGAGCGGCTCCCAGCACGGCCGCCCCGGGCCGGCAGCGGGTCCGCCCGCGCCCCTCCGGCTGCCACCGGCGGCCGAGCCGGACCACCCCCCCGGGGGGACGCCTGAGCGCTGCGGGGCGGCTGGGCCACGACCTCGCCCCCGGGAGCCCCGCTGCCCCCGCCGGATCCCGCTCTCCCCTTCCCCCGAGGCGCGGGAGGGGGCGGGGAGCGCCGTTACCGAGGGCTCCGGCGGCGGCCGCGGCGTCAGGCCCGCTCCTGCGCGCGACCAGCACGGACTCCCACTGCCCCGTGCTGGCGGCCGGAACTGACGTCACTCCTCGGCCTTCCCGGCAGGGCGGGGTGCGATGACGCTAGTGGCGGCACCGGAAGTAGCGGAGGCAGCGGCGGCGGTGGCGGCAGCGGCGGCAGGAGCAGCAGCAGCATGGTGAGCCGGGATCGGGCTGGGGGGAGCCGGGTTGGGGTCTTTCCCCAGCTCATCGCGGCTGCATGTCCATCTCCTTGCAGGGGAAGCAGAAGAAGGCGCGGAAATACGCGGTCATGAAGCGCATGATCAGCCTCCGGGACCAGCGCATGTGAGTGCGGCCGTGGCTGGGCCCGATCCTAGGCGGGGCCCCGGAGCGGGAGGGGATCCCGGCCCAGGCCTCTGCGCCGCTGGCCGCCCCTCCCTGTCGCCCCCCCTCCCTCAGGAGTGCCTGTGTTTCTTTGCAGTAACGAGAAGGAGCGGGCGAAAGCCCCCGTGAAGAAGAAGGAGGACCCGAGTGCCATCAAGGAGCGGGAGGTGTAAGTGCTGCCGACGCTTCGGGAAGGGCCGGCCGGCCGCGCTGCAACCCAGGGCATTTCTGAGCAAAGCTGTCGAGTGGGAAACGGTGCCCCAAGCCAAGGGAGTGGGATTGGGAGGCGGCAGGAGGCCTGACGGGTCATCCTTCTGCACTGCCTCGTGTGGTTTCTGCTCGTTACCCTTCATTCTGTGCGAGTTGTAGGATTGGATATGTTATTAATTACAATTAACCGATTTGAATTCTTTGTCTTCCTGGCAGCCCCCAGCATCCCTCTTGTTTGTTCTTCCAGTATAACACGCAGTTGGGCCCCCCTTATCACATCCTGGTTGACACTAACTTCATCAACTTCTCCATCAAGGCCAAGCTGGACCTAGTGCAGTCAATGATGGACTGTCTCTATGCCAAGTGTGAGTGTCTGCATCACTTGCAGCTTCTTGTGGACCATGTAGTGCCACGGTGTGCTCGTGGTGTGCTTTATCCACCTCATATCAATAGCCGAGGATAACAAAAATCTTGAAAACAAGATATGTGCTATAATCATCAAGTTCATTGTTCATGGTTATGGTAACCCTGGAACTGTCTTTTGTTTTAGTCAAACAATGGTCTTAAATGCTAATGTCAACAAAGGTAACGCATTAATAACTTAAAAATCTGAAAGTACCATGGCACAGTCAAACTCAGTGGCTCTACATTTTGTCACTTTGCAACCTTATCAGTTCTCCTAAGTTTAAAATTGTAAGTAGTATGTTATAGAGTTCCATGATAGTTAACTGTTCCCGGGCATGTGGGCAATACTGTAGGGGTCTGTAAAGAAATATTGCTTGGTTTTAATACAGGCTTTTTTTCTATGTAGGTATTCCATGTATCACAGATTGTGTAATGGGTGAAATTGAGAAGTTAGGACAGAAGTACCGTGTGGCATTAAGGTAGGTGTAGGGCATTGTCTGTTTCTAGACCTTACATATTTCAATATAAATAAATGAAAAGCACTTTCCATGACGGTGCTCTTGTACTAGAGGGTGGTGATCTCTATCATGGCTCAAGTTTTAGTTTGTTGGTTTTTTTTTTAAACTAAATGCTAGGTATAAGTGCACAATATTGATCTGTAATTTTTTTTTCCCCCTAACTTTCAAAATAACGCTTCCTCTGGTTTCTCAAAATATATCTAGATTTATTTTTTTAATTACAGAAATTTCTAAAAATAAATAAATTACCCACATCTTCTGGAAGCTCATGTTATTCCTGTAGGAGTAGGTAGCACATACTGATAATCTAGAGCCAAGTTATTGTGTGATCTGTAAAAAACTAGTCCAATGTAGTTCGTGCTCTCCAGGTGCACCAGTCAGATGTATTGTTCTTTATTTTTTATTTTGTCCTGTCGTGTTGTAAAGTATCCGAGTGCATCCCCTAAACAGCTTTGATGTTTCCCTTTAGAGAGGAGGTGAAGTGTTCCTATATGCATGGTACGAAAGATCAGTTACTAGGAGAAGTTCTATTTCTTCCCACAGATAACTTGTTTCAAATGACTTTGTTAGGCAAGAGCATAACATTGTGGGGATCTTGAACCCAACTAACAAGTACTAAGAAATACTTAACCTCTAGTAATTAGCCAGACAAATTGCATTCTTTTTTTGGTCCTCATTTCAATAGATTGTTCTGTACTGTTCACTCCATCCCTTCAGCTCTTGTTTTGAGAATAACATGCTGTGTATCATAGAAAGGGGCGTTCCTGTTCCTCCATACTGTGTTACTGCACACTCTGGCCTGATTGCTGTGTGCCGCCTTATTTGTCTCCACAGAATTGCCAAGGACCCTCGGTTTGAACGCTTGCCATGCATGCACAAAGGAACCTACGCAGATGACTGCTTGGTACAGAGGGTCACGCAGGTATTTCTGTTTCTGAAATTTTCTATACTGTGCTAACATACTAAAATTTCCTGAACTCTCCTAGTTACTGATGACTTACATTTCCCACAAAGTAACTGTAAAATCTCACTAAGGGGCAGTTTCAGTCCCTAGCACAACTTTGTTTGAAGCAAGGTATAGTTTTCCCTGAGCATTCTTGTATCGGACAGCATCAAGGAGCACTTAGGATGGAAAGGCTGTCAGCTAGGAAGGCTGGACAAACGTCGGGTGTTTCTACGGGTCTTATTTTGATGAGTGGGAGATGTCACTAGTCCGTTGTGGAGTTCCATACAAATCCTACTAATGCCTTGCTAAGGACTTGTAGGCCTCTTATGTTAAATGAGCTCACTGAATAGAAGCTTTTGCTCAGCTTTGTCTCCTTTCTGCAGGTTCACTGGTGTTGAATCTGACTCACCTTTTTTTTTGCAGCACAAGTGTTATATTGTGGCCACAGTGGATAAAGAGCTCAAACGGAGAATACGAAAAATCCCAGGAGTGCCTATAATGTATATTTCCAGGCACAGGTAAGGGACCTCGGACAAGGAGGAACACTGCCTGGCAGAATTCTTGTCCGACAGGTACTCTGTCACCGCGTGCTTCTCTCCTGCGTTATCTGTAGTACAGGCTGCAGTAAAGGGCCTAGTGTTTGCCCAGAAGTAGAAGTACAGCTGCTGCTGGGAAGAGACTAGTAACAGATCCACTTTTATTGCAGTCTACATGTTCACTTGCTTTGACCTGGAAAACTAGTTTCCTTGAGGCCAGTGTTTCCATAGATCAGTTTTGCGTACCGGCAGCAGGACTACCAGGCAAATGCATTCTACAGGTTCTTGAGGAAAAGAACCATGCTTGTTCCATATTCTATTTGGTAGCTTTGTGTACCCTCAGCTAAGAGATTGAATTTGCTTCTTAGATAAAACCCAAACCTACTCGGAAGGATGCTAGTTCAGCAGTTTCAACGCAACAGATTTTTCCAGTATCTGGAAGTACTGGCTCATTTTATTTATTTATTTTTAATATGCAGTAGGACCAATGATCTGCTGTAAAAACATTTGCTTAAATTAATTTCCTGTTCTTTTCAAAGCATTAGTAAAGCCTAGACTAAGACGAATTTACTCACCTTTGTTTGTCATATCCACTGTTTTAATATTTCGTCTACATAATGTACAGCCCAGAAGATTTATCTCGCATAGAACCTATGCCAAATTGTTTCACGCTATGGTAGATCAGGATGTGGAGAGAAAAGGGCCAAAGTCTTCAGATGGGATGGGAGAGATACTGGAAAGGAGTCAGGTGCTAGCAGGGGAGACAATGACTCTAGTAATATGCAGACAGAGCAGTATGTCAGAAACGAGGAGGTTCGTTGCTATAAATACGTAAAGTCTTAACTGATCTATAATTAGAAAGTGGCTCAGAAGATACTTTTTTCAAAACATCTTTGCCCCTTATTCACTGTGGCCATCAATTGTAAGGTGAATGGCCAAAGTTTAATTCTCTGTGGTGGTCTGCTCTTAAATCCTAAGTCAGATCTTATAAAAACCACCATTTTTTTTTCGTTTTCTGGAGATGGTGAGGTTTTGAGATGCCCAATTTCTGAGTTTGAGGTGAAGGATGAAGACTTATGAACCTTATGAAGACTTTTCACTTTCAGAAGTAATATTTTTCTTCCTGGGAATCTGAGCTGCAGATAGAAATGCAACAAAGCTTCTTGTTGTTCAGCCTGCCTGTAAGCCTGTTGCAGCGTGGAGTGGGCAGCAATGTGGAATAGGTTGTCTTCAGAGGTTTTCCCTTTCTTTCTCAGGTACAATATTGAGAGGATGCCAGATGACTATGGAGCTCCTCGATTCTAACCTGTCCAGCCAAGCCGTTGATGCCATGGCTCTGAGCCAGGATAAGGGTCCCTCTGGTTCCAAACCTCCTGCTTTCTCTTCTGCTGGGACTCTGCTCATAAGACTGTGGGTGACATTGGACTGACTTCATAGCCTTGATCTAAGAAGAAGCTACTTGGAAGACTCTGTTTTTATTCATCCTTGTTCTGACTTGATGACCTCATTACCTATACCTGGGAGAAGCATATGGGAAGGAGAGGACAGCAGTGTCCTGAACATGCCTAACTCCCTCTTCATTGGGATCATTGGAAAAAGTGCTTTCAGCATTCTGAATTAAATATTGGTGATGCAACTCTGGCTGAGAATGAAACCACAGAAATTTTAGAAGTTTCTTATTGCTGCACCTGCAGCAGGACAAGTATTCCTCTGGGAAAGTCCTTCACACCTGTCCCACGAGCAAATCGGAATCTGGATTCTGGACAAAAGCTGTCAAATCTGCACCAGTTGGCATGCTTTCTCAGGACCAGTGGTCTGGAAGATTTTCATTCAGAATTGATGAGCTTTTATTCAACTGTACAATGAATGAAATTGGGTTAAGCGTTCTGCTCAGATTCCCGTGTCTGTACTGAGTTAGCTGGCAGCTCAGTCCTTTTGCTTATATGCAGATGGCAGGAGGGCAGGGTTGGGTTGGGACAGACCTCTCTTGTTTGCTTGGCACCTATGCTCCCCAAAGCCTTACCCCTTTCATTTGGTGTCAGGGAAGAGCAGGAAGAATTTGACAGGAAGATGTCAAACGGTGAAAGGTATTAATGTGGGCTGGGAGCAGAGTAGGTGGGGGGAAGTGGAGAAATGGCTGTGGATCAAGAAAGTCTCACAGAGACTTGCAGCATTCCTTGAAGGGAAGGAAGTGGTCAGAGCAGGGAGGGCAAAGAGTGGTTAAGCCACATGGAGAAGTGCAGTGGAAAAAATATTTCAAAGCTCTAACTCTGCATTCTCATATCTTCTCCATTACTCTTTAATTTTTAGCAGTATTATTTGCTCTTCTGATCTCTGCTCTGGAGTGAGGAGAATTGTCTTAAGACCGAGAGGTGAGAGACAATCACCAGGTCACCAGGGGCCAATATGCTGTAGCGTGCTTCCTGGCAGAAACACTGCAATTGGGGTACAGTAAAAGGGGAGACTGAAAATTTATATTCTTGGTATAATTAAGAAAATTTCCAGGCTTTAATAGAGCTTTTATCCTCTGGTGCCTTACACTGGTCCAGGCTGCTGAGAATAGCTGAACTCAGGTGTCTATATGCTGGGTAGCATAGAGTGAAGATGATACCTCTCCTCTGCTAATCACTTCTTGTCCTTGGGAGATGCCCTCATGTGCTAATAATTTTCTTGCTAGCACCCTGCCCTCTACAGATATTGCAGGAAACTTTGGGAACTCATCAGTCTTACCCCTTGAACTATCTCTTTGCTTGCTGCAGGCTCACCTACTAAACTCATCGCTGAAATAGCAGCATACTGACACTTTCAAAACATAGTCCCCTTCCCGGCTATCACAATTGAATTTTATCTTCTTCACCTCCAGCCAGGAAGAGGGTAGCCAACAACTCTGAGATTTTATACTTGGACTATAATTGCACATTTCAAAAATATTATCCTTATTTTTCTTCTCTTGATCCAAGTTTTCCACATTTCTTTAAGCTAAATGTTTTAAGTGTTATCATGGACACTTGAAGACCATGTTTAGTCAAATGAAGACTGAGAAATAGTTGTAGGATTAGATTTGTGTAACTTGGTTTTCAGCATAATTCTAGTTTTGAAAGACCTCTTCAAGTACAGAGTTAACTAGAATTGTTCCTGTGCAAATAACTTAACTTGAATTAACCTAAATTGAAGGAGACTGGAGAAGAAAGAAATGGTTGCCGATGCTAATATTTGATAGACATCTTTCTGGTGCTGGAGAAGAGGTCAAAGGCACAGCAACATGATGAATTTGGGGAATGTCTGCCTGCCAGCAGAATGCCTCTTGGAGGGACTTAACAAAAATATCTGTATGTAGCATGAACCAGTAGTAGGAATCAAAACAAATGTGCCCATTTAGCGAAGTCTTTTACTCCTTAAATTAACGTTCCTTGTAATCTGCCTTCCTTGTTTTAGTAACAGGAGGAGGAACCTGGAATAGGCATAAGACAGTTCCTAAGAAGTGTTAAGAGGGTTGGAGGATGAGCAGCAGAGAGAAAGTATTGGCATGGAGCAAACCCATCAGGAAATTTTTGTGAATTGGGTGTAATTGGCAAGACAGGAAAAGAGTATTAACTCAAACAGCCTGGTCAGAAGACAAACACAGGACAGGAAAGGACCACCCGAGTTACCAAGTGCTTCCCCTGCAGTCCCAGGGCACCTGTGTACCAGACACCTAGTTCACAGGGAAGCATTTACTCCATGCACACCATGGCATCCCAGCCTCATTATCTGTATAACAGGAGTTTGGTAAGCGAGAACGCTTTGGTATTTCTACTAATGCAAAACTCTGCCTGTCCAAACCAGAAGAGAAATTCTTTCCTGACCCGACTCTGGCAGTTGGTTTAAACCTGCACATGAGTTAGATATCAAACAGATGCCTGCAGTGTTTCTCAGTAACTCTAGGGAATCCAGCCTCCCCCGTAACATCCTGTCTCTTGCTGTAGTCAGTTTCCATAGCTTCAGAAGATGGAGAAAACAATCAGAAGAGCCGCAAAAAGAAGGTCTGAAGTTATGCGAAGAATGGGAGAAAATAATTTCTGGGGGCCACCAGAAGACCCAAGATTCCTGCAGTGTTACCACCAGATGAAGTGAAGAAACTTAAGCTGCTGATCCAAGATGTGACACTGGTTAACTGAGGGATAACGGAATAGTGGTAGAAGAGCATTTAGAAGCAGGAAGAGCATGAGCTATTAAAAAAAATAACTAAAACCAGCATGATGACATACATTAACATTACAGACTGTGAAAGAATAAGAGGGCATAATGTGGACTTAACAGGGTTGCTTTAGGACAAGGTAACATATGGTAAAACCAATGTATCTTGGCTGGCGGGAGTCAACTCTACTGCTGCCCAAACCAGATTTGGGTATTGACAAAAGCATCTGTCAAGTTATTTGGAAGTTATGTTTTGGCCTCCTCGATGTAGGCTGGAAAATGGTTGCTACTGGAAAAGGTTGAGTACATGTATTTTTTCATAAGTAAAAGGTTTCTTCACAATATTGAGTAACCACAACAAACAGCAAGAATGTTGGGAGAGACCTGCCTGCAGGAAATGACCTTGAGTAAACTGATCACCAGAGAACTCACTTTGAGTGAATCGATCAGGAGGATAAATCAAAGGATGTTTACAACAGGAATGCCCTATTTTGAAAGGACACACTTTTGCAAGCTTAGTCAGTGAGTAAACTGGCCCAGAGAGCTCAGGGCTATAAATGTTAAGTATGCATACGATGTGGAGGAGATGGGGGCTAAAAGTACAAATGCTATTGGCAAGTCATACTCACTCCAAGAGAAGTCTTTGAGGAGCACCATCCTAGACAGAAGATCAGTACTCGCCTCTAGATGAAAAGAAAGGATACTAAAGAATAGAAAAGACATACCTATGTGTATTAAGATAGTTTTCTTAAAGATTTGCATCTCATAACTTGAGTTCACACTCTACTTGAAGCTTTTCTTGTAGATTAATGCTGTTATCACCTCTGTGGATTCCCTGGAATTTAACAACAAATGAACTTGAAAGTCCAACTTTTCCAGTAGAGAGGACAAAGCTTTTTTTCTACATAACAATCTGGTTTTCTTGATTTTTCTCCTGATTGAAAAGTCTTTGGACTTTCCCTCCAACGCCTGCCTTTCTCCACTGGCCAGGGATCCTTGATTTGCCAGCCATGATGAACATGAGAAAAATTGCTCAGGTTTTCTGTATTTGGGAAGGAGGGCAAGCAGTGAAACACCACAATGCTGGTGCACTGCTGACCTAAACAAACGGATTCTTTCCTTCTACCTATCCATCATCTAGGGTAGAACTAACCTGCTCATGACAGTTAGGGTGGGAATTAGACCCCCCAGGAAGTTTGAGGAGAAAATATTAAGAACTGACAGATAGTAGGTAGGGACAGCAAGGGACTCAGAAGCATGATGTGCCATCTATCCTATTAAGAAACAAAAACTACCACTTGTGACCAAGGTGGATGGGCCACCTATACTTAACCCAGAAAAGGAATGTGTAATTTTATATATGTGTTTGATAAATAGCCACTAGACTTTGCTGCCCAGCTACTGGAATTCACATGCACAAGCCCTCACGTCTTTACAACAGGAGTCAGCACTTTGCAGAAATCTTTGCTAACAGGTTACAGAACATATTTGTATGTTTAACTCATACTTCAGTGCGGGAAGAAAGAAATGCAAGAAAAAATTCTTCCCTGCTCCTCCATGCAGTTGCTTCTGTAATGGATGAGGCAGTCCCACACATCCGCTGCTCCATTCTCATTTTTGCCTCTCCAGTTTATCTCCAGCATATTCACTGAAAACGAAGTAAAACCATTTACATCATTTCTAGGGGATGGATCACCAGGCATCGCGCCGTCCCTGCACCATTGCTCCCAGGGCTGCAGAGCCCTTTGCATCGGTGCACCTTTCCCGAGGCCTGGCTCAGCTGCGCTTATGGCCGCACTGAGTTCACCTTTCAATGCCTAATGACAATTAATTAGCTCTGCCATCGCACCTCGGGTCACCGACACCGGGTTTGCCAGAGCACCTTGGGGCTGAAGCGGGGTGGTGACCCCCGCTGTGGGTCGGAGCCCTTACCGGCGGGCGGCAGCGGCACAGCCCCGGGAGGGAGCGGCGAGTAGGCGCGGAAACATGGCCGCCGCCGGCACCGCCGCCTGCACACCGGGGTAACCCAGGTCACCGGCGCCCCCGCCCCGGCGGCACCACGGCCTGCGGGAAGCCACCGGGGGCCGGACCAGCCCTACAGGGGCGCTTGCGAGCCCGCGGCAGGATTCGGCGGCACCCGCCTGCTCCCGCCCCCCTACACAAAATGGAGCCCCCCCTCCCTCTCCCCCCTGCCGGGGTCCGCTCTAGCTCCCTTCCGTTGTCTGCCTCTCCCTGGTCCAAGGGACCGGCGGCGGGCGGGAAGCGGCGCTCTGGACCCGCCTCCACTCCTCTCTATGCGCCCTGCCGCTGGGTTAGCGTCCTCCCTCCCGCAGTGACGGCGCTGCCCGCTGGGTGGCGCGCTACCGGCGCCGAACCTCCGGGGGGGGGGGGCGCCGCTCGACGCTCTAGCGCTCCACTCGCTCTCTACTGTCCGGGAGGGCGGCGCGCCTCGCTGCGCAGGCGCCGTGGGCTGCACGCGCCGCCGCGGCCTGTGGAAGCGCCGCGCCGCGCTCCGCTCCCGCAGCCCCGCCATGTACCCGGCCTGGGGCTTGTACGGGGCGGCGGGGCACTACCCGCCGCCGCCCACCTCCATCCCGCCCCCGCCGCTGCCTATCCCTCCCCCCAGCGTCCCGCCTCCCACCGTCCCGCCGATGCCGCTGCCCAGCTACCCGCCGCCGGGCCCCGCGCCCCCCACCGCCGCCGCCCCGCCGCCGCCGCCCGCCGGTACCTCGGGGTTCCTGAGCCTGCAGGAGCAGCACCTGGCGCAGCTGCAACAGCTCCAGCAGATGCACCAGAAGCAGTTGCAGTCCGTGCTGCTGGGGCCGCCGCCGCCGCCGGGGCCTCCCCCTCCGGGGCTGCCGCCGCCGCCGCTGCCCGGCTCCTTCACCGACTGGCAACAGCCGCCGCCGCCCGTGCCGCCGCCGGTCCGCAGCTACCAGAAGCAGTTCGCCCACCGCGAGCCGCCGCCGCCAACCCGCAAGCCGCCCGCCGCCGCCCGGGAGCGCGACGGCCAGGAGCCGCCGGGTGGGCACGGCGACTGGGGCGAGCCGGTGCCCTCCTCGCCGGTGCCCATGGACATGGAGCTGTCCTCGCCGCCGCAGTCCCCGCAGGCCCCCGCCCAGGCCTACCTGCCCCCCGCCCAGGCCTACCTGCCGCCCCCCCAGACGGAGTCCTACCTGCCGCCCCCGGCCCAGCCGCCCCCGGCCCAGTCCCCGACGCTTCAGCCCTATCTGCCCCGGGCGCAGGCTTCCCAGCCGCCGCCCTCCTTCTCCGAGCCCCCGCCCTCCTACCTGGAGCCCCCGCCGGCCACCGCCTCCCAGCCCTACCTGCCGCCTCCTGCCCAGGGCTACATGGCGCACCCCCAGCCCTACCTGCTCTCCTCCCAGGCCTCCCCTTCCCAGCCGGCTCAGTCCAGCCTGGCCCCTTCCATCCCTCCCCCGGCCAAGCCATCGCAGGCCCATTTCCCCCCGCCCCAGCCGTCCCTGCCCGCCGCTGCCCAGCCGGAGGCCGTGCAGGGTACCGCCAAGGAGGCCGGTGGCACGGAGCAGCCGGACCCCTCCACCATGACTCCCCAGGTAAGGCATTGCCACCGCCACACTCGCCCCTGCGGCCCAGGCTGGCAGCGGGGAGCTGCCAGGGCAGCGGTGAAAATTAACCGCTGGCGGGTACCAGGTGTTGCAAAGGTCTCCGGGTAAGGGCAGTTAGTAAACACGCCCTATTTGCATAATACTTAAAGGGTTTGAACGCAACCCTTGGAAGTCCAGGAATGGCATGGCTCAGGCGAGGCTCAGTTAATGCTTCTTTAACCAGTGGTGGGTGTCAGGATCTAACAAATCGTTATTTTTCAAGAGCAGATGAGTTCTTCTGGGAAAAGTCTAACTCCTGGCTGAACTTAATTTTCTTGGGGGGTTTGTTGGTGTCTGGAGAATTTTTTCCCAAATACAGCATGTGGGCAACTTGCACCAAACCTCTGTTGACTTTCTCCGGCCTATTTTGAGATGCAACAGTCTGTTTGCTTATTGCATGTTGCAGGATGAGCGCCTCTTCAGTGATTCCTTCAGTTAGTTTTCTCATGGGGTCATATTTCGGTTGTCTGTGTGACTAGAATTGTGACTATTTTAATCTTGTCACACATAGTTAAAGCTGCAAAAGAGTTTCTGTCGTAGTACATAGTTGCCCTTTACTTAGATGTTTTGTGCTGCATGTACTTGATCTTCCAGTATAAAATCATATGAGACATTGGAGGGAAATGTTCTGAAATGCTTCTGAAGTGAAAAATGCTATTACTGTTAATGCTGGGTGCTTTTTTTGTGTAGGTAAGGGCTAAAATGCCTGTAAAACGTTTGCATGCTTCACTTCCTAAATGTGAGCAGTTCTAGTGAAGTTGATGTGACCGTTATATGCATTCAGTTAGGGACAATCTAGTTGCTTAAGGTTAAGCATGCACAGAGACACATGCGTGTTGAGGTCCTCAGCTGTGTATACAGGTCAGATTCACTGAGGCTTTTGCATGGGTTTAGGGTTAGTTTGTAGAGACCCAGCTGCAAGAACAAAGCTGAAGTGCACGCTTTATTTTGACTTTATTTAAGTTTAAAAGACCTCTGGTTTTGGCAAATTGATCTTAGGATTCTGATTTGAAGCTGAGCTTGCAAAAATCCTGTTGTGTCATATTGAAGTTACTGACACTTTAAATTTGTTAATCGTTGGGACACCTTTTTAATTGTATCCATTAAAATTTCATACCAATACCTGAATATGTTTGGGAACGTATAATTTTTAAGTTTGCACCATGTAACTAATCACTGCCTAGCAAAGTGGTGCTTTCAGGTCATGAATTTAATTTTACAAAGGTTTTGGATAGTACTAGTTGGTATTTTACAGTGATAGCAATGGCACTCACTGATTTTTTTAATGACAAAACCAAAACCTTGAAAAATCAGATGTAAAAAGTGTTGTTAGTTTGGTACTGTGACTGCTTGCTGACTTCTTAAATTATTGAACTCACAATTGAATAGTAGACTGTAATTCCTTCCTCCTTATGTAGCCTGAAATGCCATTAATGTTATTTAATTGTTCCTCAACCACTGTCTCCTTTCCCGAAGAGTTGCAAGTAATGTATTATTGCAGTGCATACATAGAAGCAGCAGAATACTGCTGAAGTTTACATTGTCTGGTTTATGACTGTTTATACAAACAGCTTCTATCTGGAGTAGTTTGTTTACATTTATGCACAATTCAGTGTTAATTCAAAAGCAATATGGTACTTTGGTCATAAATTTGTGTTATAACAGATTGATACGTTTTTGGCTATCTTAGGCTGTAAAATGGGACAGGATTTGGAGCACCAAGTCCTTACACAATAGGAATAGGAAAAGCAAAGCATAGTGGTGCTTTCTTGCTAACGATCTTAAAAGCGGAGTAGAGAAATACTGTAATTTGTCATTTATAAGATCCTATTAAGCTTTTGTTTAATAGTTGAAAACAATTATTTCTGTTCTCATCCCACAGCAAAAGTGTCTGCAGCCAAATAGATCAGTGTTTTTCTCTTACCATAGAAAATATTATTCAATTTGCCATGAGTTAGTGTTTTATTGTTTCCCTTTCCTATCTAACAATAAGATACCACTCTTTGCCCTGACAGTATTGTGAGTTTAGCATAGTTTCTTGCATAGGTGTACAGTTGGATTAAATTGCTGGATTCTTGTGTTTCTCTACAATCAGATGCGATTTCTGTCAAGTCCCTTTAAAATACCTGTGGTATTTCATTAATGCTCCATCTGATATTTAGGTACTGTATGCTGCTGTTTATTTACAGTAGTAAGTAAATGTGGGAGTGCATCTGTACCCATAATATGCATTTATCTACATCTGTTGAAGCTACCTTAACTTTACCATGTCACCTTGCAGCAGACTGCCGCACTCTTTAAAATCCCCCTTTTGTTTTATAAAAGGCGCAAAACCATTCTTTTGCTATCTTTACCAGAAAAGGACTGAGTGTCCCCCAAAATAGGCATTATGTTATGGCCTAGGGTCACCTAAATTCATTTTCAAGTAGTCTTTTGGAGTGGGCTTAGTGTTAATGTTTTTGGTGGTATGTCGTGTGGTCAGGAGCTGATAGTGCTGGTTTCAGCATTCCCTGTACAATGCAACAGGGAATGCGTAGTCTCTTGGTCAAAGATGGAAAAAGGCTTATGTTGGTGCTGGTGTGTTTCTTGGGCTTAAGGATTGTAACTGAGCTTGGAGAATGACAGTCATCGTGAGGAGATAAGCACTCGAATAACTAAACTTCTCGTCATCTGGAATTTTCTACACTGGTGCATCTGTTTTGCTCAGACTAAGCTGTAGAAATCTACCTTTCCACTTCTCTCACACTTTTCAGATAGAATCTGCAATACGTGTGTCACTGACTCAATCTGCTGTAAAAAATAGGTGACAGGGTATTATCATAGCTCTTTGTGTGAACCCCTGGTCATATTATGAGTTCTAGCCCTTTGTCCAGTTGGTAGAATGAGGAGGAAACAAAATGGATCCATGGAGACAACAATTTTATGGCAGTAGAACAGGTGCTCACCAAGCATAGCATCTAGTGCCATCCTGGTAAATCAGCTTATAATGCCTTTTGAGAGGGATAGTTGAATCAGCTTTTGTATAGCTGGGAATGCATGCTCCTCCTTGGTGTTGAACGTTGCACTTATTGCAGCATGTTGTTGAGGGTTTCTGAGAGAGTCCATGCTGAAGCATGAATGCACATCTTCCACCCAAACTCATGACAACTCTTCTGAGTCGTATTCTTGTTGAAAAAATTCTTGGCAGGAATTATGGCAGGATCAACATAAAGTCCAAGAAGCATAGCCTCTCCTTTCATTGACCTCATCTCCAAGTTACAGTTCTACAGAAGTATTTTTTAAAAATACACCTCCACGTTTAATTGTGTCTACTAGATTGCTACAGTAGAAAATGTTATTCCTGATTTGAGCGTGAGGTAGGCTTTTGGAGGAAGCTTGCACTTCTTTTCAATCTGTTTTAAGATGGGACGAATGGTTCAGTTTTGAGAAATCTTATCAGACAGCACCTACCACTTTGTTACTGTCATATTTCTATTATTTTAAAATAAGACCTGCATCTTTTGGATTCTTTTCTGTTTCTGAGTGGGCTTTATATAGGTGTCTTGTCTTAACTCTGCATGCTTGGATGGAAGGGAAGAACAGACGATACGAAAGATGTAGAGCAGTCACAGATTCTCAGAGGTGATGGACTTGACATAGAGTGCAATAACGGTTGCACTAGGTCAGACCAAAAGTACAGTATTTTATCATTCTGTCTTTGACAGAGACTAAAAGTATATGTTAAGAGAATAACTTAAAAAATAAGTGTATAGTGATAGTTCCCTAAAATGTAGGAGCTACCTTAGCTATAACTGGGGTCTTTCTTTTTAAAATCTGTAGATCTTTCTTCTATGAGCTTATGGAGCTGTGCCTTCAATCCACAAAATTTCAGCCCTTGCAGTGGTCTCTGGCAGGGACTTTGGTAGCACAAGGCCGTGTCAGGTGAAGAGCTGCTTCCTGTGTGTTTTAAATCTGTGTCCTGCTAGTCTGATTTTTCACACCTGATATTTCTTGTATTGGAAGAGATACAAAACTGTTGGTTCCTATTCAGGTCTCTTTAGAATGCACCACTACTTAAGTATTGAGATGCTTATCTTTAGTCTTTTATTCTTTATGTTGGTGGCAGCTTACAGTGTTTTGAAGCTACTTTCATCTACCCGGAGTACTCTAATTCTAGCCTGAAATATTTAAAACTGAAAGCTTGATCACTTCTTAAATGGATAATTTTTGGGGTGCAACCATATCTATTTACCTCTTCAGCTGTTGAATGAATCAGAATTAATGAGAATTTAGATGATAAATAATCCTCACTATATGCTGGTACTGATTGTTCTTTTTCCTTTCCACAGCCTTTATTCAAATGTCTCCACCACAATTTCTGAGCTCTCATTTTTACTCTACTTGATGTCTGTGTTCTCTGATCGTCCTCTTCATCCTTTTTGTACATTGCCTCCTTTTTCTCTGTACTGCTCCTTTACTCATGCTTGTCCTCCATTTTCGCTTCATTTTACCTAAGTTAGTCTCATAATAAATACCTATAGTTGTTAGGAATAAAAAGCACTAAAAATAGTAAGTATGGTACTTATCACATGTCTGTAGTAATTTGGCTTACTATTGGCCATCTTTCTGCTTTTCGTTACTGTTCTCTTTAGTTGTAAGCTCTTTGAGGTAGGAAATAAGTTCTGCTGCAGGTACCATGCCTCACATAGTGGTTTCTGAAGTTCAGTTTGATCTTCTGACATCCATTGCAATACTATTGATGATGAAGTGAGTTTTCCCTCAAAACAGATTTTGAAACTTTTCTAGAGTATGATTCTAGTGACTATTATGAATTAATTTTCATGTTTTTCCCCATGAAAGCTGTCTTAGAAAATTTCTGTCTCTTGTAGGAACAGCAGCAATACTGGTACCAGCAGCACCTCCTTAGCCTGCAGCAAAGGGCAAAAGCCCATGCTCAGGGACAGCAGCAAATGAAAGGTCCAGTGGTGAAGGATGCATCCGAGCAGAGAGCAAAGTCTGAAGAAGGGAAAATGAGTGCTTCAGCTCAGCAGTCTGAACCTCCTCCGCTTAATGAATCCCTGCCTCCAGCTTCCAAAGACGATGAGTCTTCTCTTACATCCACTGAAACTCAGGTAGGCTTTGTAAAGTGGCTTTGCCACTCCATTTGTTGTGCTAGATGAGACAAAGAAACAGGAAAATAATGTCATCAAATTCTCATGTATACTGTGTAACAATAACTAAATATGGCAAAGGAATCTTAAAATAACATTTGCTAAGGCTACACCAATTAAAAAAATAAAAATACACTCCTTGTATATAGACTTAGATAGTCACCCGCACATGCACCAAGCAAGTCCAAGCTTGACTCACTTGCATCTTCCCCAACATTGTCATGTTTGTCTGTGAGAAAGATGAAAGTGCAAAATCAAGTACTCGGTAGATGAGGAATGCTATTTTTAAGACACTATTTCTTAATTCCTCTCTAGCAGTTTGTCAGTTCTGGCTTCCCTTCTCTCTGTATGTTATAGTTTGCCTGAAAGCCAAGAACTTTGTACAGAATATTTTTGTAAACACGCTTAATTACAGCTAATATATAATGGATGTAGGTCATGATTGATGTTTGAACAGATTACTGTAGGGTAGTAGATTACCCTGCAGCATGTGCTCCACTTTAACTTACAGTGTGTGGGTTCCTACCAAGTGGCAAAAATAATGTACTTGGAGTTACTTTACCTCATCATGAAAAAGCACTGTTGTCTCGTTATATTTGCTGTGAGCAACAGATAACAGATCTGCATTAATCTCTTTCCTGTAGGTAGTTTCTGTATGTATGAATACCCTAATTGCCATCAGCCTAACCTTTAGATCAGACTATTCACATTAAGAATAAATAAAAACCAGCCTTCCAGAGGCTGTGGGTGGCAAGAACACTCAAATACAGAGTGATAAAATAGCAAGCACTGAGAAAGTTCCTGTAAACTGGGTAGTGACCAAGTGTGTTTTTCTTCTGACAGAAGGAGCATTCCTTTATTTGTATTTGCCTTTTTCTCTAGCTCAATATTGAACCTCCCGATGACCCTGAAGAAGATTTGAGATTGCAGCAGTTGCAAGCAGCAGCAGCTCAATGGCAGCAGCATCCCCATCACCGGGTTGGATTTCAATATCAGAGAATAATGCAGAAGCATGCCCAGCTGCAGCAGATAGTACAGCAGTATCAACAGATCATGCAACAGCCTCCACACTTACAGGTGAAACACTAAGGAGATGGTGTTTGATTTACTTGCTGGATGACCTAGCACTCATGGTCTGCTGAAAAAACAAGTAATTGAATAATTTGTCATGGTTGGCTCATTTGTCTAGCTACTTTTCCTGCTTAGGTAGAAGTCTATATTCCCTTTTCCTACTATCATTCAACTTCACAATGAAAAAAGAATTGACAGATGGTGATGAAGTTTCAGTAGGATGAGAAATACAAGACTTCACGCTTGTCGTAAGATTTTTCAGACATACCTGGGTGATACAGGAGTAAAGGTGAAGACGATATTGAATTTACTCAGTTTTGAATGTTTTACTGCTGGAGAAACAGTTCAGAAGAAAGATCGGGTAAACAGACGATTGCATGGAGTAATTTGGTAGCTGTTCTTTTTTACAACATTGTGTAGTACAAAAATGAATATGTACAATGATGAAGTAAACGTAGATGCCAAAATATGCAGTTAAGTGAATTAAGAAAATCACTCTCACATTATTTTTGACTCATAATCAATGAATAAAATTAGAAGTCTAATAATGAGTTTGGATAATTATGTCAGTGTTGCAACCTTTAAGCTTTTAAGCAGAAGTTGATTACTGTATTAGAGAGCTGAGTCAGCTTTTTCTGGATTGGTGGATTTTGTACATTAAGCGTTTCTTTGTAGCTTGGCCTGTTTGCTTGTTTAAAAAAGTGTCTTAAGTGTGAACCCTAAAAATCTCAGACAAGATCAAGCCATGGATATTACAATCTGTATCTACACATAATGAAAGACAGTATCTCCTTGAAAGAAGCTTTATCGTGTAAGTAAGATGATCTGGCAAAGACTTAGAGAAAAATAATTGTTGACAGCTGAAGCTACTCTGAGCGGGGTTAATAGCAGAAACTCAAACCTTGACAAATAGCCATGTACTCTATATATCAAAAGCGTGAAGATTGACTTGGGCTTTAGCCATTGTTAGCATCCAGTAATAATACAGCTTGGAGCCCTTTGGTTATAGCTTTCTTCAGCTGTCCTGTTAAAAACAAAACAAAAAAAAGAGCACCTTTTATACATAAATATCCTCTAGTCTTAAAATGTTTAAATTGGCACAATGACTTTAGACATCGCAGTTGGTATTTGCTTCAGTGTAGCTCTTCCTTGGGCTTCTGCCCAAGGCAGAAATTGTGATATTCTGAGTGATCCTGAAATATGTGGCTCTGAAAATAGCTAAGATGCTATTCTTGTCTTCTTGTTGCAGACAATGTCAGTGGACATGCAGCTGCGACATTATGAGGCACAGCAAAAACAGTTCCAGCAGCTTCATAAAGATTGGGAGCGATCAATGAACCAACAGTGGCAGCATCAGCTTCAAACCTACCCTCACAAAGACCAGCTTCAAGAGTATGAGAAACAGTGGAAAGCATGGGATGAACAGATGAAGGTCACTCAGTCCCATCTGCAGGAGAAAGTGAGCTCACTCCAAAATCTGAAGAATCAATATCCTGCAAACGTTTCGCTGCCACCTCCATTTGTTCCATATTCTCAAACCACTCAAGGTGGCATTCCTATTATGCCTCCGACTTTACCTTCAACTACACCTCCGCTGGTCCCCCCGCCTCTCTCTTCTGTTTCTCAGTTATCTAATTCCTCTGTCCCTTCAGGATCCAGTTCTCAAAGCAGTCAATCTACTGAGACACCAAGGCCAGCTCTGCTTCCCACCCCTGGTACCTATGCATCCAAAATAGCTAGTTCAACTGTCTATTCACCTTATCATTCTCAAGTAAGTTCATCCTTTGGCTCTTCAGACCACGGAAAGTCTCAAGTTCATCTTAGTAAACAAACTGTCTCTATTTCATCTGAGCAAGGATGTGGGGAACTGAAAGCCACTTCTGCAGCATCTTCAACACATGTACCTACCATGCAGGATAAACCAGTGAGATCGGGTGGATTGCTTCCAGATCCTCCCAGATCAGCACGTTTTGAAGGACCCAGAGGCCCTAGGTAAGGATGTTTTTGTGGATTTGTACATGTTCCAGGCTACAAGATATTC
Source organism: Balearica regulorum gibbericeps (assembly GCF_011004875.1). Lineage (NCBI taxonomy): Eukaryota > Metazoa > Chordata > Aves > Gruiformes > Gruidae > Balearica > Balearica regulorum. Next base: position 26,289,275 of record NC_046188.1, on the reverse strand, counting down.
AGTGATATATTAGGAAACGAAACATATATCTTATTCTCAGATCTTTCTGAGGTCATGTTAAGTGTGCTTGTTTAGTAGAGGTTTCCTTTTTAATGTATGTGCACCATGCTCTGTATTGATCTTATTAAAGCAAGGATAGATAGATGCCTTTCACCTGAGCATTATCTAGAGTAGGATTTTTTTTTTCTAGTAAAATGCTTGGGCACACCACACCCTTTTCATTCCCAGAGACATAATATCCTTTTTGTGAAAACAGGAAAGCTGTTGTAAGTGTTTTATATATCTTTGCTGTCCTTAGGTTGAAGATGATAACTCACACTTGAAAGAGTGATCCTATAAGAAAAGTGATCTAAATTCCCAGCATTTTGTCTGTACTTGGAACACAGTTTAGGAAAATCTAAAGCAAAACTGTTGAAGGATTGTATTTAAGGTGTTTCTATATATGGTAGCACTTCGGTATAGGCATTCTGAAAGGGATTCAGGAAAGTATTCAGATACATATTCAGTTGAATACACTAATGTAGCTAATTACTGGCAATTTAGATGCCTTTTTTTTTTTTTTTTAGAAACAATAAGAAGTACTCTTTGTTTGTAATCCAAGACTTATTGCAGAAAGAAATGAAAATTCAAAGCTCTTCACCAGTACTTTAACCCTAATGTGCTAGAGTTCTGCAGCTGTATGATTTTCTATTCAGTGCCCTTTTCAAAATGGCTGTTTAGGAAGAGGGTTAGAGCTTGTCTTAAGTAGAAATCAATGGTTTTCTACACGTAACATTATTTAGCATTCAAACAATTATAAATGAGAGAGAAGGAAACAAATGAAGATTCAAGCCTTAGGATCCTAGCATTAGGATTCTTTGCCACCTTTTATTTTGTATTGTATCGTGATGGTCTTGGTCTTGAAGGTTGCTGTCTTTATCTTTTGGTAAGATACAGTTTTGTTAAAATTTAAATCTTCATTTTATCAGATGGATGACCTGCTGCCTTACTGTAAAGCTACTCTAAAAGCCAGTGTGCTGTGTCTTTTATGTGGTTTTATACCTGCTGTATGGTTTAATCCAAGCTCTTATTTTGGAATGGTTTTTTTCTTTCATACTTGACATGATATCAGGTTGCAAAAACATCTGTTCTATCTGGCCATTAGTTCAAGATGGGTTGATGTGATGCCTACTGAATCAAAGAACAGTGTTGTTCTGTTAAATTGTTTTTATCCTTACATACTCTGCTAGACTTGACAATCATATCTTCATGTTTATTTCCCTTCTCTTTGCTTCCAGATGATCATCTATGAAGAATAATTCATGAATTGCTAGCCATGTAGATGAATTTTTTATAGCTTTGAATAATTTTCTCTACCTCCTGGTGGTTTTTAAAAAGTGTTGTTTCTGGTCCTGGAGATTTGTTGGATGTACAGTTTTGAAGAGTTTTCATGATTTGCTACCACACATCTTTTATGTGCGTTTAGAGCTCAGCGATGTGCAATGATAGGCTATGGATAATCAAAAATTTCTAGCACATACAGGAGCTTTGGTTTTGAGCATACTTATGGTATTTAATTTACACTGTAACCTTTGTGCATTCCTATATTGTGATAGCATGACCATTCCAGGGTTTTATCAAAGCTTTCCCAAAAACCTGTTTACTGTTTCTTCTCAATATAGTTAGTAGAAAAGTGTCCTAATAAATTTTTAACAGAACTTGGGATAAATTAAAAATGTTGTCTGTAACTTGCTGCTATCCCAGCTAAAAAGTCCTAGGTAATGACTAGACATATAAAAAGACACACACACCCTTCTTTTCTTTTCAGCAATTAGCTTTCCTCAAGAAACTCTAAAGAACAGGCTTAAACTAATTTTCAGAATTTGGGGGATGAAGTGTGTCTTACAGTATCTAACCTTCTAGCTATACCTTCCATGTAAAAGTTGATCCTTTAAATCTAAGTTATCTTGCTGCTGTGCTTTGTAATTTCTTCTCTTTTCTCTTCTTGTTCATCTTGACCTGCCCCTACCCCCCAGAAAAGGCAGTTTACTGTGTTAATTTATCAGGATTATTAGAATTCTTTGAGGTTGTATAAATGATCTTGTTTGGTAAATCAGTCACTGAAACAGTAAATTCTGCAACAAGTCAACCGCTGTTGGTAACTAGGTGATAATGAATTAGTATCCATAGAATCAGAATGCTTTGGGTTGGAAGGGACCTTTTAAAGGTCATCTAGTCCAACTCCCCCTGCCATGGGCAGGGACATCTTCAACTAGATCAGGTTGCTCAGAGCCCTGTCCAACCTAACCTTGAATGTTTCCAGGGATGGGGCATCTACCACCTCTCTGGGCAACCTGTTCCAGTGTTTCACCACCCTCATTGTAAAAAAAATTCCTTCCTTATATCTAGTCTAAATCTACCCTTTTTTAGTTTAAACCCATTATCCCTTGTTGTATCACAACAGGCCTTATTAAAAAGTCTGTCCCCATCTTTCTTATAAGCTTCATTTAAGGTGGCCAGAAGGCTGCAATAAGGTCTCCTTGGAGCCTTCTCTTCTCCCAGGCTGAACAACCTCAACTCTCTCAGCCTTTCCTCATAGGAGAGGTGCTCCAGCCCTCTGATCATTTTCGTGGCCCTCCTCTGGACTCCTCCAGCAGGTCCATGTCTTTCCTGTGCTGAGGACGCGAGAGCTGGACACAGTACTCCAGGTGGGGTCTCACCAGAGCAGAGGGGCAGAATCACCTCCCTCGACCTGCTGGTCATGCTTCTTTTGATGCAGCCCAGGATATGGTTGACTTTCTGGGCTGTGAGTGCACACTGTTGGCTCATGTCCAGCTTTATCCGCCCATACTGCCAAGTCCATCTCTGGAGGGCTGCTCTCAATCCCTTCATCCCCTGACCCGTATTGATTCTGGGAGTTGCCCTGGCCCATGTGCAAGACCCTGTATTTGGCCTTGTTGATCCTCATGAGGTTCACATGGGCCCACTTCTTGAGCTTGTCCATGTCCCTCTGGATGGCATTCCATCCCTCAGGCATGTCAAGTTCTATAGACTTATGTATGTTCAAGTTCCTCAGGTGGTCATGAACCTGATTGTCTCTTAAAGTGGGAGGGACTTTGCTCCCCCAGTCCCTGTCTTGCAGCCCACCCCCTCAAGAGGTGTGGGAAGAGAGGTTGCCAGTGAAGGCTGAGGCAAAAAAGTTGAGTACCTCAGCCTTCTCATCCATTGTTACCAGTTTGCCAGTTGTGTTCATCAGGGGGATACACTTTCTTTGACCTTCCTTTTCTGGTTGGCATAGCTATAGAGGCCTTTCTTATTACTCTTTGCGTCCCTTGCCAAGTTCAGCTCCGGCCACACTTCGGCCTTCCTGATCCCATCCAGTGAGACACAACATCCCAAACATCCAAGCAACTTGTCTTCAGACATGAGTTCCTTACTTTGTGTAAAATGTTTGATTTGTTTTCATCTGTAATGTAAATCAGTATTTGAGTATATACTTAGAGATTGGATTTTTTTACTCAATCAGCCTTGTTACATATGATTGCATGAATTATTCTTCATTAGTTTACCTGAACTATTTCCTCATATTCAAGCAATAGCAATTGTAGGTGCTCTCAAAAGGAATTAAAGTGATGCAATAAAAATGTATTTTTTAGGCATATTGTCTTGCATGGAGCTGGGCAATATCACAGTTTGTTGCACTTTCTAAAAGGATCTGTATTTAAAGATTTTTCTAGATGGCATTCATTACCATAGTTAAGTAGGCTTGTTGCATACTATCAAAACAGAACTTCAAAAAGGGGTTGTTGATTCCAACAAAAATTCCGTTAAACAACAGTTGAAAGCTTTTTTCCAGATGAGTTTGTCAGCTTTCTTTGTCAGTTAGGTTTCAGTCCTGAGATGTAAGCCAAGTTTCCTTTTAGGGTAACATAGTCTGCAAGTGGCTTAAACTGGTCTTCAGTGGACAATATTGAATTGAAGAAGATGTCTCAGTGCTTCTGCACTGGTTCAGTTGGGACTGATCCTAAGACACACTAGGATTCAGAAGTAACTGGGGCACGGGGGGTGAAACTCTCTTAGAGGTTTTTAATTTGACATGTTCGTTTGAATAAAATTGCCATTATGTCATCTGTAGATTTGATGGACCTCGAGGAAGAGGATATGACAAATTTGAAGGCTCAAGACAGAGAGGGCCTCGTTTTGACTCCCAGCGCTCAGAAGGATACAGGTCACGTTTTGACCGACAGAATACAGATGGACAGTCTTCAAGTAGATGGGGGACTATCCCACGAGGACCAGCAGCACAATTTTATACTTCGACAAATACATCACATGGACATGGTTCCCGACCTAGTGGCCCACGGTGGAGGGGGCCTAGGCCTCATTTGGGACAGCAGCAGCAGCAGTCACAGACTGACTCACAGTCAGAAAACAAAGAACCTTTTACAGAAGTAGCTGGCAATCAGCAGACTGTAAGCAGAACACAGTCTGTTCCTGATGCACAGAGCGCAGGTCCCATTGAGTCAAATGAGGACCTGACAAACACTCAACAGGAACCATCCAAACCTGAAGTCAAAGAAACTATTTCAGACCCTCCTAAAAAGTGGACATGGAGTTCACATGATCCTAACCAGCAAGTAGAAGAGTCCAAAGCACCTACTCCACCTATTCAGAATCAGAAATCAACATCACTTTCTAGTAGCCCTGTAGCTTTGCAGTCAAGTATTGCAAGAACAGGCAGTGCGGTAACCCCTGTAACAGGAAATCAGGATTTGGATTCACCAGATGGCCAGTTGATTGCTTCAGATAGCACCCAGGGCTTACCTGGACCAGAAGGCAGAGGGAAAGGGCCATTTATGCATGAAGATAGAGGCAAGGGACCAGGAAGCAGAGGAAGAGGCCAGGGCAGACTGGATGATGGCCGTGGAAGAGGGCAGGGGGATGGCCGTGGCTGGGGAATGGGCCGTGGCCGGGGGATGGGCAGGATGGACGGTGGCCGGGGGATGGGCAGGATGGACGGTGGCCGGGGAATGGGAAGGATGGACGGTGGTTGGGGAATGGGCAGAATGGACGATGGCCGTGGCAGAGGATATGCGTACAGGGGCAGAGGGTATGCTAGGCAGGCATCCATCCGTGGCAGGGGGATGTTCAGGAGAGCGGGCAGCAGGGAGAGGATGCCAGATAGGCGGTCAGGCAGCAGGGAGAGGATGCCAGATGGACGGTCTGGCAGCCGAGAGAGGGGACTGGGTGGGCGGTCAGATAGCCATGAGAGGGTATTCTCTAGCCGAGATAGAGAGCTAGCTGGGCGGCCAGGCAGCCAAGACAGGGGACGAGCGGGTAGCCGGGAGAGAGGCCCGGTCAGGCGGGCGGGTAGCCGGGAGAGGGAGCCCATGCGGCGGGCAGGTAGCCGGGAGAGGGAGCCCATGCGGCGGGCGGGTAGCCGGGAGAGGGTCCCGGTCAGGCGGGCAGGTAGCCGGGAGAGGGTCCCGGTCAGGCGGGCAGGTAGCCGGGAGCGGGGTCCCATCAGGAGGGCAGGCAGCCGGGAGAGGGAAGCAGGAAGATCTGAAACAAGCAATATAGATAAACCCATTCACCTAGGAGATGACCCTGACAAATTGCCTCCGTACCATCGAGATGAGACACTCAGGGGTTCTTGGGGTCATGAAGATGATAGAATGCAGGAGGAGTTTCCTTTAGACAGTCAAGATGACCCTTCTTTGGAGCAGGAGCGATTGGATGACTGGGAAAGAGAACGATACTGGAGAGATCACAACTCTGATTATCAGGATGATTCTGTAGATACGTATGACAGAGATGACAGGTTGCAATCCCACCATTCATTGCCTCCATTATCTCCCCTACCGCCGCTACCTCCTTTATCATCTGATCATGACAGACGAGATTCATGGTGGGATGACTGGAAAAGGCCAAGAGAAAGGGAACTAGAGAGGGATCTAGATAGGACTGGAAGATCTTCAGACATTTATGATCAAAATTTAGACCGAGAATGGGATAGAGACTGGGACATGAGACCTATGGATGACAGAGAAATGGGGAATCGTGACCTGGATATCCCCCCTCTACCACCATTACCACCTCTTCCACCTCTGGACAGATACCGTGAAGATAGGTGGAGGGAAGATAGGAACAGAGATCATTATGACAGAGACCTCCGAGACAGGGGGGAGCTGAGGATTCGAGAGTATCCAGAGAGATATGACACATGGCGGGAGAAGCAAGACTACCTTCCTGAAAGGACTGACTGGGAGAGGGAACGGTTGTCGGATAGGTGGTATCCAGATGATGGAGACAGGCTGCGGTCTTTGGATGATCATTCAGAGTCATCCCTTCCTCCACCTTCACATTCCTCTGATATGCTGGGAACAGATTCAAACCTGGACTCTGACCAGTCCTTGGGAGGAGTGATGGTCCTTAGCCAAAGACAGCATGAGATAATTCTGAAGGCTGCCCAGGAGCTCAAAATGCTTCGGTAAGTTGCCTGGTTCTGTCACTTTGGGTGGGAATCCCATTCTGTGGAGATGGTGCTCCTTTCCTAATTCATTCCTTGATGGACACAGCAATGGCTTCATTTCTTGTCACCACAGTATGATAGTGGGAGCTCGTGTGGAACAAGTTATTGGGAGTACCTTCATCATAGCTTTTGTGGATGGACTTTTTGTCTTAAATAGGTGGTTGTCCCTTTCCCCATGAATATGGCATTCTCTGTTTGTTACTTTTTAGGAAGAGATATGTCCACATCCCCGGCCTAATCTTTTTGTTATCCTCAAATGAGCTTGTTGATAATTGCTTTTCAGTCTTTTTATTAGTGTCAGATGAGCTCATTGATGATTGCTTTTTAATACTTACCTGTCAAGATCAACATTAATGTGGTTCTTAATCCACACAATGGGACCTGTTTAATTTTTGGATACTGCTTACTTTTTAATTAAAGTATATGAGGGTTTTTTCTTTTTACAATAATCCCTTATTTGAAATCCAGCATCATCAGTGAATGATTTTGTCAAGTTTGGTTGATCTGAGTTCTGAGGATCAGCATAACAGCAGTGATAACAATCAGGAGGATATGAATGCAAGAGTTCACTAAGACCACATTTTAGAAAGCAGCTACTAGACTCCCTAAGGCTTTAATAAGTGTTTATTTAAAAATAAGTAGTAGAATTTTCTCTTAAACATCAGAAACATCCTAGGGCTCAGTAAACTTAGTAATATTAGAATGAATGGAGCACATACTGTCTATCCAAATACTAGCTTTATGATTTGATGCATGGGTTTAGGTGCATTAAATGTATTTTTTAAAAAAAAAAAACCAAAAACCAAACAAAAATCCCCCAAAACCCGGAAAGATTACTATTTTCAGTGAATGAGACCTTTCAGAGGAGACCGTAGAGAAAAGAGGAAACATCTTAGAGGCAGAGGTTCATGTGGTTCATTCTGTTAGTGAGTTACTGAGAGATAACTAAGGATCGATGCCTAGTAATTCTGTAAACAAGATACGCTAAAATAATAGGCAATTAAATGAATGTTTGGTTATCATTACTATATTTACATTCAACCATGTTGCAAGAAACATAGATGTTTTGGACTTTTCTTGAAGCTGTTTTGGTTTTAGACTCATAAGATTGCTACGGATCTGTCCCATATGGAAGGCCTTAGTTGCATGCTAAAATGCAAGAAAAATAATTTTTAAAAGGAAGGGATAATTTTTATTCTGAATAATTTAATCTTTCACTGCAATTAGATTAATTCAACAGGTGTTAGTAACTGAAATCTCTGTTATAAAGTAATATTTGCCAAAAGTTCAGAGTAACAGATAATTTTCAGCTTCCTGACTTTCCCATTGCCTCAGATTGCCAGGTATATATTTTGCTGTTTAATGTGACTAGTTGCAAGCCAGTGGACTTAATCTAAGGACCCTAGTTTGGGAATCACTGCCTAAGTGAATAATTTATTAGGGCTGAAATATTTAAACATAGATGAAAACATTTTATGTAAGAAAGTAGATACATATACTTCTTTCTAAGCCAGTAAAAATAGGAAATATAAACATGACACTACTGGTTCTGATTTTTAAATTAATATGAGGATAATCTTAAAAATTAGTTACACTGTTACTTCTCATCAGGTTCTTGTGAGGAGGTGACCCCAGTCTGAACAGTAGGAACAACTTTAAGGAGACTGCTTATGCTATTTTATTTTTGAGCCAAGAGTTATACTAGTAGCGTGGTGTGTAACTGCTTTTATCTCCAAAGGTAAAGCCTTCATCTGGCTTTGATTTTATTGTGTATAAAACAGCATACTCTGCTGTTCTGTATTTGTCATCTGGTGTATTTTTCCTAAGCCAGGTGTAAAGATGACCTTTTAAGTGCTAGCAATTGCTCAGTTTACTCTTTGTACTAATGAAGCATTTTGGATCCCTTTCTGTGAGCCGAGGTCCCCTTCTACTGGACACTGAGCAGATGGGTTGCTAGTCAGGATGACCTCTGTTGTGCCTAGTACAGAGGGATCCCATTCTCAGCTGTTCTTTGGGCACTACTTTAATATACACAATTAATATGAACAAAGAGTTATTAGCAATAAAAAAACCTAGATAAAAAGATGCAAACAAAACCTGAAAGGAAATCATATTGAATAGATGGATCTTTAATCCAGTGGTTGTAGTATTTATGACTGGTCTTGGTCTGTCCTCCATAGACTAGATAGCATTTTCATACATAAAACCAGGAAACAAAAGCTAACATCACCGCTTTATTTTTAAATGTTGGAGTCTCTGCTTTGTATTGGCCTCAATCCTGTTAGTGTGCAACCCAGAGCAAGTCACTGAGAGCACTTAGGCTTGCATCTCCACTGGGTTTGTGATCTGCAGAAGGTGTTGTCAGAAGCTAAAATCTAGCTTTGCTCTTTCCTGCCAAAGCAGAGTGGTTCTCGTCAAGCACAAAGGCATAACTGCGTGTTGCAGAGGAAAATTGTGATCAAAAAAAGGAGGCAACTTATGTATTAAATACCTCCATGGTTAAGTAAATGTGAAACAGAGATTTCTGAATCATAGCATTGACCATGTAAAGCCTGCTGTGTCCTTCTCATCTTTGGACTTGGCTCCTATTGCTAGTGTAATACGTGGTTTTCACTGTGAGCGTTGATTTCTTTAATTTTTCATTTAAGCTACAGACTGATAACACTTTCTTGTGATCCATGTGCAGAGAGCAAAAAGAACAGCTGCAGAAGTTGAAAGAGTTTAAACCTGACATTTCCACACAGGACTCTCCTAGATCACAGAACACAAGCACAAGGCCAGGTACCTTTCAGGTAAATTCATCTTGTGTTAACTTAATGACGTGCTGGTAGCAATTACTATTAATGTGTATGTCAGATCAGTTCTGCACTCTGATGGTCAAACTTCTGTGTGGAATGCCTCCCCAGCAGCCCTTACAACCTCATCAATTTTCTGTTGAGGCAAAGCAACTTCATAGTTTCTTTAGATTTTCCAAAGTCTTTCTTACTCAGTCTACTTTCTTAGTGAAGTCCACTGTGTCTTCTGAGCATCACCCGTTGGGGATGGTATTGCGTGAGGCTCAACAACCTAGACTGCTGTGGGATGATGTGCAAGAAACAGTGAGCCCTTCCAAAACAGGGACATAAGGCTCATGAGAAGACCCTCCTGTTCCGTGCCTAACTACGTTCTGATACTGGCTTTAATTCCAATCTTGCTCTGCCTTTTCTACTTTAAGAGCTCTCTCCTCTTTGAAGAGGTTAAAGAGAATTTTGAGGATTGGTCTATCAAAACCTGAGATATTGGAACATAGAGTGGGCATTAGCTTTCTGTTTGCTGTCTTTATTAGAAATTCTCATTCTCTGGAATATCATAAAGTGCATGGAAGCTCACATTTGTGTACTTCCATGACTTCCATCTCCTGTTGTGATGCAAGTTAGTCCTCTGCTGCTTAATCTCCTGGTTGTTTCTGGGAACTCTTCTCAGCTGCTTATATTTGTTTTTTTGATAATTCATACCCAGTCAGAAACCAACTGAACTTCTGCAGTCATGTTCACTCAGGTTTATAAATCCTTCCTAAAACGAATAAAGAATTTTGTTAAATGTGTGTTGGAGGAGATACCTGAGTTGATGCACAGTCTTTATTCTTCATCACATCTTAACTCCAAAGTTACTGGTACCAATAAATTTAGCCATGTTGACCTCTGGGTCTGACATTTAACTTTCTTTGTCCCTCCCTCCAGAGAAGTGTTATGCAGTGAATGAGGCACTGAAAGTTTTCTTTTTGCCTAGTTGACCTCTTCCTCATTTACAGTGTCTATAAACTAAAATAATGGAACAGATTTTCTACCAAGAACTGCAGATATGTGGATGCCTTTAGGAAATGACTTTACTCAACTTTGGTATTTTGTATCTCAGACTTCTTTGCCCATCTGCCTAGATGTATTCAAACAACTGTTGTCTTTCTTGGGATTCCTGCCTTCAGACTTCTGCTGTGACTTTGAACTATTATTACAAAGTTCAGCTTTATATCTACAACCATTCTGCAAGTTTTGTTGCACCTTGCTAATAAGGCTGCCTGTAGCTTGGCATCTGCTGTGATGCTGAAAAGACTTTTGTGACACAGTGCGTGGGGTTCCGTGGGGATGTTTGGTTCATGAAGGGGTTTTGTTTTGTTGGGGTTTTCCCCTGGGCAAGACCTCCCCATTTCTTGTGTTGATGTGATGTTGATTTCATTAAGGAGTTTCCAGGTGATTCTGCTCTCTAGGAATTTTTCCAGTGACTTCCAGAAAGAAGCTGGCCTTATCAATCCTTTTGTGCATCACCAAGCTGCCCTACTTTCAGACTTTTTCAGCCTCCTCACAGACAGCAGGAATCTTTGCAGAAAGCAGGAGTCTTTGAGAATAAAACCATAGACACTTTTGAACTGAGATAGGCCTACTGGAGCTTAAATTGGTAAGGTTATTTTGAAGGAGAAAATAAATATTATTTAAGCCTTCACATAGTGAACAAATACCAAATTAATTCAGGCCACCAATTCTTGAAGTATTGTCCTCCTACCTGTAGCACCTCGATGGAGGAATTAGAAAATGCTTATGATTTGATTACCAATTGCCATTGTGCTTACGGAGGATGAGAGAAGGTTAGTTTACAGATCTATATTAAAAGTGCTTTCTGCATCTAGGTCTCTTCTCAGCTATCTCCAGAGGCACCAGTAGAAGCCCAAGCTATTAAACCTTCTCCTGCTGTTATTATAAAGCCTCCCGTGTTGTTCAGACAGCCCACCCCTGTGGCAAGACCAAGTGCCCCACTGTCAAGGCCTGCTACACCTATGACAAGGCCACATGCTCCAGTTTCTACTCCAACTACAACCCCAAGTCATGGTCAGTCTTTAAAACCATCACCTTCTGCTGTGGAACAGGAACGCTGGGATGAGGATTCTTTCCACGGACTCTGGGACACAAATGAGGATAAAGGAGCAAATACGGAGTACGAGTTGTGTAAGCAGGAGTCAATGATGCCTCCACCCGTCTCCTCACCTGTGAAAGTACCTGCTGTTCACACCTCTGTTTCATCAGCTGTATCAGGGTCCCTTCCTCCGGTTATTCCACCAGTTCCTAAAGCACCTGTAATTCAGCAAACTGTGGATTATGGCCACGGGCGAGGTGGGTATTACAGTGTGTTTGATCTGTAACGGAGAGCTAATTAGTCTTCCTAGCTTCTTTCTAAAGGAGTGTGCCATGCAAAGCGTGCCATAGATATTCTGCAGTTGACCTGTAGGCTGCGTACACTGTGATCTAATGCTAAGCAATGCAATTTTAAGGAGGCTGTAAGCTCCAGCCTGGAGTTTAATGTTTTCTTCAGTGCTGTGATAATGAGCTATTTCATGTGAACTGAATGGTGCATAGACATCCCTGCTTCTAATAAATACCAACTCATGTGATTGCATCAGTGTGTTATATTTAGATTGATATTGATACTTTCCCTTAATCCCTTTGTAGCTGAGTATGGAAACAACTGTGCTAGAAAGTACTTTGGATTGTTAATGTTCTTAGGTGTGACTTCATAACTTAAAGCAGAATGGAACTGGTGTTGGCATTATTTATGTACTGCTTAATGGGTGTGAGATACCCTCTAGACAGAGAGGGAGACATAGTTCTAGTTCTGAAGGGTGTGTGCCCTAAACAGGCATTTAAAACATAAACAGTGAAGGGCTCTGATTTTTAGTATTGAACTTATCAAAGCTAAAATTCACTAGGTTTTTTAATAGAATTAATTTCCCTCATTCTTAGTTTTTAACAGGAGTGAAACCATGTTGTAAAGAAGTTCTTAAATTGTGCATTGTCATTTAAAGAGCTTTTTTTTTTTTCCCTCTCTCTCTCTCTAAGATACCATAATGTGAATTGAAGCCATATTGATTCCATTAAGTAGATGTTTTAGTAAAAGCTGTTAGAAAAATTGTCACTGTTAGGAATCTAAAGGGAGCATTTCATTTAATATTCTTGACATTACAGTAGTTCTATGAGTTACTGAAACTTTCAGAAAATTTTAATGTTTATAATCTGACTCTGTATGCTACCTGAACTCATCTGAAAAGGCAGAAGTCCCATTCTTAAGGTAAAGTGATACACGTACATACACAAACCTGCTTCAGACTTTCAAAACCATGGTGTTGTGGATTTATGTATAGTTCCTTTTGCATTATCCATTAAAAGAAATTTTGGTTAAGTTATTCCAGTCACTTTTAATGCCATTGACTGATCGCTTTTCATGACAGAGGAAAGGAAGAGGGGTATTTTAAGACCTTGATTATTTTTTGATTATTTTTAACCAGATATAACCACCAGTAAAGTGGAACAGATTCCATATGGGGAGAGGGTAACACTGCGTCCGGAACCTCTACCGGAGAGGCAAACATTTCAAAAAGGTAGGGAACACTTGGCTAATTCTCAGACAGTTAGTTAGCTCTTAAGAAAAGTTGTAAGGCACTAAAAGCCTATTTTAAACTAAGTAACTCTTGTTTAAGCTAGAACCGCTTTCTCTTCTTCAGAGGCCCATAACAATAACAGTTTATATTGTCAAGAGGAGTAATGCAGTCAATGACATAGCCACTTTAAAAATTCAGTGTTGTAGCTTTGGTATGGTTGTCTGTCACAGTTTGGAAAAGTAGAGCCAGTGACTGATTAAGTCCATTCTACCCCTCACATCATATGTTCCTATGTACTTTTATTCCATTCTTGTTTGTTGCTTTTCCTTCAAAAATAATAAAAAATTCAGAGTATTTTTCAGTAGTTTGGATTTCCATGGGTTTCTCATTTCAGAGCACCCTGGTCGTTACAACAGAGAAAGAGATCGTGAACCTTATTTTGAGCGTCAAGGTAATTCCAACACAGATCATCGGGATTTCAAGAGAGAACGAGAGTTGCACAGAGACCGTGGTTCTGTGGACTATGAGCGAGAGAGATTTGAAAAAGAGCGGCATCCCCGAGATGATAGGTACGTGGTTTCAGAACACTGTTAAAATCAATACAGTTCAGGCTCCATTGAGTCAGGCTGTCCATTTTGCCTGTGAGGTCCATGTTCATTTCTCTCTGGAATCCAGAGTAGAAATTCTAGAGATATGCAAAATACTCTTTTGGCAGGGTTCTTCCTACTACACCTTCAAGGACTCAGTCTTACCGTGACAAGAAAGACCATCCTTCCTCCAGGCGGGGTGGTTTTGAAAGACCACCATATGAACGAAAGACAGATCGTCCAGCGTACGATCATGGCCCTTCCATGTTTGGAGGTACAGTTTCTCAATCTTGAAGCCATGATAGAATATCATGAAAAATATGCACTCACAGAGATGAAGATTAATTGGGAGAAGATGAATTGATTTGCAGTATTTCTTTGTTCAGAATATATAATTCAGGAAAATTTATTTCTCAATGGTGATGAGATCAGGAGCACAACAGTTATATACTCTGCTAAAAATGTCTTTGATTGCAATAGGTTCAAGATTAGAAATTTGAATTATTTTGGGGACAAATCTGTGAATTTATCCTAAAATAATGAAGGTCTGTTTAAATCAGCTCAGCTGGGTATGAACATCTTAATTTTTTTATTTTACTGAACTAAGAAAATTCTTCTGTCCAAACAATGGAATTTGAAGGTGATCGTAGAAATTACCCTGAGGAAAGGATTCCTATTTCTGCTCCATCAATGCCACGTCAGCCACCACCTGCTCCACGAGTGGAAAGGAAGCCAGAATCTAAAAATGTAGATGATATTTTGAAGCCACCAGGACGGGATAGCAGGCCAGAGAGGGTGAGTATGTGTTCTGATAGCAACAGTCAGTTTCTACGAGGTCTGTATTCAGGTAAAACGCTTACGAGTGTAATATGTTGAGAACAAGCCTACATTTGAGGAAGCCCTGGAAATTCTCTTGGTTCCTTTGCAAATGCCTAGAGTGTTGTAGCATTAGGAGTCCACAGGCGATGTAAAATTCCTGGGAATGCCAAGATGAAATTCCTGTTAGTGGGTAATGTCATGTATTTTAGACACTTCTGAGATCTTCACTTGGGTTTTTTGATCTATCAGAGGAAAGCCTCAGCTTTACACAGAGTCAGAGAATTAGCAATGCGTTATATAAAATAAGAACGAACAACACTCAAGCTATAAAAGATGTAGACAAGTGTTCCAGTTAATGTTGTCTGAACCAGGTCTATAACATCTTATGCAGTATGGGCTGCTGAGATGTTTAACATCATATAGTCTTACTCTGTGGAACTACTACCATTCCTCACAACCTGGTTTGTAAAATAGACAGTAGGCATAGTACTGGCTTTGCTTGATGATATGCAAAAGTGTGAGCCGAGAGCACGTAATTTTCTAGAAGAAAATTTTTGCAAAAGAGATTCTGTTAAATGTAGCATAGTATCCTGTCTTCTTACATCATCTTTGTTTCAGATTGTAATCATAATGAGAGGGTTGCCTGGCAGTGGAAAGACACATGTAGCAAAACTCATCAGGGTATGTAAACAACCGCTCACTGTGTAGTGCTGCTTGTCTTTTACGTGCGCTTCCTCTGCTGTTTTCTTTCTGTGTGTCTGGAACTTCAGCCTGTTGTTATTTCATGTTCCATGTCTTCATACGGCATGTGAATCCGCTCCACTATTAGCAAGCATGAGGGATACTACTCTCTCGTTTTGAATATAGGGCAGAAAACTGCTGCTTGCTAAAAGTGTTTCAAAGATCCTCTGTAGCAGAATGGAATTTTTACAGGAGGAGTATATATTTTCTTTTTGCTTTCCTCCCAGGATAAGGAAGTAGAGTGTGGAGGACCTGCACCAAGAGTGCTCAGCCTGGATGACTATTTTATCACTGAAGTGGAAAAAGAAGAAAGAGACCCAGATACAGGGAAAAAAGTGAAAAAGAAGGTACTTCTAATTCAATTGCTTATCTTGACAAAGAAACAAGACATTCTGGAACAACACAGTGGCAATCAGAATTTCAGTCTGTGCTTTTGGAAGACTGCTGTTTTTCAATAAAAGTCAATATAACTTAAGGGCAGAATGGGCACATTCTTAAAAGTTGACCTGGAATATGTTTTTCTCATACCAGTGTACTTTGTGGTCATGACATTCAGCAGTTGAACATTAGCAATTTAATAGGTGTCCTCTTTCTTAAATGCTTTTGTCCTTGATAAAGGTGATGGAGTATGAATATGAAGCTGATATGGAAGAGACCTATCGTACCAGCATGTTTAAAACTTTCAAAAAGACCTTGGATGATGGCTTCTTCCCCTTCATTATCCTTGATGCTATCAATGATAGAGTGCGACATTTTGAACAGTTTTGGAGTGCTGCAAAAACCAAGGGTTTTGAGGTAATGGAGCCTAAAAAGCATTTGAACTTGCTAGCACCCATATGCTGGTATTTCAAAACTTTTGAATGCAAAGTCCCTCCTGCCTTCAGGAAAAATGCTGTGGTCTACAGTTAAAAATTTACCTTTCTTAGAATGTACAACTGCAGAGTGTATCACCAGGTAGAAAAAGAGCTCTAAAAATGGATTTACAATACTTAATATTGTCTTTTTCTTTCTAGGTGTACTTAGCTGAAATGAGTGCAGATAACCAGACGTGTTCCAAGAGGAATATTCATGGACGCAAGCTAAAGGAAATCAGCAGGGTAACTGTATACATCTGGAGTCATAGGATTAATCATAGGTTTGATTGTGCTTTCAGGCGTGCTGACCTCTTTTAGACTACATAATGCTTACACTTTTCCTCTAAGAAGAGTTGGTAGTTATTTCATGGGATTGATTGAGATTAGTTTTCTTAAGTACAGATACATCTTGTTCATGATCAGAAACCCAATTTTCCATCAAATCTGTTACATTTTTAGAGGTGTTTCACTCGTTTGTTTTTTTGTTAGATGTCTGATCACTGGGAGGCAGCACCACGTCACATGATGCGCCTGGACATCCGTTCTCTATTGCAGGATGCTGCTATTGAAGAGGTGAGAATCTCTGTGCTTGTTAAAATTACAAATTATGTAGATGTGACTATACTGAAAATACAAAGCAGAGGAAGGTATGATCACAACTGGACAGTTATACTTGGCACAGCAGACAGCCAGCATTGCTGTGTCAGACAAGTGTATTCTGTTATTCTTATCAATTACCCAAACATCAAGGTACGTTACTTTTTATCAACTTTTTGGAGCCTAGACTTATGCATCTTTGAGGAAGAGTTGAAGCAACTTTGCTCTTTAGCAACTGTTGAGTACCAGTTAAAGAGGGTCTCTGCTCTCTCATATGAAACTCAACACTTCTTCAGGTTACTGGATTAATTGAATCATGATTTGAAGAAATAGTTTGATAAATAAGTAAATAAACAAATTTGAACACACCCCCTCCAGTCCCTGCTTTGAGAAATACTGACCTATAGCAGAGAATGAAGAAATAAATAAATAACATGTAGCAGAAGATTAGATTTGCTGTAGAAGTATACTACCTTTTTATTCCATTTGCAATTTGCCATGATATGTGTCTTTGGTGTGTCAGCTTTCTTACTGTTACCTTCTTCTTTGGCAGATGTTTCAGGAGCTCTGGGGATAAATTAGGGTGTTAATCGTATGGTCATTGTGAATGTACCATAGCTGCACGTTGCTGTCAGAACAGCTCTTGCTATGGCCATAGAAACTGGTGAACTCCTGAAGTAGGAAGAGAATGTACTCTTGGCAGTTTGTTATTTTTGAATCTCCAAAGTCTTTGTATCAGAAAATAGTAATATTTAAGAGGACAGCAAAAAGCTCAGCTCTCAAGTAGACTCAGAGAAGAACACATTTGGGATTTACTCTCTGTGCATCAAGGTTTTAGTAATGGTATGAAGGACTATACCTAATGGGAGAGTTTTAGGTATTCCACAGTATACATATGAATCACCATTAGAGATGTGCCCCATAGCTGCACGTTGCTGTCAGAACAGCTCTTGCTATGGCCATAGAAACTGGTGAACTCCTGAAGTAGGAAGAGAATGTACTCTTGGCAGTTTGTTATTTTTGAATCTCCAAAGTCTTTGTATCAGAAAATAGTAATATTTAAGAGGACAGCAAAAAGCTCAGCTCTCAAGTAGACTCAGAGAAGAACACATTTGGGATTTACTCTCTGTGCATCAAGGTTTTAGTAATGGTATGAAGGACTATACCTAATGGGAGAGTTTTAGGTATTCCACAGTATACATATGAATCACCATTAGAGATGTGCCCCACAAAGTATTCCATTAGATGGGCTGAGTTAAATGTATGTCTTAAAGCATCCGTTTTCTTTATTATGTTAATCTCTGTGGTTATTATTCTTCACTGTGATATTTAAATACATAGAAGATAAAGGCTTGATAGAGATGTTCTATGCAGAGCATGCCATTCCACTGGTGTGTAAATGGCAAGTTTAAGATCTTTTTCTGAGATTTCAAGTTTTGAAATGTGATTGTGTGGGAAGCAAGAGAAGTATCTTACTGTTACAGATACTGGTAGCACAAAGAGCGCATGTGAAGGAAGAGAATAGACGATTGCTACTTTTTCACACAGTTTGTTCACTCTGTAGCTAGAAGAGAACCTGCTTCTGAGAGAAGCCAAAATGGAGCCAGTATTAATATATATTGCATCATCATGCTTCCCAAGACTAATCCTTTCTTTCCTCTTCTGTTTGAACTTGGAATCTTCTACTTACTCTGCCAAAAAGATAATACTTAGAAGTCAAGCAGTGCCTTGTAAGTCTGTGCTTGTGCTTTGGAACAGGTGGAGATGGAGGATTTTGATGCAAATATTGAAGACCAGAAAGAAGAAGTCAAGAAGGATACAGCAGAGGAGGAAGAAAGTGAACTGGTAGGAGACACATCAGCCATCTTTAAGAAAATGTTTGTTAATGTGCCTGAGGAAGAATCTCAGTCTTACAAATGCCAACCCATTGCCATTCTTAGCAGTGTGATCTTAACGCACACGCTTCTAGTCGTTTGTTCCTTAAACATTTCTAGGAGAACTTTAATGTTAAATCATATTATTCCTAACTGATTTTTTTTTTCTAAAGAATCTGTGAGTATATGCCACAAACAGCGTTATCAGTGGAGCGTGGCAACATGCTGCTTACAGACATTTATAAATTGCAGTACACTATAGCGCTGTCTTCCAGATTACCTAAGAATTACACTAAGTGGAGGGATGTGAAAAATGGGCAAAGATTAATTTAGTTTATTTGCTTTCACGTGTCTAAAGAACTCTTCTCGACTGTCACAGTATATGGCAACAGTTACGAAGAAGAATGCTTTCTCTGCCAAGGCTCGCTGACTTTGTCAGTAGGTATTTCCAGTATGAGGGGTTAGGTCTCTTGGATAAATGAAGGTTAGAGAATTGCCCTGAGGGCTGGTGGTTTTAGGTATGCATTTAAAAGGCTACGGAAGGCTTCCTAATGTAACTTCTTGGTATGTGTTGGAGCTGCAGCTGGTCAGTGTTTGATGAGTTGAATGTGTCAAACCCTGGTTCCCACAACCAAGCAGTTAAACTCCAATAAACAGGAAGTAACCAAAAATGTCTGACGTGAGCAAAATCCTTTTTCTTGATGGAAATTTAGGTTTCCTCAGGAGCGGCAGTTTAGAAAGCAGTTGAAATACAGAATTTAAAAAAAAAAAGTTTAGGAAGAGTGGATTTTAATAAACATCTGGTTTTTGCAACATGACTCATTTATTCTCTTTACTAAATTATCCTTTGGCACAGAGTATGAGACTGCATAAAGTGTGGTTAGAACATTTCAAAGATGCATCCATGTTTACAAAAATATGGCTGCTAGTCTCATTTCTTGGGAATGAGTTATATCTAGAAGAGAAAGTCGTCTTTAGCTTTTGAGCCATCTCTGCAAAAATGTGTGTGTGTATGTGTGTGTTTATGGGCTCTGGGGAGTGTCCTAATGTACAGCACATATAACAATACCCTTTTCTTCATGAGACAAGGAGAAAGCTTGGTGGCTAAAAATTATGCAAATTATTAATAACTAAAAGTAATCTACATATAAGAATGTTTTCTATTCAGATTCACAAGAGATGAAAAATAGCAAAGAATTATCTGCTCTATGTAATCTCTGCTATTCAGTCACATGGCTAATCTCAGAGAGAGGTACGTCAGACAGAAAGGTGGAGCACTACACTGTATTTGGTATCTTGTTGCCTTCTTGAGAGCAGTTGGTAAGGCTTCTTCATTTTGCTGCATTTAATCCTGTGGAAAAAGAGAGGTCTGAAGCTCCTGCCATCTGGCAGATGTCCTTGAAATATCCAACTGTCTTGAATCAAAGGATGAAGTCTGAATCTTTTCTTATCCTATCTGAGGACCGGGATATTGTACAGATTCAGCACACAATAGGCCATTTCACACCATCAAAGTCACTCCTTTGTTGCTATTATCAACTCCCATAGGGTTGTTTGTAGCATTCAGTCAATTCTTGTTTTTCTGTGCTTGATGGTATGAATTATGGATGGATTTACCTTAGTGTTCTCACCAGTGTATCACACATCACTTTGTTCAATACAGGCTTCTAGCTGTGGTGTAAACTTTCTGAGCAAACTTTAATGTGCAACTGGGTTTAAAAGTCTAAATGTACATATATACATGAAGTTTGTTTATTTGTTACAAGGGAGTATTGCAGCGCAAACTGTCTTAGTTTGTATTAATTACAGACTTGATTAAAAACAATAAGATAATCTCAAAGCACTGATATATGCTTGATAGGAAAAAGGTCTTTCAAGGATTTTGGAAGAGCAGTGCTGAACATAATTAAAAACAGTGTAGCTCTCTGGAATAGTACACCCTGATTTAGTAACCCTTAGCATTAACAAATACATGTATGTGTTTACCACAGTGGAGGCAACTTATAAATAGAGCAGGAAAGAAGTTAGTATAATAAAACTGGTCTATGAATTGTTTGTTTTCGTGTTGAAATCTTCTAGAGTAGATTAGATGATGAAAAAATCATTCTTAAAATAATGAAATTCTCACTGGTGTTCCATTTCACTACATTGAGCTTTTTATATGATTGCAGAGAAACATAAGTTTTATACCAAACCTGAACAGCTGAAATGAGTTATAAGGGGTTGCTTAGTAAGGATTTACTTGTCCAAGTGTATAAAATGAAAAGATAACAAGAAGATATCTAAAATAAATACATTTTTGGCAAATTTAATATAATTATGCTCATTTGCAAGGAATAAACTGGCTAAAAATCATTACATGTAAAACGTATGATGACATTATTTGTAGGGAAAAAGTGTTTTAAAAGAATTGTTGAACTAAGAGGGTTATTTTAAAATGAGAAATAATACTTAAATCTTAGTGGTTCAGCAGATACTCTCATTTAAAGTAAAAAAAAAAAAAAGAATTTTGTTTAGTTGTGGGCTAACCACTTACAATAATTTAGTATGCCCCTTCAAAAGGGTTATTAAGTGAAGCTTGTGTGTAGTAAATCTGGGAATATATTCTTAAAAGCTTATGGCTACGGTAACCTTTTCATTTGTGTTTGTAAAGCTTTGAATATTCTTTATGCCTGATAAGTTGTGTTGCACTGACTTTGCCACCGGGGATAATATAATGTAGTAACTGTGCACGCAGCACCATTGCTGTCTGTTAAACTCATTCCGGAGTTCTGTGTTTGCAGAGGGCAGCACTCTTGTAATGATTTGCAAGGGCTGCTAAAATCACTGAATGGAAAGTGGATGCAGAAGTTCTGAAATACTGAGTAATTTGTTTCCTTCATCTGATAACAAGAATTGTGCCTTACAAAAAGAAATACCTTAAGCTCCCATTATAATGCTGTTTCCAGTTCAAAAGTGATATGCATGTGTGTCTCTCTCTAATCCTCCGAGCTTCTCTCTGTGTATGATTTAGGGTTACATTCCGAAAAGCAAATGGGAGATGGACACTTCTGAGGCAAAGCTAGGTGGGTATTTATTTTTTCCTGTTTCTTATAGTTGGTATCTGATGATGTTTGCAAAACATGAATTTCCATTTTTACTGTGCCTCCTTACCAAAGATAAATAAATGTATTGATCTCATACACATGTCTGAAACTGCAAAAGCATCTTTACAAAAAAGAAATTTGTCTTCTGCTAGAGGCAAGGGAGTTACGACTTTCTAACCATCACTGTTTTATATACTCATTAACTGTTCTTCCATCCATTCAAGGAAAATACTTTGTCTTAGAATTTGAAAAAAGCAGTAGTTCTATTCTTTATTCATCTCTTCTGTATTACAAAAAGCAGAGAGTCAACTTACATTGCACTGCATTCTTGTTCGTACTGCATACCTATTTTCAAGCCTAAATGTCATCAGTAACTTCTTACTTTCTTGGAGACATGCCTAGTAGCTAACTGTATTGAAGATGTTTCTCGCTTTCCAAAATTGACATGTGTGAGGAAAAGTAGTGCCATGCTTTGAAGTTGATTCTGAATGATTAGGCCTTGATGTATCTTTTCAACAACTTGGGTATTGAAAAGTCAAAGTTTGTTGCGCTTTTCAGTTCCAGGAGAGTACTAGAATTATTCATAGTAGGGTGCAAGATGGACTTTCCAGGAGCACAAGGGTGCACTTTTTGTTCGGCTTAGTGCTGCTGGTTGTGTTAGACGTAAGTGCTAATATTAGGATTCTGTCAAAGTCAAAAGCAGCTTCCAGGCTGAAATGCATGCACCATGGCTATGGTGGAAAGTGTACACATTGAAAGGCGTTTCTAGTCATTACGATCGGTTGTGGAGTTCTTTTACTGAACACTAATGGTTATAAGTGAAGATTTTATCAATACAATCTGCATAAAACTGCTTCTATCATGTCTATGAGAAGTAACAAATACCTGAATGGGACGCAGCATGTCTTTAACATTTTGAGGTTTGCTTCTGCATGTGTGGTACAGCCCTGTGTATCATTACTTTTCAATAACAAAAATCATAATTGCACCATAGAAATAGTGTTAGAAGTTCTGGCTTACATAAAGCAGCCTTTCATTTTTTGCTGTTAACTGTTTAGCTGCACCATCTCTTCTGCTGCTGTGCTCTCTTTTAAGTCATTTAAATATTTGTGGAATATATTGATGTGGCACCTGCAGTATGACTGGAGGAGCCTTGTATTCAATGATTCCAGCGTATCAAAGAGCCAGGCAGTTAGACAAAATTAATTCAAGATTGCTTTGCATTTTTGTTTATAAGAGTTGATTGTTTTAATATCTTAAGATTATTTCTTAAGTTTAGAATGATTTTTTTTTTTCCCCTGATTATGTATGAAATCATAGTACTGGAAAACTGCATTGTTGAAGAATGCTCTGATACTTTGTTTTGTGTTCCAAATAACGTACTTCTTTCAATACTGAGTAGTAGGAACAGATGCGCTGCGCTGCTTATGGTGAACCTTAAGTTATCCCATGCGTTTTACAAATACCACAGGAGTCCAGAGTGTCTTCTAAAAATATTTAAGTTTTATGTGTAATTCCTAGCAATGTGGAGACTGTGCAACAGAAATTTACAGATAGCTTTCAAAATTTATCATAAAATACTGCTAACAAATAGAAGTGAAGAACTGTGGTGCGTTTCTTTCCGTATGAAAACTCCATAATATAAAACACAGGATTTGTATATGGTCTCCACTGAAATGTAAAATGGGGAGCAAGCAGCAGAATCAATTTTATGCTAAAGTAAGTTACCTGCAAGGCTGTTGCAATAATCCTTTAACAATCAAACTCCATTAACAAACTGGATGTTAGCATGCCGCAAGACACAGATACAGGTGCTGAGAAGGTCTTTCTATTAAATCTGTATTCACAATTTTACTTTTATAACTATCCTCTAGATCCATTTTTAGAAATATATAGAACTATAGATTAAAAGTAAATTCTGACAGAACATATGCTTTTAAAAGGCCAGGCATTCCTATGTAATGAATGCTGTTTCTGTGAAATGTTGCTTTGCAAGAGCAGACAACTTCTAGCTCAAGGTATGCATTGTAAGTACTGGCAGTCTGTGAGTAAGAATTATTATATTTAATTCACAGTAAGACTTTGTTGTAGATGACCAATTAATTATTTCCTTTAAAGCATGTAAACTGTGGTATGCACTTGGTATTCCAAAGTTGAGTTATTTCCTAGGAACTGGCCTGCCCATTAGGTTTATTGCATTAGTCCCGGAGGGCACACGTTTGCAGAAGTGATATAAGTGCAGAATCCAAAACCAATGCTGTAAGTCTTGATTCGCTTTTTTGTTTTCTTTCTGAGTAGATGTTGTTACAGGAAAGCACAATAAGGTCTTACTGATTGTAGTAAGCCTCAGAAGAGGTCTGAAGAGTTTGAGTTCTTTAGCTGCAACACTGACTTGTGACAATCGCCATACCGTATGCCCCAGAGCTCTTGCTTTAGTTCAGATTTACTTTGGCAGCAGTGATGCATTCCTCCAAGTATGTGTGTGGTATATCATTTCCTTATGTGTTGTGAGTGCACAGCCACATTTTTACGCTAAAGTCTGATCACTGGTCTGTCTCAGTGCATTGTGCATATGGGTTCTTCTATTTAAATTTACAGAAATGGACTCACACTTTCAAAATTTGACTGTATTCGAAGTGTTTAGTGCAATACTCTCTTTCAAAGTGCGGCTTAGTGGCATGTTCTTTTAGGAAAGGAAAAGTGAGCTCTGGCATAGCTGAAGTTTCGATACCACTGTAAAATTTGCTCTAGAATGCAAATAACATTTTACATAAAACTTTGGCTCTTGTATAAGAAGGGCAAAAATGTAGCTGATCAATTCATTTAGTTTTTGAAGGAGCTAATTAAGTCAATTACTTTCAGATGCTTTATTATTAAAATTCTAAAGGTGAGTTTTTAAGTTTTGTGGGTTTTCAGAAATGCCTCTGCTTCATTGTTTTTAAACTTGAAATGGTAAAGTGATGTTTGATAGCTTAACACTAAATAATCATCTGTCATAAATATTCACGAGCACCATTGTTACAAAATGACACCTTGTCTCATTTTCAGAAAAGAATATTCTGAAATAATGCTCTGTGATAGGCTTTTGACACTTCTGTAGCATCTACTACATGGCACATGTACCTTGAACCACGATAGTATGGATGGAAGCAGATCCCTCTGGAAAGGCAGTCCAACCTCAAACATGGAAGGAGATAACATTTTAAAATAAGTTCTGTGTAGCAGTAACAAAAAGGGACCAAGGGGAACCTCATACTCTGAACATCTCCTGAACTCCTGTATTGATATTTGAGAGTTAACACATTTCTTGGTGATGTTTTCAATCAGTCTGTGTGCAGCAGGGAGTGGGAGACTGAACTCTTCCTTCACATTGGTAAGGAGATGAGCTCACATCATAGCGTGTTGCCTTCCAACAGGAATATGTCTGCATGCAGATACTTGCTGACAGAGAGCTCCTGAATTTTCAGTTCTTCATGTTCCTAAATGCTCCTCAATGCGTTTGCTCTCTTTTCCAAAGTCATTTTTTCTGGAAACCCTTATAGCACGAACAATTTGCGCTGATTGATCTGAGAGTAATACTGAGGAATAGTGCGAGTACATTATGTGCTGGAGTAACAGAGGAATATTATATAAATCAATTTTGTTTTTTAGAGGGAGTGCCGTCTTTCTGTGGAGATTGAGCTTCAAATTTGGCAGATTTAACTTAGAGCAAAAGAAGAACCTTAACTGAATCATGTAACAAGATATGTAACATACAAATATTCTGCAGAGTTTTCATAATTTTTGGCTTTTTTTAAAAGGCAGAGGGGGATTAAAATGGTTTCTTAGAAGAAATTCTATATCTATTCCAGGGAAATGCGGCAAAGCTGGAATCTTTAAAAATTTTAGTTGTATGAGTGAGGAATTACTTCATTAGTTTATGGCATTTAAATTATACTAGCATGTCTACTTCACCATTGCCTCACATTATCTCTGTTGTTGCTCTTTTCTCTCCCATATTAAGTAAAAAAACCTCATCTCTGATCTGAGCTTCTTTAATTACATACTTTTTGAACATCCTCTTCTGCTATCCAGAAAATATGCTGCCTTGTATTTGATTTATTTCAGAGGCCTCTTGTGGGTGAATTTAAGTACATCAGTGACTTCTGAAACAATGTTACTGACATCACTGGAAATGGTTTATAGAATGTAACTGCCAAACTTAGTATTCCTTCTGCATATACTTAATTGTTGGCTTATAAAATGGTAGCATACATAAACAGAAGTACTAGGATTTCCTTTGACTCGTAAAGCCGTTTTTCATTTTCATGCATCGTTGTTCGTAATCTTACAATGAATACTTCATCTCTTCTCCAAAAGCAGTTTGCCACATAATTTCAAGAAGGTGTTGTTTTTTCACTGAAAATAGGTGTCCAAAGAGGAACAAAATTTTAGAACCTAGGAATGGAATTGTTTCTCCTCGTGCCTTGTCGGTTCAATAAGAAAAAGAAGAAAATGATGACTGTTGGACAAACGTACTGCTCAAATACTCGTGACTGACCTCTTACACCATGAAACACAAGATTCTGACATAATTTTTTTTTTTCCAGTCCTGGAAGATTTTTTTGAGTATGTTTTCCTTGTGGGGAGAGAAAAAGAAAGGGAGGGAATCAGAGTTTCCAAGGAGCTTTTTATTTAGCAGAAACAGTATCTCAAAAACTTGTCTTTGATGCATTAAATTATACGATCGTCACTTGTTCCCTCGTACTGCATGCATGCCATGTTTGACACAGTATTAAACCCCAAATATGGGAAAAATGCTACAGCTTTAGTATTGTGTTCAAATACAGAACAGGTGGATTTGTGGTTCTTAGCTATTGGTGGCTATATTGTACATGTGAGGACAGTCTCCATATGGTATGAACATCCAGAAGAGCAAGCTTTTCTCCCTCATACAAATAACAAGACTGAGTGTTATTGCCACATGGTTAATGTGAAAGATCAATAAAACTTGAAAATGGTGTTGAGTCTTCTCTAGTTTATTTCAACTCTCATCATTTCACCTGTCAAGACAAGCTGGATGTACAAGTTCTGCTGCTTATTCTTTTGAAAACTTTTCCACTCTCGTCTTGTTTGTGTGAATAATAGAAAAAAAATCTTCTTTAACTCCGAGGCTCTGTGTTTGTTCTCAGACAAGCTGGATGGTTTGCGGACTGGCACTAAAAGGAAACGTGACTGGGAAGCAATTGCCAGCAGAATGGAAGATTACCTACAGCTTCCAGATGACTATGATACACGTGCTTCTGAACCTGGAAAGAAAAGGGTAATACATTTTCAAATGACTTACTGTCCATATATGACCATTTAACGGTCTCTGTGAAAAAGAGTTTGTATCAAGTCATTCAGTGTCTATGATTATGGCAGTTTCACTGACTCACTTTTTTCATTTTGCTGTTACGTTAGATTCTGTAAGAGAACATTCTTGAGAGTAGGATCTTCCAGAGGTAAACAGATTAATTATAATGAAATAAGGAGTTGTAGATAATAAAGATTAACTATGCATGGCATGGCTTTTAAGATTGAGAATGGAATCATGTCCCATTTCTTGCTGGGGGAGATGATGCACTTTGTTTCAGAGAAACCCATAGAGTCCTTTTCTTATGCTGTATGTTTTGTGACGAGTGTGATATACAGCACAGATTCCAAGACAAGATCATGATTTTATTGAGCTATTTTTTTGTTAGGTTTTGTAATAGGCAGAGAAATAGTACACTTATGTTCAAAAAGAATCAGCTGAGGAAAGTATCAGCTTTGTAGGTTTAATATTAATTAAGTCTTGTAGACATTACCTGCTGCATATACCTTGCATAAAGCTTGGGAGATGATGTATAAGAAGTTGGCTTCAACCACTTTATGTGTAGTTCTGGTCTGAACACAAAGTGCTGTATCTTCAAATGTGAAAAACGGGGAAAAAGTCATAGAGGAAGATGAAAGAGGGGTAATAGGAAGAGGTAATGCTTTTTTTTTTTCTTTCTCCAAAATAGATCAGCTTTTGCTACTAGAAGTAATTTGAGTTAACTGTTGGTGTTTGGGCTTTGTTTTGTTCTGTAATGTCAAATAGAAAGCGTGGGTAGTACTGAACAGCATGCGTGAGAGAAATGGAGATACTGAGGCACTGACAGAGGAAGTGATGGTGAAAGAAAGCAGGCATTGTTTATCGGTGGAAATGTCTGGGGAAATCCAGGTAGAATGTGGAATAGGGAGTTGTCGGCAGAAAGGTGGTAAGGCTATGTCCCCAAGGAACAAATCAGCCTGAATGGGACTAATGAGTTAGGATGTCAAGGAAGAGCTCCTTCACTTTCTGTTTTTTCTTGTCCTGCAACAGTGTGTTCCAGCTGAGTTTCTGGACTGTAGCCCTTCATCATCACCTCCCGCACTCCCTCCCATTGGTGTCTGGGTTTGTGGGTGAGGGAGTGACTGTGTATGTGAGAACAGGATGAATGCAAGTGATCTGCATGACCATGAAGGAGATGACTGCAGCTGTAAAGATGGGAGATAACAAATGCATGAAGAAGTTATTTAGTGTAAAGAAATAGTGGAAAGATTTCAGTAGAAATCTGTCACAGAAGATAGAGAGGAAAACTGTCTCTCATTCGCTCATTTGTTGTTGACTTGCTGTTTAACACTGTCTTTCTGTAGTTTCATAGTCATCTTCTAGATGTTTCCATTGTGCAATTGAAAGACAGATTGTACAGAAAATGAAGATGCTGAACAAATCTTTTATAATTCTTCCTGCAGAAAGCATTGCTTTGAACAGAGAAATAATTGTAGTAATTACACTTTAGCTCTTAGAATTACAGCATTGAATGGAAAAGGCTAATCATCTGTACCTTTCTTTTACTCCATGGAACACCTGGGATATTCAATTAAAAATAATGTAACCACTGTAGTTTCCATCTTTACCCATCAGAAAACAAATTAATACTTACCAGCTTGAATGAAAATGAATACAGATTAGAATTCTTGCACTCTTATCTGCAGTGGAAAGCTTAGACTTGTCTCAGGATTTCTTAAGAGATTATCCTACTGATAGTATGTTCTCCATAGGTGCGGTGGGCAGATCTAGAAGAAAAAAAAGATGCAGACAGGAAAAGGGCCATTGGGTTTGTTGTTGGACAAACAGATTGGGAGAAGATAACAGATGAAAGTGGTCATCTTGCTGAGAGAGCCCTCAACCGCACCAAGTATATATGAAAATGTGGTTAAATGGAATTTTGTGCCTTTAAGGTAAGTATTCAGACTTTCTGCATGTTTATAGCCTTGATGGGTTTTAGGGTTTTTTAAGAGTTGAGTTTGCAGTTCATGTCATTGTTAGAGTTCTCCCAGAGAAGATTATTTGATTTGCCTTGTATAATAGGTGCCAGCTGTGCCCATGTCAACGTGCACCCTCCTGTACAGCATCTAAAAATAAAAGGAGAAAGATTGTCAGCTATCAGTCTCCAAACTGTAATAACAGGAAGATTATTTTCATTAAAAGAGTAGTTTAGCTGTGAGCCTAGTCCTGTCTAGTTCAGATTTTGCTTACTATATCTTAACTCTGACCTCATTAATTGCTGTTTTACTTGGTGTAACAAATTTTTCCTTTCTTTGCAGGCCATTTGCTCTGAGAAGTGAACCAAGGTGTCATGAGCATCTTGCATGGGTCATGTCACTCCCACCTTCACAGTTTTTCTTTGTTACTTTAGTTTCAGCAATTTTCTTGAGATATTGGCAGATAACCAGTGCCCTCAAAAAACAAAAAAAAATCAACCACCAACGAATCCCACTGCTCCTAAGTGAGAGAGACAGTTTACTTTTTAATATTTTTGGAGGGGAGGGAGGGGGAGGGCCAGTAGTTTTAGCTGCTGTTTGTGGGATAAAGTGGAAGGAGTAGACAGACGTTACCTCCACTGTACTGTCACAGAATGTTTATCACCTTTGCTTTGTGGCCGTTCTCGTTTTATACTGTATGTACCTTGTAGCTTATTGTATTAGGAAGCAGAACAATAAATTTCACTATAAACTCGGTGTTCTTGGTGGACCGTATAGCATGGCTTTTGTTTGACATTTTAAATGTGGTCTGTGTTCACATGATGACAGTGCTCGGAACTGTCCTTCTCTGGAAGAGATGCTGTGCTCATATTATGGAATGTGTCCTGTCTTCTAGGTTTGTCACCTGCTGTTCTTATAGACGGCTCCATGAAGGCCCCAGGTTTGCTGGCCTTTAGGAGTCATAGCATTCTTGTTCTTCCTGGAGAGCAGAAACAGTCATTATTTTTTTGGATCATAGTTTATCAGTTATGTCAAATTTCCATTACTACGTGAGTATAAATTCTGTTGGGTGGCTCTGAAATACTCAAGGTAGTAATGTATGAAAAACATTTCTCTAATGCTCAACTTGAAAACAGGTACTACAGAGTACTCTAGAGGGCAGTCGAGAAAATCCATTTTGGTCTTACTATGTCTTTTAGTCAACACCGATCCCTATCAGGGTATTTCATTCCATTCATAAGTCTGCTGTCTCATAGAGAAACACCATTAAAAGAAGCAACAAATACCAGAAGTTATATCCTTCTATTCCTTTAATAAATGTGTTTTAGCTTGCTAAAAAAGATAAACGAATACCAGTTCACACTATTAAAAGTGGTACAGATTCTTCATAGATGCTGGTATATCACCTCTGCACCTTTCTTTTGTCCTCTCAGGTTTTGAAGCAGATGCCTTGTGTTAACAATGTTGTAACCAGGCAGGGTGTTTAAATCCAAAAATAATTGCTGTTTTACTCGTGAATTGAATTTTTTCTCCTGATCTTTCTGAGGGAAGAAAATGAAG
Organism: Balearica regulorum gibbericeps; assembly: GCF_011004875.1. NCBI lineage: Eukaryota > Metazoa > Chordata > Aves > Gruiformes > Gruidae > Balearica > Balearica regulorum. The sequence goes on along the minus strand of NC_046188.1, from coordinate 26,258,953 downwards.
TCCTGAATTTCCTTCTCTGCTATTCTTTGTTGCTCTGCTGAGTGCTTACATTGTGTTTTGCATCTAGGTTGGTAAATCAACTAGTTCTGGTGCAGTGATAGTTTATGCTGTTAAAGGAGAGCCATGGTGCTGATGGACGGGTTAGTTTGCCATTCTGATGTTTTGGTTTATTGGATCTTTCTCAGCCTTGTCTGTCGTGCATGATTGAAAGCTCTTTGGTAAATGAGAGGAACAGCTGAACTTGTGTTATGCTTTGAATGTGTTTTAATACAAGAAAATCAAGCTCCCTGAATGCAACGTTTCTAAAATGCAAGGTAATAAATACACATTTTCTGTGTACACGTACTATTATGTGGCATATATACTTTCTTTTTTAAATGTTGCTAAGTACTTTTTGAATTCTGACTGAGATTTGTTGACAAAGGGAAACTAAGTTAACAAAAAAATCAGTATTGTGTATTGCTGTGGAAATCAGGCAAGCTTTGCTTTGGAGAAGTTACTCTCTCAGGTACGTGTAAAATGGCTTTGAGTCTATCCTGAGTTGTCCATAACAGAACTGGACTTCTTGTGGCACGCCATTGTTATGGGTAGATGCTGTTTCTTGACTTTTAAGAACTGGTAATGATTTTGTCTGTATTATTGGTAATACACCTGATCCAGGTCCTTTTCTAACATTTCCTTTCCAGGCTAAATAATATAGCTGGAGCATGCAAATGGATAGCATGTGACAGAACTGCTTATGTTGTTTACTGGTTTTAACAATTTTGAAAATTATTTTAGCAGATAACAACCAGAGGGGTCACACTGTTTATTCTGTGGTGCATGTAGAATTAAAGAGAGATGAGCAGAGAATACACATAGTTTTACTTTGAGAACAGAGAGAAAATGTATCAATCTTCAAGTTTAGGGCAAAATTTCAGAAAACATCCTGCTGCAGACTGTTTGTCAGACTCTTTGATCAAAACAGGCTGAAGGGCTTGGGGGGTTTTTTTGTTGTTGTTGTTTTCCTGGTTCCCTGAAGTTCAGAACTTCTCCATTTCTGTAGTACAAAATATCATTCCATAATCTTTGCTATTTTTTTCAGTTGGTTTGAATGTTTAGCAGGCCAGTCTTCATCTGCTTGATGGGAAGTGGCTCTCAAAGAAAATAACTTATGCCAGAACTACAACTTGTAACAGATTCTACCTACTCTCATCCTTCAGTGAATGAAGAAATCAATATAAAAGGAAAAATACATCATTGCTGCTGACAGAACTGAGAATAGCTAGGTAGGGCCGTGCTTGGCTTATAGTCAGAGGTTGGTGATTAGTGATTTCATTTTTGTCTGGAAAATCCTTCACTACAGAATCCATAAGTTTTGATGCTGATTTAGTTCTTACTCATCATCTGCTCACTGATATTGGCAGTAGAGTCTTTCACAGCACTGAACAGAAAGAATACCCACTTTCATTGATGGCTAAACAGGAAAACATGCATCTAGTGCTCGTGGATAATGATCCATCTTTGACCATGCATGCAATTGTGTTAACTTCTAAGTTGGACTGTTTCTGTGCAGTGCATCACATTTAAAAACAACTCTGAAAAAATCATGAGCTGCTACCTCTTGAGCAAGGTTGACTACTAAAACAGTATTTTCTGTGAATTACAATTTCTTATGGTTCTTCAGTTTTTCTCAAGACTGCTTTTTTTAAGAATGTTGAAACTACCTGTCTCATGGGAGAAGTAGATGTGCTTTTTGTAAGGGAATGTGCAACCTAAGATATGCTGATGCTGCTATGTGAATAGAGCTTAGTTGTCATCTTCGGTCATCTGGTGTTTTACTGTAGGATTGCTTATTAAGCATGATGGTCTGACTGGCATGGAAGTGAAAATATAGCATAGAATATTACATCAGTTCTGGAAATGTCATGGTTTTCTTTTTCTTAAATGTTTACATCAACATAAACAACTTACCTTATGTTATTAGTTTCCAGTCTTTAGAATGGAAGAATTGGTGTTGGTACAAGTCAGACTTTCACTTTTCACCCATCAGGTTGGGTCTGGTATTTTTTGGACTTTGCTTCAGTCATCTTTGCGAACCCCGTGCATTAATTGTTCCTTGCCTGTCTGTTAGTAAACAAAATACATCACTGTTACTGTTGTAAGGCATTGTTTTAACTATTTTCTGAAGCCTTTTAATCTCTGAACAACCATTTAGATACCATTGAGATCCTGAGTAAGATTTCAGTAGTGGCTTTTATGAGAGGATTGAATTGGAAAAGTAGAGTTGTAATATTACACTGAAACAAATATATTAACCTATCCCCAAAAACCCCACATCTAATCCAGTTGAATAATTAAAAATTATGAAGAATCGTGATTTGCAAGTCACATTAGAAAGAACGCTTCCTGCAGAAGAATAGTCTGTCACTAGTGTGCTTTCAAATGAGAGAGAACATGACCTCGCCAGCCAAAATCAGATTTTCCCAATTTGAGATTTCAACATCATTGGAACACTCTGAAAATCCTTTCCAAAAGAATGAAGTAATTCAGCCTCTGGGACAGCTTTTTGCCACCTAAACAAATTTATTGTTACCAGAAGAAAAAATATTCTTTGTCCATTTATTTAATGCAGCTGTCATGGTGAATTGTTTCATGCCTTTCGGACACAATTTCCCTTAGAAGATTGTGCCATTTTATTATTAATATTGCTGCCACAAAATTTTTGAAACCCATATGATACTGGGCAGACCTCAGGACTTGGAAGAAAATGTGGTTGATCTGGATTGGAGGCAAATTGTGCATTTTGCTATGAAGTTCTTAATGTGTCTACCAACCCACAGCTGACCATGAATTTACTGAACTGAAATCCAGGAACTCTCTTGGAGTATTGTAACTTGGCATGCGTGGACTGGAAAGGGGAAGCAGTACTGAGTTTTCTTTGCCTGTGGAACATTCACATGATCTGCATCCTCAGGAAGCCAAATACTCATGGGTGCAGGGTTCATTTTTGTTATGCCTCTCTTTGTTATTTAATGTTTCCCAGATTGCTTCTGGAGAATGAGGTCTTAATACTGAACTTGAGGCCCACTGATGACTTGGGATCAAACTGCACCAGGACAGCCTGTGTACTATGAGATAGTGTATTTGAGGAGCAGAGGTGGCCATCTCAACTGACATCTGCATGTTTGCAGCATGAACTATAAGTGGGTAAAAAGAAATTCAAGTTCTTACAAGGTGGTGGTGTAAGACTGGTTATACTTAGTTTTCTTATAATAGGAGAAATGAGAAGAGAACAGAAATTTCCTAGAACTTAAAATATGAATGGCACAATTCTCTATTTTAAGTCTCTAGGGCAATCATCTTTGTTCTCTCATAAAACTTGAATCAAAGTTGTTTTCTCCTGTTCGTCCGTTCCTACAGGTCTGAGTCAGAATCCTGCAACCAACTAAAGGAATGCTGAGAAACTCTTATAATTTCTGCTCAAGATTAATCACTTTTTTCTTTATGGTGTAACTGTTTTATTTCATTCTTAGCAGTGGAGTGCTCCAGCAATTGCGATCCCTCTTTCTACCACTTCCACATTTGCATGGTACTGGATCTGCAGTCTGGAGCCTTAAATCTTCCTCATGCATGTAGCTTGGAAAATTGGTAATGACAGTATTTCATTCGGGTGGATTATCACTTTCTAGCTGATTAATACTGTTTGGAAGCAGAATGTGCTCTTTTATTCATGGTTTTGCTTAAACCAGGTAAGCGCAGGTACTGTTACCAAACAAAAAGCTACTGGAAATGGAGAGACAAAAGAGTTTTGAAGTCACTTATGTTTTCTATTCTGTGTTGGGTTTCTAGTCAGGAGGCTCTGGTGTCTTTGAATTATAGGATTTAAGATTTGAGTATGCAAAACATTAAAGCTGCCTGGGTGGGAATGGCACAGTTTTGGTTTTTTTCTAATATTTTTTGGACTTGTGGAACTCTTAGATGGAATCTCTTTGGGAGGGGAGTCCCTTCCCCTAGGGCTTGTGCTCTGGAGCATCAGTCGTTCAAGTACTTCTCCATACTGCTTCCCTTGTATGTGCATACAGGGACAAAGTTTGTTTCTGTAACTGGTTGATACACGTGTATAAATGGATGTTCAGCTTTACACAAGAAATTTCTGATGCTGTATATTAGGATGGCATCTGAACTGTCTGCTGTGACCAGTGTATTCATACATGAAGTTGCCGTGTTTGAACAGTTAGTGCTCCCGGGGGAATACATGGAGAATGCAAGGTTGTTACGACTTCACCAGTCTCTGTGATGTTGCTGTCTTTGGAGAGAAATTATAATTGCAGTGCTCATTGGAAGAAGGGGGGAAAAAAAGTGAAAACTCTCCATCTAAATGAAGAAAAAACAAAAAAGGAAAAATGGGAATTCAGTTAGTTTAATTATCTAAGCTGGAATCTGTCTTGTGTGGCTAGAATGTGCTAGCAACGCCACTGTCTGAGGTGTCTGCTTTAGCGACGCTGCATATGTATTTGTGGAGGAGAATCTGAAATTAATACCTAACATTTTTTGTCTGCAGGTCAAAAATATAGTTGAGCAAGCTGATTTAGAAAGCATTTCATCTTGAAAAAAGCCTGTTAAGGGTGATTTGAAAGTACTTTTTAATTCTCTTTAAAACCATAAGCCATTAAAAGATTACATGTAAAATGAAACATTGCCCCCCCCCCCCCCCCCCCGAAAAAAAAAAACAGAAGCATCTTTCAAAACCTAAGATTTCTTCTGTTTAAATCTTGTAGGATGTTACTTTTCTTCTTCAGGGATTAGCACAGAAAGGGAACAGAGCTGCAGTTCTTCCTTGCTTCAAAGTGTAAATGGTCTTAAAATGCAAAAACCTAAATACTTGTTTTGACAGGTAGGTAATACAGACGATTACTGTAATTTGGCACTACACCACATGTGGATGACAAGGTATCTTAAGCAGCATTTTTTAAATATCTTTTTATTCTGTTTTGATAAGACTGATGCAGATAGCAATAAAAGTTTTGTTTGACCACCGTTGCTGATGCAGGTGCTAGCCTTTGCATATGTAGCTTCTGGTTTTTGAGAATACTGTACTACTGTTTGAAGCATGGAAAACACAGCTTTACCGGCAAACACCTACACTGTTTCAACTTACTCATCTGTGGATGCTCAGAACTCTTGTGCAAGCGATGAATCTTTACTGCTATTCTTTGAGGTATTTGGTTTTCCATTTCCTTTGAACTGAAGTTGCCAAATTCTTTTCTTTGAAGACAGTGTGGACAGATTAACTTGTCTGGTAGCAGATCTCATTGTACTCTTCAATTAGAGTCACGCAGAAATCAAGATTTTTCAGGTAATGACAACCAGATGTCACTAAAGCTTTGATTTCATGTTAAGATTAAATTGGAGAAAAAACAAAGGCTTGAAATTGTTTCCACTATAATTAAATTTTTGTGGTTTCATATTGCCTGATACAGTTTTAAACCATTACCTTTTACTTCATGAAAGAAAAATTCACTACTTTTCTATGGAAAAAATTTCCGTGGATTAACATTGCACTGTTGTGTGGTGTATCACTTGCAGTCCACAGTCAAGATTTTGCGCTCCATTGAACCTATGTGCTGCAGAAATATGGAACAAGATCTTGCCTTAAGGAGAGGCATCAAAATTCAGTGGTCTTTTTCTATCCTGCTAAAAAGCTTGACAACTTGACATCTAACGGAAAACAGGATTTAACTTGCTAGTAGCTGCTTTTGAATTGTAGACTCTTTAAATATATTGTAGCAAGAAATAATTCTGAAGCCTTCCAAGGTTTCTTACTGAATCTTTTGCTTTTTTTCCTCTTGGAATGAAGAAAAATAAGGATAAATATCCAAACCAAAGCAGTACCTGCTAATTTCACTCTGGCTAAGAAATCTCAGTAGTTCAGCTTGATCAGACACGCTACAGAGATATCTCACAAAGAAATGTACTTGAAGCTCTACTGTGAATGGTTCAAACAGGTTTGTGCAATGTATGATACGATTACTGCACGATTTGCAGTAGGTATTTAATAGTAAAGGAGGAATGTCAGTACCCTTATCCAAGATGTTTACAATCTGCATATTCCTTTATTAGGAATATAATGATTTGTATCCTTTCCCTTCTCCCAGCAGGCAGAGAGAATCTGCTGTAATGCTGAAGGGGTGGCCCTGAAGTAAACTTGGGTATGAACTTCCTCATTTTTACTTAAAAGTCTGTCTGTTATAGCCTCGTTGCAGTATATATATTTCAGATGTAGCTTGAGAATATTCCGGTAGCCTTTAAGCAATTTATGTACAAATCTATTGGGGAGAGACACTAACATGGTGAGTATGCTGCATTGCTAGTAGTATGCTAACAGTGCATGTCTGTTACCTCCAACTTGAAGGTGAAGTTGGAGCAGAGTAAAAATCTGACTAAAAAGCTAGATTTACCTCAGTAAAACCAGAAGTGACTGTTTGGCTTTGGGTCAGTTTGGGGAACTCATAAAACCTGTCACCTTCAGTGATAAATATTTCTCCATCACCTCCTTTGTCAGTTGTGTCCACTGCTGCCTTGTAGAAGATTGTCTCAGTTCTGTGGATTTCCATCCTTCTCTTGGACTTCTCATTGACTTACAATGTGCTACCTCGAAGGAAAGGACTATCTAGAAGTTAAGACTGGCACGATTTATGTTTTGCTAATGCTGACCATATGATGTTGTCACTTTGCACTCTGCTTTGGTAGTTTCTTGGATTCTGCATTTAAGTCTTAGTCTTGAATTTCATTTGAAAAGCCACTGTTGTCCAGGGAATTTTTCTCTGAAAGGCTGTTCTCCACGATGTACTCCGATGCAGCAGCATCCAGTGCTGTTGGAGTTTCGGAGACAAGTTCCTCAGCAGTGTCTATAACAGCTGAGCAATCTTGTAGAGATTGTCTTTCTCAAGGAGTATTGCAAAATTTCTCTCTTTGTTCAGACATCTCTTCTCAGCATCCGACCTTTTTGTTGCTAAGTTCTGTTAGGAGAAAATAGGGGTGCTGTGTTCTTGTTCACAGACAGTTGTTTACCATTCCTAGTGAAACAGGACTTCAGCAATACACATTACTTATAAATCTGCACAATTGATATGAGGTCCAGGGTTGGTGATGAGGCGACTGCATTTTTGCAGGAGTGTAATTTATGTATGTTCTTCACCTGGGTGGTTTTTATTCACAGAGGGATTGGTTGCAAATGTCATTGCCTTGAAAAATACTCTTTCTGCAGCAGTTTTGTGCCATCTCTTATTTCGATGAATGCTTTAGGTTGAAACTTTGGCGTATTAGTTCTTCCAGTTTAGGAGATTTACCTTTCTCAGATAAAGACGTATAGCTCATCTCTTGTAGTATGCATTGATTTTCCTTTTCTGGACTATTCTGGCATTTCCTTTTATCTTAATTTGTCCCTGGCTACGTGCATCAAGAGGAGCGAGATCTATTTTCAGCAGTGGAGGATACTTGTTAGCCTCAATGTACAGGGGAGACAAATAACGTACTTCTCTCCCTGTGATAATTAACCTAATTGAGCATCTTTTTTTTTTTTTCTGCATTTTCTAGCTCAGGTCATACACAAATGTGTAATGCACCTCATATGTGTATTATATAGAACGTAAATGTGTGATGCTGAAATTGGTTTCCTTCACATTCAGTTCTTCAGCTGGATTAGTCCAATCCAGCAGGGATTTAAGACCTGTATGTGGCCTCCAGAGCCTTCTGTGCTGCTGTTTTTCAAGTTTCAGTCTTTGCTGTGATTATTTTTTTTCCTCTGTGTCTCTGTCAAGTTGTATAGACCTGGTGAGTACAGAGTTTGGTATGGCTGAATGTACAGGTGGAGTCCGTGTATTGTAGAAACACTGTTAACTTTCTGCAATATGTAGGTTGGTTGGGTTTTTTCTTAAATATTACTGTTTTCATTGTTCCCTACCTTTGATATACCAGCTGTGGAGAAGGAAGACCTCTGGAAATAGTGGCACTAAAATTGCATTGAGTTTGAGTCATTAACATTATTAAAATATTTTACAAATACGCACCTGGTTGGCATCTTCCCTGGCAAAGAGGATATAAAGTAGCAGCAAAATCAAGACTGGACAGTATTCTAGGGAATTTTTTGAAAGTATAAAAGGGTAGAAATACATTGCGAAAAAGTAAGAATTGGAATTCAGCATTCAGTGTCAGATTCCTTTTTTTCTGACTTTCTAGCTGTGATAAAAGACAAAGGTTTTGAAAATAGGATAATATGTAAAATGTTGCTTTTGGTGATCACAGGGAAAAGAATGCTCGGTAGCAATTAGGCACCATTTTTTGACTTACACTGTTATCAACTGGCATTTTTTTGTTTGGCTGGGGTTTTTTTGCTGATGTCATTGTCACGGAGTTTGGTTTATTTTAAGAGCAGTTTTGCCTTTGGAAGCAGCAGCCTACCTCCAGCAGCGTCACTGACATGTTGCCCTTGAACCGTATGCACACAGGGATTCCGTCCTGCGCCCGGGATGCGTCTGAGCCAAGCTCTGAACAGTTAATGTGGAGCAGATAAGCCCTGTTACCAGAGAGGGAATGGAACAAAGATGCATGTCTTCAGTGATGCTTCTCAGAAATCACCTTAACACTTCTCATAGACTAATTAACTTGAATTTTTATCTAGGGGTTTACCCTCATGAATCAGTCCTCTTCCATTTTTGCAGATGGGCTGGGGGGATGCAACATCTTAATGTGCGATAGTGGATGAATCACATGTAATTTTGAACTGTCTATGGTGTGGATTCATGTGCTGGAGCACACTCAATGTCCAAAGCTACTCTACGGTCATATGTATTGATAACATACTTGTGTGCTAAATCTTAACAGTGCAGAACTGAGTTGCCATGGCAGGGGGTTTCCCAATGCTACAGTTCTGTTTAAATGACTTACAGGGAAAACAGACATTGAAAAAGAGTCTGCATAAAACCTTCCTCCCTATTAATCTCAGTGCTCCTTTGTTTCTAGCAGGATTTAGGGCTATTGTATGTAGATCTTTCATATGTAGGGCCTGATTTTTTTTTTTTAATTTTGTAACACCATATTTACCTTGTCATTACTCCATTACTGCTACAGATTGCAGTTTTCTACCTGCCTGGTATCAGAGTTACATCTACAATACTTGCATTTATCTATCCTCTCTGTTGCCTTCTCCCCCAGCTCTCTTAATTGTTATTTTGTACATCTGAGAATCCTTTCTCAGCTTTAGCTTCCAGCATGCATTGTTGTGTTTTGGGTTTTTAACTTTATGGTTTATTTCCAGTGGAAAAAAGCCACTGAATGCTTGCAAACACATGGCCATTCAATAATATACTGAATAAAGACAATTGAACCGGCACCAGAAGGTTTATAGGCGAAGCTTTGTGAGATGGTGAACTGAGGTTTGCAAACTGCTGAACTAGCAAGATCTGTGGATCACTGGAACATGTCGCAGGGACAATGCATGGGCCAGTAAATTTTTCTGAAAAGACTTTTGGGACATTACACACTGCTTTCAGGTCATGCTAGTGCCATGCTCCCGAGGAACACCTTCCACACTGATGGTTTGCAAAGAGAGGAGCTGCTCTGCAAAGGATTGCTACTGCCACTTGTTGCCAGAGATAAGCTTCCGTGGAAAGAAGAGCTGGATGGCTCTGAGGCCGATGGTTGGCTGTGGTTGACATATAACAGGCCGTACAGTAGTATTAAGAGAGGTTAGATCTCCTGATGGTAACTGCCAGTCTACTGACTGGGGCCTTAATATTCATTATTTGTTAAGAAACAGCTCTTGAGAATTGAAATTAGGGTATTCCCACATAAATGTTGGCCTGTGATTCATGATGCAGTCAAAAGCTAAACTTGCTTTTGCGTAACCAGTAAATTTGGGAGCAAATGGTCACAGATGGGGATCTGAGTAAATTGATACCATGAGGAGGTGATGGACTTCATGAGTGTACTGATGCAGACAGGCTGGAGGCTGTTAGCAGGGAACAGGATGGCCACTGGTGTTCCCAAGTATGTAAAGGAAAGAAACTTGTATCTTTTTGTTTGAAATACGCAGTGCAGTTTTATGGAAGCAAACTTATAACAGCTCGGGAGAAAGAGGATTCTGTAGTTTTGTGTCAGCTATTCAGAAGTTCATGCGGCAACAATTTGTTCGGCACCAAACAGGTGCTCTGTGCTGTTGCAGTCTTCCCCATGGTAATCTGCTCAGGAAACGCTGGACCAAAGATAATTCCTTCCAGCATGAGGTGGTCCATTCTAAAAAATGAAATGCAGTTGTCTTTATGAGTCAGCCCAGGATCTGCAAGGACTTTGTTTCCCTGATTGGTGTGACTGTTCAAATGCAGAAAGCATTGCCTGGTTACACTGCAGCTATGGAAGATGCTTCCACAAGCAAATCATAAAGTACAGTGTTGATAGACATGTCTCCAGTTGAGTGCTAGCACATGGGTGAGTATAGTGTTGTCACTCCTTTACATTTCAATAAGTAATCAAAGCTCCATGAAGTTCTTGAAACAGAACGTTTGTCACTGGGTCAAACACCTCTGCCTTGGCTTGGCTTGTTACAGCCTTGGGAAGCCAAGACCCTGTGCCACAAACACAGAGACCTTCACTGACTGGACCATTACTGAGATGATGTTTCCAGCTTCCAGATGCTGCCAGTTCCTGCAAAGATTGCTCTGGTCTTTTGGATAGCATTGCTCATTAAAAGTTAGTCAGAAACAGAGGTGAGATTGCTTTGAAGCTCAGGGGTTAGAAATAGCTGCAGAATAAATGGTCTGTTGGAAGTTACGGCATGACGAAGACAACCACAGTGAAGGGCTTCACCTGAGCTCTGGCAGCAGCAGCAGCTTGGCATGCTGCACGGGGGCTTGCGCTCTACCCAAAGGCTCTTTGAAGAGTCCACTGCCGAGTAAAAAGCCCCTGGTGTTCTGTGCACGCTTGGAAGTGCTGCGCTATGGGTGCCGTGCTGTGGGCATTGCCTTCCACAAACGGAACAACAAACTGAAAAATCTCTGGGCCGGCAGCTGTCAGAGCTGAGAAGACTTTGCTGCTCCTTGGCATAATACTCAGCTGCAGCCTGGGACATTTCTAAACATGAATAAATGATACTCTGTTTTATAATGATTGCTCAAGAAGAGAGAGCACTGTGGCTATTAAAAATACCATTTCTACAGCATTATCTTTTTGTAACTGTAGTTACTATTTCTAAAGTGTTTTATTTATAAACAGCCTTTGTAATTGTTTTTATTTGAATGCAGGTTGCACTGCCAGTCATGGGAACTCGGTAGATGCAGAAATGCGTAGGGCTGGCCTCACTTTTCCCTTGAGCATGAAGTCATGGTGTTTTCAAAAATTGTCCTTATTTCTACTGTTTCTTACTCACAGACCTGGAAACTAGAAATGGAAAACAAGTACGTAAGCTGTTGATTATTTTGTGCTCGCTCTCTGAGAGTTGAACGAGGATGAGTTTTATATAGAGATGTACAGATATGTATATACACATATATGTTGTCAGGTATTTCGCTTAGTTTTTTAAAATAATACAAAGTATTTTTTTATAATTTCTGTTCTGTGTGTAAAGCTATGGATGACATATACATGTTTTGGGAAATCCAGTAAAATATTTTCCTTGAAGTTTCAGGTTTTTTCCTCTATCTTGTATTTTTTCATACTCGCAGTTTTTCACTTCACCATTTGCTTTTAGCTGCTTATTTTCCATGATTGTGGTAAGACAAAAAGATTGATTCTGTTGGGTGTACAGGCTGGCACTCCTAAGAACAACCCTTGTTAATCTAGTAGAACAACTAGCGAGAAAGCAATAAAAGCCTGAGCAATAAACACCAGCAACATTTGGGCTCATGCCAGTTGGACTTAATGCTGTGTCATTAAGAGTTGCTTAGTAGGCAATGGGAAATAGCCACAGAAAATGTCTATAGTGCCCATTTTATTGGAATAGCAAAACCAAGAACAGTGTTTCACTCTAATGTACAAAGTGAAAATTGTCCTATGAACTTTGAATCAAAAGCCTAGTGCTGAAAAACAAATTACTAAATTTGGGAAGGCTATAGAAATACTGCAGAGGTTGACTGTAGGTTTGATTGCTTACTGTAAATATGCTGAAAATCATTGCAAAAGGAGAAAATGGGAAATTTCTCTAATTGTAGGGTTTTGTAATGTTTGTGTGTTACAAAAAGAAAAAAGTTGATCATGACATGGGACTTCACCTGCCACTCGGCTGCCTGTACAGTTAGCTAAGAAGGAATTTGTGTATAAATATGGACTGTATCCTCGCACAGGTTGAGCATTGACCTAAATCTGCTTTTCCTTGAGATCCACGGCCCAGCTCTCACTGGCTTTACTTGGGTAGCTGTTCTCAAGCATTCTAGATCAGGCTCGCTTTTAAAAATGGATTTACTGGTTTGCTCTTTATCTATATGCATGGACACACGTGCTTGTTCTCTGGCAGCCTGCCTCCCATCCTCTTCCACCCCAGCTGCCATCTCCCAGAGGAGTGTTACCCCCAGCCACCCTGCTGGTTTTGCTGGGTTTTTTCCCAGCAGAGGCTGACTGTCCTCTTGCTCCTTTGCACACCCTTGCTTGGAGTAAATATCTCCCTCGAAAGCTACACGGTGGCCTCCCTGTCCCGGCGCCTGCCCACGCTGCCCTGTCTGGGCAGAGCTCCCTGTGAGACATCTCACTTCTCCACCGTGTTCATCTCTGCACCCAAGCTTTAGTGCTTGCACCTGGGGTGCCCTGTAAGCAGGCTGGTGAGCCGGGGCACCCCAGAAGAGGAGAGTTGCACCCCTGTCTGTGTGGCTTCATTGCCACCGTCTCATCATAACAGGGATTTCCGTTGCAGAAGTCAAAGGAGAACTAAGGCAAGAACAAAGGCAGCTCAACTACCTGCTGCCGTGCAGCTGGCGCCTGGCACAGCCCCAGTTCCCGTGCCCTGGTCCGTGGCTCGTGTTAACGTGGTATTTCACGGTGTGCAAAAAGAAAAAGCTTTTGCTACCAGCTAGCGATACCAGTCTGTCCTGGGGGACCCCACAGAGTGTTTTATCCTTGAGACTGATCTCCACAGTCTGTCTGTGCATCTCTTTGCCTTCCCCTAGAGCGTGGAGCTGGGTCTGCAGCACAGGGCAGCTCTCTGCATCCGAGGCAGAGGAAGGGGTGTCTTCTCCAGCTGAACAGTGATGTTGGATCTCTCAAATGTGGTATTTGTACTGTAACCTGGATTAATCTGTCCTTCCAGTTAGTATAATGGGACAAGAAACGTTGCTGAGATTTCATGAGTGCGGGCCACTGGCTCACCAGGGGATGCTTACCTGGAGAGAGCTGCCCCGATGCCAAATACGCATCTGAGATGTGTACTTGAGGGAAGGTCCCTTTCAAGAACATCTGCTTCATCTAGGAACCTCTAGGGCTGGTTCAGTCCCTGCAGACAGGTCCAAGTCATTATCAGAAGTAAAGAAAAACCAGAGATGTTTTATAGCCTGTCAGTTTTCCCCCAAGCTATTTTGGCACATGGGATGAACTTTCTCAAGCTCTAATTAGCTGTACATTAGTAATAAGGGCTTTTATGGTAAGTAATAACATAGATGAGTACGTAAGGGCTCTCGGGGCCTCGCCAGCTTAGTCAGTGTGGTCTCATCTCCCTCTTCTGGCTGCTGTAAGACACCAGCAGCCTGGGGGTAGGAAACTGATTTTTTTATTATTATTTCTTTTCTTTTTTAATAGTGCTTGGTGGTGTTTGCTGCTGTTTAGCTGCGTGGGCTGGGTGTGTTGCTGTGGGTGGGGTATGAGTGTGATTGGAAATGTAAAAGGATAGCCCCGAGGAATTGTTCCCTGAGGAGATGGTTAGAGGTGGCTGTGGGCTTTTTGCATATACCACAGAAATTTGGATAGAGGGAAGGAAACGATTTTTTTTTTTTTTTTTTTTTTTTTAAAGATGAAACCAAGTCAGCAGTAGGTGAGTGCATTACCCCTGTTGTTTCCTCAGGTAATTAGTGGGAAATGGTGAAGCAAAAGCCCACCCAAGCCTGAGGGTCGTGGTCATAGACACTGTGTGGGCAGTGGCTTTCCCTTCTCCCCCCAGCCCTCCAAGCACACACACTTTGTCACTAGAAACCTCGCCATGACAGACACCCATTCGTCTTTGAAAACTAGCTGCTCTATCTTGGGCACCACTAGAATGTAAATGAAATTACACACCATACCCTGCACAGCGCCACCAGTGAAACCTTAATTTCTTCAGAATTCACACCTTATTTCCCTTATGCTTCAGGCTCCATCGCCCCTAGAATAACCCCAGCTCTCCCCACATCCCAGATGTGCTGCCTTCTCTGTATCGGTGCAAGGTGGGGGGAAGGCAGCGTGAATTCCCCCCTCCCCTTCTCTGCCAGCTGGCTGCTGCTTTCCAAGGCTCTCGCAGGAGTGCAGGGCTGCGATTCAGCTCACCCCACATCAGTGTCACGCAGCGGAGCTGTGCCTGCCTGGATGCAGCTCCCCTGGTTCCAGGCAGGTGAGCACCCCAGGAGGAGGCAGCTGCACCCCCGGCTCCCCAGACAGGAGCTCTGCTTGCAGAGGGAGCATGGGGTGACCAAAAGGTGGGTAGATCCTCCTTCTGCATCCCTGACGCCTCTGTGCTCTCTGTCACACTTAGCTGAAGGTGGAGAGGGGGTTGAAAAGCTGCTGGGGAAGAAGCCAGGCAGACAAGTGCCCTGTAGCCTCGTGCCCTCTCTAGCCCTGCTTATTTTTTTCCTTTCTCTGTTGGATGGAAAAATCTACCTGGGCAGAATTCACCCCATGGATAGAAGTGGCAAGGCCTCATCACAGGCAAAGGACAACTGATGTGGGGTGCTCTTTGTCGTGGTCGCGCAGGTCCACGTTTCACAAAAGCCAGTGTAAAACACAGCTCTGTAATTCCTGCTTCCTTGCAGTTGCATGGCAAATGCTGGGTCCAGTCCTGTTCATCATCTGTGTCAATGATGGAGATGTGGAGTCTCCTTCCTTGGAGATACTCAAAAGCCATCTGGATGTGGTCCTGGGCAACCAGCTCTCAGTAGCCCTGCTTGAGCAGGGGGTTGGACCAGACGACCTCCAGAGGTCCCTTGCAACTTCAGCCACTCCGTGATGTAGAGCATTGCCTTGCCCTCAGCCTCCCAACCTGCCATTTTACTGACGCCCACAAACTTGCATGTTAGCAGAGGAAGCAAGAAACTGCTCCCCCAGGGACTGTCTGTAAAAGGGCTTTGTTCCAGCAGGATCTCTTCAGTTCAACCTGTTTCTTATGTCCCCTAATTATTTAGCTACAGTCAAAATAATTTCCTAACCCCTTCCCTGAACCAGGCCATCATTTCCTTTTCCAGCAGCGTCAGTTTTTGCCTACCCGATGCATTGCTTCAGCTTTGCAGTGGTTATTGCCAGCAGGAACAGCACCATCCTGTCCTTCACTGTGCCACCAGCAGCACTTCCAGGATGCTGCCTGGTTGAGTCCAGCACCTGTAAACTCTGGGATGCGTCTCCCTGTGATCCTCCCGACAGCTGCTGCACTTTGCTTCAAGTTGCAGTTCAGAGCAGACCGACCGGAGGCATCGGGGTGAGGGTGCAGGTTTAAGTGAGGATGTTGGTCAGTGGGAGCCGCTCAGGGATGCTGGCAGGAGGAGTGAACCCTTTTGTCACGGTGGTGTTCTTTTCCCAACAAAAAGCAAGAAATTCCCAGGGTAACGCCTTAGAGCAGAAGTTACCAAATAGATCTCTAGGGGTGTAAATGGGTAACTTAAACCAAGTGTTTATTTAAAAATTGAGTAAATTTGGTGTTGGGGTTGTAAAATATACAAACCTCAGGAAATCTGACTGGCCGCACTTGCGATGGGGAGAACCACTGTGAAACCACCCCTATTTCGGACACCCTGTCCTGCCCTGACATCACACTCTTCCTCACTTGTCTGATACCGGAGCTGTGGGGTTTTTTGCCATGCTCTAGCACCCAGCTGGCACCTTGCAGCATATCCAACATCCCCTTGATCTCTTCCCAGTTCTCTTCTCCCCAACTGTTTTGCACTGGGATGTCATTGCTCATCCATAGTTGGACACCACTGCCCTCCCAGAGCCTTCCTCCTGTGCCTTTCCCAGGACCTCGCTCCTCTTCACAGCCTTTCCCTCCCCACTGCCGCCACTGACAGGACACAAAAGCCCTTAACACAAAAGACTTCACCGTGCTCTGTTGGGTGGAAAAGTAGCCGCTGACTCCTGGTCACAGGGAAAAGAAACCTCCTTGGGTTTACACCCCTACAGCAATGGGGCTGCAAACCTCAGGGCCAGCTCCTCACCAGCCAGGACAGCTTGTGTTAGAACCCACAGGGACTGACAGGTCCCAAATAACATGCTCTTCTTTCACCATGGGCAAGTTGCAGAGCCCTGCTCTCCTCCAGCATCATGGGTGAAGCTGCTGGTGAGCGGTTGCTTCTGGGATGCTTCCACCAACACACACACCTGCTCAGCCCTGGTGCGCAGCTGCATGGGGGGGCTCTTGCCAAACAGCACGGGGGAGGTGGGGCGGGCGCGTTATTTGTGCTGGCTACAACGAACACTCTTTTTACATCTCCCAGACAGGGTCAACCATCTTCACAGGGTGCTTGAAATGCTGGAATTCACCAGCTGTTTTGTTTGGACTCTGGTGTGTTGTATCTGGACAGAAACCGAGGCGTGCTGTTGGACCGGGCACATCCACCACTCTGCTGTGCCAAGAAAACTTTGCCCGCTGCGAGGACCTCTGCCTGCTTTATAAACAGAAAGGCTGTTTGCCCTGATCTACAGCCCTCTGGAAAAGAGAAGGAAGGCGGCTTGCCCAGGGTCACAGGGAGAGCTAGGGCAGGGCGATTTCCCAGGCCCCAGCCTGATGGCTTCATCTCCCTCCCTCCCCTCCATGGATCTCCAGCAGGACTGCACCGGCTTTGAGCGGGGGAATAAAACACACAGCATAAAATCCCAGCACCTGAGGCAAGCAATAGACCTCACCTGAGGAGCTGTCTTACATGACAGAGGGAGAATAGTCAGAAGAATGGATGCTGTACAGAGTGCCCAGGAGGTGCTTAGCACATGATGGCTGCACACAAGACCCAGGGCTGCTTTCATGAAGACTCAGCTGCGGAGCAGTTCCTGGGAGCAGCCTGCAGCTTTGAACCCTTCTGGGATGTCACTGTCCAGTTTGGAAATGATTTTGTAAATGGGTTTCTTCCAGGAGGGGTCAGCATCCTTGCCCGCCCTGACGGCACTGAAGAACTCCCGCAGTGTCAGGCTGGCCACCTCCAGGAACCGCCCTGGCACCTGCGGTGAGATGGGCGTCAGCCCACAGCACCACCGGGTCCCCGGCTCCCCCTCACAAACCCTGCCAGCCCCGCCGCCCCTGACCCCCGCCACCCCCTCCTCACCTCAAAGTCATTTCCCTTGTTATAGTGCGTGTTGAGGGCACGGAAGAGCTCTGAGTCCCGGGAGACTCGGAGGGTACCAGCATCTGCGACGCCCTCCAGCAGGGCCTGCCGGGCAAACTTCTCCACCTGGATGTAGTAAAATTCTCGGAAATTGCTGAACCACTTGATGAGCTGGGAGGTGATGCAGCGGCTGAACTGCCAGAGGGGAGAGCCAGAAGACAGGCGTTACTCCAGCTTTGAGCCTCCCCACCCAGGAGTCCCCACAAGCTCAGCCACACATCGCTGGCCTGGCCCTAAACCCAGCCCTGCCCCAGGGGGGCAAAAGCACTGGCCAGGACCATGGCATGGGGGTGCCGGCAGTGCCTCTCCCTGCTGAGATTCAGATCCTAGCTGCTCTGTGGTGGGGAGGCACGTTCACGATGTGCTTTAATCCCAACATCTTGATTGCACAAAGACCCAGCGGCCCAGGTCTGCCGCAGCCCTGAGTACCCACTCCGGGGCAGCTCGTGCTGAAGTGGGTGCCATCCCCCAGCTCCTGCCAGCGAGGCGGGGGGGACAGGAGAGCATCCCCTTCCCCATGGCTCCCCAGCGAGGCAGGCTGGGTGCCATGCCGGACAGGAGCCCTGCCTGGCACCAGCGCCGGGTGCTGCCATCTTACCTGCACGTCAAGGAAGTAGGTTTTCAGTAGAGTGGAGCTGGGGTAGCGGGTGAAGAAAAACATCAGCTTGGCCTTCTTCAGGTGGCCGGGGGTTAGCGCCTCCTGGATCTGCCTCAGGGTCAAGGAAAGCCTGCACGCAGCAGCCCGACCGGCTCGGCGCATCCCTGAGCACTGGCCTTGGCACGCACACACCTGGTGCCTGTGATAACCCCTCCCCATGGCCTGGCAGCAGGGCGGTATGATCTCCTGTCCCCCCCGCCTCGCTGGCAGGAGCCAGAGGATGGCACCCACTTCAGCACAGGCTGGTGGGAACAGGATGACAGGACCACCAGGATGGCCTAAGAGCAGGCTTGGGAGCTCCTGACTTCTAGTCCCACCTAAGCTACAGCATCCAGCCAACCCTGAGGAGCAGCAGTGCCCCTCGGCAGCTCGGAACCCCTTTCCTGTCATCCCCCCCACCCCTTTTTAGCCCTCTGTGGAGCAGGGAGGACCCTGGCCCTGGGGACACCAGCAAGGGCTGTGCCAAGCTGTGGCTCTGGAGGACAAGGGGAACACGTCCAAGCCCAGGGCCCTCTCCAGCTCCAGCTGAGCCCAGGGACCTCTCCAGCTGCCCCCAAAGGATATATGGGTAGAGGCAAAGGGCGCTCCGTCCATCGCAGCCGGCAGCTCCCCGTGGCCATCCCTGCCAGCCGGCAGCAGTGCCAGGCTCTCCACATTGGCAGGGCTCAAGGGCAGGGGATGCTGCTGCTGCTGTCTCACAACTGATGACCTCAGTTTGACAGTTCCCCAGTGCAAGTCAAGGGGCTCCAGAGGACCCTTCTCTGGAGCAGAGGGGCTCCCGTGAGAGCTGCTGCCCCAGGGACCGTGCTGGTTGCAGCCCAGCAGCTGGCTCAGCAGCTGGCTGTCCTGGGTGGGGGTGGCCAAGCCCAGCGCATAACCCATGCTGGGTACCTGACAGGGTTTTCTGACCCCCTTTGAACTGAAGGAGCCAGCACAAGAGCCTGGGCTCTTCCCTGAAGCTCCTGACAGGACCTCAGCCTGGGGTGAGCCCAGCGAGCCCATCACATTCATGGGGGATGGCTCAGCAAGTGGCTTTCTGCATTTCCCAGCAGCAAAATACTCTGTCCTGGTACCTGGCCCTGGCACCGGGAGGCTGCGGTGCTGCTGCAGGAGATGGCCGGCTGCCTTTGGCCACACAGTCTTCAGGACGGAGTCTACCACCTGGGACGTCACCCCGGCCAGCTCATGCTTCAGTGCCTGTGAAAGGACCCTTGCAGCTGAGGGCAAGCCACCTGCGCCACCCATGTCCTCCTCCTCCTCCTGCCTGTGCACCCCTGGCATGCTCCTCCAGAGAGGCACTTTGCGTGGGTCACTGGTGGCAGCAGCACTGTCCTTGTCCGGTCTGTCTCCAGGCTTCCCAGGCAGTGGATGCACTTTCTCAGCATCTTCCTGGATTTGGGCAGCGTCCCCCGAGTTGCAAACCTGGGAAAACTTCTCCTGAAGCCGCTTCAGCTGCTGCTCTAAAAGGCAGAGCTGCTCCTTCAGCTGCTGGCAGCCCTCAGCATGGGAGCTGCCTCCGGTGGGGGCCACTTGCCCAGCCACCCCTGTGCCCTGCTGGGGCACCCTCGGCTTCCTCTTGCTCTCCCGGGGCATCTCGCCACCCCTCTCCTTCTCGTGCCCAAAAGCTGCCTCCAAGCTGGTGCCAAATTCCGAGGGGATTGGTGGGAGGCTCATGCCTTGGATGATGCTCTCCACCCTGGCCCGCTTGGCTCGTAGGTGCTGGTCGGAGAGCTGGTCCCTGTCACCAGCACAGGGCACGGAAGCTGGGGCACGGATCCTAGGGAAAGCCAGGGCTTGTGCTCCTTCTGCAGGAGCACCACACTCGTAGTCCTGAGGCAGGGCCACTGCCTGGGAGGAAGGGAAAAGGATGCAAGGATCGAGGCTCCTGCCAACCATGGGGTGGCTGAGGAGCTGGGATATCAGGGATGTGCTGGGGGAAGGCAAAAGAGAGTTAGTCTGGAAACAAGGCTCTGTTTTCAGCCCCTGGCTGTGGCCTGGAGTGGCACGGTCTCTGTCCTGCTCAGAGGCAGTGCTGCCATCCATAATCTCTTCTTCCTGCCTGGACACGGGAGAGCTGAACCTCAGCTGCTTTGGGATCATTTCCAGTGATGGACTGGCAGGTTTCCCATGTGTTCAAGGTTTAAGCCTGCTAGAGGTGTGGAGCTGGAGAAAAAGCAAGAAATGTCAGCAGGCAAGACATCATACAGCAGCTCCGCGTGCACATGGCGGGAGATTTTCGTCCCAGATTCCCAGGGCATCCCTGTTCCCAGACCATTCCCTGCTCCAGGTTCTGCCAAACCTGTGAGCAGGCTGTCAGGTGTCGCTTGACAGCAGCAACGCCCTGGATGCAGTCACAGCTGCCACCTACCAGCCGGGCATTTATGGCGTCTGGAGTGCATTTCACGTGGTTTGAGCCCTGGATGGGCCTGGCAGTGCAGACTTCCCAGACCACCAGCTGCACCTGTGCCAGAGGCCTCTGGGGAAACTCCTCTCTGGGCTCGTGGACTCGGGTACAAGGGTGGTGAGCACCAGACGCAGCCCTCTGCCACGCACACCTGGGCAAAGGTGGTTTTGGGTGCTCCCAGGCACTGGCGGGGAGCAGGGACGGCAGCTACATCCCTGGCGAAGGCATTCACGGCACGTAGCAGCTAGGCCAGGGCATGGCTGCTGAGTGCTTCTGCCAGCACCCAGCACCCACCACCACAGCCCTGAAGGCACAGTGATGGGCGGCAGTGCTGGGGGGGGCCGGGACAGCACAAACAGGCTGGTGGGAAGGGGCACAGCAAGGGTGAAAATGTGATGTGACCTGCTGTGAGCAGGATGCACTGGGATGTTCAGGCTAACACAGCACAGTGCTCCTAAGTGCTTGTTAAAACACAGAATAAAAGGAATGGGAATGGGGATGGGGATTACCGGGTAGGAGAGAAAC
Source organism: Balearica regulorum gibbericeps (assembly GCF_011004875.1). NCBI lineage: Eukaryota > Metazoa > Chordata > Aves > Gruiformes > Gruidae > Balearica > Balearica regulorum. Next base: position 26,237,853 of record NC_046188.1, on the reverse strand, counting down.
TACTGAGCCAGCAGCCCCAGGCTTAAAATTGTCATGCTGACTCCAGGCAGGGATCCACCCCCTCCGCTTGCTCGCTAGACAGCTTTGCAAAAAAAGGCACAAAAGCTCATATCCTGGCAATTACAGAGTAACCGTCCCTCTGGGACGCTTCTTCCTCATCCACATTAATTAGCAGTAGCTTTGCATCCCTGAAGTAGGACGGTTTATGTCTCTTCCAGGCACCTTTAAAGTGTCAGAGATTCTTTGGCTATACTCAGAAATGTGTGATCATTTTCAGCGCCATCAGTCTCTTGTCCCCATGACTGTCTGCCCCACAGTGCGTCCCCTGGGCTAATAAGCAGTGTAGAAGATCGTTTTCTACTCACTGTTTTTTAGCAGGTTGCCTTTCTTCGAACAGCACTTTGTTCCAGGCAGGTATCTGGGAGAGCTCTACCTTTTGCAGAGCTCTAGTCTTGACAAACCAAGTATTTTCTGGGTTGTCCGACACCACTTGTTGCTCTCCCCTGGTGTCTCCCCACCCTTCCCAAACATTAGGGTTTCAATTTCCTAACAGTCTGTCATGGGGGCATTCAAACTGCTCCGATTACCTATGGTACAGCACGAGGCCGGGGTGCTGGCAGCTCTCAGCATCACCCCCACCCTTGTATAAGGAGCTTCACCACCGCCTGCGGCCGCCTTTTAGCCTGCAAGCTGCTTCCAACAAAGCCACGCAGCAAATGCAATGCAGTCATAGATTTTATCCACCCTGAGGCCTTTCTGCATGGCATGGAAAGACAGGCAATCCTGCTGCCTCACTTCTTTTGGCACTTGGTGACAATTTCTCACCTCTGTGTCCAACAGCAAGGTCAGGGAGCTAACCCGCCCCCTCTGCTGAGGCTTTCCAGCCCCAGAAACCTGGGGCAATACACCCCTCATAAGCAGACCGACTCAGAGCTGTCAAGAAGCCCTCCACTTGCCTAAGGCTTCCAGCACGACCAGCTTTCTGTTGGAGATTTGGAGGGTGGGACCAGAGCCTGGGGTCCCAGGCCATGGCAGCCCGCCGTGGGTGGCCTTGGCTCCCCCCCCACAGCCTCCCCAGCACCGCAGGACCAGGAGGTGCTGCCCCAAGCAAACTGTTCCCACTGATGCAGCCCCTTCCCCACTGACTTTGCAGATGCGTGCTTCGGTTCCTACTCTTACTACCAGTCTTCACCAGTACCACCTTCCAAAATACTAAAAAGCAGCCAAGGCTCCTCTTACCTGAAGAAAAAGACCGAGGAACGAAATGAAGATGCTCAGAAGATAAGGAACGCATGTCCTCTCCTAAACGGGAGTGTAAGGTCCTGATAACAAGTGAATGCTGCGAACACCCGTCTTGACATGGGCAGGGATGGACTGATGACAAGGGAGTGTTGACCAAGAACAGAGCCTGCGGAGGCAGGATAATGTCTTGTGAGACCACTCCTCTATTCCTGAAACATGTAAACAAAGACCATCTGTGCCCTGTGCGCCATGTGCCTGTGAAAGATCACCACTCACTTGGTCAGCCCTGAAGGGGGGGGCAGTGAGACCCCCAGGGCCCCCACAACCCACCGACTCATTTCTAGAACATTTCTGAACATTCCTGAGCACATACTGTGCCTGCTCAGTGATGACAGACCCCCACCTATGGGGTGGGCACATCGGGTTATAAAAAGGGAAAACAAGTTTTTAGCGCATGCACCCACCACCTGAAGACTACAACTACAAGCAGAGAACATCGCGGGATCCAAGGGTGGTGATATCTTTTCTCTCTCTCTCTCTTTTCTTTCTCTCTTTCTTTTCCTCTCTATCACTCTCTAACTTAATTTTCAGCACATTAGGGTAATACCTTCACACGTTTTGCTAAACCCTTACCTTTCATAGTTCTGCTAAGTTTTGAGCATTGTTAGAACTTTTGCCAAGCCTCTATGTTTTGTAGTTCCTCTGAGTTTTAAGTAAATTTATGATTGGTTTGAACCTCTAAAGTAATTGTTGTTACTCCTGATTACCACGCAGAGAATTAAAAAGTTAACCTCACCCTAACCCCCTGAGTGGGTTGGGACAGGGAGCCACCTCACATGGGCTCCCCAGGTGCTCCTCGGTGGGAGAGCTGTGCACGGAGCAGCCTGCTGTCCCTCCAGCACTGCAAATATCCCCCAGAGTCCTCCCCAGCCGCCACATACCTGTCTTCAGCAAGCAGTCCCCGACCCAAGCCACTCGCACCTCTCTGCCCCACTCACCTTGGCTCCAGGGGCACGGGGAGCGCAGCACCCCGAGGGCAGGCGTCCGGGGGCTGCGGGATGCTGCAGAGGCAGTGCCGGCGTGTCCTCCCGCTGTGCTCAGGTCCTTTAGAGGGAGTGGGGAGGCCGGAGGCAGCCAACCGGCTGGGAATGACTTCTGAATATGCAGATCGATGTCCAGGAGGTCAGGTCCAGCGCCAGGGTCTAGCCACCTTCCCTGCCGCTCAGCTGTCTCCCAGGCTCATTGCCCCAGGGGTCAGACAGGCGGGGGGGGGGTGGGGGGGGGGGGTGGTGCCAAGCCACTGGCTGCCCAGGTGGGCAGAGGGCCAGACGAGCAATTCCCCCCTACAATTTGGCCTGGAAACCCCACCCAGGATGGTGAACCCTTGGTGAGGTGATGCAAATAGACCGGGCCTGAGGCAAGCAGTGCTGCAGGCAAGGGAGGAGCCGGCCCAGAGCTCCAGGTGCTGCCCAGCTCACACAGAAAGCACCCAGCCATTTCCAGCATTCCCCGCCATGGGGACGCAGAGGCATTTCAGCTGGCCTGGAGGTCTGTGGCATAGGACATGGCCAGGAAATGGAACAGCACAGTGAAAGCAGCAACACCAAGCCCCTTGCTTATCTCAGGGTGCTTTACAGACACCGCTGCAGCCAGCAGAGCCAGCACCGCTCTCAGCTGAGCACACCCTGACCCCAGCCCCAGCACAAACCTACCTGCCCCGGGGCACGCCTGGTTGTGCAGGAGCTGCTGGGTGGGTGGACAAAGCCTAGCCACGCGTGCCACTCCTGGGGCTTCGTCTGCTTTGCCTCCACATGCTTACTGGACATGGTGATGTTTGGTGTATTCATTTGGGAGGCAAGAGGCTGTGGTTAAAAGCAGTTGACATCAGGTGGTCTTGGTCAAGGATATTAGCCCTCGAAAGAGAGATCGTGGAGAAATCCCCAGCAGAGAGCCTTTCTGGCTCACTTGCCTTTTATGAAAGCAGTCGGCACATCCTCAAAGCCTCAGAGACTATTCCCTGTTGGTTTTTATTCAACCTCTTTTCTTTGAAAATGATCCCAAGGATGTTTGTTGCAAATTTATATTAGGAGATTATTTTGAAGGTTGCAGTTTACCATTCATATATTATTAAGCAATGGCTAAATTAAGGATGTGTGCATAACCTGGACTTGGCTCTTTGAGAGATGCCTGGCTGCCAGACAGCCTGTTATGACTATCCTGAGCTAATTTTCAGACTCTGCGAATGAGTTCCTTGGGCTTTTTTCCACCAGTGGTTCCCCACCTGGGTGCAGGCAGAAAACAGAAGCTTAGCAGAGGGATTCTCAAATGTTTTCAACATGCACACCACACCTGAGGAACGGGGCTCGCTTATGGACTCATTTGTCTATTTGCCATGGTGAAATGACGACCTTGCCCATTTCTAACTGTGCAACATCCCACTGGCTGACGCTCACGGCAGTATCATCCTACGTGAGCCCAACGCCATGATTTGTTAAGGTGAGCAGGAAGACCACCGGTACAGCTGTCCTGCAGCAATCCAGACTGGTTCAACAAAGAGCATCATGGAACAGCACCCTTTGGTAATACATAGATCCATTTACGTACCAGGAATCATAGGTAAGGTAACTCAAAATGTGAAAGCCCCTGTGCCAGCTTGTGCTGGGGGCGGTACGGCACGTGGATAGGCAGGGCCGCACAAAGGTACTGACAGCCAGGACACGAGGCATAACCCAACCGTCTCCTGTCACCCGGCCCTGCCTGGGGCTGCAGAAGACATCTTAGGTTAGGTATGCTTCAACAGGAGGCTCCTCAGGTACAGTGGCCTGTCTGAACTCTGCCCTGTCCCCACCTGTCCCTGCCCACAGCCTCAGCCTTAGGCCTGTCCTCACCCCACAGCCCCGTCCCCAGCCTGTCCCTGCCCCACAGCCCTGTCCCCACGGGCCTGCCTTCGCCCCACAGCCCCTGGCTGTCCCAGCCCCCCCCCCCCCCCCGCCATGGTGCTGCCCCTCCGGCCCCGCTCCCCCCGTTCCGGAGAAGTTGGTCCGGCCCCGCGCACTTCCGGCTCGCGCCGGGCCTGCTTCCGGTGTCCGCCCTCCGGCTCCTCCCGCCGCCGCCGCTGCCGCCGCGATGCTGCTGCTGTGGCGGTCCCGCTGCCTGGGCCGGGCGCTGGGCCGCTCGCTGCGCGCCCTCCGGCAGGTACTGTCCGCAGCGGGCACCGGCCGCGGGGAGGGAGGAGGAAGGGCGGCGGTTGGGCGGGCGGGGACGGCGGCGCCAAGGGCACCGGGACGCGTCCCCTCCTCTCCCCCCCGCCCGCCGCCCCGGGCGCGGGGGGGGCAGACAGGGGCGGCACGGCCGGCGGGGCTGCGTCCCCCGGGAGGGGCCGGGGTGAGCACGGCGCTGCCCCTTCCCGGGCCCGGCGCCGCCGGTGCGTGTGCCGTTATCCCCCGTACCGCCCCGCCCGGGCCGGGCCGGGCCCGCCGCCCCCGTCAGGAAAGGCGGCGGCGGCGGCGGCTCATCCGCGGCACCGGGCAGAGCTGACCGACGGCGAAAGCGTCCGAAAACCGCCGCGCTCGGGCTTCGCCGTCCCCGCCTGTCGCTGGGCTGAAGCGCTTGGGGGGCGGGGGGAACCTCTGTGTTGGCAGCCGCGACTCGCTTCGCACCGCCCCCCCCCCGCAGAGACCCTCCCCGGCCGGGGTCGGCCCCGTGCAGAAACGGCAAATAAAGCGGTGTCTGCTTTCTTATTTCATTCCTGTGCTCAAGCAGTCGTTGAAGTGATGCAGACGGCAGTGACCTGTGCTGGCAGAGTCTAGTAGCCAGAGCCAGCGACTTACAGCAACACCGAGGCTGCGCTTGGCCGGCTGGGTTCTGTCGTTTGCTGACTTCTGGACGCGTCTTCTGTTCAAATAGCAAGCATGCGTAGCTTTATGTACATACATACATATATACATGCATACCTAGAGGAGGAAAAAGATCGCTTCCCTTCCATGTGACCAGCTGAAGCCTTAGAGGATGAGATTCGATTGTAGTCATCGTGTGAGTGTAGGCAAGCAAGTGGTGACAGCTAGTTGTAATGTTGAACACTTAACTATGTCATACTTCCCCATAAGGCTGTTGTTCGTTAAATGCTTGTCTCTGAGTGCTACAAACAGATTTGTGTTTATAAATATGTGCGTGTATATATAAAACTGCACTATAAACAATTCATAACTAACCATATAGTTGTATTTTGTTATACGTACATGTAGATACAAATTGATTACAGTGCAGTTTAAAATAAGCTTATTTAAGTGGCGTTTTAGCAATGTTTAAGCTTTGTCTGCTGTCAGTGTAATTATACAGAATGGGGGGTAAGGCAGAGGGAGCATTCAGACCTTTTACGAAACTAGTCTGCAAATCAGAAAGTTACGGGATGAGTACTAGGCAGGGGAGATAATTTTAGTTAACCTGCTAGGTGTACTGGAAAAGTTAAGAAGTCAAGATGGTGGTGGTAGTTCATTTTCCTTTTGAGTAGTGATGTGGGAAGGAAGTTTTGACAAAGGGCATAACACAGGGTTTTTGGAGAGACAGAAAGAAATGCCAGAACTGGCAAACCTCTGATGGGAGAAGTAAAAACAACAGATGTATGAAATTCTGAAGTGCAGGGTTGAATGAGAAAACAGTGGAGTCAGCAAGAAACAAGAGTAGGGAAGGGTTGGCTGGATTTTTGTGATCTCGTAAAAGAGAAAAGGGTCTCTGGATTCGTATAGTGAGTAGAAATCATAAATGTGCATCAGTAGCCTGCATCCAAGCATGTAAGACTTGGGGGGGGGCAGCTGTTGAAGGATGACCTGAAAAAGTCCAGAGAAGAGCTAGTCTGAAAAAGGATGGTTTGATCGGGAGCTGTGTTCAGTGCTTTGAGAGTCAAGTCCTTCTATTTATCTGGGGAAGAGTTTATAAAGAACTTTTGTCTTCCCTGTTTGATCTTCCCCACATGCTGGAGGAGTTCTCAGCCTGTCGTCTTAGTAACACTATCCTTTACCACTCAGCATTGTTATCTCCATCCTATCTTAGCATCTGCCCTGCCATGCTATATATAATTGTGTTAAAATCCATGAAAGATGTGCAGTGGGTTTTTGTGTGTAGCAGTGGTTTGCGCTCATCCTTATTGTTAAAGCAGCAGCTTCTTTGCTTTGAAGAAGCTGGGGCTGGAGAACTGATGGCTGCTTTGCCTGTCGTCAGAGCTACCCAGCACTGGGCTTCTGTTTTGCCTCTGTTGAAATTAACTGTATCCTCCTGTTCAGTTAGTGTCCTTCCCTGAACTGGTCCCAGTTCCCACTGTGAGAGAAGAAATGTGTAGGTATACAGGCTGTGGCTTTAGCTGATGTGTTCCATAATTTATTTCACTGTGTAGTGACCTATTGGAAGGTGACAGCTCCTTGAAAGGTGTGGCCTGGGACACTGTGTGCCAGGGTCACTTTGACATAATAACAGTTATAAAAACAATCCTGAGAAGTCATGTGAGACGTGGGGGGGAAAATTAATCACTTGGTATGTGAGTCACTAGCTAATTAGACCAAGACTTATTTCTCCAAGTGAAGACTGTCTCTTTAAAGTGACCCAAAGTACTAATGCCAGCTAGCAAAACCTAAATGTTTCCATTTTCACTGGAGAAGCTCCAAGATCAGGCAGAGGGCAGATTTAGGCAGGTGATACCAGGAACAGGTGCTATTGCAGGGATTCCTTCAGGGAAAAAAGGAACAGGAAACAACCCTGTCGGGCATCTCTCCGAGCTGCACGTGCATCTCCGAGATACAGTGGTTAAGGGATGGACACAAGACAGGGGGAGTCTCGGTATCTTTCATTAGTGGCTTCTTCCTTGCATTAGAGCTATTTCCCTCATTTCTTAACCTTAAAGGCAGAAGCGTGGATTGATACCAGTTTTTTGCTTAATTTTGCAGCAGTTGTGGAATACAGGCTTGGCACCTCTCATAGAAGAGAGCTGCAGATGTGTTTTCTCACAAGGATTTATTTTAGGACAGGCCTTCTAAACTTTTTTTTAAAATTGGCTGTTTCTGCCTCAGTCTGGGGCTGTACCTCTTTCTTAACAAGTTATGTCTGGGATGCTAGGAATACCTTTACCACTTTTTTTATAAAGCACCCAGGAAAACATTAACGGGCAGAGGGGAGCTCAGGTTGCTTGATATTTTATTTGTGATTAATTTCATATTATCTGGGACACTACAGAAAGTGGGAAGAATTTGCTCGATACGGGAACTAACATATATGCTGAGGATCGCGGTGCTTTAGATGCTTGACCAAGCAGAGTTAACTTGAAGTTTGTCTTACTGATCCCAGCTTGGGGCAAGCTCTACACGAACCAGATCTGAGTTAGCAGGGGGCCAGTGCTGCACCAAGATTAAGGCTTGTACTGTTCACGATGACTGCAAAGTCTGCACAGTGCTCCCTGCTTTCCCTTCCCCAGCCAGACCTGGGGCAGGGGCTCCAGAGGGCCCTGCCGGAAGCCGGTTTTGCAGGACTGCCGGTCCAGGATCATTGGTCCCTGCAGCTGACCAGCAAACAGGATAGCTGCATGGTGCTGTGGTGGAGCTCCTGAGCTCTGCCAGACCCGGGCGGGCTGCCTGCATCCTCAGCACAGCTAATCATAACCCTGTTGAACCGTCCATCGATCATTGAGTTGACCGTGCATTAATATCCAAGAAGCCAAATCCGTTGGCAAGTTTGGATAATTAAACTGCCAAGGGGTCGATTCCAGGCCTGTTTTGTTGATATGAAGTGTTCACTGAATGTATTTTTGCATGCTGCAGCACTCAGTCCTGTAGATGGTGTGACAAGTTTAAGTATCTCTTTGGTCCTTGATCTATGTTGTCTTACTGCACACAGCTCCACAAATTATTTCGGTATTTAAGATCAGTTATATCCCCGTCCTGCTTGCTCTGGTGAAGCTGAAGTCAGGGCTTATACATGAACTTCCCTTCAGACACTGAAGATGTGAATGAAATCCATTTTTACCTCTTACCTTAGCTGCTGGATAAAGGTGCTTTGAGCTGTTGCGTAGCTGTTGTTCCAAACCAGTCAACTGCATTTTAGTCATGGTTACTGTGGTATTTTTCTATAGCTTTTAAAGAGTTCTAAGGTTCTCCAGATCTGCAGGTTTGATGCTAGGGAAGTGTATAATAACAATAGGGAAAGTTAACTGGAGTATCTTGAAACGTCTTTTGGGGAGTGTTACGCTGAGCTAGGAGTGCAGTCAATGATTACTTGGATATGAAGTGAAACATCACCAGAAGTTGGAATTCCTGGCTCACTGAAGGCAGTAGAGATTTTGCCATTGAGGGAGATTCTGACCTTCTGGAGTTCAAAGGCTCCATAGCCTTAAAACAAAGAAAAGAAACCCCAGGTGCTGCATTCCTGACGGTAGGAGTAAACATCATGGGATGTTTCTTCATCATATTGGTCCTGTCTCTGATCCACGTTTCATAGGAAAATCAAAGTCCTTCTAGGGTGAGTCTGTCTTTTTGCAATACTGATAGTTCCTCTTCTCTCTAACAGGGGAACTGTACTCTGGCAAGATGCTCTCTGTCTGGTGAGTCTTACGCTTTTATTTCATTTCGAAGTACCTAGACAGAACAGAGCTGATGATGGAAATTGGTAATAGGTTTGATTGGGGTTTATTTCTGTTAATCATGTAATGAATAAACAGTTGGTGAAATGAGCTGTATTTCCATGTGAGTACCTCCCTTGCCTAATGTACATGTTGCCTGATCCATTCGGCTCTGGTGAAGATTTCACAGCAGCAGCCCAGTGTATTTCAAGTGTTGCAGTGCTTGAAACACATGCTGTTGCAGAGCCTAGCTCTCTAATAAACTCCTTTGAAAATGATGGGTGAATGTTAAGTGACATGTCAAATCTAGTATGCCTATGAACTCCTCTTCAGTGCTTAAACTGGATTTTCCCAGAGCTCTGTTTTTTCTAGCTGTACTGTGTTTATATAGCATTACATTACTCACTTCTGATTTCACTTTGAGAAAACAGTTAAATCTGCTTACCTTTTCTGGTTTCTAGAGTTCTAGTATCAGCTCTTTAGTAGGGGATGTTGTCAAAATTGTATCGCATTTTTTAAAAATCAAGTGGGGAAATGGTTCTTCCTTCTGGCATTGTGCAATTGAGATAATTATGTTCTCCAGTTGCTATGCTGACTCTCTTTAAGATCAGTCTGGAAAATTGCCCAGTGCCCTGAAAGACACAAAGGACAGGAGTTCAGTTTGTAATAAAAATTGCAGTGTCAGGGCATGTGAGCAGCATGGGAAGGGGACGGTGGGGTCTGTGAAACTGAGAAGCTATGCAAGTACCTCCCCACTGTGAGTTTTGGAAATGAAGTGTTCTTGGGACAGGGGGTGGACAGAGAAGAGGCATGATGATGGCTTGCTACTCTGCCCTGTACCCTGTTTTCATTCTTTTTTATCTCCTTACCTGTCCATGCAACTGTGAGGCTTCCTGGAGGTGCCTCTTAGGGGACTGATGCCTTGCTCCTATTAGGAACCTCTTGGTATTGGTGAGGGTAACTCAGCAGCAACTGAGGTTTTAGCAGTCCTGATGGTGTCCCTCATAGCTGTTTCCTGGTTTTGTTTTGACTGGGGTAGCTGCTGCTTTGTTTGCCCTTTTCAAAGTTATCCTTATTAGCTTGGAGGTCAAGATACAACTTTTTCTCATCTCTGTAAATCTAGATGAAGACTAGACCACTGTTTTTGGCAAGTTCTGGGCAGGTTTGATGGCACTGAGGTGCCTCTCCATGGCTGTATTCCCCACTTAGTCCCGAGCTTCTTTCAGGGTGGACAGTGGTGTCCTCTGCACTCTTTTACTTGACAGGGACACTTGAGGGCTGGACGGTTGGATAACGTTCCTGTGGGGTAACACCATTCTCATTCACAGGTGTGGCTGGGAGCCAGGGACTGGCTTACACCAACAGCAGGAAGCTTGTGTAAGTATCCCCAGGAAAGCTGTGATGTGGAGAGGCTGGGGCTGCTCTAGCCCTGATAAGATTTGCGGGCTGGGAGGCAGAATATGGTTGGCTGTCATAAAAATCCCTCTGCGCATTGTAGGAGTGTGGAACTAGCCCTAACAAAATCTAGGTTTTGCAGGTCAGGAACTGTGGCATACTTAAAGAAAATAAGCTTTGTTTGGAACTAAATACCAAGGCAGGGAAGGGACAGAAATGAGGAGACTGGTGATAAATGGATCTCTACCCTTTGATTATCTGACTAGAAGTCTTGTTTGCTCTATGGTGGCCTCCTGGTCGGATTTCTGTCAGGAGAAGTGGGGTTGTTCAGGGAGCTGTTGTTCATATGGCAAGGTTTGCATTGCTGAGGTGGTCTTGTAAAAATGTATTTGGGGAAATAACCTTAAGAGTGCGTCCAGAAAAGCGTGAAATGCTGGTCTGTTTGCACCGAGTAGCCTGTGTCAGAGGAAATGCTAAAGCACATTTGCTTCAGGTTTCCACATGTGGTTTCAGTAGGTATAAAAAGAACATCTTTTGGAATGCTTGGGATTGCCAGCTCCCTGTGAAGGGCCATGGTGGAGAGAAGTAGCTGTCTCTTGGATGTGTTGCCATAGGCAATTTATGGTGCTTTCTCTTTTTTTGGAGCAATCTGGCAACCTCTAGAGAGAGGACAATCCTGATTTGGACGTAGAAAATGTCTACTGTGCTAGTCTTGAGCATAGGGTAGGCTAGCTAGGTCAGTCTTTTATCAGTATTTAAACCACAGGGGTTCTGTTGGATTGTGTCCCTAAATTAAAACTCCATAAATGTCAGTTCCGCTCAGTTTCGGAGAGCACTAGTGATGGTAAGCTGTAATGTTTCCTTTCTTAGTGGGATTGTTGCAGCTTGAGCAGTAAGTAGGAGTCCCTTGGAACAAGTGCATCAGAACAGCTGAGCAGCCTTTTGAATCAGTTAAGCAAATGTAAATTCTGTACTTGAGCTTGGTGCTGGCAGCCTCCACAGGAACATGCTTCAGTGTTCATATTTTTCTCTCTTTCTGCAGAGTAAATAGCTCCAGTGTCTTCACTGTCCGTTACTTCAGAACCACTGCAGTACATAGTAAGTAAAAAGTCAGGAGTCAGTGGGATGGCTCTTGTGCTACCTGTTGCTGTCCTGACAACAGCTGAAGCTACCTCTTCCATCCTTGGTCTAGGGCCACTGCTGTCCACCTCAATGGATGTCTGAGGGTTTGTGTCCCAAGCCTTAAAGATTTTGTCTGGCATTTCTGTCACAATGTGACTTTCAGTCAGATGGGAATTTCAGTGTTGTTTAAATGTTAATCAGTGTTGAAGCAAGAAGGCTGACATTTGATGTCTGTTGACCCTACCCCCTCTAGCAGAGTCCTGATGACAAGAATGAAGCAATGCCATAAGTTTTGAGCTGTGAATGAGTTCAAGTCTGTCTGTCTTTCTCACAGGGGATGACGTGGTTACGGTGAACACACCAGCCTTTGCAGAGTCAGTCACAGAAGGAGATGTCAGGTGGGAGAAAGGTAAGCTATTGCCTCTTCCCTGAAATTCTCAGTGCTGTTGCTGCTGCACTGGACAGCTCTGGGATGGATTGTAGTTCACTGGCTGGCAGCCTGCTCTGTGCCTTTCAGTCTGTGACAAATGAGACAGTTAATTGCAGTTCTCCTAAGGGATAAGGATTGCAGTTACTGCCTTGGCATCTCTCTGTCATGAGTGATGTTGGGTGAAGGGTGATGTCTAAACTGGAATCAGACTCTGACTGTGCAGTAGATTGATTGTTTGAGCTAAACTTCTCTTTAGAAATTGTGGAGAACTGGGGTGAGAAAATTCTGGGTGAGTGGGGGAGACTGCTGTGGGTTAAGAGGGGAGGCTGGAGCACATCTCCCTCCTCACAGTCGTCTTCATATCTATCATTCAGCTGTTGGAGACACGGTGGCGGAAGATGAAGTGGTGTGTGAGATTGAAACAGACAAGGTAGGAGTTTTCTGGACCAAAACTTTTTCTAGTTCTGTAGTGGGTAGCCTGTATGGCTCCTCTCCCACTAAGAGCTTCTAGAGCCTGAGGGCCCTGCCTGTGTCTCCTGCTCCATTCATGGAGGAAAGCTTTTCTCATCTAAGCTGGCTGTGCCTTAAGTGAGAATTTCTTGATAACTCCTCCTTCCTCAGACATTGATTAAGCATCAGTGGTGGTAATGTTTGTTGGAGCTGCAATTCCACTCCTCCTTCAAATTTTGCTGCTCTAAGCTTTGAAACCTGTTTGTGTTTAAAGAGAGGAGAAATCTGCGGAGCCATAGGGCATCTTCAGATTGTTTTAAATTTAGCCTTTAAGTTTACTCACTGCTTAAAGGACTCTTAAGCTTTGAAGTTCTTGTTAAAGCTCCCTGCCAAGTTCTGCTTCCGATGTTGCTGTCAGGAAGATGCTGGTAGCAGGTCAATTCTTGATTGTACCCTGGAGCAGGAAGTTCAGACTATACGTTACACTGCCAGCATCTCCTAAAACTTCTAAGTATTGACACAGAATCCTGGTGGAGGGTGTGAAAACTGGCACAAATGGTGCGAGACGGAGCCACTGTCTGTGCCAAATTACAATGTGTATCTGTGCATATTGGCATCTTCTCTTGGGCACTTGTTCGCCATCCAACATTTGGGGGAATTTCACTGATTTTCCTTTTTGCAGACATCAGTGCAAGTTCCAGCCCCAGCAGCTGGTGTTATTGAAGCCCTTCTGGTACCCGATGGTGGCAAAGTGGAAGGGGGGACACCTCTGTTCAAACTCAGGAAAACTGGAGGTGAGTCAGGCGTGTATAACTTGCAAAGGTCTTTCTGTTTCCCCCAGTCTTTTTCTGAAGATGGAGGCAAGGCATTTAGAGGGATCCTGAGAGAGGTGAAATGTTTCCTCCACCTGCGTCTGTAGCTGGTGGAAAATACTCCAGTGGGGTATTGGAGACAACAAATTCTGTTGTCCATTAGAAAAGCATAGTTTTAGTCCTTCTGAGAGGGGAACTTTTCCTTTTGCTCCCTCCAAAAGAGACTGCAGCTCTAATCTAAAATTAGTTGAGAACCCCCCTGATATAAGTCCCTTCTCCACCCTCTTCTCTTTAGCATCCAGTCTCCTGCACAGTGAGGAGAGCTAGGGTGTCGATGAGTAAAATGCTTTCACCATGGGATCCTCCTGTGGTGGCTCCTATTGGTTCAGTCGTGCTGAGGACATAAAGGCACTCTGCCAGAGGGTTAACTTCTATCAGGTTGGTTGGACTCGGAGATCCCTGACAATGGGTTGCCCTTACCATGGTTCTTCCTTGTCTTTAAGCTGCTCCTGCCAAGGCCAAACCAGCAGCAGCCCCTCCTCCTCCTGCAGCCCCTGAACCTGTAGCTGCGGCTGCTCCTCCTCCTGCTGCAGCACCAATTCCCACTACAATGCCACCAGTGCCGCCTGTGTCAGCTCAGCCCATTGACAGCAAACCAGGTGAGGCAACAACTGTTTTCTCCTATTCTCTTCCTTGGGGAGAGCGCGTAAGGTTAAAAACGGCAAACAGCTTGGCGTTTATGGTGAAGGCCTCCCCGCCTTATTGCCCTCAGCTATTCCTGGTACCTGCGCAGCCCAATTCAAGGCTGTTTCCGTGCTGCGTTGCTTGAGCAAGGAGCTCAAACGGGCTTTCTACTTCAGGGCGTTGCAATGAAGCCCTGGCTTCCCTTTTTGACTGATGTGTTCTTTACCCTCAGTGTCTGCAGTGAAGCCGGCTGCAGCCGCAGCAGCAGCCCCTCCTGGGGAGGCAGTGCCCAGCAAAGGTGCCAGATCAGAGCATAGGGTAAGCTGCGGGGATAGGGGCCTTGCCAGCACTTCTGTTGCTGGGTGACAACTTGTTCTGGCATAAGCTTTGAGCTTTCTGGATGTGTCAATATCTACCTGTTCACACCCAGCTCGGTGGGGCTGTGACAGACGGGGACTGCTCTACTTGAGGGCACTGCTTAGGGTTGGAGTGGAGGAAAAGCCAGCTCCAATCTGACACAGGTCTTTTCTAGGCAAAAGTCTTGTCTTGAACTCTCCTGACCGAGCACAGAAGGCTCAGTGTGATCTGCTTGGTCTGTCCACAAGCCCTCCACAGAAGACTGAGGCTGGCACACCTGCCTTGTGCGTTCTTAAGAGAACATGGTTGAGCAGCCTGCTTTCTTAGCAGTCTCGCTCTTTGCACATTAGCCTCATGCTGGAAACTGTGTGTTGAGCTGGTCAGCTCCATAGTGAAATCAACTCCTCAGCCTGTCACGCTCCTCATGGAGATCTGGAGTGAAAACCTTGGCCCTAGGCATCCACTACTAGTCAACTAGATGGCAAGAAGAACGGTCTTTTGAGTTTCTTCTGCATTTTGCCCCTTGGATGAACTTGAGGCAGCTTCTGCTTATATCTTTTTAATTTTCAGGTGAAAATGAATAGGATGCGTCAGCGTATTGCTCAGCGGCTGAAAGAAGCTCAGAATACTTGTGCCATGCTGACCACTTTCAATGAGATTGATATGAGGTGAGGAGCAGACCTCTTTTTCCCCTTTACAAGGCAAAATAGATGCAGGCAATCATCTTTAAATAGCAGCCAAGACCTTGCTGATTCTCTTTGGAGAGATTGGCAACACATCTTTTGGGACCTCTTAGGTGTGTACCACCATCTGCTCAGCTTCATCAGGGCGATGGTGGTGGTGTGGTGTGAGGGGTACATAGCTTCCTGACGTCCTGTCGTTCCTTGGGAGTCATCTGCTGCTTGTAAAAGGGGCAACCTGGTTCCTCATCTGTGTGGTTCTTGGTTGAGGAGTGGTAGATGTTGAGCACGAGAGCAGGAGTGACTAGTGTCACATGTATAGCGGCATTAGATGGAGCATCTGCTTTCTGCTACCCTGCCAGGTTACTGCTGTTGGAGGTGGGCATATTTAGCTTCCATGAGGTGGTTCCCCAGGGCTCATCAGCCTTTCAGGTGAGCAGTACATAGGCCTGAGGCCCCTGCTCTCAGATGCTGCAGCTTTCCAGAGAGGGACTAAAATCCTTCCCCATCCCCTCTGGGCAGGTGGGGGTCTCCTGACTCAAGTGCTTGCAGGGACTGAGCGCACTAATGGCTTTGGAAGGTGGACAGCTTATGTTACAGTGCATTAAGGGGAAATTGTGCCCAAATCAAATTGCCTTTTGAAATCCTATTCTGCTCCTTAAGACAAAACATGTAAATATTTGGGTCTCAGAACAATAAGGTTGGCAAAATAGTCTTGATTGGAGGGGAAGTGCTGCAGCTTTATCTCCTCTCAGAGGCTCGTTGAGGTGTCGCTTTACGCTGGCCTCAGGCTCTTATTGCATCTGGTAATCTGGTTTGGATTGATTGCTGTGAGGTTGACTGGTGAGGGCCTGTGCTGGGGCCTCCTGCTTCCCACGGGGGGTCAATGTCTGAAAGGAGGAAGCCATAATGAGCCAGTTTCATAGCAAACCTCGTCCTCATTGCTGCAGTCCTTGTGTCTTGGGAGGCACTAATGTCTTTGGGCGGTAATCCTAGCCCTAAACAAGGTTAGATGCAGGAAAACAAACACTCTAAACCATGGAGGGAGACCCCTGTCCCTTGCTGAAACTGTCTCTTCAAAGACTCAAGGTCTCTGGAGGGGGAGGGATGGACCGTGCAATTCCACAGCATCTGGTATTAGCCTGGAATAGGCAGAGCTTGTAGCCACAGCTTGGTTGATTTTTTTGTAAATGGCCTCTGTTCTGATAAATAGAAGCAGTGGGGAAACTGATTAGTCTGGTTGAGGGAGGGCTGTGGGTGGGCTGGCACCCACTGTCATAGCACCTGGGAAGCTTTCTTTCATATTCACTCAACTCCCAAAGCCAAAGAGTTGGGTACGGAGGCATTGATGTGCTGGTTGAAGTCTTTTGCCTTGATCACCATGTGCATCTCTTCTGCTCTTGGCATTTCCTGCTTTTTCACCCTTCCAGGGCTGGCCCAGCCACACCTGTAGCTGCTGCCTGCGGTGCCGCACTGGTATTGGCAGTGGTGTCTCCAGAGAATTGGCAGCAACATCAGGCCTAAGCAGGAAAATACACCGTGCTCCATCTTGCTTTTGTGCTTGGCAGTGTGGGCCAAGCAGATTAACCCTGTCCTGTTGAGTTTGTGGTCCAGGACCAGTGCCTGTTAGATACTTTGGTGAGGTCCTTAGAGCCACCCTCAACCCGTTTTACCTGTGACATTTGAAGGATTTTTCAGCAGACTGGGGGTTTGCCAGTTGGTGGTGCAGGTTTGCAGTCCTTGGAGCTGGCACTGAAATCTGTGACGGAGTGAGGGAACACTGTTTTCTTGGACTCTGTGCTGACCAGCATTATCATGTGTTTTGTAGCAACATCCGGGAGATGAGAGCCGTACACAAGGATCCCTTCCTGAAAAAGCACAACCTGAAGCTAGGTTTCATGTCAGCTTTTGTGAAAGCTGCGGCTTTTGCTCTGCAGGACCAGCCCGTTGTGAATGCAGGTGAGTGGTGACCCTTGCTGGCGAGTTGCACATCTCACCAGTGAACGTGGCAGACTGGGGGAAAGCAGGTGGCTAAGTCCGTGGCAGGGCTAGTAGCTTGGGCAAGCAAGTCAAATATGCAGAAAAAGGGGAGACAATCCTACATGCTGCAGCTGATTTTGCTGATGCCACTTACATAGGTAGAGGACAGCTTGCCAAGAAGGGCTCTATTAGGAGGGGGTTGCCAGGAGTGGGGCTGGGGCCACGCGTAGCCAGCCTGCAGAGGGAAGAGCCTGCTGGTTAGCATGGAGGTAGCTGCTGCAGGTGCCGTGTGGTTCCTGGGAGGGTGTCAGAGAGGCTTGCTCAGACCCAGAAGAGGAGAACAACCAAGGGGATGTCTGAGGGGGACTGGCCTACCTGGACTGTGTTTCTGTCTATTCTGATGCTTCTCCCACAGGTGCAACGAGGGCTCATTCTTCTCTGGAGTTACGTTTAAGCTAGAGATGAGCAAGTTGTTGTAATTTTGTGGCTACTTCTGGCCTCTTGAGCCCTTGATCTTGGGTACTGCGTGTGTAACACAGCTTTTTTCTCCTCCTAGTGATTGATGACACGACCAAAGAGATTGTGTACAGGGACTATGTGGACATCAGTGTCGCTGTAGCAACTCCTCGGGTAGGTACCTGGGATGCTTTGGCCATGGTTCCTGCAGCCTTGGGTCTGGGATGATTGTATACTTTGAACCAGCTCAGCTTTGAGCTCCTCTGCAGCGGAAACTTACTGATGAGACTGATCTTCTAAATGAGGCATCTGATGCATTGTGGACTGCTGAGATGGGTTTTGGGGGAAGATGAAGGACCAAGAATACTCTGCCACTGTACTAGGAGATGTAGTAACAAGGTCAATACAGATGGTGGTGGTTAATGAGTAGGGCTGAGTTAGGGAAACCCTTTTTTTCGTGGACCTATGAGGATATGGCATAGAAAGCGAAAGCTTTGCATGTCCTGTCCTTTGGCTAACGCTGCTGTGCTGTCCCACCATTTCTGTAAATCACATTGCTGCTTTAAAGAGATATTCCTGTCCAGGGAGAGCATGAGATGGAGATACAGATGTTGAATTAGTTGGCTCTAATTCAGTTCTGTCACTGCTCCCAAAGCCTAGGGGAGGTCCAGCACAAAGGGATTCTGCTCTTCTCACCTAGAAAGAGCTCTGCCCGGCTCTGCCCAGGGCCTCACCTGCTTTTATGGATGTGGAGCTGGATCCAGTCAGGCTTGGTTGATTTTATGAGACGGGCTTACTAAAACCAAAAAATGTCTCATTTACAGCGCCAGCCCTTGGTGTGTGTCATGCCAGGTTTCCCGGCAGGCTGCCAGGGTGTGAGGCAGCTCTGCCAACCACCTGCTGTGGGCCGAGGAGGAGGCAGGAACTCTGCTGGGCTGAAGCCAGGTTCCTGCCCGATAACAGTTACGTGTGTTGCTGCGGTGAATTTGTTGATCGTGCACTTTGCTTCTCCCTAGGGTCTTGTGGTCCCCGTCATTAGGAATGTAGAAAATATGAATTTTGCTGACATAGAGCGTGCTATCTATGAGTTGGGGGAGAAGGTAAGCAAAATTGGAGGTTTTTCTGAAAAGGATTGGGAGGAATGGGAAGAATTGGGAGTGCTGGATAGGCGTGAATTGATTCAGTCCGTCTGACCTCTAACACACTGAGTCATGCTGTGGGGAGTGATCCAGTTACAGCTGTGGCTGTGCCCCTGCCTTATGGGACAGGCCTATCTATTTGTTGCCGTTCCAGAAGACCACAAACCATGCTTTAGTGACGTCGTGTGTCTTCATCTTTGTCTTTAGAGGCCAAGGCTGAACCGCCCTGGGGTAGAAGTCCCAGTGTCCATCTCCTGCAAAGGCAGGAATTGGAAGCGAAGGCAAGGGAATCCTTCACCAAAGCCAGTAAACATTTGGATCTAAAGACAGGATGCATTTTCAAGTAATTCGTGCTGGTTTTCAGCTGAACAGTGAAGCTCTTGCCATCTGTATTTGTTTCTGGAGAGGCTGAACATCCAAACCTTTGTCCTTTGCCTTCTGTGATCTATGTGGCTTTCTAAGACCTTACTTTCTCTTCTAGGCACGGAAGAATGAACTGGCCATTGAAGACATGGATGGTGGCACTTTCACGATCAGCAACGGAGGGGTTTTTGGGTCACTCTTTGGGACACCTATCATCAACCCACCACAGTCTGCCATCTTAGGCATGCATGCCATCTTCGACAGGCCTGTGGCTGTGGGAGGCAAAGTAGGTGGAGTTGCACAGGGGGTTTCAGTGAACAAAGGGGAGGGCTCAGTGGGATGAGGACCATAGCCCACAAGCTTTTTCTAGGGGGTTGGTGTCAAGTTCTAAAAGTCTTTACTGTGAAAGAGGAGCAGAGACTAATGGGTGACGGGCAGCTTTGCTAGCACTGGTACTTCCCTGAGGTGTGGAAGGGGTCTTGTCCTATCTATGAGGGGGAGAACTGGATAATCTGCTTTGGTGTGGGGAGGAGTAGGAGGCTGTAGCCTTTGTGATAGAGAACAGCTGCAGAAAGGGACCTAGTTTTGTGTGGTGCGGATCCAGCCTGGGTGGTGATCAGTGCTTGGGTGGGTAGGTAATCCTGCCAGGCAGGACACATCCAAGAGGGCCTAAGCCCTGGATTCAGGATAGGAAAAAGCCAGGTCTTCCCCGAATTCGCAGGAGGGCATCATGCAGGCAGCAGGGGTGAGCTCGCTAATGCCTGTCTTTTATTCTTCCCCTTCAGATCGAGGTGCGGCCCATGATGTACGTAGCGTTGACATACGATCACCGACTGATTGACGGCAGAGAGGCAGTGACTTTCCTGCGCAAGATCAAGGCAGCGGTGGAGGATCCCCGCGTGCTGCTGCTCGACCTGTAGAGCAGCCACACCCCCACACAACCCACCCAGGGCAGGGCCGCAGCACCAGCAGGAGCGACACAGGGCATTCAGGAACTGGCAGGGGTCATTCCAGTCTCCCTCCCTCTGCTGTGATCAGAGCTTTCCCGGAGGGAATTGTGGGGATAGCTCCTACCTCCTTTCCTGTTCTGTTTAACGAAGGTTCACTTTCTCACAAGGATTGCTATGCAGTGGGCCAACCACTGAATGGCACTGCCTTTCCAGAGCCGTCTATATGGCATCCTCTCACTCACAGCACCAAACTCTCACCTCTAGTTTGTCCTGTACCACTGGAAACTGCTTGCTGCTCCTGTGCTAGGGTACCCTTCCCTGCTGCTCCACAGCAGGTTCAGCTTTATTTCCTAGCACTGAGGTTCTTGGGAGGGAGAGGAGAGGAAAGGCTACTGTTGTGTCCCTGTTTTGCTTGAAAATATTTCATGCTCGTCTGCCTTGCAAGGGCAGTCTGGGGACCCCCAGGCTGCTTGCAGCATAGGTTTTGATCAGAGCAGGGCTTGAGGTAGGCTTCATGCCTCTGGCAGTGCCCTAGTTACACTCCCTCCACGGCCAGGAACGCAGCAGCAGCAGCTCCCCTGCTTTCCCTTGGAGATCCTTTGTCTCTCTCCAGCCTGGTCACTGTGGTGTGAATGTTCGTGTCCAGGTGGGCAGAGCCTGTGACCTCTGTGGAGGTAGCACTGTTCCTGGGGGTACAACCCTTTCACCATTACATGCCCAACACAGGGGGGTAAGAACCAGCCCCCAGCAGCTGTCCTGGAATCACAGCTCACTGACGGTGGATCCGACTGCTGGCTTCCTGCGTGCGAGGCCTTGGCGTGCTACCAGCAGAGACAGCTGGGGAGGGCCAGCTCTTTAAGTGTAATGTATATCCCAGCCCAAGGCTGCTGGTTTTGGGGGGAGGGGGGCAGTCCTTAATCTGATAGCGCACACATATATTGGGGAGTGAGGGGGTTGCTAGTGCCTGCAGAGTCTATTACTCTTACCCTCTACACAGAACTTGTAACTAAAATATTTAACACAGCGGATTTTAAATGAAATAAAACTGGGCAATGACTGCGAGGTGGGGTGTGTTTGAGGGGGTGAGCAGCAGCTCCTGGGTGAGGACTCTGGCATCAGCAGCATCCCTAGAGTTGTGTAAGAAGCCTCTTACCTGGTGGTGAGAGAAAAGGGAATGGGAGCTGGGCCTGTCCCTGGTGGTACTAAATGATGCCTCTCTGGCTGTGAACTCTGTCCTTAAAAACTCTTTGGCACTGAATTGGCTCTCCCCAGCAATTATGAGGTTTTCAGGGCTGGAAATCATCCTTTTCTTGGTCTAGCAACAGAACTGTTGAGAAGGCAAGGAAATCCCAGTGTTTGCAAAATGGTGTGATGGCCAAGAGGGAGAACTGGGACAGGTTCTTAAAGTACAGGTGTGGAGCCAGGTTGGTTTTCCCTGCTACAACGGGGGAGCGTTGTAAATCATGCAAGTTTGAAAAAGGCTGTTAAGGGTTGCAGAGGCAGAAAGGAGACAAGATCAAAGAACAACTGTAAAGCAAAAGCTGTCTGTTTTGTGGTGCTGAGAGTATTTCCCTGAGGAGCTGTCCCTGTTGGAACAACATGAAATTGTTCCTAGATCATGGTAGGGTTTTTCCAGCTCTGACATCAACTTCAGAGAATGGGTTGCCCTTCCTGACTACGAGTGAAGGCAGCAGCCCCTTTTAACAGAAAACGATTGCACTCACAGCTGTTGTGCTGACAAAAGGGAAAGCAGTTCCTAGTACTGGTTCCTACGGCTTCCTGGCAGCTATGGACAAACCTGGGTGTGGAGCCAGCTTTCCTCTGACTGTCCCTGGCTGAAGTAGAAGATTAGGAGGTGAGAGAGGAAAAACCTTTTCCCTATGCTGGAAAGGAAGGGAAAAGAGTCTAGTTGCTCTTGTACAAATAAATAGAGTGACAGAGAAGGTTCTGTTTAAAAAAATGCTGCTAGCACCGAGTCCCCAGCCTGGTTTAGGATACAGAGGGCCCACCTTGACTTTGTACATGAGCCTGGAGAAGAGCAATGCTTGTATTCTGTCTGGAGCTGCAATAAATGAGGCCTTTGAACTACCCAGGGGGTGAATGTACAGTCAAGCTGTTAAAATGATGTAGCCTAGCAAACTCCTTTATTTGATCTGCTTGCTGTAGGAGGGTCATTTAGCTGCTGTGCTTGAAGCTTCCTTTTTTGACCCTCCTGGGTGATGCCCAGGGGACTTTGTTGCAAGAAGTTGTGCTATGGCTTCGGCCACTGAATCACAGGACAAGGATGCTGGTGGCCAAGCAGGGAGCCTGCTGCTGGAGGGTTCAGCCAGTGCAGCCTGCCCTAGAGAGGAAAAGCCCCAGGCTTAGCTGCCACTGCTCTCTGGCCTGCTTTGGCATTTGTGGTCAGCTGCTTGGTTAGTCCTCTTGCTTCTGCACAGCCTTCCAGGTGTCTCCTGCCTTTGCTGGGGTGGGAGAGGAGTTTGTCCCAGGCTCTGCTTCCCTCTGGTGGACAAGCTCTCCTGCTGCTGCCCAGGAGACAGGCTGAGTCGGCAAGGAGCAGGGTCTTACTGCTGGTAACAAGCAGGAGCTGGAACCAGCTAGCCACAGAAAAGTTTCACTAGTGCCAGTAGTTCCTTATTCTCAGGGATGAGTGAGCAATGGGAGGGAGTGCTGGGAGAAGTGGGCCAAAAATCTACTGCTGCCATTGCTAGCTGGTCCTTCAGCCTGTGGCTTTGACTTGCACAAATGAGCACAGCAGCTCCTGGTTTGGGCTGTTAGCAGACACATGTTCACACTTCTTTAATCCTGGCTTGTATTTACTCTTAGCATCTTACATCAGTGCTGGTTCTCACAGTTCATCCCTTTAAACCCTCATTTGTTCTACCAGGCATGTCCATGCTCAGAGCACAGCAACAAGGCTACTGTCCTGCCAGCGGAGAGGAGCACCCAGGCATGGGGGGGTGGGGGCTGGACCCAGAATCGGTAATGACAACAAAAGGCAAGGCTGGAAGAAAACACGGACACTCTGGGCATTTTCCCAACTGTGAGCTGCAGCCATATGGCGGTGAGGATCCAAGAGGTGGGCAGGGGCACAAGTGGAGGGCAAGGCTCTGAGTGCCATGTTCTGCATTTTGGCTGTAGGGTGCTGATGGCCAGTGGGTGACCCCCAACCTAGGGCTCCCACGGGGGTTTGAGACAGATTTGGGGCCCTCCCTTAGTCCAGAAACAAAAGGACACTTCTGGAAGCGATAAAGAATGGTTTATTCTTTTCAGAGGGCTGGAGGGAAAAGAGCAGAGGGCTCCCTCCCCTCTCACCCCCGCAGCAGGCATTACCCACACACACACAGGCAGCCAGGGATGGGCACAGACCCTGGTTCGGGCACCAGCCAGCAGGGCCCGGAGGAGATGATGCACTTGGAAGCCACAAAAAATAACAGGGCAGGGAGTCACTGTGGTAGCAGCAGAGATAAAAACCCCAGAGAGGGAGGCCCAGGGCAAAGTGCTAAGCTGAGCAAGGGATGCCCCAGAAGGGGAGCATGGCCTCTCCCCAGGGGTGGGCACCTGGGCTCCCTTTCACACCCGGGAGGACCTAGAGGAGCAGCCAGCCTGGTCCTGACCACAGCGTCCTCTCCGAGACACCAACACACACAAGCAGAGACAGAAAAACACTGAAGGCTGCAAAACCTCATGCATACCCCACCCCGGGGCAGCCCTCGCAGATAAACCTCCCCTAGCAGGCAGAGCTGCTGGTGCCACCTCCGGTCAGTCACAAGTGCCAGGGACAGTGGCTCTGTGCCTAGCTCCCTGCAGGAAGGACAGCTGGCCTAGCCCACCAGCTTGTTCCATAGAATGGTGCTGAAGAAGGCGTGGGACTTCAGCTTTGCCACGCCACCTCCTCCAGAGCCCAAACGCCGCTTTGGGTTGTACTGTAGAAGCTGCAGAGATACAGGATGGGAGAGCAGGATGGGGAGAGTAGGACACTGGAAAGGCCACCCAGGCTGGACCCTTTAGCCCCATGCTCCCTCCCATCCACCCAAGCTCCTCACCTCGGTGAGCAGTGATGTAGCAGCCAGACTGAGCCCCTCCGGTAGATGCAACTGGGTGTGAGGTTGAATCCCTGAAGGGTGGTTTTGGGACAGAGGCTGAGGAGGCACAGGATGATGGTGAGCACTGAGGAGGGTAGGAGCACCCTGCTGAGCCCTCACCCCCACACAACCCCAGCTCCACACAGCAGGATTTAAAACCTGGGGCCCTGAACACCCAGACCATGCACAGGCATTGGGAATCACCTGGCACGGTGCTGAGGTGCCAACAGGGCAAGGCACCCTCCCAGCCCTGCATGGCAGGGTGCTCTTGTGCTACAATATCACCTTCTCCTCCCCACCTCCTTGCAAAGCTCTTCTGCCTCTTACCACTCCTGTCAGCAACTCATACAAGAGAGAGCCAAAGCTCCAGCAGTCAGCTGCTTCGGTGGGCTCCGTGATCCCCCCCACTTCTGCAGAAAGAGCCAGAGGCATTAGAGCTGGGGGCAGGGAGCAGCTGTGCCATGCCAGGCACATCTCACTGCCTGCAGAAGCCCCCTCTCCCCCAGCTGGCAGCACTGGGCTGAGGGCAGGAGAAGGCAGGGGACACATCCCTTACCTGGGGCACTGTACAGCTCTTCCTGTGCCTGGCTGCAGCACAGGGGCTCCACCTCTGTCCACTGGCCAAAGAAGGTGAGACGGACGTGACCTGCAGAGCAGCACCACAGCCAAAAGCAAGAGGTTAGGATAAAGCTAGGGACTTTGGTCAGGACACAAAGCCAAGCCCTGTCCCCACAACTGGAACAGCCAGGGCACTGGGCCCCCCGCCATGCCCTGAACACAGAGGCACTGTGCATCCCCTAGCTTGCCCAAGATGCCCAGCAAGCCCATGCAGCTGGTGAGACTGGGTAGGTGGGCTCCAAGCTCTCGGACCTTGGGGCAGGCTGTAGTGAGGAACGAAGCAGTGCCAAAGGGAAGAAAGTTAGCTTTCCCCTTGCAAAGCTTTCTGCATTTTTCTTTTCCTAAGCAATTTGTACCTCTCCAGTGTGCCCCAGATGTTGCCAGCTGAGCAGGGACGTGTCCTTGGCTTGCACTGACAGCAGTACCCATGGCTTGAAGGGATGGGACGGCTCCAGAATACCCCAGTGGGCAGTAACTACAAGCAGGGGAAAACTGCAGTCCCGCTAAACTCAGGCACAGTTCAGTTGGTCTCAGCTTCCCTGTGCTGGGATTTCCCAGGCAGCCAGCCCCACGTGGGAGCAGGGGCAACAATGCATTCCTGTGGCTGCAGCCCCTGACTCTCCCACTGCGGAGCCATATCTTGTAATAACCACTTGGAAATCCCAACGGAGACCACACTTCCAGGCTCAGAAACATCCAAACCTCCTCAGGCTCCCCCCCTCCCCCAAAGCAAACTCAAGAAAGTCTGTGTTTCCTGGAAATGGAGCAAACAGCAGCCTCCCAGCTGAGAGGCCAACCTCTTCCTCCTAAGGGCAGCAGCCTTGGGCACTACCTACCGGCTGTGTCAAGCAGCAGGTTCCTGGGGTTGAGGTCCCGGCACAATATACCCTGTTGGTGAAGTCCCTCTAAGGCCAGGAGGATTTCTGCTGCCCACAGCTGCACCTGTTCCTCCTTCACAGCCCACACTCTCCGGCCTTGCCCACAGGAAGCCAGAGACCAGCACTGTCCTGATGGTGGCTGCCCTTTGAGCTGGCCACAGGTCAGGCTTGTTCCCTGCGAGGGCTTCTGCACAGCTGGGTCAGGTCTGCAGTGCTTGCCAGAGCTGGGCAGGGCAACTCCTGCACGAAGCTGCCTCTGACCCGAGGAGGCCAGGGGAGGCCGAGCCCAGGGGACTTCAGACATTTGCTGAGGTGTCAGCTCCCCTGCCCCTGGCTGGCCTCCTCTCCCAGTCTTTGGTATGAGGCCAGGTGTCTGGGGAAGCCTTTCACCAGCATGTGGCCCGGGGTCTTGTTGGGGGGCTGCTCTCTCCGATATGCAGCCCGTGCCACTGGTTAGAGCATCCCAGGGGTAGATGACCAGGCCCTGGTTGGTAAGGTGGCCAGGGCCTTTGGCTGATGCTGCTGGAATATAGTCCACGATGCCAGACATAGCCTGGGTCACGCTTAGATCCTGCCCACCAGGTGCAGCCCTTGTGCCACTGGTGGGAGCCGGGCAAAGCTGGCAGTGGTTCCCCAAGCCGGGGTCGGGGACCTGCTCCTGAGGGGGCAAGGCATCGGCGTTTCCCAATACTCGGTGGGTCACAGTGCCTGGGAGGCCACTGCCTTTCCGAGCAGAGAAGTTGGAGACTTGGCTGCTGCCCTGGGAGCTTCCCACGCCGTCCTCTCTGCCACCGTCCCTCAGGACTTGAATGGTGTTTGAATTGGCAGAGTCCTGCGGGACACAGTACTTGGAGCGGAGGTGAGACCACAGCGTCTCTCCTGGGAAGTGGAGAGAAGAACAAGTGGTGGGGCAGAAAGCATCCCTGGTGTCCCCGCTGTAGACATGGCCCATTCAGGCACAGACCAAGACCCGCACGCTGGGGACATAACCGAGCATCATTAGTCTCCCCAGAAAAGCTCAAGTCCATGCAGAATACTCCCCAGCCCTACAAGCATACCATGCTCAACACCACACCTCCCCTGGGACCTGGCACACCAGAGGCTCATTCCCCTCTCCTTTAGCAGCCCTGCTCTCCCTTCTGCAATGGTCTCCTTGATCCCAGGTCTGCCACTTCCATGTCACAGGCCAGCCACATCTTCACACATGCCCCTGATCCCCTGAAAGCTTTTCCTCCCCACGTGACAGCAATGCTGGAGAGCTGCCACAGCATGGCACAGGGCCCGTGGGCCAGCAATGAGCCAGAGCAGTGAGCCCTGGAGCCCACAGCACACTGCCGGGGCTTCCCAGCCTCACCACATTCAGCTGCTGGCTGCTTTCTGCAAATCCATCCTACAGCAATGCATGAGGAGCTGAGGCTGTTTTCCAGCACTTGTCAGGCTTCATTTATCATTGCTGGACTCCAGCTGCTGCTCCCTACACATCCATGCAACCAGCAGAGAGCAAAGAAGCTCCTTGGGACAAGCCTCCACCTTGTCACACTTCTTCACCAGGATCTGGGACAAGCCCTTGTCTCCTTGTACTTGAACCCCAATGTTCTCCCTGCCCTTTATGCCCCAATTCCCCATCTCTTTGGCCTGATCTCAAAATCCAGTGTCGCCTCTTCTTCTGTAACCAAAAAATGTTTTATAAAGGTCTTATCAAAAGATTTTTTTGTTTTGTTCTATAACATCCAGGTGAACTACCTCCCTTGGTTCTCCTTCTTCATCACTTTCCTGTCATGGACAAACAATGCCAGTAAAATTAAGAGGTTTTTCTTTTCAAGACACTGGACCACATCAACTTCTTTACAGAAGGCATGACCATTCCCTCCCACGGGACTCAGTGGTCCCTAAGGCTAGTTCCCATATAACACCCCTACATGCACAACCTCCTTCTCCTTGTAGCTGTCCACAGGCCCATTTCTAGGTTACTTCCCCAGTAAGCTTGTACCAAACCTCCAGAATCCCCAATACAGCTGAGCAGCTCCTTCCACAAAGTCTCCAAGCCCTGGTACCCATCACCCTTCTATGAAGAACACAGCTTGTGCTGTCACTATAAAAACCACTCCCCAAACAGCAAAAGAAACGTATTTGAGGCTTTAAAGAAAGGGAGGCTGGGGATAAGAGCAGGATGCTCCACAGATGGGAAGCAATGCTGTCCCTACTCACCCTGCACGTGCTCCAGGTGGAGGAAGATGGAGTCCTCACTCACATAGTAGCACAGCAGCTTGACCATGAAGGGGACCCCATGAGGGATGATGGTCTGTCGCTCACGGGTCTCAACATGGGATTTGGGGAGGCTCTGAGGAGGTACAGGTAGATGGGCATTACAACACAGTAGAGGCTTGGACTTCCTGCAACCTAGCACCTGGCAGGGCAGGAGGCAAGCCAGAAAGGTAGCATGCCATCTGCTAAGCCTCACGGCTGCCCCCCTGCATCACCTGCAATGGAGCTCCCTGTCAGCCCCCAGCTGTGACAAGGCAGGGCTCTGCAATGCTCTGCCAAGGCAGAGTGCTCCCCTCCTGCACTGCGGGACCCAGAGGAGACTGCTGGGCCAGAGCAGTGGCCTTCCCCCACAACTGCCCCTACTTCCTCCAGATGGGAACCCACCATCCCAGCCCTCTCTCCTCTCCCCTCCGGAACCAATGTTTCTCCCTGTCATGCCAGAGCCTCCTTGTCTAATTATTAAAGTCCTTTATTTTTAGTTCCAAGGGCAGTGGAAAATGCCCTAGGACTTGTACTGACCGCACCTCACCCACCACCTGTTTCAGAACTTACAGAATCATAGAACGGTTTGGGTTGGAAGGAACCTCAAAGATCATCTAGTCCCAACCCCCCTGCCATCGGCAGGGACACCCTCCACTACACCGGGTTGCCCAAAGCCCCATCCAACCTGGCCTTGAACACTTCCAGGGAGGGGGCATCCACAGCTTCTCTGGGCAACCTGTTCCAGTGCCTCACCACCCTCACAGGGAAGATCTCCTTCCTAACATCTAATCTAAATCTACCCTCTTTCAGTTTAAAACCATTACCCCTTGTCCTATCACTACACTCCTTGATAAAAAGTCCCTCTCCAGCTTTCCTGTAGGCCCCTTTAGGTACTGGAAGGCTGCTATAAGGTCTCCCCAGAGCCTTCTCTTCTCCAGGCTGAACAATCCCAGCTCTCTCAGCCTGTCTTCATAGGAGAGGTGCTCCATCCCTCTGATCAGCTTCGTGTCCCTCCTCTGGACTCACTCCAACAGCTCGATGTCTCTCCTGTACTGGGGCCCCCAGAGCTGGATGCAGTACTCCAGGTGGGGTCTCACAAGAGCAGAGTAGAGGGGCAGGATCACCTCCCTCCACCTGCTGGTCACGCTTCTTTTGATGCAGCCCAGGATGTGGTTGGCTTTCTGGGCTGCAAGCGCACATTGCCAGGTCACATTGAGCTTCTCATCAACCAACACTCCTAAGTCCTTCTCCTCAGGGCTGCTCTCAACCCATTCTCCGCCCAGTCTGTAGTTGTCCTTGGGATTGCGCCGACCCATGTGCAGGACCTTGCACTTGGCCTTGTTGAACTTCATGCAGTTCGCATCTCTCAAGCCTGTCAAGGTCCCTCTGGATGGCATCCCTTCCCTCCAGCCTGTCGACCGCACCAGGCAGCTTGTGGGTTGACCCAGATTAACGTGGGCATAAGGCTTGGCTTGCAGCATTACAAGGCAAAGGAACAGATGACCGAGGAGAACCACTTCCAATCACAGAAGATGACTGAGGCAGCCAAAAGAAGCTTGATAAACAATGAACGTCCCCTAAAACTTCTGTGATCTGCTGTGTTTGGTCCTCTTACCTGCCCCAGTCATCTGCTTGGACAAGGAGGCTCTGGCATGACAGGGAGAAGCAGGCAGGTGAAATGGAAAACACCCACCTTAAGTATAAAGGTCCCACCAGTGGCCGGATCTTGGATGATCTGCACCTGGGAGCAGCATATACAGTACCAGTCAGATGCGGTGACTGCTCCCACCCAACACACAGCCTACAAGAATGACCCAGGGACTCAACTCTGGAACAACAAACTCCCACCCAACCAAAGGAGTTTGGTGGTGCTCAAACCCCTACTCTTAAAAGGCAAAAACACAGGTTATTAGCAATGAGATAGCCAGGGAGTAGAGAGTTAATTAAAGAAAGAGGTGACTCCCACACCACTTTTGCTTCCTTCACAACGCAGGGTTTCGTGCTGCTCCTTCTGGGCTCGGTGGGGCGTGCTGGGCTGCCCACCTGGGCCTCAGCAGGACAGAAGGACCACATCAGTCCTGACAAACTGAGAGGTGAATGTCAGAGGAGAGCAACATGCCAGTATGTGTATGGAGACGACATGCCACTTTCACTCCAAGATCGTGAATTACTAATTAGTTGATTCATCCATATAGCTTGTCTTCTGCTGAAGTCTAGATTATCCATAGGAGTTCACCATCATGGTAACTAGGCATCAAGCACAATTCCATGTACAGGAAAGAACCGAATGCATCAGCCTCCTTGTAAATGCCTTGGGAGATCTTGTAAGCAAAGGAATGGGGGCATTCACAGATTTCCCAACTAACCCCTAAAGTGTCTCGCATCCTCGCTTGTGAACTTTCCTCAGTGGGAGTGGTGCGGATGGTAACCCTCATGTTCTTTGGTGTGTGTGCTGGGGGCTGGCACCCCCATCCCAGCTGCTGGGACCCTCCAGGTTACACTCCCCTTGGTCCAGCACCAGCCTCACCCCCTCCAGTTCCAGATCGAGTCATTACCTTATCGATCACTCCCACAACCTTACATCCTCTCAGGTTCTCCACTGCTGAGCTCAGCGTCCTGATCGGCCGGAAGCGCAGGCTGCTGTAACCCTGCAAGGCAGTGAAGAGGCGGATGAGGGACCTAGAGATGCTACTGTCCATGACAGCGGGTGGGAGAAGTCTCCGCGTTTTCCAGGGCGGGCAGCAATACTGCCAGGCCGGTCAACATCCAGAGACAACTCTCCAGCTGCCGTGGTTGAATCCTAACATCAGCTCAACCATTTTCTTGGCCAGCTCCTGGATTTCTGAAGTTTTCAGGGAAAGCTTGCACCTGCAGCAGAGGTAAAATCACTCCAAAATTTACACCTGGACGTGGACTGCCTCAACACTAAGGGGATCTGTACGGAGCCATCGTCTTTGGTTTCCATCCAGATGGGAACAATGACAGGGAAGATGACATTTTTAACATCTGACAAGGTGGTTCCCCCGGGTGGCTTCAGTCCCACCAAAAATGGCCATTTTCACTACGATGGCTGCAGGCTAAAATGTACGCACCTTGGGGTGGTGGGGGGTCCTGGGAGCGCCCCAGGCAAGCTGGGCCCACCTCAGCTCTTTGCTCCAGGCAGGGTGAAGGGCTGCCAGCTCCCTCACAGCCGCCGGCACGCCGGGACACCCTGCAGCTGATATGTCTGCCATTTTCTCTATGTCGCCTTACCGTGACATCTGGCAGAGGTGGTCGAGGAGGCTCAGCAGGGCTGCTTTATGTGTCCCCCCTGCAAGATTTCCCAGTGCCACGGATCCCATACCACCCCACGCCAGCCCCTCACCGTGGCGGTGGGGTTGCCACCCCCCGCAGCCCGCTGGAGGTGGCAGTTGAAGATCTCCTCCGCACGCCTCAGGTACTGTGTAATCTTCCGCTTCACGGCCTCTCGACGTTCCTTGTTGGGGTCAACTGCGGGTGGCACAGAGGGTGGGCGTGAGGGGCCTGCCACGCTCCCCAGGGCAGCCCCGGTCCCCTGAACGCATTCCCCAGAGGGATGCCCCGGTCCCCTGGCCGTGCTCCCCGGAGGGATGCCCCGGCCCCCCCGCCCGCCGAGACCGCCCCGCGCACCCTGCACGCCGCGGAGCAGCACGTCCACGCCGTTCTGGTAGTGGTTGAAGGCCTCCTCGTAGTCCTCGCTGACGTCCCGCTCCAGCGCCAGCCGCAGCTGCCGCGCCGCCTCCACCAGGTAGTCCCGCCGTCCGCCGCCCTCGGGGCCCGCCGGCGAGACGCGGCTCCGCAGCTGCCCCAGGTAGACGCGGGCCTGCGCCAGCGCCCGGGAGCAGGGCTCGGCCTCCGGCCGGCTCATGGCCCCGCACCGCCGCCCTGCGCCGCCGGGAGACAGGGAGCGGGGACGCGCGGGTGAGGCGCGCCGCACGCCCCAGCCCTTTCGCCGCCCGTTGACCGGCATGGCCCCCCCGCCCCCCGCCCCGTTCCCCGCCGGGCCCCCGTGGACACGCACCTGGGCGGCCGCTGCCGGCAGCATCCTCCGGCGCCGCCAGATGCGGCGGGGCGGGGCCGGGCCGGGCCCGCGTGCCGCCGCCGCGCGCCCCCGGGGCGGCGGGGCTGTCAGGGCGGCGCTGATTGGCTGCGGATGAGATCATCGTCATCCCCCCACACCGGGGGGCTCCGGGCCGGGGGGGGGGGGGGGCTGGGCCCGGCCGGGGTCCCGCCGCCGCCACCGCCCGTCTTCACGGCTCTATTAACGTGCCGTGAGCGCCGTTGCTCTTCTTGCTTAATTACCATCGTTAGTCACCATTAATTGTCCTGAATTAATGAAGCTCCCGTTCGTTAAGTACTGCCTTTGCTACCGTATTTCCTTCCTCCCGTAACACGTAATTAGCCGTGGTTTAGATAGCCTTTGCCTCTCCCTGCCTCTCGAAGGGTGCACCTGTTCCAGCAGCTCCCTCCTGACCCGTTTAAGGCGGTGGGGACGCTGCCCATGACCTGCTGCTCCTGCCTGGCCCCGGCCTTGTTCCAGCTCCATCCCCAGCCCTGTCCCAGGGCGCTGACGATGCGTTCTGATTTGCATCTTGCAAGCCGGTGTCGTTGCCCCCCCAACCCTGGGCTCTCAGCTGGCCCTTTTACTGACTCTTGCGGACTCATTTGGTTTTACAGAGTTATTTGAAATATATAGAGCAGGGAACATCAGCACGAATGGCCTACAGGAAAGATGGGGAGGGACTTTTTATCAAGGAGTGTAGTGATAGGACAAGGGGTAATGGTTTTAAACTGAAGGAGGGTAGATTTAGATTAGATGTTAGGAAGGAGATCTTCCCTGTGAGGGTGGTGAGGCACTGGAACAGGTTGCCCAGAGAAGCTGTGGATGCCCCCTCCCTGGAAGTGTTCAAGGCCAGGTTGGATGGGGCTTTGGGCAATCCGGTCTAGTGGAGGGTGTCCCTGCCCATGGCAGGGGGGTTGGGACTAGATGAGCTTTGAGTTCCCTTCCAACCCAAACCGTTCTATGATTCTGTGAAATGCATCGAGGTGCAGCAACATGACAGTGTAGTCAAGATCCCAGCTGGTGGTTAACAAATGCTTTGTACGTGGAAAATATCAGCTTACCCTAGAAGCACACGTTCCTGGCCTCCTGGCCTGAGTTTTTCTTGGAAGCCCAGGTCTGCAGGGCCGCTAGGTCACCGCAGTTATTAGCAAAGGAGAGTTGTTGAATCAGGAATGCTCCACCAGTTATGTCTCAGGCCAATTTGCTGCATCCGTGCGATGGTTGGTCCAGGTCCAAATAACTTTCTGGAGGGGTGGCAGGGGACCTGCAAAGGGAGGAAAGCTGGAATGAAATCCCAGTGATTCCTAAGAAAGGCTGTGCTAAGATTGGTTGGGAAGAGAGAGGCACCTGCATCTTTGTCCACCCGTTGCTAACCTACGGGCATGTCCCATTGCAACAGGAAAAGTTTCTAAAAAGGTGGTTCCACTTCGACAGGAGCTGGCCCTGTGCCACACCATGGCAGCCACACCAGCCTGAGTGGTCGCTGCATTCAGTCCCTGCTGGAGCCAGTATTTGCCCTGGGGCTGGCCCCGGCCTTTCCCAGAGAGTGACCAGACGGCATCTGAGCCCACAGCAGAGTGAAGGCCCCAAAGCCAGGCCATGATGCCCAAGGGGGCACGTATTTGTGGCTGACCTGTGACTTCATACCCTGCGCACACTGATGGCAAGGGATCTCCCCTGGCTCAGCACGCCCGGGCAGCTCTTTTGCGCAGCCCAGTCCGTTAACAACAGAACAAGAAAAGCAAAGCCTGTGTCCACGGCTCAGCTCAGCATTCAACAGCCAAGCCCTCTCTTTCTTACAAAGACCGTTTGCTTGGGAGTGCAAAAGGCTAATACTGTGCCTCAGAGGGCAGGTCTGGTAGGATGCAAAGGGGTCTGATTTGTAAGATCATGATCCGTGTGCTTGATTCTTTGGTTTCTTCTCAAAACACTTCCAGGTTCCTTTTTCCCACCAATTGCTACCTAACAGAGACCAATTATTTCTGCCCAGCCTGTTTATACCCCCCCATCTCCAGGGCCTTTTAATTCCCACCAGGGTGCAGGGGCTCCTCCTTCAAGAGAAAAGTCTGAGCAGGTGAGAAGCAATGGGGGGCCTGGGATGAGAGCAGGGACCCTGCCAGCACGACTCACCTGCCTGACTTCAGCAGATCTGTGTGGGCCTGGAGAGGACAAGAGAGCACAGGTAAACTACAAAACCTGGCATAAGGTATCTGTAGAGGAGTTTGGATATCGAGGTGATGGTGATACAGAGATGTGTGAAGAGGAGATGCCGTAGAGGGAACAAAACTCCAGTGACTTCATTACCCAACACTTCCTTTAGCCCTCGCAGGGATAAACCAGCCATTACCCAAAGACATGTCAGGACTGTATTTAAAGCATTTTATTGCTTCACACAGTTAAAGCTGTGTCCGCTCTGAGTGGGAAAGGAGGAGCTGGAAGATGGCGGTTTGATCCCCCTTTTGGGAGCCCACAGCAGAGCTCTGCAGAGCTGAGCGGGGCCAATTTTGGGCAATGCTGGTGTCGCTCAGCCCAGAGCAGTCACACTGTGGGGCCAGCAAGGTGGAGGGGACAAGGGGCAGCGCAGAAGAGAGTGAGCCGAAGGCATTGGCAAGGAGAAATACCCCAAGGACTGGTCTATGAGGAAGAGCCTTGCAAGGGGAGAAGACATGTACCAGCCCTGAGGCACAGCAGCCCTTACCTGTGGGCTTCCAGTTTCTCATGTCAGTGCTACCTGGAGGATGTTAAATTTGGGGGATTATTTTTATATTAATCTGCTGAAGAGCTTGTGGCCCTTTTCGGCAAGTAGGAACTTCCAAAGCAAGACCAGCACCGACAAATAACAGGGAGGAGAGTGAGCTGCCCTTTTTCTCACAGCCTGAAATAGGTGCATGAGATCTGGCAAAAACTTAAAACATGCTGAAACTGCAAACGTTGCTGGTTGCAACAAACAGAAAGATTATACCAAACTTCGTGAGGATGCAAGATCTTGTAAGTCACAAGCGAGAGGTTAGGACCTCAGCACCATCTTTATTTGCACAAAGACACGTGGGATACCTGCACTGGCATGTGCAGGGAGAAGCTGCTGGGAGGCAGTTCTCCGCTACCATCCCAGGATCCAGGAGGCCAGAGGTTGCCAGTGAAGCTTTAACGTCAGGGCTTCATCAGCTGCGATGCTACGTCTCTGGGCTGATCTCCACATTGTCTTTTCAGGTACTTCCTCAAAAATATGTAATGGTTTGTTCCTAGTGCAACCTGGAGCCAGGCTTATGTTTGTCTCCTCTATAACTCTCCTTCTAAACCATCTTGCTGCAGCTCTAGCTCCTAAAGCCTTATTAAACAAACCTTTGCTCTGTAAGGCTGGGAGACACAGGGAGCCCAGGGATGCTGATAACCTAGTGGCATGCTGCTGCCATGAGACTGCTGCCCCCTACAAGGGGTACACAGGCAGAGGAAGGATGGGGGATTTGGGAGCACAGGGGCTGGGGCATGTTTGCTGCCTGTCCATGGAGGACCAGCATGGGGTTGTTCTGCTCCCCACTGGCTCTGGGGTTGGGGGTCTGTCCAGGTCCCTTTACAAGGGCTCTGCAGCACTTGGGGGACACGGGGGTCTGTAGATGTAGCTGATCTTGTCAGAGTGCTCAGGGAAAATGAGCACTGTGGCCAGGGAGGGCTGATAGGAGCTGCTGGTGTAAAGCTCCAAAAAAGGCACAACTAGGAGCAACACAGAGGAGGGACAGGCAGACAGCAGCTGGTGCCCTTGGGAGGGAACATGGGTGGTGGCTGCGAGCCCCGAGGCCAGGAGCCCTGCGCTCCCCCCCCAGGGGTAGTAGGCCCCCACCCTGACCAGCACGTGTCACCATAGGGTACAATGTCCTGCTGGAAGTCCCTGCCACCATAGGATGAGGAGGGTCTTAGGGTCCCAGGACTCTCATCTCTGCAGGGACATGTAGGGACAGGGAAGGGAGCTGGTCCTGCACATGATGCCTGCAGCAGCCCTGGGAGTGTCAGGGAGCTGCTGGGGCTCATCAAGTTTCCCTCGCTGGTGAAACCTCAGTGAAACACCCCCCAGAGCTGGAGGGAGCCCCGACACCTGGAGATGCAGCTCCCAAACCTCCCATGCTGACAGTGCCTTTCCCTAGCTGCAGCAGGACAGCCACATCCCTCCCAGGCACCCACGTCCTTGCCATCCACCCTGACACCCTGTGCCATGGGAAGAGCAGGGGATGAGGCAAGACACAGCACCCAGGGATGCAGAGGGAGAAGCGACACAGGGTGGCCACGTGAGGCAGGTGCCTGGCACCACTGGCTCCGGGCAGAGCTGCCCGAAAACTCTCGGTGCCGAGCAGCAGCCAAAGAGGTAACGCCAGACACTGGGAACTGTTAGGAAAAGCCACTGGGTAGGAGTTTGAATTTTTTTAACCCTAATCACCACTATTGACAAACTTAATTTTATTAATTAATATCCTTGGGTTTGTTACTTCCTTTTTAAAGTTTAATACTACCACGGTGAAACTTTTACTGTTAAACAATACAGAAACCATCATGTACATCCCCCAAGCGCGGCACGCAGTTCTCCTCAGCCTCAAAGCACAACCAGCCAGGCTGAAGCAGCACACAGGGGTAGGGAGAGCCTGCACAGACCAGGACACGTCACCGCAGCTAGAGTGGCACGTGGCCCACGCAAACCCTGAGTGGCACGGGAAGGGGACCAGTGAGTCCCCCTTGTCCATGAGGCAGCCAAGGAAGAGCTTCATAGGCTGTTGTTGAGGCACAGCCCATGCAGGCTGTGCCCCAGGACACTGTGGGTGCCAGAAGTAGAAATGGGGTCCAAAAGGGATCCAGCAAGCTCCTGAAGGATATGCCCAGCTGCATGGGTGCAACTCACCCAGTCCATGCCCAGCTGCATGGTAGCAGCGTGGAGGTTCTCCTCACCTCAACACCCACCACCAGCTTTCCCTGCCAGGGTACCACTGCCACAGGACCTGCCCTGCCCCCGTGTCCTTGTGCCAGCCCCAGGCAGCACCATCTCTGAGAGAGCCTGCCCCAGCTACGGGCTGCCATGTTAGATGTGGGGAGGAGCTGCCTTGGACCCCAACACCTGCCACATTAGGCTCCACTCCTGTTCCTCAGCACAGGATAAACCACAGGTCACCTCCTTCAATGGTAACATTGAAGCCTTTGCACATCTTGCCCTCCAGCCTTTTGCTTGAAGCTTTCAAGAATAACCCTTGCTTTTGTTTTAACCCTGTGCCAGGGGTGCCCCACAAGCATGCTGGTGCCCAACTCACCCGTAGGGTTTCCAGCTATGTGCACCATTCCGCACAGCTCACACGGAGCAGCACGGGATGTGTTTGGCAGCCAGCCTCCCTGCAGCGGGAGTGGGAAAGGGGAGAGGAAGAGCCCCAGGGGCACTGCTTAAGAACCCAGGAACGAGGGCTGGGGCTGCCCCCGGACCGGGAAAGCAGGAAACAGCAGCACTCACAGCCACCTCGATGAGGGCCACCAGCCCCTTGCATACCCCAGGAGGTTCTCAGTAAGAGACAGGGCCCCCAGGCCAGCTTTCCCCCATGCTGGGTGAATGAGCCTTGGTGAGGTGTTTCTTGGGTGGGAAAGGCCCACAGGCAGCCTGACCCCCCCCGCCCTCACCTCGCATCAGCCCAGCCAGGGAGAAGGAAAGCCACAGGACAGCAAGCCAGACATTTGGACTGGAGTGAAAACAGGATGGGGATGGTGAATAGGGAGAGATACCAGCCCCACACCATGGTGTGGAGAAGGGCAGTTCCCCCCAAGGGTCTCCCAGTAGCCCCCTGAGCTCCAGCACATGGGTAGCCCCCAGCCTGGGGGGCAGTTTGGTCCTGACCTGCTGGTTACCCATCTCCAGCATCACACCAGGGGCAGCCCATTGGGTGTTGCAGGAGCCTGTGCCAGGGACAAGCCCTGGGCCACCACAGGCGTGCCCTCCTCCAGCCCAGGTGTGTGCCCAGGGGAAGAACCCTGCCTGCAGCTGCTGGAAAGCAGACGGGATTGCTCGCACTGCTGGCTCCTGCGTCTGGCCACCAGGTTTTATTGAGCAGGGCAAGGCTGGGATGTGGCTGTAAGTATGTGAGGAGCCCTGGCAACCCCAGTTCTCACCCCTACCCTGTCAGAAGAGCTTCCCAGGCAAGCTGTCTGGCACCCTCCTGGGCTGCCCCATGCCAAGGCTGGCACAGACACAGCCCCACAGCCTTGCCTGCCCCAGGCTTCCTTCCTCCCCAGCTGCAGGGCGCTGGCAGGACAGAGCAGTTTTGCAGCTGCAGCCCCCCAAGCCATCTCTGCTTGCCCCCCCCACATCATGCTGTCCCCAGCCAGCTCCAGCGGCACGTCCACCAGCTCCACTCCTTGTTGCTCCCAGGATGCCCTCGAACACCATCACGCTGCTTGAGCTCCTCATCTTCAGCCCCAGCCCTGGTCATGGGTCTTTTTGTCCTGCTGCCAATGGTGCATACAGGGCCAGAGAGTCCTCAGTTCCAGGCTGCGTTCCCGCCAGGGCCAAGCAAGAGTCCTGCAGCTCTGTCCTGCCAGAGTCCTGCTCCTCACCGTTGCTTGGAGGGGCACGGCTCCACAAAGCCCCCACGCCAGGGGAAACGCAGCTGGCTCAAACCCAGGCAGCAGGAGCAAGGCCGGAGGCAGAACAGAGGCTACCTGCGTGGCGTGCCACATCTGCAAAGAGAGCACGGCATGGGGTGAGTGCTGCCAGGATGGGGGGGCACCAGGACCTCCAGGCTCACCCACTCTGCCCCCAGTCCCCCCTCCCTGTGCCCAGCCTCTCCAGCACAGAACCATGGGGTAGGGACTGCAGGCAGCCTCTTCACAGGGAGGATCGAGGGCGATGGGGCTGTAGGTGCTGGCTGGGCCCGGAGCAGGAAGCTTCAGAAAAAACGGGGAAATACAATGGGAAAGTGCCAGCCACAGGCACTGTACCCCAGAAGCGTCTGCAGCAAGAGTCCAGCCTGTGCTGGTACAGCAAGTGGTTCGAGACAGTCAGCAAAATGCAAGGAGGGAAAGGGTAGAGTAACCCAAACAATGACTAGCCAAGGACTGCAAGAAGGACACAGCTGGCAGCAAGATGAGGCTGAGACTGGAAATTCATGGATCCAGGAAACCCAGTGTGATCTGTGATGGCATTAGAGCTACACACCATCAAGTCACCCAGCTCATCCACCCTCACCCTGGGGGGACTGGCCAGCTTTGAGCAGCTGAGCCTGGAGACTACCGAGCACCTACTGAGCCTTCAGCAAAAGGCCCGTTTCCCCACAGTCGCCCACTGTCCCCCCTGCCCTGCTCTCTCCTGCGTCTGCTCCGCACAAACCCCTCACTGCTCACAGCATCAGTAAAGACCCTAAAGGCTTAACGAAGCGGCTCATCCCAAAGAAATGAACCCAGAAGACGCCACCCATACCTGCCCCTGCCCACTTACAGTTCACAGTCTTTACGTTTCTTCTTGTCTTGTCTTCTCTTACCTCGGCCCTTGGACCTCCTCCTTCAAAAGGAAAGCACCACAAGAGAGGCTGATGTGTGGGAGATGAGACCCACAACCCCAGCCAGTAATGCCACCCCTGATGTCACTTACCTTCCCAACCTCATCAGGTCCTGCCGGGGCCTGTGGGTGGGAAAGGACAGAGTGAAGTGGTTACTCAGGCAATGCTGTCTGTTGAGCTGCTGGACGCACTTTAATGAGGTGCCCCAGTGCACAGCACTATCTACTTGCTATCATTCAACACTTAAAACAGTCCCAATATGACTTCTCTCCATGTTGTCAACCCCTCAGCCAGGAGCCGACTGCAGTAGGCAGAGAGAAGACAGAGACAGCAAAGGGGCAGGGGGTGGCTGGCTTTGGTGACGCCCCT
Organism: Balearica regulorum gibbericeps; assembly: GCF_011004875.1. Classification (NCBI taxonomy): domain Eukaryota; kingdom Metazoa; phylum Chordata; class Aves; order Gruiformes; family Gruidae; genus Balearica; species Balearica regulorum. Next base: position 26,198,398 of record NC_046188.1, on the reverse strand, counting down.
GGGAGTGGGACGTTTTGCCCACGAGGCCGGGAAGCACAGGTTCAGTTTCAGCTGCTCCCAGTGACAGCTTTCATAGCTCAGCTGGTTAAACAAGATGTAACATCCTGAGTAACACGTAGGATTTGCTGCAAAGTCTCAGTAGTGGTTCTCAGACAACAGACACGACATATGTGGTTTAAGCATCCCCTACAGGGGCCAAGGCCAGGACATCCACCACACCTACGCTAAACTTCAAAGGGGAGTGATGTAAAGGTGTGGAAAGCGGCTTAGTGAGAAGCTGAAAGGTGCTGCAGAAGCAAGAAGTTTACACGGATTCAAAGGCAGCCTGCACAAGTACTTGTAGGAGATCCCCTGTGGGTTATCCTAGGTAGGAAAACCACAACAGGCTCAGGAAATTCCCTGCATGGAAAATAGCTGGAAGCAGAGGGGAGGAAGTAACACGTGCTTCTTCCCACTCCCTCTTCTGCATCCCTGACAGATGCTCCAGAGACAGCGTGGAGCTGGATGGGCCTTGGGTCTGCTCCAGCACAACCACTCTTATGACTGCAGGGGAATACCAACCCGGGGATCCTCAGGCTCTTCTTCCAGGCAAGGATCACGTCTAACAGCTGCCCAGCAGGACACTCGGTCCCCAGTTTTCGCAATACTAAATCACCCTGGGGTCATGATGGAGAGCGAACGCCAGGACCCCATGCAGGCAGTGCTAGAGAGGCTCTGGGACGGAGACCGGCTGCAGGCAGCACCGCAGCTGCTCCCCACTCCCATGGCGCTGCAGCCCCTGGGCAGAGGTCCCATCCTGCCCAAACTCTCACCACTTCTGGGGCACAGTGAGCACCCTGAGGGGTTAACTATGTGCCACGAGACTGTGGCAGGTTGGTGCTGTGCATCCATCCCAGGCCAGCGCTGCATATCCATGCCAGGTTGGCGCTGCACCTTTTAAGCTTTCATTTGTCAGCTTGGATATAAACTCTTGCTCCCCAGCTCTGGATGGGGCAGCCTTCCTTAACTGGAGGCCCAAGACACAGCCCTTCAGCTTTCTCTTTGGGCCACGGTCACTCTCAGGTATGCCAAGCCATGGAGCTCCCTGCTCAGCCACCACCTTGGGTACGCTGCCCCACACCAAACACCCGCCTTAGAGCAACCAGCCTTGCTCCATTACCCACAGGCAGCTCTTCCAGCCAGAGGAGCGCACACCAGGCATGCCAAGGCAGCTACAGGGATGGGGGGCACAGACATCCCTGCTCACGGGGCCGGGGTGCCACAGCAGCTCCAGCCCTGCAGACAGGGCATGGTGCCTGACCTGGCCGCACAACGCTACACACCCTCTTGGCTGCGGGGAGCAGGCTGCAGAGGCACAATGCAGCCTGCAACTGAGCAAGGGCCATAAGCATGGGCAAACCCCAGTGTGGAGACAGTGCGGGAGTCCCAGCACAGTTGGGGTGCCCTCAGGGCATCCTTGTTCCACATGCAGGGTGAGCTGGCAGGGTTCCTCTTGCTGGAGGAGCACAGGGGTCCAAAACGAACCCAGGGGTCCCTACCTGCACTCGCACCGCTTGTGCTCAGTGAACGTCATCTCCACATAGGGTGCCTCCCCATTTGGCTTTATCTTCAGGAGCTGAAAGAGGAGCAAAGGTTACTTCCCAGCCGGCAGCAGGAGGGGGCTGGACGGGCTCCCACGGCACTGCCTTGCACCCCAGCCTCTCTGGCAGACGCGTGTCTAACCTGTTCCTCGGGACCTCCGGCAGCAGAGACTCCACCTCCGCACACAGGCAGCACCGGCCAGGCCCAGCCACCCCGGCAGCTTGGGAGGATCTGCTAGTGCCACCCCATGTCTTCAGGGCTGTAATTTAAGTCCCATGGTCTTGGGATTTCCCAGCCTTAGAGGAGATTTTCCTGTCTCTGCCTTTGTGGAGAGCTTTCACATATTTGACCACTCTGCACATCTCCCTCCTCTGATGAAAATATCCCCCAGCCATGTTTTTCCAGACCATTCCTGTTGTTGCTGCCTCCTCCTCCTGGCCCCCTTTCCCACAGCACCGAGCCTGGAGTCAGTACCATGTTGCCTCCCCAGGGGTGCAGAATTTGTTCCGCAGGATTTGTCCTGTCATGTGTCAGTCCACAGACCAGCCCAGAGCTCAGGTTGGACATCCAGGGGCTTCACAGAGTACTTTCTTCATTGGTGTGACCCACACTAGCCCCCACAGAAGCGCCTGGCGTTGCCACCCCACACATGGCAGCAGGATCCCTCCCATGAAGGGAGAGCTGTGCCTGGGGAGTTGCCTCCCATTCACGTCAGGCTCCTGCTCCACCTCAGTCAAGATTTTTTGGAAACTCCCACCCTGCCTTCCAACACACTTTCAACCCCCGAGGGACCAAAATCACTGGTGATTTATTGCAGACGCTCTCTAGTCCATCACCCATGGCAAAGCAGAGCTTTTCCCTGCTCCCTGCAGCAGCAGCAGGTTGATCTCTGGCAGCACAGCGCAAGGGCTGCAGTGTGAGGACAACGGCTGCCTGGCGCACGGGGCGAAGCTGACCTGCAGCTTATTTGCAGCCCGGGATCACCCACCCCACTTCACACAGCTCCCACAGCGGGAACTGGAAACGCGGCTGTCGCAGCCCTTCACACTCGCCATGCCCCCAGCATACTTTCACTGTCAGCACCACTGCGGGCATCTCCTGACACACGAGAGCCCTCCTTCTCCCTGAGATTCAGGGGCAGAACCTGCTTTGCCCCAGCAGAGTCACGGGGAACTGGAACACCCCCAGCCCCACCACGGGACAGGTAAGGTCTGGAAAGGCGATGGCAGTCAGCAAGACGGACCACCCAGAGAGGAGGGGGCAGGGAAGCAGAGAGCGAGGCCAGTACCACCAGGGTTGTCACCTGGACTAAGGAATAAGCCCAAAGAACAGGCAGAGGGACCCTCCTGATTTGACACGCATTTGAGCAGTTGTGAGCAAGCCCCCTCCCCTGTTATGCTGCTATGATGTCTGGAGGATGTGAAGCTGGAAGTTCACCCTCCTGAAGCTTGGCGAGGAGCCCACCACCTCCCCGGTGCAGCCACAGCCCTGCAGCAGCAGCGCTTACCTGCATGGTGACCGTGCTTGTCTCCACCGGGACGCAGCGGAGACCCTCGTCCCCACAGCAGCCTCCGCAGCGCTGCAGGGACACGCAGGAGGGTCTGAAAATGTACTCCACCTCGTTGGGGAACTCGGTAATGACGTCCACCAGCTGCTCCAGAGGACGGCAGAAACTACGATTCCAGATCTCCCGAAAGGTCATGACTGCAAGAGACCGGGGTGGGGGGCTATAAGGAGGCGCCCCGGAGAGGCTGAGCCCAGCCGACCCACTGCCTGGGCAGGTGCAGTGGCCGCGGCGGGGTCTTGCATCCATCACGGGGGCAGAGGGATGCAGAGGACCCCCTTGTGCCCCCAGTAAGTCTATCACCGTGCTGGTATGGGGGCTCACACAGCCACCACACCGACCCCGATGGGCTCTTTCTCCAGCTGCCAACCAAGTCCGTCTCCTCCTTCTCAGGCACCCCGCTTCCCCCCCGCACCCCGCCGCGCCGGGACTCCCCCGTCTCCCCTTGCCCTCCCTCGGCGGGCGCAGCAGCTCAGCCCCGCAGCGCGGCAGACAGCCGTCCCCTCAGGTTTCTCAGAGGGGAGAGCAGAAGGGAGCCGAAACGGAGTGTTCCTCCTGCCCGGGACACCGCACCCCGGCATCGGAGAAGCGGCAAGCCCGGAGCACGGCTCCGCTCCGCCCGCGGCGGTGCCCGGTGCCGCAAGCGCCCGGGACGGGCTGGGAGGGAACAGGCTGCTCCGAAACCCCGCACAGCTCCCCGCTGCGCCCCCGGGCATCGCCGCGGGGCTCCGGAGCACCCACCCACCCCACCCCCCCCCGCCCCCCGGCCCTCGCGCAGCCCTCCCCGGACTGCCGCCCCCTCCCAGCCGGGGCACCGGCGGCCGCCCGCTGCCAACTCACCGGGCGGCTCCGCGCTGGCGGTCCCCCGCACCTCAGGGGCCTGCAGGGAGGGAAAGGAGGGCGCTAGCGGGGGCGGCACGGGGGGACCCGCCGCCGCCCCCACAGCCAGCGCCGAGGAGCTGCCCCGGCGGCCACCAACGCCGGGCGGCGGCACTGGCGGGGCCGGGCTGCCCCCGCTCCGACCCCCCTTCCCGCCCCCCGGCTCTCACCGGGGCGGGCGGCGCCCCCAGCGCCCCGACCACCAGCAGCCGCAGGAAGGTGCCGAGCAGCCGCATCGCCACTCCCGCCGCCCCGGCACCGACTCAGGGCCGCCGCTACCGCCCCGCCGCCTCCGGCATGCCGCCCCGCCGCCGCCGCCGCCGGGCCACCGGCCCCGCCGTGCCGCCTCCGCCGCCGCCGGGCCATGAGAGCGCGCCCCGCTCCGCCGCCGTATTTCACCGCCACCGCCCCGCCCCGCCTCCGCCCGCCCCGGCCCCGCCGCGGGGCGGGAGCAGGTGCCCGGCCCCGGCGGCCGCGGGAACGGTCAGTGCCCCCGGGCGCGGCGGAGCCCCCCGCACCGGCACCAGCCGTTTCCCCATCGGGCTGCCCCGGGGCTTCTAGGGACGGGCCGTGCCCGGTGCATCCCCGGGGGGCGGGAAGCACCGGGTCTGCGTTGGGGCTCGCTGAGCTTCCCAGGTCCTGTCCACCCCTCCCAGGCTCGGCGTGCGCTGCCCAGTGCCCATCTGGCCAGCCAGTGCCCACCGGGCTGCCCTGTGCCCACCCAGCAGCCCCTTTCCCATCCATCCACCCCATTCCCCTGCTGATGCCCTGTCCCACCCAGACACCCCATGCCCATCCAGCCACCCCGTCCTTCCCGAGCCACCCCGTGCCTGCCCAGCCAGCCCCTGCCATCGGAGCCCCGGCAGGGGGTTTCCAGCCCCCTCAGCCCCAGGGACAGCATCCCAGTCCTGTCTGCCATGGGAGGTCCCTCCAGCTGGGGAGGGAAGGGGGGCACAGTGGTTCCCTGGTGCAGGTCTGGGACCAACCCCTGCTGCCAAGGGTAACCCCAGGGGAGCTCTGTGGCCTTTTCTGTTCTATTTTTAAGCCCCAGCGGCCAGGGAAGCTGGAGCTATGGGAGGTGGGAAGAGATGCCAGTGGGCAACATGATCCCCTGAAGGCCGCAGGTCCCAAGGAAATAACGGGCTGTGTCCCTGCCAGGATTCACGTTTCTGTCCTCCTGGGAGAGCGGGGAGGCTGCTCCAGGGCTTTCCCGCCCACCTCTGTGTGAGGTCCACTCCTGCAGCATGAGGATCCCGGTGGCTTGTCCCCAGCCCTATGAGGTCTGTCCCCAGGGGATGTGGGATGCGCCAGCTGTCTGTCCCCAGCCCCGTCTGGCCATGCAGATGGCAGTGGCTTCAGTGTCAGCAGGAGCTGGGCTCTGGCTGGAGCTCCCCAGCGTTGGTACCGCTGAGCGCGTGAGAAAGCTGCTGGAGCTGGGCCTGGCAAATTAGCAGGGAGATGCTGCAGAGATAAGCACGCACAAATCCCGACCCCGCGGGGGGCTGGGTGTGCTGCAGTTCATCACTCAGCAGCACCACGGGGTGGGGGCTGCCGGGGGCTGCTCCAGCAGCGTTCAGTGCCTGTTCACGCTCTCGCCCCTGGCCGGGCAGCAAGGAACAGTTAACATCCCCACTGTGATGGCTGGAGTGTGGCTGTGCGCTCCCTCAGCCACCCCATGGACTCTCCTGGACCAAGAGGATCCCCAATCTCCCCAGGGTCGGTTTTGGGATGGGGGGTGAAGGGAGCTCTCCCACTTGAGAGCCCGGACAAGAGGCTGCCCCGAGCAGCAGCTGCTGCCAACTCACTGGACAGACAGAATCCTGTTATTGCAAAGACCGTGACCACACGGGGCCTCACGCCTGTCCTTGCAGGAAGGTCCCTTGGGGCCACCTCTCAGACACAAGGCCAGCCTCTGGCGCTGGAGCAAAGGGCTCTCCCCCAGGATCTGTGTGGCTGGGGAGACCAGCCCTTAATTACCGAGTGCAATCCTGTTCCTGGTCTGAAGTTATTTCCTCAGAGGCCTTGGGCAGAGTTTACATTCCTGGGATGAGCATCCCCTTTCTAGGCAGCACGGAGCAGAGACAGGAGCAGAGAAATAATATTTGGACACTAGTAACCTGTGACCAGCAACATCCTCCTGCGAACGGGAGAAACATCCATCTGGCTGGGGCCACGGCCGCTCTCTTTCCCCTCTGCCGTGCTCCTTCCCCAGGGGCTGAGCCTACCCTGCCCCAGATGCAGAACAGGGCTGGAGGTCGATGCTATAAATGCACTAGCGTGTCCCTCACACTGCCTCCCACCGGGCTCTGGGGAGCCGAGCTACGCACTTTGGGAACAAGGGACAGAGAAGGCTCAGGGGACCAGCCAGGGACATTAAAGCAAATAGAGACATTTCCTTAAAGGGCAGCTGCCTTCCCCGCGGTGAGCCTGATGCGGTGGCCATGGGCTGAGAGCATCGCCTTGAATATGCCATTGCCTGCCTGTGCCACCTCCCTGCCCTGCTCGCAGCGCTGGGGAGGGAGGTGGGTGGGGAGCGATGGTGCATCCCTGCTGCAGGTGAGCCCTGGCAGTCCGGCGGGGATGGCCAGCCCAGCAGCCACTGCAAGCATGCCACAGCACAGCCCTGCCAGGGAATGGCCTCACCTCCATGCCTGTTACACCTTCTGGGGTCCGGGCTGCCTGTGAGCATTGCAGGAGTGCAGCACAGGCAGCTGCTCTCCCCCAAGAAACCTCCAACTCTCTTTTTCCCTAAAACAGCCCCATTTGACCATCGAAATCCCCTCACAGGTACCCTGTCCCCTGCAAAATCCCACCTTCAGCATCTCAGATGTAAAGAGCCCAACAAAAACTCATCCCTGTGTCGCTCTTAAGCCGACTGTAGCCACTCACCCACTAAACTTTTGGAGAGCACCCCTGAAATCCTCAGGTCATTGTTTTTGTGCTGCTGCTATTTAGGACACCAGAGCCAGTTTGATTCAGGCTGGAGCCTTCTGCCGAGGGAAGTGCCAAACCCCCTGTGCTCCAATGCCTGGCACAGCCACCCCCTCAGGCTGCTGCTGCTTCTCCCAGCGGGCAAGAGTGCCCCCAGCTGCTACCTGCATCCTGCACTGTGATGGGACTCCCAAGGTCAAAGCAGCATGAAGATGTAAGACTCTAGGCTCCTCGCACCCATCTTTCATCCCAGAGTGCCCACGTTTCACCCTTTGTGTTTCATTTGATTGCTTTCCCTAGCACTGTGATCCAGCTCCTAGAGTCTCCCAAGCTCCCATATCTGTGAGCACAGAGGATTTGGTTCATAACTAACGCTGAGATAAACCAGCTCAATCTTCTGCAAGTTGAGTCTCAGCAGTGGGGACGAAGGCAAAACGCAGTGGGCTGGAGACCAGCTGGTTGGAGCTGCAGGTACTTGTGTGTAAGAGGGGGAATGGGAATGGGGATGGAGATGGGCATGGTCTGGCAGGGGCTTCCCCAGCACCAGCCTCTCCACACAGGGAAACCCAGGCCTCTCTGCCAGGAGGTTGTTGCTGATTTTTTCCGGGAAACGCAGGGCTCTCCAGTGCGCTTGCAGGCAAGCAGGGCTGCACCAGTGGCCCCTGGATGGTCAGCATTGCTCCTCAAGGAAACAACCTGCAAACAACCTGCCTGGGCACCCGGGACCTGTTGGGCTCCCCAGAGCCGTGCCGTGGCAGCTCCGACTCTGAGACATGCCAGCAGCGGCACATCCCTCGCTCCTGGCGGCTGGTTCTCGTGGTGTCAGTGCCTCCTCTCAGCCCAGGTGCGCAGGGGTGATGTGTTTGCTGAGGAGGAGGCTGACAATAGGGGGAAATGGGCCGTGCCGCGCACCCTGATGGCGGTGGCTCGCAGCCCCAGCCGCTGCTGCCCGCGGCAGGCGGAAGCGTCCGGCCTTAGTCAGCCCCGGCCACACGTGGCAGGAACTCTGCTGTTTGTTTTGGTTCCTCGGGGGGAAGAGGGGGTTCGGGCTCCCTGGGGACCAGTGGCCAAAATCACAGGCACCTGATGGCCCAGCCTCATGTCTGGGCGAGCAGGGTCTGTCCCCCCAGTGCTGCACTGCCCATGGGTCACAGGTGCTGGGGCCGGCCTGGGTCAGACACAAGTTTCGGAGGAGCATGGGATAGGCACCAGGGCTGCCCAAGAGCATTCAAGGCAGAGGATCTGGGCAAGGAGAACCCACAGCAAGCCTGGCTGCTGCTTCCAGGCACGGCTTAAATCCCCCATGGGGACAGGGACGATGCCACCAAGGAGGAGGTCCCTGAGACCGCAGACCCAAGCCCTGGGAAGCCGTGGCCCTCAGCCAGCCAGTGCTGAAGGCACAGGTCAGCGGCTGGCAGACCAGTGCCACTCAGCTTAACGCTTCGTCTTTCAGCGCAGGCCTAGTTTAGTGCCGGGGCTGAGCCCGGGGTGGGGGACAGAGTCACCTTCCCACCAGGGCAAAGCTGCGGGCAGGTGGCAAAGCAATGCTGGCCGCGGACGGGAGGGTTAACGATGACCAGCCGTCTCCCAGCCCAGCCATCAGTCAGCTGTGTCCAGCGGGGAGGTGACGGAGAGCACACACCGGTGGGCACAGCGCTCAGTGGCCAGCCAGCGGGGCAGCCCCCACGCACAGGGACTGGCCGAGCCACGGGTGTTTGCAGGAGAGCACAGCCCTGGAGCAGGGCGAGGCACCGGAGAGCCGAACCGCAGCCCCAAGCATACGTGGGTGCCTACAGGTAAGCGTTGCGTCAGCAGCCTCTGCAGGGCGTGCTGTTGCTGCACCAAAACAACAGCCCCTTGCACACAAGGTGCTGACAGTCCGGAGCGGGAAGCAGAGATATAGCACCCGTGGCACAGCTCACCCCACTCTGCCCGAGCACCCCTCCTGAAGCCCCGGGTGGGAGCAGAGCCCCCGAACCCCAGAAACCCTGCAGGGATTTCCCTCCGGCAGCTGCAGAGTGCTGTGCTTGGGAAAGCCCAAACAGGCTGCGACCAGGACAGGCTGGTGCAGCATGTGCGTGACCCTCCACCAGCAGCAGAGATGAAACACCTCAGGCCCGCACGGGGTGGCAGGGACGGGGTATGGCAGCCCTGGGAGGGACGGGACTCTCCCCGTAGGAGCAGAGCAGCCCCTCTCCCCAGGAAAGAGACGAAGGTTACTTTTCCACTGGAGAACCAAGCATATTCTGCACATCTATGGTGTTTCATCTCCCCTGGGAAAAGGGCAGCAAGCATTGGACACAGAGGAGGGTGCACTGACATGAATCGCCCGCTGCTCTGCCGCTGCCCCTCGCCTCCCGGCTCTCCCGGCCCAGCCAGCTGGTGGGCAGGGGCTGCCAGGCGCTTTTCTCCCCTGCCAAACTCGAACCCGATCCACGCCCAGCCCAGAGCTTCTGGCTGCTTATCATGTGGATGCAGTTCTCCTGCTTTTAGCTGTCATAATATTGACACAAAGCAAAATAATAGTGATGGCAAGACTCTGCCTGGCTCTGGAAGGCAAACAGGCGAGGAGACGGGGAGCAGGAGGCTCCGCTATTGTGCGGGACAGGGCAGCAGCCTGGGCTGCTTCCAAGCTCTGCTCCCCGGCATCACGCCTGCTGATAACGGGGGGGGGGCACGTGGGATGCGGGTGGAGGGGGGATGCAGGCCCCGCAGCACACTCTCCCTGTCGAGGAGCGAACGTGTGCATCGGCAGGGCTTCGTCCCGGAGGCTTTCCCAGAACGTGGGTGGAGGAGTGGCTCATCCCTCCCTTTCCCTGAAACCTGGCAGCCGCTGAATAGCTGCCATCACCCGCAGCAGACAATGAGCAAAGCAAGCCCGGGGCCAGCTGCAGCACCTGGAGCGCGTGAGCAGAGGAACTGCGAGGAGCTGGCCGGTGACCAGGAAGCAGCCCAGACTGCTGGTGTCACGGACCCCTTGGTGACCACAAAGCAGCCAGGCCGCGCTTTGTCTGGCCCCAAGGGCCCAGCTTCCTGCAGCCACGCCAGGTTTGCTCCGGAGCTTCTCCAAAGCCAGCCCGGAGGGATGGGCCCCCGGCATCGCCTCCTCCCCGGCCCAGCCAGCCTGCCGCGTGCCCTCTGAGTGGGGACAGAGCCACGGCCAACACCTGCGCTGTGCCACCGAGCCTTCTCAGCCGCTTGTGCCTTTGGTGGCACCGAGCAAAGCCAACGCCTTTTCCGGGTATGAAGACCCGGCTCACCATTAGCGATGCTGGGACCGGCACCTCCCGCCCAGCCCCACGCTGCGCTCACTTGTCCCTCGCTGGAGGTTGTTTTCCTACATGACACGCAGCGACTTCCCACACTTCCCTCACCTCTTCCTGACCAGCCTGGCCTTTGAACCAGCTGCCTCCAGCTGCCTGCATCCCGAGAAGAGACCCGGGGAACTGCCACAGATGAACAAGCCGACGAGTGAGGCTCCACGTCCAGGGGAGGCATTTGGACGCCAGCTTCCCATGCCTCTCCCGGGGGCTGGGAAGGGCGAGGGGCAGCCCAGCCTGGGCTGCTTCCACAATGAGCCCTAGAAAAAACCCTCCTGCTTCCCAGCCTCGTTCTCTACTTTTAAGGCTCCAAAAAGGAGGGGGGTGCAAATGGCGAACTTATTGGCAGGAGAAATGGTCCCTGGGCCGGATTCAGAACCACCTACTCATTTCCCATAGGAATCACGGACTCCATCGGTACCACAAGGGTCTGGCTATGGACGCGGTTTGCCAGCGGGTGCTGTGTTGACGCGAGGGTGAACCAGCAGCCCTTTTCCAGGCAGAGACAGGCGCATGTACACACGGGCTGCCGAGCAAGGAGCTGCATCAAATCCTTCGTTAACCTGAGGTGCCGAATCCATCTTGTTACTCCCCGGAGCAAGCCCTGCTTGTTTCTCCTTGGCCACCCAGATGGTTATGGCTGCCATGCTTTCCCGAGGATGACAGTTGTTACCAGGCTCATCAGCACAGAGCAGCAGAACACGTGCCCTGGTACCTGCAGCATCAGCCATGAATTTCAAGCATGCCAAAACTGCCGATGACTCAGGCAACGTGTGTGTGCGCCTCCAGACTTACAGAGCTGAGCTTTCCAGCTGTTCACGTACCTGCTTTTGATCACTGGCTGTTTGTTTGGGGTTTTTTGTCTTCTTTCCCTGGAAGCTCGAGTTTTAAACGTGCACTCTGCACCCAGTTCAGCCCATCATTTCCATCCACTTTACTTACTAAGTGACCTACTTTGTCCCCCGTAGCACAAAGAAAACACCAGTTTGGGCTCCCTCAGCCCTTCAGCAGATTCACTCCTGCGTCCTTACAGCCCTGCCTCCACATCTGTGGCTGTAACAGCTTTGGGCTTGAGTTGTCTCCTCTGTTTTTGGGCATGGGCCTTCCAACAAGCAATTGTGTTACACGAAAGATACTTTTTGGTGCATCCTGCTCCTTAGACCGTGCTTCGTGTTGCCCCTACTCCCACGTGCCACACCATCCTTAACTGCCCCTCAGTCATTCGTGCTCAGTGGGTGGCTCAGGCAAGGGTGATGACCCTCTGCTACTTCTTCCCATGTCACCTATTCAGTTTTCGGTCCCTGCTATGCTGACAGCCTGCCCTGTCGTTCCTGCTGGGCCGTGGCTCTGCTGGCTCTTGCCTGCTGGCTCCTTCCCTTTGCCTGTGCTGAGCGCGAGCAGCTCGCTTTGCTTACCCGGGTGTTGCAGATGAGTCCAATTACTAGAGTTCAGCCAACTCTGATTCCCTTCCCTGGCATTTCATCCAGCCCACTTATCCGCTGAGAGTTTCTAATCCAAACAGCCTCCCAGCACACGATGTTCCAGTGCTCCGGGGCTCTACCCAGCCTCCATCCTGCCTTCTCCTCCCTCACATGAGCACTCGGGGGATGACTTTCAGCCCCCAGGGATGCAGAATTCACTGGGTGGAGGGGAAGCAGTGTCTCCAGCAGCCATCCCTGACAGCAAAGAGCAGGATGCCATCCCGGGCAGGCTGGCAGCTCTCTGAGGAGATGAGCCAAATTTCGGCTCCTCTGCAGGCCCAGAAAACGTGCTGCCTTGCTCGCCCGGCCAGCTCATCCTCTGCTCAGCTTTTTTGCCCACAGCACCAGCACCGTCTGCAGTCGTATCAGCCTCCTCACTTTCTCACGCACCAGATGAGAAGCCGCAGCGGCCAACTCTGCCCCAGGGGACCTGGATACACCCAGTAAGGGAAGGGTCTGTGGCCATGGCAGGAGAGGGGGTCCTGCTCCATAACACCCAGCAGCTGTGGACCACCAGGTAAGTCTCCTTCCAGTTTCCTGGGGATGCACACACGCACCCCCCACTACATTGCCTCTGCCAGCACAGCCTGCAAGGCAGCGAGATTTTAGCCAAGTACACTAAGACACCAGGACGTGTCTTTCCAGCTGCCTTCCCCACATGCCCCATGCTCCCATTCCTCTTCCTCACCGTCTCCTTTTCAGTCCTCCTGGGCACTCCTTGCCTATCTCTGGGTCCTGGCAGCAACTGCTGGCTAATGACAACCAGATGTCTCATAGCCACGGTCCCTCCAGGCAGCCAGAGCCTGGGGTTTGCCTTTCAGCGCTCCAGCGAGCTGCAGGTTCTGGCTCAGCTCAGCTCCACAGGGATAATAGCTCCCGAAATCCCCATTCAGAGCCTTTCATTCATGAAATACGAGGCAGCAGACCAAGCGCAGGACTCTGCCCCTCAGGGGACACTGGACTGCCAGCTGTGCCAGGCAGAAAATACTGTAGGGAACAGGGCAGGAACAGCATGACCAGGGAAAACCTCTGCAGCCTGGCAAGGCCCTGAGAATAAACTGCCCTGCGATAGTTACTGGGACCGGAGCAGGGAATGTAAACAGCCCAGCATCCACAAGGAGGTCATAACCTCAGAGTCCGGTTTCCCTTCCTCTTCTCCCTCCTGCCTAATCTCCAAGAGCTGCTCTGTTTACTAACGAGATAAGTAAACAAACAAAAGGAAAGCTCCGAAGCAATGATTTTTTTTTAATTTTTTTTTTGGCCAACTCACTGCGCACCCTGGTCCCAGGGTGCACGCGTGGGAGCAGTCTCTGCACACCATGGCAGCCGGCACATGGCAACGTACGGGCACAGCCAGCAGCAGAGGCAGGCGGCCGATGGGCAGCAGCAGCCCTCCCCTGCCTTGCCTGCAACGTAGCTGCGCGGAGGGGCAAAAGGGGGAACTGCGTTACCCTGCACAAACACAGAGCCGGGCAGACCTTTCCCCAGGAAGCCTGCAATTCACACAAGATGGAAGAAACCAGACACCCAAAGCTGGGGTGAATGGGGAGAGAAGGCAGCAGGGAACAAGGACGCGCCTGGTCAGCACAGTGGGGCCTAGCACTGCCAACAGCGGGGCAAACCCTGTCACCCTCTGCTGACTCTCTCCGGGGAGAAAGGATGAGACAACCTCATTGAGGAGGGAAACTCTTGACTTCCAGCCAGGGCAGCAGCACTCCGCAGCACAGTCAGGCAAACCCAGACACGTGGCCTTTTGCCAAGTGTTCAAGGGATGCGGTGAGCTTCCTTCCCCAGGCCAGCAGGTGCTCTGGCACACAGAGGCACTTGGGGAAGCGGCAGGAGGAGAGGTGTGGAAGGACTCTGGGCCCACCCCAGGTGTTGGGTGACAAATCACCTGCAATACACCCTCAAGACCTCCAGCTGTTGGTATCTTGCTGGTATCAACAGTCCCTGGATAGCAGCTGGCTCTGGGGCGAGTCCTGAGAGAATGAGACATGCACAAAAAAGATGCGATGAGCACCCAAGGCCCCACAGGCCCCTGCAGGAAGCACCCGCCAAAAGCTTCCAGCATAAACCAGTTTTCTTTGGTTTCCTAATCTAAACCAACAGGACACAGAGCAGGGCCATGGAGTAAAGCAGTGCCGCAATGAGAATTATGCTGCAGCTCCTGCCTGCTCGCTGGACACAGAGCTCCAGGAACTAGACACAAAGGAGCTACATTCCTGCCTTATCCAGGGTCAGTTCTGGCTCTGCCAGCAGGAACAATTGGACTGCCAGGAACTGCGCCTTTCCCACCCCATTTGCTTTGGCTCTTTGTGTCTAGAACACCACACGGTCCAAAGTAAATCCCTGCACGTGGGCTCTCCCTGTTGCTCGGCACAGACCCTCCTGCCCTGCGGTACAGACGCCGCGTTCCCTCGCGCGGGCCCTTCCTGACGCCGTCCCGCAGCATTCCACTCCACAGCGGCGTCAACGGCGGCATGCAGGCCAGGCGCTTCCCCACGCGGAGGTAACCTTGCTGCTGTCCGTGCCGGCCCGAGGGACGCGGCCAGCACACACCCCCCGAGCCGCGCCGGGGAGGGTCACGCCAGGCCTGGCGCCCACCTCAGGGGGCACCTCCCTAGGGAGGCCGCCCGCGCCTCACCGCCCGCCCGGCTCTAACGCCTTCGTAGCCCCAGCAGACCCCGCCCCTCGCAGACCGGGGCCTGCAGCCAGGAAAGGCCCACAGCCACCGCCGCCCCTTCGGGACCCTTCCCTCCGGGCCCGGCCCGCCGCTGTCCCACAAGCCCCCACGCGGCGAGCCGGAGCGGCAAGCGGGGTGAGGGGTCACCGCCCGTCTCCCGGGTTACGAGAAATCCCGCCCGCCACACGCGACCCCCGCCGAGCCCTGCGAACCACGGCCCACCCGTCGGTCGCACTTCTCATTGGCTGCGCCTCCGCCAATGGGAAAGATGAACGGCGGAAGTGGAAGCGGTGCGTGCGCCTGCGGAGCTCGGCCGGGCCGGAGTACCGCCCCCGCCATGCCGGGCGCCGCCGAGCGCGGCTCGGAGCTGTCGGAGCAGATCGAGGCCTTCGTGGCGCGACTGCGGGGCGGCGGGGAGCGGCCGCGTTCCGAAGACACGGCGCGACAGACGCTGTCGCTGCTGCGGAAGATCATCGCGCACGGGCGATGGAACTGCGCCGGTGAGGGCCGGGCGGACGCAGCGCTTCTCCCGGGCGCCTGCGCCTCCCCTGCGGCCGGGAGCAAGGCGGCGGCGACGGCGGCAGCAGGGCCCGGCGGCGGGGGGAGCTGTAGGAGGGCAGTGGCGGGGGCGCCTCGAGGCCGTCGGGCCGCTCTGCTGCTGGGCCCGGCGCTCCGGTCGCGGCCATTGGGTGCCGAGGGAGCAGCAAGGCCGGGGCAGCCCGGGGCAGTGCCGCTGGGGCCTCGTTAGCAGCTGCCAGTGGGTCTGGGTTCCCAGGACTTGTCCTGCCGCACCTCAGCTCTTTACAGTCTCTGTGCTTATTGGCGTCATCGCATCGCCCCTGCTTCAGCCATGCTCTTTCCTCCGTGGTGCCGGGCCGAGCGCTGACCAGTCCAGTGGTTCCCGCTCTCGCTAAGCTCACTGCTCGTGGTCTTCCATGAGTTTCGAGTCTGCGTTGTGACCAAGCGATTCATGCTATAGGAAACCCAGTGGGATGACCTGCTCTGCGAGTGGCTTTCTGCTCGCATCTCTGTGTTTTTTTCTCGGTGTTGCATTACTAGTGCCAGAGCCAGCCTTGGCCATAGGGCTGCCGTGGGGCGGATGCGTGGGTTTGACGCTCACGTGGGTTCGCTCTGGGCAGCGATAACGAAGGTCTTCCCCTCTTTCAGGGGAGCTCATGGATCTGATACGGACAGAGGGCCAAAGGATGACAGCAGCCCAGCCGTCTGAGACAACCGTGGGCAACATGGTGCGACGAGTGCTGAAGGTCATTCGGGAAGAGTATGGCAGGTGAAGCACCCCTCTTGCTGCCTATAACCCTCCTAGGAGCCCAGAACAGCCCTCCCACATAGTGTGTTCTGCTGCTTCTGAGACACCCCTTTAGTTTCCATCACCCCCTTT
Organism: Balearica regulorum gibbericeps; assembly: GCF_011004875.1. Lineage (NCBI taxonomy): Eukaryota > Metazoa > Chordata > Aves > Gruiformes > Gruidae > Balearica > Balearica regulorum. The sequence continues at coordinate 26,182,560 of NC_046188.1, read as the reverse complement.
TCCCACCTCTCCTAAGAGGGATTCAGCAAGTTTAACATCAAAGGAAACCTGTCGTTTTCAGCATAGCTGATGACATTTCCTCTAGTGAAACTCCGCTCGGCGTACGTGTTGTGGGTGCGTGAGAACAGCCTGCGCCCTGACCTCGAGCTATTCCTTCCTTGTGTTCCCAGGAGCATCCATCCCACTGGAGCGGTAGCCTTGAGCCCGCTCCTCACCTGCGGGCTGCAGCATTTGCACACCACTTAGGAAGGTGCTTCCTGGCAGAGCTTCGGGTGTCTTTCTGCCAGAGACAGCTGGGGAAACTCTTTGGCATGGCATGGCATGCCTCCTGCGTGTGGTTTTCCTTCCTCTCTGTTCACATCCAGGTGTGCTGCGCTGTGGGAACGGCACTCAGCCTGGCCATACCCCTGCGCTCCCTTCCCGAGGCTGAAGGGCTGCTTCTCTCCGCAGGCTTCATGGCCGCAGCGAGGAAAGCGACCAGCAAGAATCTCTGCACAAACTCCTGACTTCTGGAGGACTGAGCGAGGATTTCAGGACCCCTTATCCTCCCCTCAGAGCTAACGTTATTGAAGCTATTAACGAGCTGCTAATAGAGCTAGGTATGGATGGGTCTGAACTGCTCCATGAATGGAGCTACTTATGGGATGGGACTGATGCTTCCCCCTCTTCTTAGATGGAAAAAAAACAGCAAGGATCTGGGAGGCTTTATCTGAAGGAGCTAAGGAACTGAAGTCCTGCTGTTCTTAGGACTTAGTCCTCTTTGGCTTACAGGGAGATGGGTGGAATGTTGTGGAAGGAACAGCGTGGGGGACTATTGGCCTGTGCTCTTGGTCTTCTGGGAAGTCTTGAATTGAGTCCTCTGAAGAGGAGGGTCAGAAATATGCCAAGGTTGGACTTAATCCCTATGCAAATGTAACCTGACCCTTCTGCACAAAACATTGTGATATATTTTTCTTTTTCTGAGATCTTGTGACAGATCAGGCACCTGACTCGCCTTCTGAGGCCCAGGTTGCCCTGCCTCTCCTTTCCACGTAGTTCTAGTGCTACTGAACTGTAAAACCATTGAATTTCTGTCACTAGCTGTTGTGTGGACATTGTGGTTATCTGGAATGGTGCTGACACAACCCACTCCCCTCATGATGGAGTTATCAATACAGCTAGGGAGCACGGGCCATTAAAGGGCCAGCTTCTTGGTCCCTCTCCACTGGTAAAAAGAACGGGGAGAAAAGCTGCTCCTGTTCTACTATAGTGCTCATAGCATCACTGTAGTAGAAAATGATCTTGTTGGAGGACAACCCTAGCAGCACAAATGCTGCTTTTGCACCCATGGCTTCCTTCTGTTGCAGAGGGCACCACCGATAACATTGCTATGCAGGCGCTGGAGCACATCCACTCCAATGAGGTGATCATGACCATTGGCTACTCGCGCACCGTTGAGGCCTTCCTGAAGGAAGCTGCCCGCAAGCGGAAGTTCCAGGTCATCGTGGCGGAGTGTGCACCGTTCTGCAAGGTGAGGTTCAGGCTGGCTGTCTTCCTCAGGTGGCGCGTTGGCCTGTGCATTCTTACTGAACTCTTGTCTCTGGAGGCAAGCTGAATGTTATGGAACTTCCTCTCCAGTTGAGAGATTGAAGACAGCTCATTATCCTACCCCATGTCCTTCAGTCGGAGGGCTGTATTTGTGCTCCACTGCTTGGCATTTTTGCAGTTCAGACAAGAATTGAGTGCTAATATCTCTATGACTGCACGGCAGGAGTCCCAGGGGACCAATTGGATTCTCTCTCTTTTTAGGGTCATGAAATGGCTGTCCGACTATCTAAAGAGAACATTGAAACTACTGTCATGAGCGATGCAGCTATTTTTGCTGTCATGTCTCGAGTCAACAAGGTAAGGAGGGCTCCACTGGAGGAGGGAGTTCACAGTAGGGTGGGTGCTTAGGCCTCCCAAACTAGCTGCAGGTCCCAGCAGCGATGGGTAAGTTTCTTCACTGCAGACTCACAATTGTAATACAAAATTTACAGCTGGGGTGGAGATTCAGTGTGGAACCCCAAGTCAGCGTGATGACTAACTGCATGGTGATAGGTTTTTCTGCCTTAGTGACTAACAGGCAGAAAAGAAACCAAGGCAGGAGAGCCTCAAAGGATTAGCTTCAGATTGTAAAGATGGAAGAAAAAGCAGCATTTCCAAAGGGGAGAAACTTCCCTTGCCTGGAACACAAGATGGGTGGTGAAGGGAATCACCAAGGTGTGTCTTTTCAAACAGACCCCTTGTGTATTTTTTATAGACATGAAGACTTGGCACCCCAAACTAAAAATACTTGCAACATATTAAAATCTAGCCGCACCACTTCTTATCTATATATTTTAAGCTGCTTTACATTATTCCCATTTTACAGCAAGGGAATTGTACAAGTTGCAGCCAGCAGTCAAGTTACGAAGCTTACTTTGCAGCTTTATAGAAAAGTGGAACACGGCCCAGTTTCTGCTTGGTGTTCCCTGCAGTAGAACATACATTTGTGCTCTGAAGTTCTCAGTGCTGGCCTCACCGTGCTGGAGTCATGCTCTTATTAGAGAGGAACGTCTCAGTGCAGAGCCAGGGCCAGATGAAACATAGGGCAGCTGGATGCCTGATCTAACTCCAGCCTTTGGCCAGCTGTTTTGACAAACTCCTCCAGCTCATCCGGCAGGGTGCAAGCCAGGAAGCATTCCTTCCCCAGTTTGCCATGGAACATGCTATCAAATGCTGATTTGCCTTTTAAGGTCATCATTGGTACAAAGACAATCCTGGCCAACGGCGCCCTGATTGCTGTGAGTGGGACTCACACTCTGGCACTGGCAGCTAAACACCACTCCACTCCGCTCATTGTGTGTGCCCCCATGTTCAAGCTTTCACCTCAGGTAAGTGCAGCAGCCCTTCAGGACTGCATCTGCTCTACATCGAGGTGGGGGGTGACTTATTGCTTGTGGAAGCTTAGGGTGGAGAGCACCACCTGTCCCAAAGTGAGGTTGGTAAATGAGCCATCTCTTCTATCTAGTGCTGTTACTTCAGATAAGACATCCTCACCCAAATCTGACACACCTCGGGATCTCCTTGAAGCATCCTCCTCTGCCACATGTACTGAGTGACCAGTGCATCAGGTATAAGGATGTAGACCACTGCCTACTAGAGACTGACATCACCATACTTGGTTTTCTTCAACCACAGTGGATTTCAATTTGTATCTTTAGTGTTGAAAGACCCTCTGTACTGGCAGAGGAGGTAGATGGAGATGCTCTGAACAGTTTCTTACACTCAGTACTTTTTTTTTTTTTTCTTCCAGTATTGTCAGATGAAGTTGCAGACTGAGGAAGTAATTTCTCTGCTCCAGTTCCCTAGGCTTTGTAGAAGGGCAGCCAGGTCTTAGAAGGCTCTGAAAGCTCTGAAGAAAAAACTTTCACCTGTAGACGTTACAGAGGTTCTAGGCACAGGCACTATGCAATTATTGTAAACAGATGTTGTATCACCTAGCAAGTCATCTTCCTCTGCTCTAGTTCCTTCCAGCACCCAGGATCTGTTTTCACTAGAATAATGAGGCAGTCTCTTTTTTTCCTGACCTTCGTGTGCTCTTTCTCATTCAGTTCCCTAACGAAGAAGATTCATTCCACAAGTTTGTGTCACCACAGGAAGTGCTGCCGTTCACAGAAGGTACTGGTTCTTCTTTATACAGGCTGGTCAAGCTGGTGCAGGCTATAATTTTTTTTTTTTTTTTAATGGCTCATGCAAAATTTAAACATAAGACTGTCCTGTAACCCAAGACAGAAAATGTTTTCCTATTGTCTTAAGCAGAAAAAAGTGCTGGGAACCATCTTATTTTATATGTAACTCTCTATTACAGAAAGTACAGAAAAAGGATTTCCTTTGAATGCGATCTTTCGCACTGTTGCTTCTGTCAGTGTTTTATTATAGGACTGTGATCATGGTGCTAGGCAGGTGGCAGTTTCCTGTGGGATGGAGCAGATGCTCAACACTGAGGGCAGCTTCCTTTCCTTCTTATAGCTCATGTTAACTTCTTGAAACTTTGTTATGTGATCCACTTGTTGAAACCCAGTATCTCTGCAACAGGCTTCCCACACAAGCACCATCTTTAGAAAGGCATCAGCTCCCAAGCCCATTTCAGATAGCAAAGCCTCTTTTATTTCAAAGCCCTGTTTCTATGTGACAAAGACTTCTGAAATGAAGATACAGGTTTGGCACAGGTTTTTGGTTTTGGCTATCTGAGCTTTTCTTTAAATAGTAACTTTGGCAGCATCAGGATTCTTGTATTTTAATTACATACTGGAAGGTTTTTTGGCAATTAGTAAATCTACATACAGAGGGTATCTGGGGGTTTTATCAGTAAAAACTACCAAAACAGTAGTTTTGCCATTCATCTGAGATGGCTGTATACCTGTAATTCAATGACACCAGTGAAGTTATTCAGGATGTTCCAGTACTGACTTCAGGGTGGCATGTGCATAGCCACTTTCTTCAGGGGCTCAGGAAGATGTGCAGAAGGCTAACTGTACTTTGAATTGCTTTGTCTAATATTGCTGCTCTTCACTTTACAGGGGAGATCCTGGCAAAGATCAACGTTCACTGCCCAGTGTTTGACTACGTCCCTCCAGAGCTCATTACTCTCTTCATTTCTAACATTGGGGGTAATGCGCCTTCCTACATCTACCGCCTCATGAGTGAGCTCTACCATCCAGATGACTACGAACTGTAATGCCATGAAGCACGTCACTCTCCAGACTCTTACCTTTCTCTTTAGAAAGATACAACAGCTAATTAAAGTGTGTGTTGCAAAAATGGGTTACTCTGGGCAATTTGCACAGCAACGTCTTTCCTACCCAAAAGCAACAGAAGGCAGGGCTCTTGTGCACGTTTTGATTTCTGTGCTGTGGTAGAAGCTATGTGGGGCTGCTAACCCACTTTGATTTTGAAACAGCAAAGCATATGTGTAACTCTGGAGCAGCTAAGCTGTTACTTTGAAGTATGCTGCAATAAAGGCTGTTTACAGTGATCTCACTGTTAAGCACATTTTCCATATAGCTTCTTTAGTAGGAGTTTTACCAGTGTAATGAGTTGCCTGTGCCTATGATGCAGCAGCAGGCTTTAAGGTCTGCTTTCACATGTGAATGTGATAGGAATCCGTGGGCAATTGTCTTCAAAATGGATTTTTTTGGTAGAATTTCCTGACAATTTTTGGTGAGTTGCTGAAATACAAACCAGCTTTTTGTACAGTGCTGGAACGGAAATTTGATTCTTAATGAAAGGCCAACCTTCAGAAGTCCTGTCAGCTAGCTTGTTCACCTCCCTGTCAGAAGGCAGAGCTCAAGCTCTTGCTTCACTTATTGTAGTCTGGGGGTCTTTCCTCTCCTGTACTACTTGAGTGACTGCAGTTATTCTTCTTGGGTGGACATCTTGTCTCATTCGGAAAGTTCTTGATTTTTGTGGGGGGCAGCATGGAACGTCTTAGAAATCTCAGGCTCTTGCAGGTCAGATCACTTTTCCTGGTCCCTTTTATCAATGTATGGCAATACACTACACCACGGTTACGGCATCAAACAAAAGTAGTTTCCACTCCTTGTTTTGCTTTTGAGTCAGCAGATGTCAATAGCTCTCTGATTTGGTTTTAAGTTGGATGTCTGTGATTAAACAAAGACATCATCTTTTTCTGTTCTGAAAAGAAGTCTACTCTTTTACCTTAGACCAAGACACAAAATAGAACTGGAACCTGTGAAATAAGTCTGCCTACTGTAAAAAGTCCGTGGGCTACTTCATTATTTCTGTGGGGGTAAGTTTTTGTACCCTGAGAATGTGGGGCTATGCTAGGATTTAGAAATCTCTCACTCAAGAATGCAAACTGCAGGGAGCTGGAGAAAACAGCTGGGTGTGTCATTCGTTGCCTAGTTAAACAGTGTTTTTTGATCCTAAGTTGGCCTATATATATATATATATACTATGAAGCTGGTCGGTCCTCATTCCAACCACTGCCGTAAGCCCAAGGAAATAGTTTAGTGTTAATTTTATTAATAAATACCTCCCAAATTTCAAAGCACTATAAAATACACTAATTAAAAGTCTCTCTATTATGCAGAAACATGCTGTGCTTGCAGAGAAAAAGCACTTTAGTGAGTGAGAGCGGCTGCAACTTCTTGCTTCCAATAGTCAAGCACTGACATAAGGCTCGGGCTTATAATGCAGTTCCTTAATGTTGAAGACGCTTCTCCAGGCTACCACGGTGGGCTCCTCCTGCCAAGTTCTCCTGGCTGACCTCTGCTTCTTAGGTGAGTACTCCGAACAGAACTTTGGTGACTGCACTGGCTCAGAAACTTGGCTCCGCACAAGGTATTGTTGTCTAACAGCACCGGACCTGCATCATACCAATACTTCTAGTGGTTGCAGCTTACAGTTGTAACTTTTTTTGATTAAGGTCTTTTTTTTCCAAATAGGTGCCATGCTCGTGCCATCTTCCGTAGTCTAACCAAATTAGGTTTAGGCTGGAGGGAGAAAAATTAAGAAGCACTAAATCACAACAAAGTAAATGAGCTTCAATGCCTCCATACTCTTTGCCTTAATACAGTCATTCCCAAGTTTTTAAAATATCTAATTCAAAGTCCCACCTGACTTTCCACAGAATCCAATTTCATAACTTAATATAGCACAGTAATAGCAAGAGGGAAGGAGTAATGATTTTTTTTTTTTTATTTAAATGTTGCTATTTCTTTGGGGGGTTGGGGTGGTTTTTTTCTGCCATTTTATAGTATCTTAAACTTTGGGGAAGTAGGCATTTGTTTAATTTGTATTATTGCCCCTAGTAGAATATTAGAATTTAAAAACTGCAAACACTTTAAATATATGCTTAACTTTAAGGATTACTGGACCCCATTCAAGTCACTGTGACCATTCAAATGAAATACAGTAAGATCCTTGCTAAAGTGTTTGCAGGACAGAGGTTTAATGTTCTAAAGTTTCATTTTATTGGTAACAGTTATGTAAAAATTCAAGTAAGATACAGCCAGTGGTGATGGTTTCAAACTGGACCATTCTAGTTCTAAAACACACATAGATGACATACGTCTGATAAGCCAGAGTATGGATTACCAGAGGCATATCTTGTGTCACACGCAGTACCTGCTTTTCCTGCTGTAGATGGTCTATGTCTGCAAGAGGCATCATGGAAGGTCTTCCATGAGCACACTGGAAGGGCAGCTGGCAAGATGACAAAGCTTCAATAAGCCTGCAGCTCTCATCCAAAGTCAAATGTTCATTAAACTTAATAGCTCCTGAAAAAAAAAGATACAAATTCTTGCATGCACTGCCAAAGAGAATTCAAACTACCCAGCAAACTTCCCTCCATAGCTGTGGTTTACACAGAAAACAAGGCAGCTCCCAAAGATTAGCTGGGAGGCTGCAAAGGCAGCCCAAAGGCTGCAGCATGGCAGACTTAGGACTTAATTAACCAGCCTGCTGCATAAGGATCCATGGCCTAAACTTTCACCAAGTTTGATGGATGGTAAGATTAGTAGTTGTTGGGTTTTCAGATGACATTGCAAGAGGCAAATGGGCTTTTTGTGTGTGTTACAGCTGAAGATGGAACCAGTTCACAAATCAAAAAGTATTAAATCAAGACTACAGCTAATATCAGTTCCATAGGCTTGAGTTCTGTGTGCCTGCCGCTGACAGGCATCAGTTCCAAGACGAAATGCTAGGCCTGCCACTAAGTCCTTTCTCAGAAGTGAGCACTTAATGGTATCCAGAGGAAATCCAAGCAGAACATTAGGGAGCCATTTCAGAGGTGTTTGCAATCTTTAGCTTTCAGAGATGCACAAGACCATCTGCAATCTGCCTTTCAGCCATGGGACTTTTTAGATATTAAAAAAATATATATATTGTCTGCCATTTGTAAAATGCAGTGACACTCTGTGAAAATAGATTCTTCTGGTTCACATTTACCCCATCAGTGTAATCTCAGTATGTGGCACAGGAACTGCCACAAGAGCCTAGAGCTACTGCAGTCTACACCTGTAAGGTCTGCCCGTTTCCAGGTGCTGGAAAGCCACTGTCACTTAGAAGATTCTTACTGCATTCCTTCCAAAAATACTCGTCACACGCACACTTAAACTAGCAATTTTGCATGAAATAAAAAAATGCTTTTTGGGAGGAGCATCTGTCTTCTTTTCTGCATGCTTTCAAGCAGGTTCCAGCACCTCTCCTTGCCCCTTCACAGAGCTGTTATTTAGATGGTTTAGAACTCACACGGATGAGTGCATCTCAGAACTGTATTCTCTCTGTGGTTTATGTGAGGGTTGAAAAGTAGGTTAGGCCTATACATGAATGAATCAGAGCAGTATTGCTTGTTCCTCTCAGTGCTGTCCATGAAAAGACCATTATCTCCTCATCCCTATGAAACACACAGTCTGTAATCCTGGAATTTCTGCAAACACATTCTGAAACCACTGCCCCAGGGAGGATGTTGTGGAGAGACAGAAAAGTTTTTTTTAAAAAAAAAGAGTGAAAGAAAAGCACAGTTTCCCTACCATGACAGGCCTGGGAAGCTAACACCTTCAGAAACGTCAGAGGCAGCGTTCCTCGTGCTCCTCCTCCTGTGGTCTGCACTAGCTAAAAGTAGTAAGGGAACATCATCTTACCTTCCATTTAACACAAGAAAAAGGAAGAACTGTAATACAAAGGAAACTAGAAATGAGGAAAAGCTAGTGGATTATCTAGTCCACCTCTCATTTGAGGCTTAACACACTCCCTTTGGATCATCCAGTAAGCTTTGCATTATTATAGCCAGCATTAGAAGCAGGCAGCAACTCACCTCAACTTGTTCTTGAATAAGCTCCTGGAAGGAAAAAAGTAATATCATCAGTTGCTCCTTCTTCCTTTCATTGCCCATAGCCTGCTTTGTCCACATCTGTGTATAATGTACTGTGTAACTGTCAGAACCAGGAAAAATTATGCTCTTGCTAGTACACTGACCACAGTGTGAAAGATCCAGGTGCAAGTCCTGACCTCTCAGACTTTAGACTAATCTCTTGGTTTCTCTCTGCATCAGTTTCCTATCTGCAGAATGGGTATAATGGAACCCTTCTACCTCAGAGTGCAACGAATGCATGTTATCTTTGAATAGCTGCCCTTTCTTCTTTGGGTAATAGTCCATGCGGATTTCATTTCTGATGTCTAAAATGCAGTCAGTTCATAATCAATCATGAATAGGTGCTACCAGTCCTAATTAAAATAAAAAGGACTGCAGGATCTGCCAAAACGCTCATGAGATCTTGAGGTGTCAGCTAAGAATGAGTGCTTGTGAGGCACAGACATGATCCCTTTCTCTGCCACTTTTAGTGCTTTTGGCTCCCAAGGAGAGTGCATTTTGAGTTCTTCCTGGTTATAGCAAAGTTGAAAAAGAAAGTATAATCAGATTAATCATCTTCTCTGTTTCTTCTTTTCACATCAAAACAGATGTATGGCAAGACTGGACTGATTCACAATGGCTCAGCCTAGTGGCAGAAACAATTTTTAAGGATTGTTTACAATTGAAACTGTGAGTAATCAGTTCAGCAATTTCTTCCTCAAACTGCAAAACATCTGGAACAGCAGCTTTTAGAAAGCTGCACTGCCCATGTAGAGATTTCATGAAAACAACTTTAAATCCTAACAACTAATATTTCTGTATTAGCTATATTAATAATTTTACTGTTCATTCAAGCATTTACTGTTCATTCAAGCATTCATGAGCAGTAAACTGTTGAAACATCTGTACTATATACTATTTTTCTTAGCTCCACTAGTCCAAGTCTGAAACAGTCTCCTATCGTTTCTGTTATAGTTCAGGGATTTCATTTGTGGGACTATTTAGCTACTAAAAGGGATGGCACCCATCTTTGCCAAGGGACCTCATTGTCTCCCTCATAACAGAGATACTCTAACACTCTGGGCCATTAACACAGAACAAGACCCAGTATCACAATTTCACCCATATCCACAGCTGACCTCCACAATGCTTTTAGTGACAGGTTGTCTTTTCCGTCGTAGTTCATTGGCTTCTCTTTCTATAAAACACAGTGGCACTTTCCTCACTAGAATCAAGGAGCTGTTGGTCTCAGGAAATGATAATTCGAGACCCAAGTCCTCCAAATTTTTGTAGCAGCATCTGAGAGAAAAAAATACCAGAAATAAGACATCTAGCACAGTAGCTATGTCTCCACAGCATACATAAATATTTATTCAGTGCCCATATACGTTTCTCCCTGCAACAGTTTCTAATCTCCAAATCCATGCACTATGAGATTCCAAGAAATTTTGCCCTCTCAGCCTACATTCATCCATGTTTTTTCACTCCAATGAACTGTGCATATTTCATGTTTCACAACCACAAGATCTAAGAGTTCCTATATTATGTGGAGAGAAGCTTTATGTCTAAATTTAGAAATCTGTATTTTCTAAAGATGCACAAGGTGTCTCGTTCAACACACAAACACTCCAGATATTGAAATTATGCAGCATAAAGAATACTTTAAGTCTAACCTAAAAAATTGTGATTTCAATTGACATGTAATAGCAAATACTTAGAATGGAAAAAAAATACTGCAAGAAACTTGTGCTGGTTTAATGAACTTTATATCCCATTAAGCAAAGAGAACCCAGGAAAGAACAACGTCTAGTTAATCTGACATATGTCACCCTGTGGATGGAAAAATACACACAAAACCAGGACTTCACAGTCAGATGAGAACTTGTCTTCACAATGAAAACAACTGTAACAATATAGAGTTATTTTATTAACTCAGGGAATACTCACTGAAAACAAAGGTGGTGAAGGTCAGAACCTCAGAAAAGAGGTTCTTTGAACAAAAAAAGAAGCTAATCTAAACTTACTAAAATCAGTCACAAGCATAATACAATTATTAGCCTCCATATGGAGATGACTTGTGTAATTCTACCCCAAAAAAAAGACATGTATAGCCCTCAGCAAGAGCAGAGAAAGACAGAAAAAGCCCATTGTGGTGAAATGACAGAATCCAAGCAGCTATTGAGGTCAATCGGGCCTTTTTTTTTTTAAGGGGAGGGGAAAAAAAGGAAGTTCAAGAGAGTGAACAGAACAATGCATTACTACAATGCTTAGTAGACAAATAACAGAATCAAAGCTGCAGGTGAACCAGAGGTCCAGCTGAACTATTAAATAGTAAGCATAGCTGAAGAGGAAGGTCTTTTAGGGAAGTTAATTTATTTCATTACATCTAACTTTACCACAGAATGCAGTCATGCTCTGCCAGCAACAGTAACAACAGAATTTAGATTTTTACATAGTACTTTTAATTTGTATCTTTTTAGTAAAGATAGTCTCACAGAGTGAGTGTAAACAGATGAACTGCCAGTAAATACTTAAAATTAAAGAGCAACACAATAAAAGCACCAGTAAGCCAGCACCAGTATATGCCAGCACCAGTAAGCTTCTTGAATCAGTTATCTTAAGTGATGTTTGTGATTTAGCTGATGAAGAAAAGTAGCTCACAGAATTTATTTGGTCTTTCAAAAAGCCCTTGATGCCACCTCTTACAAGTAGCTAGAAATGCAAATGCAAAAAGTTGTCACGGATAGACAAGTAGTATTTGTCATGATTCAGAAACTACGGAAAAAGGGTATGCTGGCAACAGATGGTCAGTGGTCAACATGACATGAATCCTGATCTGTATCTTCATAATTGTTTATTAATGACATGGAAAAGAAGGGGCATGGTCAAGCAGGCAAATTTGTAGAAACCACAAAATTATTTAGGTTAGCTGAGACTAAAGATGACATTGAACTCAATCAGAACTTAAATAGAAAAATGATCAATGAAATCAGTAGGATGAATGAAAAAGGTACAATGAAAAATGGACAGAAAAAATGAATTTCACTGCTCCTATAGACAAATAAATGCAAATTACCAGGAATAATTTGATGTATGTGTACATTTTGTTGGCTTCTACATAAAGAGCAAAAATTTTAAAAAAAACCTCAATTCTGTGTTTCATTGTCATTCAATAAACAAGCAGTTCATGCAGGTAGCAGTAGCCAAAAAAACAGGCAAAATATCCGGTGTGGATGTAATAGACAGAAAACATGGGCACAACTGCAAAGCTACTGCACAAATCAGTGGGAAACCCTCACTTGATATACTGTATCAATTTTGGCCATCCAGTTTCAGAAGCAGATATATCAGAAATGGAAGTCATTCAAAGATGAGTGCAAAAATAATTCAAAGTTGAACAAGAGGCAGTACAAATATTGTGATGTTTGTAAGAACATCATTAAGAGGTGGGAACAATAAAGGCATCCAAATATTACTGAACTATGAACAGCAACAGTTACATTCTCACATTTTTCCCTAAGGCAGGTGGAACATAATAGCGCTTTACACTTTCCTTTGGAATTTCTGGTATTGGCCGTTGTCACAAGAGTTACCAAACGGATACAGCAGTGATACTGTTATGATTGGAATCTACCCAAAGAGGGCTTTACACCAAACAGGTGTATCCCTATAATAGGCAACAATCTTAACAAGGAGTGATTTAAAAGCTATCGAGTTTGCCACAGGCATCACAAAAAAGAGCAGTTTGAGAATAATAAGGTAGTCCTGTGAATGTTACGATAGAACTTCACCTGAAAATGAGGAACAATGCAGGGAAAAAACCAATGCATGTAGCAGGTGACAGACAGGGATTTTGGGGAAAAAAGTTTGATTAGTGTCTAATAGGTCTGCAATAGTACAGTAACAAATCTGTATCTAAACTCTTGCAGTACAGAAGTTAAATATCTGAATAGTAGCTAGGCTGCCATTCTGAAACACTTGGGAAACAGTGTTCATTAGTTAGTCTTGGCAGGCACCTAGGACTAAGGAATGCATTTTTGAAGGATTCATAATCCAAACTTTCCATACCCCATCCTTCTCTTCTCAAACAGTGCCTGTTAAATCAGTGACTAGATGGACACTATGGGCACTGCACTCCAGTGTGCACTCCCAAGTCCTGAGCCCCAGGCAGTAGGGTCTGTTGGAGACTGCTTTGGCACTCTTCTGGCCCACACGTGAAGGTTTACTTTCCGAAGGAAACCAGAGAACATTGCAGAGGCACAGAGATGGCACACTACAGGGTTTCATCTTGAGACGTAATGATGTGCCTGAGAATCACACCTACCTTCCTCACCACAGACAGAGCCAGCTGGTCTCAGGTCAGGAAAGAATCAACAGCTTCTTTCCTGAGCTTCATGGTAACCTAGCAATATATAGAGATCTCCCTGGTCAACAGAGCCACCCGCAAAAGTCTAGAGCTATTGTCCATTACTAACCGTAGAAATCTTCTTTGTTCTTCTGTAACTTCAATCTCCAAAGGGGGAGAGATGGAGGAGGACAGTAATTTCTTCTTGCCACATGCTGCAGCTTCCTTCACATAGGAATCTGTGAATGAATCGTTTAGAAGTATTCCCTCTTAGAATATTTACACAGGCATTACCCTTAATGACCCTATGGTTTGGCATGTAATCCTCTGTTTGGATTAAAAAGTGACCACAGAATGCCTTCTCCTGAAACTTGTGGAGGACTGGGAATGTCACAAACCAGACATCTAGTCTCTGGGGAAGGGCTGGTTAATGCCACTTTGTTTTTTCCCACCAGTTCCAAAAAAGAGCCACTCTAAATAGCAGAAAAAATACTGATATATTTAGTCCAACTCACAGAGAGCAATTTTTCCACAGAAAAGTCTGATATAAATGGCATTAAAATACTATTCATTAAGCATTTCTCCCTTCAGTCTTTTTTTTGAGTACCTGACCAAAAGGAGCAGAGTTCCGGGAACCCTCTCTGCAGGAACTGGACAGTATTTGTTGATGAAAGAGAAGGTCAATAATTTTTAAGTACTTGGTAGATGGCTATTGTGCTTTTTAACACTGAAACCAATGGCTAATGAGCTTGCAGAGAAGACTATTATCCGTCTGCAAACAGTTTCAGATTGTGGAAATTTTAGGCTTTAAGCACAGTATTCAGCTAAAAAAGGAATCAAATGAACTATGCTCTTTACTCTGCGTCCCATGTCTTATTCTTCACAGCATAACCACATAATCTTATTGATGTTGTTCTACTTCCTCTTCATTGTTTTTCCTATCAGTCTTCCTGCTCTTTCATTATGTCAGAACTATTTTAGTTTGATAGTTCTGCGGGTAGGGAGTATATCTTCTATTTCTGGAAACGCTGTAACAATTTTCAGCTGCCAATACTATGACTGCTACAGATACTGAATGTCTGTACCCTCCTAGGGATCAGGATAAAGATGACAAATGAATATCCTATTGGTTCCATACCTCCCAGACTGCTCATTTGTACTTTTCTGTGCACTGATTACCTTTTGTCCTAAGACCATCTGATTCCTCACCTGCAATAAGCTGCTCCAGGCGGATCCGTTCATGAGCTGCATGTTGGTCCACCAAAATCAGGAGGTTTCCATCTAAAAAATGTACCACAACAGATGAGAAATAGGCAACTGCGTACCAGACAGCTGCACAGGTTGGGTAGAATGACCATTCCCTAGAGGCTACATTTAGAAGATAACTACCAGCCAGTTTACAGAAATAAAGTGAGGAGGAGGCTGTGTTGGCAGAACATAAAGTCACTACAGAGCAGAAATTTAGTTATCCAAATTGGCATTTAAATTAAGGTAATTAGACTGAGTCAGAAACTCTTGTCTATTGACATCTTCATCTAACTTCAGAATGAGAGCTGAGGTCACCCACAAACTGATCTGTTTGATACAGTCTTTAAAAATATTATAAAAACTACTGGGTTTGAATGCCTTTTTTGTACAGCTTCAGCAAGCTTCAACAATGAATATGTCCAGACACTGTGAACAGAGTCTGAAACATGTTAGTAATTTGAGTACAATCTATTTTTATAAAACTAATCTGCAGGCAGCAGGAACATTCAACAATGTCCAAAATAAAGAAGATCCAGGAAATTTCAAGTGAAGACTAACATTTTCCTCTACTCACAATATTATCCCAAGGCAAGAAGAGAATACTAACAGGACAGTATTCCCTCTGCAGTAAACTGCACTTGGCAGTCACATCAACTTCATGTTAATAACCACTCTTACCTGCCTTTTTATCCATTTCATTCCTAGTGTTGATTAAACAAGCAATAAATTTATTGTCCACTTGCTGAAGAACCTGTAAGATACTCAGAAAAATCATTACCCAGTGGTAAAATTATTTTTAAAATGAAGGTAAACGAAAGATCAAAATGGATCAAATGCAGCAAATAGCTAGTAGGACGATTAGAGGAGTGGACGCCACATCTTTTCTAATCCCAAAGGCTTAAAGAATTTGGCCTAGCAAAACTGAGACTGAGAAAGTATATAATTATTCTTTATAAATACGGTGGGGGGCTAAATATGGAAAAGGCAGCAATTACTTAAGCTAAAAGACAATACTGGCAGAAGGTCAAATGACCATAAAGCTGATCATGAAACAGTTTAGTTTGGAACTAAGAGAAAGTTTCACAATATCCAAGAAAATAATTCTGGATCAATTTTTTCAGAGAGAGTCATAAGGACAAGAGCTCTAATTGTTCTCAGGTGGAGCTGGAAATTTACGGAATGGCTTAAACAGTCACGTAGAAGCCTCCTTGAGTTGGTATCCTGGCTGAGATAGTGTTAAGTTTCTTTCTAGTAGCTGGTATAATGCTGTGTTTTGGATTTAGTATGAGAAAAATGTTGATAACACACTGATGCTTTTAGTTGTTGCTAGGTAGTTGTAGTGTCTACACTAAGTCAAGGACTTTTCGGCTTCTTGCACCCTGCCAGGTGCACAAGAAGCTGGGAGAGCACAGCCAGGACAGCTGACCCAGACTGGCCAAAGGGATATTCCCTACCACAGAACGCCTTGCTCCCTATATAACCAGGGAAGCTAGCCGGGAGCTGGGATCGCTGCCTGGAAACAGACCAGGCATTGGATTGTTGTTTTTTTTTCCCCTTCTGCAGGTGGTGAGGAATTGCATTTGTGCAACTCTTGGGATTATTATTGTTGTTGTTGTAACTACTATTATTATTCTCTTCCTTTGTTATCCTATTAAACTGTCTTTATCTCAGTCTGGGAGGATTTTTTCCATTCTCCATCCCATTCCCTTGTGGGGGGAGGTGTGAGCGAGCGGCTACGTGGTGCTCAGTTACTGGCTGGGGTTAAACCACCACCATCAGGAATTAAAGCTGTGCACAGTGACACTCTGAGTATTTGATTTGCTGTTATCACCAAAAGAAAATGTAAACAACCTTTTTTAACCTGCCCTGTGTTTAAGGACTTGTGCTGATCATCTGTAGGAGCCAGGAAGCTTTTTTCTCTCCCTCATTTTCTGATGTAGAATTTGCCTCTCTGACTTGATTCCACCTTGTCCTCAAGCATCAGAAATCAACCAGAGCTACTGGGAATACTGAACAGGGATGCACAATGCTTTCGGTATCTTATTGTTAGATTTAAATTAACAGGTGTGGTGTTAGGGAGGAATTTCTCCCCAAGTCACATAGATAGATTAAGCTCACTCTGAATTCTCTGTCTCACAACATGTGCATTGTTCACCTCCTAGGTAAAAATGAATAGATGATCCTATTTCTTTGCAGGGATGCAAGACACTAATGATTCTTTTTATTCTTTTCCTGTGGCATGATGCAACATTTTTTGCTTTTGGTCTTTTCTACAGGGATTTTCAAAATTGCTATAGGGTACTGAAGGCAGTATTTAGCTTCTTCAGAGATGGGAAGTGGTAATTCCTTCTGGCTTTACCTTCTTAAAAAAATACAAAAGAAAACATTACACAGGTAAAGTTAATCACAGAACCACTCGGTGACAGAAAAATGGTACCTTCCACTTTCCAGCTTTCCTGTGTTTTTGAAGTGTAATCTGTTACTGTAATAACTTCATTTACTCCTGTTATTCTTGCACACATAAGTAAGGGAATCATTTGGACCCTTGTCCACCCTGGAGATCAACGTTACCATGCCCCACACAGTCAGAACCTGCAATCTCAAAGTCAGCATTATTCTGATGCAATCAGGTTGCTAACTGGGCCTGTAAGCCTTTTGTCACTGGGATACAAGAGAGGGAGAGAATCCACTTTGGCATTTCTATCAAGGCAAACCATCAAAGAATGTACGTTGAAGGCATGTATTTACATTAGCTTTTAAGCTAACATTCCAAACATTTGATAAAGAAACACTAAAACAGTTAAACTTGATGCTATGATGCCATTTTTAAGAATCACTCTTCAGGGCAGCTATAAACCTTAAAGTGAAATGTCAAGTCTTTCCACGAAATCTGGGATTTTGAAACCACTCTGCTGAAGAATTGAATTTCTAAGGTCAACAAAAATGGAACATACAGGATACAGATTTCAGAGAAATATGAACTAAGCAAATGCCTACAATAAATATAAAAACCTGCCCATTGAAATATCATTTAGTTAAATGTGTTTCTAAGCAGCAGTAACAGGGCTGCCTCTTGATTTGGTTTAACCATACAGTCAAGGAATTTTAGAGTCACTTGCACGTAGCTGATTAAACATGAGATGATACTAAGATCCGGCATGTGCTGGTATCACACAGCAACCAAGAATTCTGTTTGCACTTGTGAAAATTAGGGATATGAACTATTTCCCCAGATACCTCTTTCCCACCAGGCAGAAACATCAGTACTTCCCATTTGCTGAGTGGGAATTTGGGGGCAAAAAGTAGTCATAGATCATATTGTACCTGCATTGAATGAACCATGTCTTTGGTGAAACGATAAGGATATAAGATATTGTGAATTTTCACAGCCAGATCATCAGCCTGACTGCTGGTCACATCAACAGCAATCTGTAAAAGCAGAATTACAGATCAAGCAAGCTATAAAGGATATGGCAAAACCCACAAACACACACAAAATACCCCCAACAAGCCAGCTTTACGAAAAAATGGAAATAACTGTATTTTGACAAACCAAGCTTTCTGCACAAGAATAGCACTAACTAAAGATACCATCCAGCAAATCCCTCTGCTTCAATCTCCATATACTTTCCCATCTGGATATTACCTGCTACCTTCAGTGCATTCAGCTGATTTCAAGTACCTATCAGAAAACCTGAAGTTAATTATCAGCCTACTTGAGCTCTGAATGGATTGCATTACAAAGGATGTATTACCCTGAAATGAGTCAGAGTACCCGCCACAGCAACAAATGAACCGAACTGTTCAGAAACTCACCAGCAGGTGATTTGCTACTCCATCCCTATTGTTTGCAGGTGGAAATGGTTACATATGTATGTTTACACACACAGACAACATGATGATTAAAGATAATGCTACCTCATGACAACAAAGGAAGTTTTTCTAAAAGCTCCAACATTGTTTCCCTCTCACATGCTATAATCTTGCCAGGCTATAAAAACAAATATTGTAAAATACTCTTTTAAGACCCATTGCATCCCAGAGAAGAAAGCTGGGTTATTTTAACTCTGTCCACAAAGAGGACAGACACTGTATTACAATTTTGCCATCCTTTAACTTTTAATTTCAAGATTACTATCTCTGTAGAGGCAAAGACAGCTTACAATAATGTTGTGCTTTTGAAATGACATAAGGCAAAAGATCAGCATGACACCTGCTTCTCTGAATAAATCCACAATGACTTACATATAAACAGTCTACAAAAACATGTAACTGCCAGGTCTACAGCCTAATATATCGCTGAATAACTTATGTGCAATGTAAGTTATAATGAAAGGTTAAACTGACTCCTATTTTAGCATGAGATGCAAGATAATACTTACCTCTGGGCAGGGAACAAAAACAGGATTATCCCATTCTGAAAGCAATGTCTGGAGAGACTCCCCTTCAGCACCTAGGAAAGAAGACATAGATAATACAGAAACTATGACCATCTGTGTATAGAAGGTGCATTGGGTACCTCTGCCTCTCCAGTATTATTTTATTTTTTTCTCTCATACAAAGGGGAGAATGTAGAAATAAATAACGGAATATGAGACTGGGCTTCTCTATTCTCTAGTCTGGTTTAACTAGGAAGTACACTGTGCTGCTTTTTGACTCCTAAACATGCTGCACCACAATTGACCAGGGCCTGGAAATGGGGCGGGGAGGAGGGAAAGAAAAGACCTGTTCAGCTACCCACTCTCTCTGGACAAAGCCACATACCAAAAAGATGATTTCATCCTTTCCACAAAAAAATTGTGAGGATTGAAGCTATTTTTCACATTCCAAGGTTGGAACGAGTACAAAGAAGGGAGTAGTAATTATTCTTTAAACTACTGACATAATTCAACAAAGAACTGGGTATTTCATCCTGTAAATAAGTATCCCCTAACCTGCCTTCAACCCCAAAAGATTTTTTTTCCAGTTCTAGATTTAAGATGACTCACACGGTCCCATTGTTAACAGACCTTGAGTAATTCTGAGTTCCTGTTGGGACATCTGGGAGAATTCTTTGATTTTTTTAAACCACAGAACACTGTGTCCTGGAAAGCTGGCCCTACCTCTCAGATCCTGGCTTGCTAGAGTCTTCTCTTTTCGAGGTCTAGGAAGGAAGGGTAGCACAATCTCACTTCTAAAGGGATGGCACCTGAACTGAATCCCTAAACACAATATAAATTTACTGATGCAGATTCAACAGCGTGCAAAATTACAAAAAGCTATACAGTTATTAGATTCTCCTAAATGAGCGTGTGCTTAGCCCTGTAGAAATTAAGAGTATCCTGCAGATTTTGCAATCTAACATTGAGAAATAACAGCACACATGTAAAAAGCCGAGAATTATCAGACACATTTGCATCAGGAAATGTATTATTTTAAAATATTACCATGGCTTCCGCAAGACTGTCCTTCTTAAAAATTGGCTGCTGCTTTAATGACCTAAGAATTATTTCCAGAATTAGTGCAATCAGAAGTGTTATCCCCAAAGGAAAGAGGAGGCATATACTAAAGTCTATGACTTCCCTCTGTTAAGGTGTGGCAAAACTGTCAGTCTATCACCACTCTTATCAATGCTTAATACAGTTATCGGGAACTTGTAAAACTGAAAACTACAAGTCAGTGAGACCACATAAGATATCAGAGCAAGCCTAACAACATGTTCCTACCCACCCAGAAATGATTTAATGATATTACAAACCAGCACTGTTATCAACATTATTAAGAAAAGTGGCTCAGATTTCCAGCACAGTGGTAAACATTTCACCCTTCCTTTGGTACAATTCAGACTTCTATTCTTTGTGAAATAATAATGAATTAATAAAGTTCCTTTCTAGTAAGAAATTAAGGGTGTGCATTCAGGAAAAGTGGCAGAGTGATAACGCCAAAGAAAACCAGCTGCGTGCTGATAAGCTCAGTATGAAAAGGCTCTATGAAATCCTAGGCCAGTCCATAGACTCCTGACTGTTGGCTCCATTCCAGTAAGGACCAATGATGGTCCTACCCTGGGGACCGAGAATCCTTTCAAGAATCCAAACTGTCAGCCCAGCATGGGAGAGTAACTCAGCATCCCATCATCGCAAACCCCAGAATAGAAGACAAGATGCCCTAACGAGGTTCCTGGTAAACTGTGGCAAATTGAAGAATGCTGCCCCATTCAGACTTTGACAGAACTTTTATAGCTATTGTCATTGAGAGATATTACCCCTCAAGTTCACAGAAGCACCTATCATCTATGTGAACAGAAGTCCGGTATTTTATACATGGAATCATAAACAGAGATTAATTTCCCTGCTTCTTGTTGCAGGGAAAATCCTTGTTCAGGACATACATTTTTCATAAACCTAGGATTTTCTTGCCCAAAGGCCAGTAAGAATTCAGAGCTGGCAGAGATATTATTAATACGATTTTTCTGACAAGTAACATCAGAAAAGTTGCTGAGGGTAATAACGTATCTACTTTATACATGCAAACCACATACAATTACCATACTTGAGTATTCATTTTCAGTTGCCTCAATGAGATCACTAAAATATACTGGTGTAATGACATATCAGTCAATAATGTAATAAAAGTAACAAAAATGCAAACATAGCTGGCATAACAACAAAGACCAAGTTGAACTGGGATGTTAACCTACTACAAATGCATAACATTAGATTATTCAAATAGGCATCTGATGGTGAAATGAAGCTTGATAAATTTTCCTGTAGCAATCAGTTTAATCAGTACAAAGATGTCTGAGTCTAACCTACAAAATCCAGCATTTCTGTTGTGCACATGTTGTGACTGGAAAAGACAGCAGATGGCCACTGCTGTCATGGAAGAGGATATGGATTGTCCTTACCTCCTTCCACCAACCACTGTAATTTCCCTAAATTTGTGTATGAGATGCTGTTCTTAATAAATCACGGGACTTAGAAATTCTAAGTCAACACCATGGGGTTACCGACACTACTCTAAAAAGCAAAACAAAAGCATACATAGCAAGTGAAGAAATTATTCCACTCCTGGGTCTTAACAGCAGTCCAAAACAGTGCTCAGCTTCAAGAGACATGAATGCTGCATTAGGAAACAGTTATGTTTATTCCTATGGCTAAAAAGAATTAATATCCTTTGCTTGAAAAACATGTGAAAGAACATGTTTGTTGAACTTTGAAAATCTAAGATCTATAGGGTGTAGCCAGAGTTCAAACACCTTGTGAAAGTTTGGGAGGTCCAACCTTCAACTTAAGAAAAGCAAAAAAGCTGCAGTAGACATCTCACCAAAGAATAACACCATTGACAGAGTTCAGAAAGAGTGGCACCATTGATACGATGCAGAGTAACACCAATGATAAGGCTAAGAAAGAACAATGCCATTGGAGGTAAAAAGATGCAACACGATATATGTCTTCAAAGACTACAGACTATGCATCATCTGAAAGCATAAGGCCACGTGAGGTATTCTCTTTATAAACATGAATGCACTATCCAAACATTTTGGATAGAAGGTCAAGCTCTACATCTCAGTGCTCTGGCTGGCTACTAAGCCCGACAGATAGATCAATGAAGACTCATGAACACCACACCCCTGAAAAACAAATACATTGTAGTGTCCTGTCATCCCTAGAAAAGCTCCACCATCAAACCACCAACAATGCTATACAACATCTCCTAGAAAGCTATGTCTGAAGGAACAGCCTTCCAAAATCGGCAGAACAGAGACTACACATTCTCAATGAAGAGTTAGATTTTTGTTCATTTTTCAAGGGTTATTTTAAATTTTGTATGCATGTTGAAAAAAGATCATTTTAAAGTGGGGTTCTCAGTAACAACGTATTCTTAGAAACATAACTGTTTAGGACAAAATGGTAAAACCCACAATATTTTTCTGGTATGCTTACTTTGAAGTATGTTTCTCTATATACAACAACAATTACATATAACTGATCACAATAAATGCCATGATGTCCAGTGAAAACTGGGCAGCTGCCTGCTAATTGACAAGTTGCTGACATTTCTTTTCACTGTTTTATTAAAAAATATCTTTTAATATCTTGAATGTTAATGTTTTACTGTCTCCATAGTTCCCAACACTTTCCTGTTTTCCATACAGCTATTACATGCAAGGCAGTGGCTATTTCAGTGTAAACTGTCAGGTGTTGCCAGCAAGATACTGTATGTACCCAACAGAACACAAACGGTTTTCCTCATCCCCTTTTTACAACAACCACCACCACCCCTCTTACCATTCTCTGAAACAACATTCACAGCCATTGTTGTTATATCTTGAATGCAGGCAGCCTGAAATGCTTCAGTAGGAGGAGTGCCGTAGGTGCTCAGTCCAGTTGCTTTATTGATGTATATTGTCTTACCCGACGACACATCAAAATCTTGCAGCCATTCAGACCAAACCAAATCATTCCTGGGATCGCCTGTGCTTGTGTTGTCTGCAGAGAATTCCAAGTTACTTAGGAAGGTCATATGGGGAACCTCAGTATCTTTCAAATTTTGTTCTGAGGATTCATCTAATGTACTTTTATCTTCACAGATGACGTGAGTACAATCCTTTTTAGCAGGTAATGATAAAACACTGCTTGAAGAGATTGTGTACTCCCCTTCTATGCTGCTGAGTGGTGACGGGCTGACAGTACTTTTCATGGACTCTGCTCTCATACTGTCTGATTGCCTGCATGCATCCCCCTTAAAAATGCTGTAATTACATTCCCTCATTTTTTCCTCTGAGGCTTTATATGTTTGACAAGCATTATACAAAAAATCATTATTTGATGATTCAAGATCAAAAGAGTAGTCATCTTTTCTACCTGAATCTGCTTGGAATTGTTCACCAAGTTGTTCTACTTCTTTGTGGTCACTTTTCATTCTGGATAGTTTGGATGATAATGATCCTGGAGATCTTTTACAACTTGTATTTTTTTTACTAACCTCAGAGTAATCAGACAACGTCAAAGGACTCTGACAAAGGGCTCGTTTGTCCTGTGAAGTTTCTCCACAGCAGAATAAAGTCTCTTCCAAAGAACCAAAAACCTGGCTACTAGTATTAGAATCTGTATCTTCCACAGCTGGAGTTTTACAAGTGCTCAAGTTACCATGATTGTCATTCTCATTCTTTGAAAAGTCACAATTAGCCAGTGAATTAAAAACCGCGAGACCAAATTCACTCTGCTCTGGCAGTGGTGTTGGTAGTGTACACTTGACTCTCCCGTAATATCTCCTGAACCTTTCTAATGAACCTAGCTGTGTGGACAAGCTCAGCTTCTTAGAGGGCTGAGATCTGGGCACAGCTATTTGCCTTCTAGTGCTTTTTATAACTTTATTGCGAGGAATATCTGAAGAAGTTGACAGTGGCAATTCTGTAACATTCAATGCCTCGCAACGTCTTTTACTGGTGGCAATAGGCATAGCTATCTCCTCACTCACCTGATTTGACAAAGTTTTGTTCTCTAACCACTCATTACCATCAGCCATGCATACTTCTCTGGTGTAAGGAGGTGTATATTCTTTACTTGTATTACTGGAAATATCCTTAGCATTTAAAGACTGAATTGGAAAATTGACTTTGTGGCCAAAAATATCCTTGGCATTGACAGGCCTGGGTCTGCACTGCATGTTTAATCTAAGACTTGTTTCTGTTTTTTCACATTCATGTGGGGGGTCACTTTGTATAACACATGTTACAAGGCGTGTAGAGCACAATTTTAACGGTATTGAACTAACAGCCCCTCTTCCAGCATCATCTATCACTTCAGCTGTTTCCCTGTCTCCTCTTCTTGCATTACACGGTCCCATCAACGAACTTCCGGAGACAGTTTTGGGTCCCATTGTTGTTTCAGTAGGGTCTTCTCGCTCAGATGGCGATTGAATAACATCATTATTTAAGATTTTCTGCACTGCTTTGTCTTGCTGCCTTCCCACATCTTTTATGTAATTCTCTGCACAACGCTGCAGCTCAGCACAACTGTCTATTTTTCTTATTTCTGATCCAGCCCCTCCGCTGAAAGAGGAACAAAGATTTTCTGGAGGTTTGAGATGAGTATCAGACACTTTTTGGGAACTGTTAGTGTCTTTTGGCTTGTGCTCTGAGATATCTGATATAATGAAATCAGAAGCTGTGTCATCTTTGCTGGGCAGTGGAATCTCCACTTTATTGTTTCTACATGGATCAGACGGTTCAGGAATCATCTGATTTGGGGCGACTTCAGTTTCCTGTAGATTTTTATTTGATTCTATAAGACTTGAGGATTTTTTTCCAGTAACTGATTTCCTTTTGACATCTTTTGATTGCAAGTTACACATTTCATAGGAATCCACAATTTCATCGCATGCTTTCTTAAAACTGTCTTGGATGCTCTTCTCGCCAGAGAGTGAGGGCTTCAGAACTGGAGCGTTATACAAACAAAAGTCATTATCTTCATTAAATTCTCTGATGTCCTCACTACATGGTTCAATAAATAAATGTTCGCGTTTCAAAAACATTTTCACTCCTTCTTCTACGCAAGTTAGAAGAACATCCCAGTTCTGGAACTCAATTAGAGTCTTTGCAGGTTCCAGACACACATCATAGTCACTGTACGCACAGGTCACATTGAGAATAAAGATCCCGTACAACTCTGGGCCACAACGATGGCGACCGGGACTTGAACTAGCCTGTCTGCTCATAGGGCCACTTTTTGCCTTGCAAATGACACTTTCTTTTCGTAATAAAAAATCAATTAGTTTATGTAGTCTTGTCTTTAAAACAAGCCTTCTATTCACATACAAGAACTGCATATTCTTGTTGTAATGTCCTTCAGTACTGATATAACCACTTATCTCAAATTCCCCAGACTTATGATTTATTTCTCGTAACTTCTGGGATCTGCCCAGTCCATAAATTTGACAAAACCGAGAGTATATATCTCTTGTCTTTGGGAGCTGAAGCACCATGGAACAAGAGGTGTCGTTCCTTAAAGAAAGTGAAACAGAGGGATGCATCAGCGAAATAGCCTCTACTTTCTGTCTCACTCTCTCAAATTCCAACACAGGATCCATACACTTTCTCCTCACTGGTAACTGATGGAACAGATTACACACGGTCACTGTAGTTCCGCCACTTGGTCTGCTCAATTCAGCTTCACAGACTTCCAGTGCTTGCCCATTGTGAAACAGTTTCAAAAATGTTTTTGCTGTCCTGCTGGTCTTAGATGAAACTTCCACTACACTGGCCATGTTGGCTATGCTTGCCACAGCCTCCCCTCTAAAGCCGTAGAATGTCAGGTTCTCCAAGTCTCCCACTGAGCTGCACTTGCTGGTGAAGTACCTCTTTCCCATTGCATTTAAGTCCTCTCTCCCCATCCCGGAGCCGTTGTCCACCACCTGGATCTTAAAAGCTTCCAAATCCACCCTGATAGCTACACACGTCGCTTTGGCATCGATGCTATTGAGGACAAGCTCCTCCACACACTGCCCTAGTGAGTTGATAGTTACTCCAGAACGCAGCCTGGCTCGCACATCTTCCGCCAAACATTTGATCATGTCAAAGTCAGATAGGTGAGAAACTCAGTAAACTGCAGGGAGCTCACTCTTCCATGTTCCTTAAAGCAATTCCCTGGGTAGATGGAAAAAAAAAAAAAAAAAAAGAAGAAAAAAGAAAAATTAAAGGCCTGAAAAAACTTTATTTATTCCATTTACCATCATAAATACATTTTTATTTGTTTTCCTGGTATTCAGAGGCTTTTTTTGTGATTACTTTCTTGCTCAGGCTTTGACTACATTATCATTAGTGCCTTCAGGGTAAACGGCCAAAATCTGAGTCTATGCTTCTTACTTATGACATACATGATTCTCAGACTAAACACACCCAAACCAAACTCCAAACATGATGAGGCAAAACTCAAAGGACCTGCAAGCAAAAGGCTTCCACTTCTGCTTGTATCAAAAATGCAGAGTGAGGATGGCCAAGAAGCAGGCAGAGAGCTGCCTTCCTCTCGTTTTTATCTCGATGTCCTCACATAAACTCATGATGCCTCATTCTGGCCAAAGAGCACCTGCTGCAATTTGTCTCAGAAAGGAATAAAGCGAGCTTAGGAATAGGTGCAGGATACTAAGTTGTTCATGTGAAAGAGAACCCACTATTTTTCAGTCCTTGACGCCTACTGCTTTCTTAGCGGTATTTGAGGGTGCACGCAATTCTTCCTCGCACCCTTCACACTGCTCACCCTCTCTGGGGATCAGGTGCCCCGCTGTGTGACAGGTATCCACGGGCTCCCCGGCCCCGGGGGCAGAGGAGGGCAGCCGGGACCCGCGCCCAGGCTCTAACGTTACCACACACTGTCCCCGCGGGGCGGCGAGAGCAGCGGGCAGGCACACCCTCACCTCACCGCCCGCGCCTCTGCCCGCTCTCGAGAGAAGCGGCGTCGGGAAGCAGGCGCCCGCCGGGACGGGGCGCTGACAGGAGAGGCGGCCCCGCTCCGCCGGCAGTGCGCCCCCCTCCCCGCGGCTCTCACCCCCCTCGGTACCCGCTGGCCTGGGGCGGGGCGGTCCCACAACGGTCGCGGCGCGAGACCAACCGTCGCAGGCTGCCAGGCCCGCACGCGGCTCCTCGGAGGAGGGCAACGGCGAGCGGCGGCCCGGGCAGGAAACCCACTGCGCCTGCGCGGAGGGGAGACCGTAGGGACGGGAGGGGGTACTACGGCTCCCAGCAGGCCTTGCGCCCGCGCGCAGTGTATGCCGGGAGCTGTAGTTCCCACTCCAGACCGGGCTGCGGCGGGGCCTAAGGCGGCCGGAGGGGAAGGAAAGCACGGAGCCGCTGCGGGAAGCACGCCTTCCCCTGGGCCTTTCCCCTCGGAGCGGCAACACGGGCTGCTCGTAACACCACAGAGTCCCGCAAGGCCAGGTATCACCAAGAGGATCATGTTTGAAGGGCCCAGTCCACTCAACCCCCGCCAATGACACATCCATTCCACACAAGAAGCTCCAAGCAATTTTATTCTGAAGAAAAAATAAAGTTCTGGAACAAAATAAATTGTTTCTGAGGCATTTACAGTACAGAAATAATGTTTTTAGCAGTATTTAGTATCAACACGGATTCTGTGATTTCCTGCATGCAAGCGCAACGCTATACAAGTCACATATTTTACTCACGTGCTCAAACCCCGTTCTGCACAGAGGTTCAGAAACAGAGGCTGCGTCCCTAAACAGCCCCTTTAGTAAAGATAGCACATACCTTCCTCTACCTGCCGAAATTTTGTGAACAACTGAGAGTCAGACTAACAGTACAACAAACCAATAAATTAGAAACATAATAAAATAAAGTTCTCTACAGCTGAATATCGGCTGACAATGAATGGGGAAGAGGGGAAATGTTCTGTGAGGGCAGCTCATGCTCCAGCTTTTGCTTCTTCCTGGACAAAGTTACTTCAAAATCTGGAAGTCCTTGTGCTCCAGCGCCGTGATCTTCTTCTCATTGCTGAATTCGGCTCGGCTGATGCGAGACTGGGGACTGCCTATCTTCCTGAGCCATTCCTGCAGCTCCCGTACCGTGGTAGTCGGACCCTGAATTTGCCCTTGCACGGTGCCGTGGCTAGTATTTTGGACCCAACCAACAAGCCCTAGTCTCTTAGCCTCCCCCTGAGAAGAAAACGCAGAGCAAAATGCGATTAATCCAAACCGTAAGAGAGCTACAGCATGACATTCACATACAGGAGTCCAGTTTACAGGTAAGACGCAGACTTCCAAGGAAGCTCCCGTGGCTCGGCCGGCAGGAAAGCAGCAGAGGATTCACCCGACTACTCATTCTATTCATTCACATGAAGAACTGGGGCTGAAATGCACTTTTCAATTGTGCTTATGTAACACAGCACAGGCCGCCAGCAGCACTGAGAGGCGACAGCCCCCATTCAGAAGCGGCCGGAGCCCGGGCCGTGGCTCAGCCCCACCGAGGTGCCCACAGACCCCACCGCAGCCCCGGCAGCGCTGACAGAGACCACCACACACCCCATCACGCAGGCTGCCCCTCAGGAAGGGGCAGGCCGCCCCTCAGGAAGGGGCACGCCACGGGACCACGCCTCACCACGCACCTGGGTATACTTGCGGAAGAAAACGCCCTGCACCTTGCCGAACACCTCGTAATCCACAGAGACCAGACCCTCGCCGTCCGCCATGGCGGCGCCGCCGGCCTCCTCCTGCTGCCGCCGCACACTCCGCTGCGCCTGCGCGGCGCGGCTCGCGCTGGGGGCGTGACCTCGCCCGCCCCTGTAGCCAATGAAAATCCAAGATCCGCGAGAGACCGGGAAGGGGCTGGTTCTTCATTAACCGCCTCATGAATAATGTATATTGACTCGCCCGCCGCTCAATCGCCGCTACTCGGCCATAGAGGTGGGGTCCTCCAGAGAGCAGAGTGGAAGGGGAGCGTTGCGGAGAAACCATCGAGAGGCCGCTCACCGGCGAGAGCGGCGCAGGAACTGGCATTCGCGTGCCTGTCTCTAGGCAACAGCCGTCAACCCGGAGCCCGGGGCGGCGGCAGGCGGGGACGGCGGGCAGAGCTCCGCGCTGCCCCGGGGCGAGCGTGGAGGGCAGGAGGAGGAGGTGTCGGGTCTCTTGGGCGATGGGAGACCGATGAGCGAAACGGGAGGCGACGCAGCTTGCCGAGGAGGCCGGGCGGAGCGCCGGCCGCAGCCTCGCAGGTAACCCCGCTCGCCGGCCTGCGGCCTGGGTACCTGACACACTTCGGGGGATGTGGTAGGACGAGCCACGGAAAGATTGTAGTGAGCTTTACAGGACGCCTGTGTGTCAGGCCTGCGCGTCATACTGGATGCCAAAACTGAAGGGACACATTATGGGAAACCCCCTGGGGGAGCATAACAATTTCCCTGGCAGTACAGCATATTTCTGCTGCTACAACAATAAGACAGGGCTCAGAGAGAGAGCAAAATAAAAGCCTATCTTATTTCTGGCTGCATAAACAATTGGGGCTGGAAGAGACGGCACGGGAGCTCCCTAGATGGAAGGAAAGTAAAGGTTTATGGAACCTAGAAATGTTACAAAACCTTTGCTAATATTTATTGTAGCCTCCAGGTGTAGACTGTTAGGAGAACATTTGTCCGGTTTTGGATAAGATAGGCTGTAACGATGTTGCTTCTAACCTCAGGCTCTTTCTCAGGCACTGAATGGCTTTGTTTCCACCGGTGGATTCTGTGGTGGCAGCTACTAAGGTTGTTCCCAGTTCCCAGCTGGAACACCAGCAGAACAACCTTCAGCATGAACTCATACCTGACAAAGAGGAAAGTTTAAAGGATCTCTATGCCCGAAAGAGCCGAAGCTATTCATATTCTCTTTCTACAGAAAGCAGTCAACACGGCTGCAGGCACGGAAGCTTGTGTTCAGCTGGACTGCAGAACGAGTGTCTCACCAGCCAGACCAAAACTCTGCCAGCTAAATCAATAGCCAGACGGAAAGAAGGAGTGGACCGTGCATATCCCCTGAAACCAATTTTTCACCACAAGGGTGTGAGTGTTCCAGTGGTCAACACAGCACAGCTCGGAAGTTCCCCGTACATGGAGGAAGCTCCAAATAGTAGGCCTAGCTCAATGAGCAAAGGGAAGCCTCCAGCAGGGAGGTGTCAGCTAGCTGCAGTGCTCTCTCCTTGGACAGCAGAGCCTAAACAGTCAGTCTCCCATCTATACAGGAGAGAGCTGGCCTACATCCTAAAGTTGGAGGCAGATGGACGGAACCTGGAAGAGGAAATTCGAAAGAAAGAGGCTCTCCTCAGAGAGAAGCTGGGGAGAACAAAGGAGGAGCTTAGGAGGATTCAAAGAGAGAAGGAGCTTGTTGAGGCAGAGAGAAGAGGCAGAGAAGCAGAGAGGACCCATGAGCGAAAGGCCACAAGGCAGCCTGAAGAGAAAACTTTCAGGGTTGCAGCCAGGCCAGGTGATGGGGTCTTCAGTGGGGTGCAGTGTGCAGAGACCACTATCCCCAAACCTGGCACCACCCTCCATCCCCAAGATCTGGCTATGGGGAAGCTCAAGAAGGAGCGGCTGGTGGCCAGCAACAGCAAAATCCGAGACCGCATACCCATGGAGCGTTTAGCTGCTTGTTCAAAGTTGACCCCAAAATGCAGCCCTTCTCCCTCTGCGCTGTCAGAGCAAGATTCTGGTGAGCACCTGTCTGCAGAGGTGCTGTACCTACAGGCTGACAGTGCTGTGGAGCAGGGGGGGCTCGGACAGTGCACCTTCTGCGGACGTAAGTTTCTCTGCACCAGGCTCGAGAAGCACGTGAGTATCTGCAGCAGGAGCCAAGGCTCCAAGAGGAAGGTGTTTGACTCCAGCAAGGCCAGAGCTAGGGGCACAGAACTGGAACAGTATCAGCAGTGGAAGAGCTCAGAGAGGCCTCAGGTAACGTGCAGTCCCTTTGTCTCTCTTGATCCATATCTACTGCTCACGTTCCTTCCACCTTGACATTTAATTCTGAATGAGCTGCGAGCGCCTTCACGTGTACGTGGGGCTAAGGGATACAACCCAGCTATTGCCTCCGAAAGGTTCTTGCCAAACGGATAAATAGATCCATTTAAAATCTAGTAGATGAGGGTTGAGGGGGTCCCAACTGAGTTACCTCTGTGTCAAGTGTGTACTGCTGTAGAAAGCTCACTCCTTGCTGTAGATGCAGACTGGGTCTGCTGCAGTAAAGCTCTGTGACACTAGGGGCTGCAGGGAACTGGCTGAAATTCCAGGTAGTAACACAGACAGTAGAAACATGCAGCTCTATTCCTGCAAAGCAGCTATAGCAAGCCTCTCCAGTCCCTCGGCCCTGCTTGCTTTTCTGGTTATTCTCAAGCTCTTTTTAAGTATTGATGTCTCCATCAGTGTTTCCTTCAAATCCTCCTGGGTGCTGGTCTTTTTGATGTCCTTTGTGGGACCCAGCTTCTCAGGGAGGGTTTTACATCGACAGGGAATGCCCAGGGACAGGTGACCTGAGTTGGACCCTGAGCATAAGACTGAGAATGGAGGCTGACGGTTTTGCCAGTCACTCTGACTGCCTTTCCCTTCTGCAGAATAAGTCACCCAGAAGGAACAACTGGAGACAGAAGCATGAGGTTTTCATCCAGACCCTGCGCCAGGCCCGCCAGGTGCAGCAAGTCCTCTCCAAGGGAGGGAAGGTGTCTGACCTGCCCCCTTTACCTCCCATCGAAAACCCAGAATACGTTGCCTGCCCTTACTGCAGACGCCGATTTGCTCCTCAAGCAGCTGAGAGACACATTCCTAAATGCAAAACCATCAAGAATAGGCCCCCACCCCCACCACAGAGGAGGCGCTGCTGAGGCGGTGTCCGACTGTACCTGCCACTGCAATTCCCTGCCTGTTTTCTGCTGGGTTTCCAGCCACAGACACTTGCGCTTTCCCTGGTCTCAACACTGGCTGTGAACATTGAGCTTGTACGTACAGCGAGTGAACGGCTTACAACGTATAAGCAGAATACTAGAACTTGTGTACTTTGACCTGTGCCCCTCTGGGGGCCGCTTCTCCCATCCAGTGAGCTAAACACGGCATCTCAGCGTGGATGTAAGGCTGTCACTGCCAGCTAAGCAGGGAAGACAGGCTGTTGCTACAGGCTGTCGGTGGGACAGCAGTGAGGAGCTAGCCAGCCACCAGAAAGGGGCTGTTCTTCAGAATCCTATTTTGCCTGTAGGTTACGGAGACTTGGGTTGTTTTTTTTTCTTTTAATTAGTGGTGTCTGATGTGAAGAAAGCTGCTCTCCTTTAGCTCATGAGTGGCTGCAGACTCTGGTTTTTACCTTCTCCAAAAGCAGAGAGTGGTGCTGTTCAGAAGAACAGCTGGGCCATACAGAGCATCTGCCTTTTGTTTGCTCAACTGCTCCGTAGGTGCAGATGTTCACCCCAAACATGCTTACAGTGACAGCGGTTCTTGGCTGGTGTAGCATTTTTATTGTAGCTACCTACAAGAGATTGGGATGTGAGGGGTTACCCCCCCTTTTTTTTTTTTTTGCCACAGAAAAGACTCTACATTCTTCAAAACTATTTAGCATTTAGACAAGGCACTTGAGAAGGACAGAGGGAAGGGAAGAAGCTATGTAAGCAGTTAACTTTTTGTGCAGCACCACACAGACTGCTATGTTCTTCTGTCCTTGGTATTTGTGTTAGATGACAGGATCCAGAGCTGCTCCTTGGTCATTGCTCTTGCTCTGTCCTATTTGTTGTAGCACTGTTCAGATTAATAATGCACGTAGGTTTATTCCATGCTTGTTTTGCAGCCACCCAAGAGTTTATTTGGATGCTTTTCTAGAATGCTGGTAACAATCCTGGGGCTACACCTTACCAGCCGAAGATTTGTAACATTACCATTTAGAAATCCAGTGTGATGTTGTTTGAATTAAAAAAGGAGAACTGGATGTAGTATTATTAAATGCTTCCTCAGCACAAGAAGCTCAGGATCAGAAATTCAGAGGGTTAGAAAGGCTAGCAGTAGCAGGCACTTACTGTTTGAGTCCATATGTCAGTTCATGTGCATAGAACAACAGAGATACTCCAAACCAGCCAGGCCCTTGAAGCAACAGAACAACCATCCCAATGTGTCACTTACTTACCACGTACAATAGCTGGGACTCAGAGGCGGAAAAGGGTGGAAGAAGAAATATTTAATGCCACACAAGATCTAATGAGTAAGCCCAGACTGGAAATTAGATTTCCAAACCAGAAGAGTGACATCATGGAAAACCTTTCCAAATAGATTAGCACAGACAAGGAACCCACATTATTTCAAGATGGACTTGGGAGAAGATCATGGAAGGGAGCATACAGCAGGAGTTATAAGTTAAGAATCGCGATACAGAGCATTTGTTCCTATCTCCAGGCTTCTTGTATAAAGTGCGAAGAACAGATCAGCGACAGTTCTGTGCCTCAGTGTATCGCTTTCAGGAGCTGGGAAGGAATTCCCTTCCCACAGCAACCTTCCCTTGATTCCTAACTTGGCTTCTGATGGGTTTTTATTATTTTTTAATTTCCATCCAAAATGTTTAAGAACAACTACAGCTAAAAAGAAAGCCAAATGCCCTCCACCCCCACAGTATGCTAAATAACTTCACATCTGAAAACCTGCTAGCTGTTTCACTCATGTTCAGGGTTAAATCAACAATTAGATTTATTATAAAAAATCTGGAGTTTTCCTGCAAGCCAAGTTGCTAAAACTTGCACCCTTCCTTGAGTTATCTGCTTATTTTCATCTTGGTTGCAATGGTAGGGAATTATGACAAAAATATTCCTCTTCTTTTGCTTTCTTCTTGAGATGTAAGCTAGTTCTCAGTGATATTGGCCTCATGCTAAATATTTTTCTTTGTCACAAACTGTTACAGGGTCTTTTGGAGTAAATAGATGTCCTATAAACCCTTTGAGAGAATCATCTGCTTATAATTGGTGACAGTTCCCGTACGTTTTTAAGTCAATTATTTTTCCAGATTCTGATTTTTAATATATTAGACTAGTTCTGTTCTGTAAAAGTTGTTTTAAATGGTCACAGAGGGGTTTATGTTCTCAAAGTAAGAATGACTACTTTGTATGAGAAAGTTGCAACAGGAACCAAACAAGGGAACAAAAAAATTCCAGCAGCTCCTTTTGCAAGTCCTTCAGTAACACAGCAGCAGCTCATAGGAACCTAGAAAAAGGATAAAAAGCGACTAGATTAAACTGGATTATGAAGAAACACTCCAGCCTTCAGTGGGTGGGACGTGACTCCTGAAAGCAGCTGGAGAGCTTCTGCCCCTATGAGATACCCAATCCCTTGGGCATGCCCTAGAAAAGCCTGAACGTCCCAGAATGGGTCAGTGCTGCACTGTGCCAGCCAGGTATAGGAGTGTGCAAACCTAGAGAGGAGAGAAAAAACAGGCTTGAAACAAGGGAAAATAATTAGCTATATCCAAATTGATTGGAGAAGCAAGACCAATGCTCTAACTTCAAAGCTTTGAAAATACAGAATAGCAAAAGGTGACAAGGTAAGAAAGGGATAAGCTGGAAGCTTTATGCCAGCCTCCTTGAATTAATGAAAGGTGTAACTGAATTAAACAAGGAGTAGTTCAGAACCACTGCCTGTCTTGTAGTATTAACTCCCTTTCCCTTGCACCACGTTTTACTGACTGTGTTTAGTGGACCCTAAAAGTCAGCAGAGTGCAAATTGTAACTGGGGTAGATAGATACACACAGAAAAGCTTTTGATACTGTAAAATAAATCCATCTGTTGGGGACTTCTCTTAAGTTACAGGCAAACAGCTAACGCTGGGATCGAAACTGTAGATTAAAGAAAAAAGTTATTGAAATTAAGTCACCAGGCTTCATTTGTTATCTTTGTTTCAGGAATAACCACAGGCTGTTCACCCCTCTCTGCTGAGCTATCATTTCAGGACAGGACAGACAGCAGTATCCAGAGTCTCTGATAACTGGTTTAAAACTTAGTCATAGTTTAGCCAAAGCATCAGGCTCAGCACAGATTGACCCTGCTGCTTTGCTGTCGTGGTTAGTGCGGCCCTGGCACTACTCGGGCTGTGTTATTCACGCCAGCTCAGCTTCCTCTGCTGCTACTGCAGTACAACCCCCCCTCTCTGAGACATGCTGCATTTTCAGTATCCAAATCTCTGGTGAATTTTAAGTCTTTAACCCAGCTCTGCCTCTCAAGACATTTCACAATTTACTAAAAGCCCTGATAAAAAGTTAGAAGTGACGGGCATTAAGTACAGACGGGCATACAGGAACAGTTGGCCGAGCAGGTGTCAGGCAGGTTCTTGCTTCTGGAGGCCTTAATGCTCAGTAGAAGCTGTTCTGAGAGAAACAGGTACTTCTTCCCTTTGAGCCTCTCTCTTCCCGTGACTCATTTCCCACTTGGCACTCAACTGTTGAAATAAACACACGCACAAAAGTCCCCTGACGTCACTAGGAGGAGATGCAGCAGCAAGAGAAAAGAGTTGGTTTGTTGTTTGGTTGTTGTTTTTTAAATAAAGGCACACAGAACCTAACATTTTTTCCCCACAGCAAAGAACCTGCAAGCTTCTTGGCCCTCTTTCTATAAGCAAAAAACAATAATCAAACAACAGAATGCCAGCTGACTATATGCATATTTCCCCTTCCTCTCTTGGGGAAGGAAAAAAAAAAAAAAAAGACTGAACACAGAAGAATGAGTTTAAACATTTATTTAAACAGAAACTCCAAACCACTACACCCTTTAACCTTTCAAAAAAAGACAACGACAAACTAGTATTCAGCCAGAGTGTCAGAGCAGGCGTAAGTTGTGTTCCACTATAACAACTCAGCAGCGATACTAGCAGGAGACCAACACATACGGAGCTAGCACTGCAAGAAGGGGAGAAGTAAAAAGGGTTTGAAACTGCTCAAAGGCACTTCTGCCCACTTGCCCTTCCATTTTCAGCCCAAGACGAAGGTGCTGGCTTTAAACTGCTTTTTTGGTTGCATAGCTGGCTGGTGTGAAATCTGTGGTCTGTAACAGGCACAACCCGGATAGCGTGAATCCTCTAAGGCACATATGAGGTTGCGGAGCACAGGGCATCCTCTGTCAGGGACCCTAATCCTCCACTAGATCCAAGGGGAATCCAGTCTGTGCACCTAGCTTCCCAACTGCAGAGCATTGAGAAATGAGGATAGCAGTGCACTGCAGCAGAGCGACTCCCATCAGCTTGGTGCTTGCTTATTGGACATGGCTCAGGCTCAACTCTTCGCTCCTCAAAGGCACTGCCGCAACATGACCGACTCCAGCATTTCCAGCCGCGGCAACAACTTCAAGCCGGGACCCTAACCTGAGAACTGGCTCCAACGCACATGGGGGAAAAGAGAGGAGAGTCACGAGGGCAACCAAGTGATGTGGCTGCGCCAGGGTGCCTGATGCTCACCACCTCCCAGGAGGGCTGTCCTCCTAGCCTTCCTTCGGTAGTGACAGACAGGCACACCGGCACAATCCTTGCCGTGGACACTGCACTGGAGAGACTGCACTTGGTTCGGCTCCAAGATGCTAGCAATAGGCACCAAAGAAATATTTGGGGAGTGTAAGTTACAAGCAGAATGGTTTGGCGTCCACCTCTAGAGACAAATGGGGAATGCTGGCTCCCCGCAACAGGCTCTCAAAAGAAGAAGTCTAGGAGAGGTGATAGGATGCCCAACTCCAATAGACCTAAGGCAATTCTAGTGACATGCCACTGATGGGGATGGTTTAAGCCTAATGAAATCACAACCCCGCTCTCACAGCAAAGGTGAGAGGGACTCAGGACTCCTTAGAGACTTCACGTAAGGCAGGGGAGGCTAGCTGCTCACAGGGATCCTACCAATCCCAAAAGCTTAGTTCAAAGTCAGTTTGCTAATAAATTTAAGGGGAATAAAATAACCTCATTCTCTAACAGGAAATGAGGAAATCTTGAGCATCAGACCATGCCTCTTCCCATCTCCAATTTTCTTGGGAAAGCCTCTCATTTCTAGAAAGGTGAATTCCAGACAGACTCGATCATTCATGGCTATTGGGGAAGGCTGCATCCTGTGACCACAGAATTAATGACCTATTCTGGGTACGAAGCTGCATTCCAGCTTCATCAAAACACTGAGTGGAAAAACACTGATTCTTCCCACACCCACACGGAGCGTGGGCACCAGGGGCTGAGCAGAACAGAAGCCAAGCAGGGAGCAGCTACGGGCTTATGCCAAGAAACCAGAAGCTCTGGCACCCAAACCAAGCTGAACAGCTGGACCAAGAAATGGGTGACTTAGTCTGAGGCCAGGTGCTTGTCATCTGGTTGGGAAGCAGGTGGTCTGAAACAGAGAACCAAAGATCCCATCTCAGACAGTCCCTGCTACTGCTATTGGAAACACCATCTGATTCACTCATCTCGGTGCACTGCCTGGAAGTTGGAAAGCTCTAGGCACCCAGAATAAAGCCTTTAAACTCTGTCTATACATGCCACTGGACACAGCCATATGGCCAGAAGCTGTGCCTCGAGGCCAGGGACATGCTGTCTACCATTATCTCCCTAACAGGAAGATCTCCACTGCCTCCAGAATGAGACATTCTCTGCTCCCTCTGCCCCTGAGCAGAGGGGAGCAGCCTCACCAGCTGGGCCTTACCATGTGGTAGGGAGAGGATCCTAGTCCTTCACCCCTCTGAAGTGAAGGTGGCGAGTCTTAGGGTTCAGCCAGTTTCAGTACAAAATGTACCTCCTCCTCTCATCTAGAGATGCAGTGATGAATACCGAGGTCCCAAAGGCAGCTCCCAAGAAGCAGTGAAACAATGAAGGGGCCACAAGCTGCTACTGGAGCCATCGCCATAATGGGACCATTCTGCCTGACGTGCAGAATTGACAGATAAGGTACAAAGAGGAGCTGCTGCTGCTTCAATCACTGAGCTGGCCTAGAGCTCAGGGGCCCTTCCCCTCTCAAACTCACTCCTAGTTCATATCAAACGTACATGGGTGCTGCTCTGGAGCCTCCGGCCTCGCTCCTTGTCTGCGAGTGACCTGAAGCCAGGAAAGCCGCTCTCTGCATTCGGTTAGTGTGCTGTGAAGTTAGATGGATCCCAGTGGGCTCAGGAGACTAGAGGCTGGAGCGGCATGAGTCCGTTCCCAGGAGACACCAGGAATCTGAATCCAAGTCAGGTTTCGGATCCATTTCCATCTCCTCTTTGGCTGTCTGTGTTCCTTTGGAATGAACCTCCACCTGCCGAAACACACAGCAGTTATCCAACCAGCTCTAGGACTAGCTGCAAAGAAGCTAGGAGCCGCACAAGGGACAGTTCCTATTCTCCACAGCCATTTGGGACTCTCCGTGACATCTTACTGCCCATCCCTGCTCACCAGGAGAAATAAAGGGGAATCCCAGGTCCCTCAAGGACTGGGCTGTCCTCACAGGAAACTGTCTTCTCAGCTTCATTCCTCTTGCTACTACTAGAGCCTGCATCAGCAGCTCAAGCAACAGACAAGCACCACGCTCAGTCCCCCCGTTCTGCTCTAAGAGAAACGCCTGTTAAGAGCCGCTTCCTCCTGCACAGCCTCCACAACCTACGCAGGAGTGTAGCGAGCCCTAAGCATGGATGTACACCTGGGTGATGGGTCCTCACCTGCTGCATTCCCTCCGTCCCCCTGCAGAACTGCTGGAGTTGGGCACTCAGACGAATGGTTTCCTGCTGCAGCTTCTTCTGATCATCCAGACACTGTAAAACCAGGCCTCGGAGGTGTGTCACCTCCAGTTGCAGAGCACTGCACATGCAGCCCGCAACAGGAGATGCGGCCTTCCCTTCACCGCATGGCAAGGTTGGACTCAGGCAAGTAGGCTGCAGAGACACAAAGGGAAGTCAGGCCAGGTTTGAGTGCAAGGCCAGGAGTTGTATATGCCACAAGGAGAAACCATACACAGAAAGCGTCACCCCAGCTTGTTTCCCGACTTCCCAAACTTCTAGCAGCCAAGGTCAGCAAGCTACTAGTCATTATGTCTTCAGTACAAAGCCACTCCTGGCTTTTTCTGGGAAAGCTGCTCCTGTCCTCCTATCACCAATATCCATCTGGTTTACCTCCCTTTCCCTAAGCCTGGGATCTGTGCCTCCTCTTGGGTCAGAAAACTCATGGAATAAGGTAGGCTCACAGGTTGTCATTTCTCGGTGATTTCCTGTATCAGTTGTTCTTCCCATCTCACAGCAATTTCTGCTTTCTAAATTTCTATCTCCTGCTAGGCTTCTCTTTTTTTTCCAATTGCATTAACTGCATTTTTCCACAGAACTGATCTCATTATTTTCAATCTGACCAAGCCCCAGCTCTGTGTTCTAGATTCCTGTGAATTGTTCTCTTTGCAGCATCATCTCTGATTATCAACAGCCCCCTTTCCCTCATCCAGATGAATCAGGCCAATCCAACACCCTCTTCTCAGCTCTCCCCATTATTCAAACATTGCCATTTACGGTCCCCAAGAGCTTTTAGCCAAGCATTCACTTGGATAGTATTACCCAGGGGTCTGGTTTGGGCTTGTTTAATCCAACAGGTTCCTCAGAGGCCACCTTGAGTCCTTGAAGTTTCTGGTAAGGAAGAGTCTCCTTCTCGGGCTCCGAAGATGCCATGCTCAGAGGAAAGGGGCTGTCAGGCATGGGGATGAATTCAGCATTCTCCAGCTCCTGGATACACAAAAGCAGCACTGTCAGGCTTGCCTGCCTTCCTGCAGCTGACTTAATCTCCTCAACCAATGCACCAACACCCTCTTGTGGTAAAAAAGGCAGGGAGGCCTAAAGGGCTCCCCACGCAGCACAGCTCTGACAACCTTTCAGAGCATCCTGTAAAGGTGGAAGGAGCCACTGGCTTTTCCCCAGCCTAGATCCCCATTTTAAGACATTTCTGAGATACCAGATTACCTTCCGCAGCCAGCCAGGGCAGGAGCTGCTGTCAGCACTGTTGCCTCCCTTAGCTTCTGTGGTGCTGATCCAGCCCCCCAACTCACGATCTGCTTCCATGGTTCCCCGAAAGCCTCCACTGGGATTGGGGGTCTCCGCTTCCTGTTCATTATCCTCTTCCTCTCCTCCTCCAGTTGTGCAGCTCTGAGCCACTAGCAAACAGGAGTGAAAACTTCTATACTTTCCCCACCTCTGCTATTCCTGTTGCCAAACCTCAGCTGGAGCAGAGAAGATGCAGAAATGTGGGCTGTATGGCCGCGGTGAGAGCACGTGCTAGCGGCATCTACCTCAACAGCTCATCCCCTAACACTCCCTGCAGGCCTCCCCAAAAGGGCAATGTGCAGCAGCCTTCTGCAGCTTCTTGGCCCCAACCCTCCCACAGGCCCAAGAAACTGGACTCCATCTCTCCAGCAGCTGCCCCATCGCCCCCCTTCCCTTATCAGCTCCCCTCAGTGAATTCCCCTCAGGTTTTCCTTGTCAAATTGAAGTTCCTCAACTACAAAGGCCTCGCTGCATCCATATTCTTCCTCCTCTGTTTCAGTTCTCTCTTTCTGAGCTGTGGGCTATCCCTTCCCATGCACAGCACCAACTACATTTCCTCCGTTTGCGCTCTTCTGCGAGGCCTTTCAAACACAGAGGAACCATGCGGCAGGACCAAACTGCACCCACTGAAACTAACCACTAAATGGACTTTAAGCCACAGCTCCCCAGGGCAGGTTACTCACCAGTACCAATGGACAGGCCACTGCTGTTGGATCGGATTGTTTTAGAGTTCAACACCTTTTCTGGAAGGAGAGAAGCATGCTTTCAGTTAGAGTGCCACACAGAAAGCAAGACAACTCTTACAACAGCACACAACAAACCCAATGTTGCAGGCCTAGAGCTCAGAGCAGCTTGCCACATTCCCCCACAGCAACCTGGCCTGTTCCCAGGCAGGTCTTATAGTCTATGTCCTGGCAAGCAATACATGATCATAACCAAAATCCCAAAATTTCATCCTAAACTCACACTTACCAACAATGATGATAGTGTGCCAGCCACGGCACGACAGGTCTGGAACGTGATGCAATGATCCAAATATTGGCCGAGGCCATGAGGTACAAATATCCGAGCCATGAGCTCTCTCAGTCGAAGTCCTTGCCAGACGCCCATTCCCGCCGTTACCCCAGGCAAAGATATGGTTGTCTGAGGAAAGAGAGATTCAGAAATCTCAATTGGCTCGCTCCCTCTCAGCCTATAATTGCTACAAGGATCACAGCCTCTCTGCTGTAACTGCTATCCCAAAGTATCTAATCCACCAGCTCCATTTTGACAGTGGGAGAACAAACTGATAATGAATCTAGCAGGCAGCCACCAAGCCAGCACTCTGCAGCCCCAGGGACAGCAAATGCTTGGCGCTGCACTGGGACAACTAACAGGGCCAGACAGCCCCAGTCCAGAATGATTTCTTTATTTCAGTGCAGTGCTACAGGTGCAGTCTAGGAAATGCTCAGTGGGAGCCAGTTAACCACCCTGCAGATCTAGTTCAAAGGAACCCACCACAACTTCGCAACGACCCACTCACCGTCAGTAGCAGCTATGGTGAATTCATCTCCACATGAAACCCTGATCACCTGCTTGCCCCCCAAGGGGCCTCCCAGCAGGTTAATTCCCAGGTGCTTCTTATAGTCCCCAACACCAAGCTGTCCGCACTTGTTGGAGCCGAAGGTCAGCAGGCGGCCTCGCTCTGAGAGAAGGAATGACGAGACAGTCACAGCGAGGGCCCAACTCTGGAAGCAGCCATGCATGCACAGAACTAGCAGGAACAGCCCATGACCGGAAAGGACTCTCCTGAGAAGCCACCCTGGCTGCGAGGGGACAGTGCCAGCCAAGAGGAATGGCTTCAGCCTGGAAACACCTCCCCAGTTCCTTCTCCCGTTGCTCCCCTTTTCTGATGCTGGGGGCTGGGACTCCTCACAGCCCTCTGACTGGTTTCACTTGGGCAAAGCCTAACTTGGTCATAAACAATTCCTCCGCTAGCCCAGAGCATGATTCTTCCCCAAACCTTTTTTTTTTTTTTTTTAACCCCTTTAAAAAAAGGAAGGCTGACACAGAACTGGTGTTGCTGCTTCAGCTGGCCAGGAGGCAACACTGCCGAGAAACAGGAATCCTGGGTTCCTGGAGCAGGCTTGAGCCTTGCTACCAAGAGCACAACCTTCAATGTCAAGGGCCAGGCTGAAAGGGCAAGCTGATGCAAAGTAATCCAGCAAACAGTATTCACTTCTTAATGCATAGGGCTCACCATCAATGGAAGCTGTGTGTGTCTTCCCTGGAGAAATGGTACGGATCTTGTAGAAGGACAGCTGCTTGGCCAAAGTAAGGGAAGTGGCGTACGGCACCTCACAGTACGTCTAAAAAAA
Organism: Balearica regulorum gibbericeps; assembly: GCF_011004875.1. Taxonomy (NCBI): domain Eukaryota; kingdom Metazoa; phylum Chordata; class Aves; order Gruiformes; family Gruidae; genus Balearica; species Balearica regulorum. The sequence goes on along the minus strand of NC_046188.1, from coordinate 26,140,248 downwards.
AGATACGTAGGTAAGCACGGAGTGAAAAAACACCCATTCATCAGCCAAGACCTACTCAAGCAGGTCTTGGCAGACCACAACATTAACCTAGACAGTCCCAACACAGGTATGGTAAAGAATTGCCAGAATCCCTGTCACTGGCTACGTCACCCTGGAGCAGCTTAGTATCTGTTTCATTACCTCAGATCTGACATAAGCCCATAGGGCAGATGGGAAACTGAGAAATAATTTGCCTCTTCCCACAATCCCAGTATCCATTGTCTTGGATTGGAAGCAACAAATTGGCACAAAGCTAATGAATGCTTTGCCACTGTCACAGGACCTCCATTTCCTCATATTTCCTCCATTTCCTCCAGCTGATAGCTGGAGCCAGGGACCCAAATGCACTTACATCATGGTTGATTATCCCTGATGTGCACTGATTCAGGCCCAGCTTGTTGAACTCGTTGAGTCCACATGCCAATACTTTGCCCGTCTGGGTGAGCAGGAAAGTCCCATCACAGCCACAGTGAACAGACACAATGTTTAAGGTCTTCGGAACATCCACCTATGTAGAAGAAATATATCCCAAGAAAATCAAAATCCCAACACCTACCACACAGAAGCTGGCACACAGAAAACATATGGGGTTAGAACAGTGATTCAGCTCGTCTGGGCACTGACCATAGCCAATGCAGTTATTTTGAATGAAGGTGTAATAATACCATGAAGTCTATAGCATACTGAAACTCTGTTCACAATGCAGAAATTCAAGGCATTCTAGACCTTGTTGAGCAGACACCAGTGAGCCAGCACAGGAACCAGAAACGTGGTGCACAGGCATCCTGGCCAGCTGGGGTCTACAAGCACCAGACCCGGTTAGCCGAGCAGGGCTGGGTCTGTCCTGTGTGGGTGTCATACTGTGTGATCACAGATATTTGGCTTCCAGGCACATCCTTGTTGGTTTCTAACCCCTAATGGGTTAGATTATCTCAATTACCCCATCCCTGTATTTCAAGAGGGTTTTACTTTCAACTCATCTTTAACTCATTATGTCAAATTCAAAGACTCCCAGTTGTTTGCACTGATACGAGTTTCCTCTACAGACCAGAGGTATGCAATTTGGTATTTCCTACTATGATTTCTACAACATTAAGTTTGGCATTTCCAGTTCCATCATGGAGATCAGAGCAATGAAGCTCTAAGTCACGATGCTGGCTGGTTTGGGAGTGGTATGCCCTTCTGCCGTGATCCCTAGGGAGAAATGATGCCAAATGAAGTGAGGAAGCAAAGTTAAAACCCTCACAAACCCTATGATACCTCAGAAAAAAACACCTGAGCCTCAGGCAGTTAGTATTTCCAAACAGCAACTCAACTGGATTTATGCCCATGAAGGTTTTGAGAAGTAGTCACAGCCCTACCTTCTGAGGGGTGTAGTGATCCTCTTCTGAATCCAAGCCCAAGCGCCCTTCATCAGTGAAAACACAGCCGTTAGAAATGGCCTTGCAAGGTGCCCGTCCCTAAGAAATGGTATTGTCTCTCCACAGTCCCAAAGGAATCTCCCTACAGAACTAGGAACCTGCTCCCCTATGTGCATCATTGCCTGCCAATCCTCACGGTATCCCACCTCCACTCACAGAACAACTGCCCTACCCACAAGGAAGCCAAGCGGTACCCTAGACCTTCCTAGAGTAAAATCCCACAGGCTCGGTCCCCAGTTACCCATTCTTACATGGAAAGAAAGCCCCACAGAAACAAGGTTCTTTGCCTCCCAGGGCATAGCAGACAGCCCTCCCCCAAGGCCTCTAGGTTCCAGGGAGACTTTACCTACCATACTCTCCACAGCCCCACGTGTAGACTTCTCTGTTCCTGGTCAGCACTGCCACGTGGTTATCTCCACAGGAGACCTGCTCCACAGGGTTGGTAAGAAAGAAATCCAGCTGCAAGGGCTCAAGCACTTCAGAGCCATAAGCCTTGTCAACGCCAATGCATCCATAATAGTCTGAGCCAAAGGCATACACCTGGCCCTCATCTGAAGAACACAAGGGAAGCTTGGTCAGCACACTGAGCTTATATTAGGCCGCATATTAATATTTTAGGACACGGCCAGAGCAACCTTTTTTCTGTAATCATCTGCCTCTTTAGTGCAAAAGAATGTCATCAGGAGACCATGGAGTCTGCACTTGTTAACGCTAAGATGGATGACCTTACACCACAACCTGCAGCTATTTCAGGCCACCAGTGTCAAAAAATCTTGGGTTGAACCTGCCATTTTCTTTAACAGAAACCCACAAATTGATCCTGTGGCTCCCTAAATCATTCCTCCACCACACTGAGCATCTGAGCTTATCTCTGTCAAACCTCTGTTTTTCCAGCACTGGCAAAATAAGCTGGAAACTACCTTGTTGAGAATTGTTTTCATGGGTAAAGCAAGATTCAAATTCTTCCGTAACAGACACCACCACAGTTAACATGTCTTTAAACGTATGAGCAGGGTTAGAACTACAGACAGCTACCAGGTCTCCAGCTTTCTAAATTAAATAGCAAACCTCAGATACACATCTTATCATTGGGCGATTCTTTCCCCCCAGAGTCCAAAAAGAGTTTCAAACACATTTACACTCTTGACTTCAGGCTCCTCTGTCTTTAATACAAGCATGTATGGAGGTAACACATGCACTGGTAAGAGCAGGGACTCTGCACAGCCACAAGGAGCTGTGCTCAACACCCAGCTTCATCACCAAAAGAGCAAAACACCCAGCCTTCTTGGGAGTCACTACTTTCCTCTGTATAATAATGTTGATCTATCTCCACTACTGCACCTGCTATCCTCAAAACTGAGGGGTGAGCAACATACAGGGCTTTCTCCTTTGTGCACAATGCTGCTCTGCTGATCTTATTGTTAAGGCAAACATCTTCACAGCAAAGTGAGGGGACAGTGGCCCCCTTTCAGCTCTCACCTGTGATGCACACAGTGAAATCATCTCCACAGGACACCTGGCGAATGGCTTTTCCCTGAAGCTTCTCAACGTGCTTTGGCTGCCGGTAGGAGGCTCTGTCTCCATGTCCCAGCTGCCCATGCAACTTGGTGCCCCCCTGCATATTCTGCAAGACAGAAACATCTGGTAAGGTGATGTTTCCACAACTCCAGAGATAGTGCCAGTAGTTACAGAACCTCAAACAAATGACAGCAAAGAGCAAGGCAACGTGTGTTAGCTACTCTAGGGAAAAGATTGCTATCTATTTGGCATAACAGCAGGTGACATTCTAAATGGCAGCACAGGCTTTCAGGCAGTTAGGCACTCACAAAGAGTGATCTGGTCTCAGGCTACTACCTGGTGAGGAACCCTTGCTCCTTTCTCATGTGCCAGGCTACAGAACCGGTTCCTTGCTGCCAGACTGAAATTCATCCTTCAGCTTTTTGACCTACCTTTCTAAATACTAATGGTTGCAAAGAAACCGATAACATGAAACAAATGTCACTGAAGTGACCAATTCTACAGGAAAAACAAACTGATTCTGAGCAGCGTTGATGCTAAAACTAAAATATTAATAGCCAGCTGAAAGTTTTCAGTGGCCATTCTTGCAGAAATATCCATCAAGTTGCTCTCCTCCCGTTTGGATCTCTTTCTTCCCTCACCCACCCACCAGTATTTTCTGTCTTTACAGATTCTGTATCATCAATACAAGCCTGTGGAAGCCTGGAGATGTAGAATATCTCCATGTCACTGACCATCTAAGCCCAAGAAAACTGGATTAAATTGTTTTAAATGCATTATATGCCAAAATTTTTTGTTCAATTTAAACGATTACAGAATTTCCACTCATCATAAAAAGCAGAGTTGTTTAGTATAAGACATCTCTGGTTTCATTCACAAGTTGCCTCACAGATGACACCTGTATTACAACAAGGTCACTCATCCCAGACATTCTGATCTTGGAAAACTTTCCTCAAAAATATACAAGCCAACAGAGCATCACAAAGCATCCAGTGCATTTCCAGTAGGAAGGGAAGTAAGAGATGTTTGACTCAGTGTCTGGGCCTACAAGTCCACCACCTACAATCCTCAAGCGCACAGCAAGTCTCCAATACACTTTCAGTCATGATGAAAAACTCCCAGAAACACTTGCCTTGGGAGACTTGGGTCAGCCCCAAAGCAGATGGTCTCACAGTGTCCACTGCAATCAGATTTCTCCTTTTCCAGGCTGCTTGCCCATCTGATTCTACCAGGCTGAGGAACGGTCAGCAGTAGATCCAGACTCGACTCTCCCACCCTTGCCCCCTTCCTGCAGTTTCTCTCACTTACCACCCAGGTGTAGAGCTCCTTCTCCACTGTCACCACAGCAAAGTGAGTGTTACCAGCACACACCTGGCGTGCACTGCAGCCACTTTTGATGGCATCCAGCTTCTGGGGGGTGGACTTCCCGCCCCCCCAAACATACACCTCACTAGTGCGCGAAGTCACCACTGCAATGGGAGCCTCATTCATGGTACTTGACCTGCACGAGACACCCCCCCCCAAAACACACATGCTTTTAATAAGGAGTTTGCGTTCACTGTCATCGCTAATTTTCCTACTGTTGTCTATCACTTACCCCTTCACAACCATTCATGGTTATTATTTTCACAACCTGCTCTCTTTGTTGAGTAGTTGTGAAGCCTCAACTGCTGTACAGAGACTCTGGATCAAACCTGTCTCAGAGCAGCCGAGAAAGTAGCCTCCAGGAAGCATTTTAAGAAGCCTACAATCCAATTTTATGTCATTTTAAAAGACGGCTTTCCCTGAATGGCCATGGAGCTGTTGTCATTTGTGAAAAATGAAAGCCTTATAAATGGTCATGAAATGTCCTGCTCAAAATACAGAAGCATCCAAAAGCTTCTCACTTCTCTCTCTTCTCTATTTAAATTACAGGGTTCCGTCTGAGAGCAAAAGTATACCTCTTCTAAGAATCAATTCACAAGCAGATTGCAAAACGGAAGTTTTAATCAAAGCAAACTGCAAGCAACCCATGAACTGGAATAACTTCACATAAAGTGCTCAGATAGTACTTCCAAGTTTATGAGGAAAAAAGGTCAAATTCTATCTGACAAATCAACAGAAAAACAGCTACATGTCACAGAAGGTATCTGCTTCATGGAGCAACCCTGCTTACAGGCCTGCGGGGGACTGCAGAGAACCTCTGCATATATTTAGTTTTATGAAAGATATTTATATTCATTTAATATTCAACAGACAGTCATATTCTTCCTGCTCAAGGATATCTGTGTGAAAGGAGTGGTTTACATTACATCCTCAGATATGTAGGCTGTAAAGACTATATCCTCAGTATGACAGCTTAGAGCTGTATGACACCTGCTGAGGTAAGGCTCCAGCCATACATACAAGCAGGATATAAAAGGCAGAGTAAAAAGTGGGACAATGACCATGTAACAACTATGTCAAATTCCCAGCTTTAGGGATCTTCTAAACTACACTGTTCCATTAAGGTTGTCACAGACTAACACTCTCAGCAAAGTTCCTCTCTGGGGAGCTCTTCTCTCCAGATGGCCTTTCAAACACATGCCCAAATAGTTACCTTGGTCGCTTATTTGGCCCATTAAGCAGTGTGACTTTCTCCTCCATCTCCCTGCCAAAGGAGAAAAAACATTTTAGGAAACAGTAACAACGCCCAAAGCAATTTACTGATAAGCAGCACACACAGACTGCTTTCCTTCCCAATAAAATGCTGCTCCCTCTCGGAGGAAATGTGGCAGCTGTTTACCAGCTCACAGCAATACACAGCAAGTAGGGCAGAAGTAACGTGCTATATAGCTAACAAACTTCCCAGACAGCTGAGGACAGCAAACTACATATATACCAGAATGTAGCCAACCAATACCCATATTGTGCAAGAATGACCTTAAATGGCTAAACATTATTAGGATTTGGGCTTTTACCAGTGCATACAGCAAGACAAAACTCAAACTTTGCTGACCACCAAGTAAAAGAATCTTGGTATAAAGGACTAAGTCTGCTGCCCCCAAAGCAACCAATGTAGGATCCAAACAGTCCAGAATTATGGTCCACCTTTCATAAAATGACAGTGTGTGCAGGCTGATGGTCAAACTAAACTGAGATGGGCCAGTTTCAATGCAACTGTCTTCCAAAGAGGGAGGCAACAAAGGGAGAAAGCGAGGGTCTCTATATTGCATGATATGTATATTTTGAAAGGCCTTTTCCAATGACCACAGGAGGATCTCTGTAACCCTTCATTCACAGAGATTTGAAGAGAGGGAACCAGCGTTCCTCAAAGGAGCCTCAGAAAGGGATGCCCCAAGGTTCTCAATACAACAGCTTCTCAGACGAAGGATGCAGAGACCTTTCTCACCATACTCATGCGCCCACAGAACATACGGATCTATTAGAAGACAAGACAGCAAGAATGCACTTCTCTCCTAAACAGGATGATGTGTACTTCAACAACTGCCTCACGCCAGGCCAAATAAACTTAAGGACTTTGCTACAAAAGCATAAACATCACTAGTCTGCACAAACCCTCTCTGACACCTGTCCAGGTATCAGGCAAGACCATCTGATTACCTCCTGCGTTTGCTGAGAAGGGGACGTTCAAGCAATTCATCTGCAGTGGGTCTCTTCTCTGGATCCTGAAAGAAGCAAGCACCGAGTCATTCTCTGGGAAATGCTCATCATCTACAATGAAATTTTGGGCCAGAAGACCTCATTCAAGCCTGCATGGACCTCCTTCCCTGACTCCCTTCAGAAAGGAAAGGAATTAATTCAAGTATTTGGAATTAATAGCAATAAATGCCAGGTACGTGTGGGAGGGACCTCCACACTCTGAAGGTATCAATACTATGTTTGCTTTCAAGAAATTAATTCCCTACAGAAAGCCAGAGTCACGGGCAGAAAGCCAGAACCTTAAGAGGCTGTACGGAGATGACGCTCCCACCTCCACAGCACTGCATTAGAAAATAATTGCTTCTGCCAGCCCATGAAATAATTGTCATCAGAGTAAACCCAACACCCCTCCAGAGCCTGCAGGACTGAATGACATCTTGAGACAATGCTTTCAGAGGACTGGAGGAAGCCCAGCCTTAGCGATGCCTCAGGCCTCACAGAAATCACCCTGCATCAACAGCCCTCATGCTGAAACAGGCATGTCATTCCCCTTCACCTTCACCCTTGAATTCCATGGCTTAGGCAGCTGGGAAGAGGTGTCTGAAAATTAAAAAAGCATTTCACCAACCTGATCAAGGCAGGAATTCACCATCTGGATTAGCTCCCGCGAGTAGACAGTGGAATCAACCTCCATGGCGCGATTTCCCTGTACAATCTTCACACAAAGGTTCAGTGGATTCTAGGCAGAAACCAGAAACCAGCTGTAAGGGAACTGAACTGGACAATGTCTCCAATGGGGAGAGATGCCACAGGCCACCATTATTTTCTTCCTCCTCCTCTGATCAGAACCCATCCTTCTTCCCTGCCTAGTAGGTTCTCTAGAAACCTAATATTAATTCCTGCAGAAATGCTACCTCTGATAGCTCAGACTTGATGGCAACATCCAGATTTTCACAAAATTCCCTAACAGTGGAGGGAGGACAGGTTTCTCTCTGCATGGAATCTCCTACACAGCATACTGTCATTGAAACACTGCACAGCTGCAAAGTTACTGGGGACTCGGTTGCCGTGGTGAGAGGAAGTCAGGAAAGGATGGTATTTTCACATCATCTCTTTAAGGGTTACAAAATCTTGCACCACGGCAGCTAGCAGCTTTTCCCATCTCATGGCACAAGCTGGCAAATTGCATATGCCAGCCAGCAATGCTCCCTTACACCCTCTCCATGTCAGCTTGACCACACTTCTCTTGCACTCAAACTTTGAGAAACGGTAACAGGGTTAAATCCTATGAAATCTGAAGGCTGGAAGTTTCTGTGCAGCGTTCTGTAGCAAAAAGTTCACAGATAGTAATGCTGAAAAAAACAAGACTACACAATCACAAACTTCCTCCTTGTAGAGAAAAGGAGGTTTCATTCACAACCATGATACAAATTAGCACAGCTTGTACTCTGCATCTGGTAAACCCAGGGCTGCAGACAAGGGTGGGTTTGGCAGAAGCCAGAGAGGCACCTGCAGTGCAAGGTAGGGGAAATCATGCAGACATTTTGTCTGGCTATAGTTGGCACTCCCAGGCCACTGTTTTCTTAATCAGCAGATTTAAACAACAATGAAAGAAAAACGTGAGTTAAGAAAGCTATGAGCCAAGTGTGAATCTCAGGGCAATAAAAAATAAGGTTACTCAGTCCATCCTGGTTTGCAGACTTACAGTAGCATCAAAGGTCCTCTTCAGAGTAAGCAGCTCAAAGATGACACAGCCCACAGCCCAAATATCTGATTTGAAGTTGTATTTCACACCCTGGCAGAGTTCTGGGGACATGTAATACGGAGTTCCCACCAGCTAGGAAAAATAACATTTAAAAATCAGAAATGATCCAGCAGCCTTCAGTTCAGGAGCTCTGCATCCATTATGTTCACAGAGGCCCGTGAGCATCAGAGCTAGACACAGTTCTGACACAGCACTGAAGTGACACAGGTGACACACCCCACCAATGTGCTGCAGGGATGGGAACAACAAACACATTTCTTCTCATCCACAAGCCTGTGCATACGTTTCTCAGAAGATCCTAGACACCTCTCTGCTCAGATCCTGACATGGTACATACTTCTCAACAGAGTAGTAGTCACGAGAACACAGCAAGAACTTACCCCTCTCTTAAATGTACTACATTTAGAGGTAATCAGGGGCTTACGTACTGACCAGGCATATGGAAGCCCTCATAAGAGGCTGAGGGAAAAGGGATGCCAAACACAGATGCCAGCCCATAGCTATGGAGCCACTCTGTCTGATCACAAGGTACTGCCAGGACAAAGGCTACCCTGTCTCCAATGAAAGAGGGGTTACTTTTGGGTCAGTAAGTAGAAAGCTGGCATGAGTCCCACCTGAAAGGCTTTCACTTCAGAAGTGCGCTTTCCTGAACAATTGGTTTAAACCAAACACCCACCACCACACACAAAATCCCAAACCTCAGCATTTACATCCAGAAGCCCTCCCAGCCACAGCAGAAATAGTGGCATAGCTCAAAGTCACAAGGAGACACAGAACAAACATGATAAAAGGTGTAAGAATGAAGCTTCCAGATGAATGGAGGTCATTCCCTAGCAAGGAACTAGACAGCAAAATAAAATGAAAAAGACAGAATTTGGAAGAAAGGGAAATATTTGTAGTTGCCCTTTTTTCAGCTCTCTCAGTGAAGCTCCAGGGAATACGCAGCTTGCCTTTCATTGGTCTCTGCTAGTACACCAGATACCTAACGGGCACATTCAGAATCTGCCATCTCCCTTCCATTTCCCGTTACAGAGCATGACAGCTACAGAGCTTTGCGAGTCCTAGCCACGGGAAGGTTTAGAAGCCCACCTAGTGGAGTATCATAGGGAGAACCAGGACACTGCACCTAAACCTAGACACAGACATATTTTCTGTATCTTACTTGGTAAATGGGAGAAAGAATGATAAATTAAGAAATCAGCTTTTAGTAAGCAAGGCATAAACATTTTACAAAATCATAATTTGACTGTTACAATTACAAATACTGACAATAACATGTTTTGCACTCATTTCGCAAAAAATTACTTCCAGACTGCCACTGGTCATTAGACCACAAATTGAACTTGAATTCGTACACAGAATGAAATACGATTGAAGGTATGCAATTCAAAATTTTTCAGAAATGAAAAAGGAAAAAAAAAAGTTCACAAGCTCGCAGGTGTAGATGAACACACACAACACAGGCAAAAACAAACCTGGAAATTCATAGCACAGACTGCACTTTCTCTGAAAGCCAGAAGGCCGTGAAAAATGTGACGAAACAGAAGTGGTTTTGCTGCAGCGCAGCTTAGCGAGGGCTTTATGCAGTAGCCTTCAGTTCCCACTTGCTGTGCAACTGCGCAATAGCGCTCATGTTCTGGAAGGAGGTTGGCAAGTATTTAACTACACATCCTAACAGAACACCAATAGCTTGCATTAAATCTAATAATACGGCCTGGTAAGGGAAGTGCAAGCTGGCTTGCATCCCAAACTATAATAAAGGCCTTTAGCAGATAGGAGCTCCAGACAACGTCTCCCTTTCCAAGCCTAGTGCTCACCACAAAAATTAATGCAGCTGGGAAATCCAAGCTGAGCCTTTCAGATGCCTGCAATACAGCTTACCCTGTGTCATAACTCTGGCTGCGAAACTGCTTTCTGGAAGGGTCTGGAACAAAGCCAAGCTCAATGGCCTTCTGGTAGAATTAATCTCTCCTACAAAGCTTTGCCCCCCTCCAAGAGCATTACCAATAAACCATACACCTGGTTACCATAAGAAGCACAAGTACCTTTATTGCTGCTTTGTCATTTAGTTCAGAACCCGAGTATTAAAGAGATAGGAGACATATCTGTGGCACGGTGCAATGCCAGGCAGGCACATCCAAGCTATCTCAGATCCAACTGAGGCAAAATGTCCCTGTTAGCACAGCAGCACAACCAAATTTAACTTGCTAAGCCGGGTTTAACTAGCCCAGAGGGAGAGTTGCTGTACTGATGTGACTATATTGCTGCCTCTGTACCTTCGGATAGCGCTGCCTTCATGTTACAAAGATTCTGCAAGGGAGCAAGGATAACTGCAGGCTACAACGCACCAGCAAATATGCCAGTATTAGTGAAATAACACTGAGGGAAGTTGAGGGGAAAGGGAAAGGAAAAATCACAGAAAACAATCAGCAAGAATGTACAGCATCCCTGGTCTTCTGCAAGGCATGCAGAGATGAAAGAAAAACACATCTCAGTTTGCACACAAAGGCGCAAGATACTCACAGTCTCAGCCATAGAGTACTCCGAGTTCAGCTTCTTTGCCAACCCATAGTCTCCCAATTTAATCAGGTTTGCCTTGGTTAGAAAGATATTTAATGTCTTTATATCTCTGAAAGGAGAAAAAGAAATGCAGACATTCAAATATATTTCCAGATTTCCAAGTTTTCTACATACTAAACCTCCCCCCCCAAATGAGGTACTTGCTACTCTGCCAGCACACTCTCACACACACAGAGCTCTCCAAAGGCAATTTGACTTCAAGTACTGGGGGAGTAACTGCAGTTATCCATGTTTTATCACATCCACACACAAACACAGCACAGCCTAAAAAGCTCAGGCTCCAGACACCTATGTAAAGGCCACAGATCAAAGATAGTTCTTTTCCCCCTCTCAGTCTCTTCTGAAGGTCATTGAGTAGGTCTTATTTTTCCTGGTTTTCTAAACATACCCAAGCCACGAGTCACTGAGCTCACTAAAAATATGAATGTCTGCATTAATATGTATGTATGCAAATATAAACACACACACACAGGGTGTGAAACAGATGTTGCGCCTGAAGAACAACTCTTTATAACATGACATACTATGCCCAGATCAAAAGGCTGATGGCCACAAAAATGGTGAACTCCAAAATTCATTGAAAACACCTTCTCCCAGGCAGAATAATTTATATATAGTTTCACAGATCAATGTAAGAGGCTGTAAATACAGAGAGGAAGCCCCCGCAGTATGAAATGCTTCCCATGGCCAACACTTCGTAACACCCCTTTTTCCTAACGTACCATCAACAACTTCCCAGTGTAGATCAGGCCAACATCAAGTAAAGCAGCACTTTGCATTCATCCACTTGGGGCATCGCAAAGTCCTGGGTCACTCTGACAATGTCTGCAGCAGCAGGAAATCACTGCAAACATTTAAATAACTGTTCAATTCATTATTATGGAAGGATTTGGGGCCACACATGTTCCTAGACCATGAACCCTGCTGTGAAGAGGGGCAACAGAGGTAGTAAAGCAGGAAATCACTGCAAAGCAGGACAGACGTGACATCTGCTTTAGGTCAAAAACTTAGACATTACTTTGTTGAGTGTGGGGTACCAACCCTTCATTGGAAAGGCTTGCCAATTACCAAAGATTTAGAATGGCAGCAATTAGGATGCCTTCCCGCAGAAAACATCCACACACAGCTATGCTCATTAGTTAGAGAAGGATGCTGTGCAGGACACGATCCAACCGTGCTGGAAACAGCTGTCTACGTGTGCGGTACTCCCCAGAACATCATGGCCTCCTTGAAGCACACATAAGCCATGAAATTTACCCCTCCCAAACAGAAAAGGACAACAGAAAAAGGTCATTAGTTTCTCATTAAAATCTCAGGAGTCAATGTCAAAATTACCACTACCAGCTAATGAGCTATATTACTTCCTTAAATAACAGGCTGAAGAAATGAGATTCAGCCAAATGCAGGACAAATCTTCACCCGGGTTATATTACAGCAACGCACCAATGCAAAGTCTTCATCACTGTTAGCCTCCAGGAATTACAGAAGGACGTACATGTTGGTTTGAAGTTATTAATTGTGGAGCGGATAGGAAGTACCTTTGGCCTGTGGTAACTGCTCTTCCTACACACGTTAGCAAACATCATTTTCATTTACGTGCTATGGCAATCAAGGACCAATTAACTTCCTTCCTACATGGATTAACTCTTTGTTCACAAAGCTGTGGCATCAAAGACAGCAATTCCATTTTCATATACAAAATTTCTTGCACATTCATCGCAAGACAGTTTCTAGCCCAATAAAAATTCTTTGCAGAAGTGATACTTAACATCTAGGCAGTCCAGCTACACTTTGCAGAGAAGCTCAGTGCTTGCTTTAAACACAGAAGCAAAGGCTACTCAAAGGGGTTCTGCACTCACATCCATGAACCACACTGGTTATCTTAGCTACAATGCATGCCACACTTACCTGTGAAGAATTCCTGCTCGATGAATGCAGCTCACAGCTGATGCAATTTGAAAGAGATACCAAACCACCATCTGCAAAGGCAGGAATAAAAGCCTTACATGAGGCTCAAAAAACCCCTCCCAAAACCCCCTATGTTCCTGTCACACAGAGGAACAGAAAGAGGGCCAGACTGTACCATTTAGATGCTCTTTCAGGAGTATGCAAATTTAGAATTTCCTGTTTTGGCAATCTCTGAAAAGATATTCCAAAAAGTAGATTGTTCTAGTGCTATTCAGCGTGTCTAGTGTCTGTCCTGACAAGTGTCACAGAATTCAATGAGTGAAAAGACTTACGAATGACAGCTAATGACCACCTGGGAAAGATCTGCAGTTGGGCTCTCTGGAATATGAACTGTGACCATTTAATATTCACCATAAGCTGGAAGGCCTTAATAGTAATTATATAAATAAATAAGTGCAATCATTAAGCACCTCAGCATGAGGTAGAAGTAGACAGCAGAAATAAGTTTAAAAAAATAAAGAAAAAGAAAAGAAAAAGGAACAAGAAAAAAAGTCTATGGTGAGACAGATTCAAGGTAATTACTCAGAAAAGAACTTACAAAATGTTTAAGATAGAGAAATTGAGTATCAACCAGGAAGAAACACAGAAAGAGGTTTTAAAGTTAAATGTTAGCCAAGAAGATAAGGTGATCAAAGTCAGTTGAGCGCTCTCTTTCATTATTTCTCCCTTGGAAGTTTATACTGCTTGTAGACAGCCAAAAAGCAAAATAAAAAGTTTCCAATAGTCCATAAATACTTGCAATATTCAACAGGAGAGGAAGGATGTCAGTCCCCAGATATACACAGAAATTCCCCACCAGCACTATGGAAAAAGTGTTGTATAAATACTCAGATAACCAGACAGATCCCCAGAACATTAGGTCACTCGCACTGCTCCCTCAAACCAGTCCAAATTACCTCTTCTTCAAATAATTTGTCTTTCTGCCGCAGAATCTTATCGTAGAGGTTCCCTCCTGTAATTAGAAGTGAGTGAGAAAGACAGAGAGGTTCATCTTAGTTAATGGGAGAAGTTACTCTGCTCAGGTACTGCAGGGAATACTCAAATCCCATAAGAGATCTGATGAATCACTACAGCTCTTCCTCAGCACTCTTCATTTAAACTGGTCAGGCACTCACACAATTAAGTTGTTCCTCCATCTAAGAACTTCACTGGCATATCTAAGCTTAAGCAGAAATGATTCTTTTTTAACACCACTATTTAATAGTCTCTGGAAAGTGAATCAGTAAGGCTAGCAGTCCCTACTTTACCTGTAGGCGCTTCTTGGGATATGTAAACATTTATAACCTGTACACCAAATCACGTGAGATTTTCCTGCTCAGCATTATATATAAATAAATAATACATTTAAAAAAAAAGAAGAGAACGGAAGCAATTATAACTTCAGAGTAGTCCCTGAAAGCACAATTTACTGCCTTTCCCCACTTACTGCCCAGCTCTGACATGCCTCTCTCCATCTGCCTTGCCAAATACATGGATGCAGGGTTCACAAAGCGTTGACAACAGCAGTACCACCAACAGAAGCTTGAAACCAGCAGACTCTTCAGGGCACCTCACAGTTTCAAGACAGCAGACTGAAAATCAAGGAGGGCTAACAGAAATGATGCTGAGGGCTGCAGACAGTGAGACTCCCTGTCAGCTTAGCATCCTACCAGTAAATCCCAAATCTCTGATCACATCCTGTTGCTATTCCATTTCCCAATTACCATATATTATGTCCTAACAGAACACCAGGCCCTTTCCCATTCCCACAGGTATGGTGCAACACAGCTTTCTGCTGTATGATTTCCATGGGCCCGGCCTGTCAAGTTGTAGATGTCCAAAGCAGTTCGCAATGGTTCCTTTGCCTCCTTGGGGACTTATTTCAGACTTCCATGTTAGGAAGATTTTTCTGATATTCTAATTAAGATTGCCTTTGCTTAATTTCTTCTCATTTAGCCTTGCTATAACCTCTCAGCTTTTTTTTTTTTTCTGCCTTATGTTCACATTTGCAAATTATCTATGAATCACTCTCCATATTCACAATCTAACAAAAGTGTTCACTTCTGCCTCTTCTTATGAGCCTCTTTCCTAGCCATTCAGACTACGCAGGCTTTTAGTGAATTCTGTTCCTCATCTCTGATTTTCTGCCATCTTTCTTGCAGCTTTTCTGAACCAAAGAGCAGTATGAGAGGTAATACATCACCAAAATCCTACACAAGGAGACAAGTTAGCTCCTGACTCAGATAACCAATACCTCTATGCACATATCCTAAAAAAAATGCATACTCATCTCTTGGTTATTGTTCCAAAGTAGAACAATAGTTTAGAGACATTAACAAACATTTACAGACATCAGCACTATGCAGGTTCTCTCTGTGCCCTCCAATGAATTTATAATGGCCCCAAGTCTTTTCAGGGCAGCTAAATAACTCACACAGAGTACTCCTAAAATAAATGGTGCATCAAAGAGCTAACATTCCCCATGTCTTGCACTGGACTCCACCCTGCTAAGAACAAAAAACAAAACTAGCTTTGGCCAACCTGCCAACCACGGTGTTTGACACCCTTCAAAATACTTTTCACAACTCCATTGTCTTCCCCAACCTGTCCCAGTGAAAACAATTTGTCTGAGATGATAACAACATGGCGATAGCTTTTTCCACCAAAAAACCTCTTCTGCTGCTGAGCCAAGGCTTAACATAACTGCCAAACACACAAAGGACACCTAGCCAGGCGAGCTGTCCCACTCATCCAAATAGGAACCACACTGTCGTTCTAGTAGGTAACCTGTTCCAGCAGTATTAGCTGTACATGACCTCCTCTTCCGGCTCTCTAAGAGCAGCTGCAACTCAGACCCTCGTATCAAATCCTTTTACCTCTCCATCCCAGCTGGGACTGTTTCCCCTGCAAACTCCAAACAATATCATCTGATCTAGTCTTAGGTGGAATTTTAAAGTTTTTGCCACCACCAGAAGGACTGGATTGTTTCAGGTTTTTTTAATAGTAAACATAGAACCTGATAGTACAAGGCAGGAAAAAGTCCTGACTGCATTGTGCCAGTAGATTTTTAAGCTTTGATTTACAATGGCCAAACGGAGGGGTCTATTTAAGTGACACTAGGGAAAAAACAGCCCCATGCTATACTGGCAGAAAGGCCTGAATATCCTCATGATCTTTTCCTACTGTCCTCCTAAAAGAGCACAGCAAGGTGTATTAGAAGTGTATGCTACCAGTAACTCCTTCCACTGCACCAGCTGCTCAGAAGACTCGAGAAATCATCTACTGCCTGCACTAACTACTGGGCTTCTTTCTTTGGCACCTGAGACTCAAATCGATCAGAAGGGTTCTCAACCTCTTGTTCAGGAGCTACACAGCAGAATTCACCTCCACACCTTGGCTCCCCAGAGGACACCCCAGAAATACTCCCTGCAAGTTCTGCTGGGGGATGACTCAGCAACGTGGCAGCTGCCTGTTTGTAAGAGGGAGTAGGGATCTCACCATTACAGTACTCCAGCTCAATCAGCAGCGTGGTGTTATCCATGAAATGATTGTAGTATGCGATGATGTTCTCATGCTGCAACAGGGCAAGGATAACGATTTCATTCAAAGCATCACGACGCTCCTTTTCTGACAGCCGGGTCAGGTCCACCTCCTTCCACACTACAAGTGAGTCATCCTGAAACATAAAAACATCTTTTAATTAAAAACACACTACTACGAATAGAACAGTTTCTACCTTTATAGCAGGAAATTTAAATTTCATGAAAGGTAAAAAGACTTTCCTGACTCTTACAGACTTCAGACAAAAATTCTTCACAACAGTACGTTTTGAGGTTTTCTTTTTGTCACTAGGAACAGCGATGGCCTGAGGCCATCTTTCTAGCCGGCCAGCACTCACTTTGAAAAAAACAAAACAAAAAACCAAAACAAAAAACACCATACTACAAGGTCTCCAGGGAAAGACACAGAATTTCTTTTGTTTTGATAAAGACTAAACATACTTGGGTTCAATAAAAGGAGAACACTGTATTTCCAATCTCATAACTGTAGGATATTATACAAGACCATATGCCATTACAAATATCCAGGTATTCCTAAAAAAAATTAAAAAAAAAATCAAGGAAACAAGAACAAATTTAGTTTGCCCTTGTTACGCCCACCCGCATTGTCAGACATGCTATGAGTGATCTGTTAAGTGAACAGCATTCACTCACAGCTGCTCAAGCCGTGACACCTCAGGGTGGCTTTCCTCCAGAAAAAAACCTGAAGAACTTCCCTTGGGAACCAAGTCAAGCGCTTTTCTTTGACAGCTGCTAAAAAGCACAGCTATGTTCAAACTGGATGGGATTAAACAACTTGGAAGCAACAGGAAGACTGGCTTTTCAGCAAGTTTCCCCTGATTATGCTGAAATGCTGATTGCACGAGAGAGTTACCTGTATGAGATGCCCCCATGTCCTCTGTGACTGGAATAAAACATAGAAAAATGAGGAATCTATTAGCATCTGAAGAGTCTCCACATCTCCCTACAAAACTTTAGGGGGCCAAGAGACTGGCGACACTCAAACATGCCAAAACCCAAACCCTGCGCCCCGCAACACCGAGGGCCAAAGTCATCGCTTTGTACCAGGGCTGTTCCCGGAGTAGCACCAGGGGCTGTCATCCAGGGGCTGCTGTCACCCAGGGGGCAAGCCCCACTGCGGCTCTTCGGGTGCCGGGGCCTCCAAGCACCCAGGCTCCAAAAATCGCCCCTCTCACCCTGACAGCGGCCCTCGGCCCTCCTCGGAGCAGCCCCCCGGCTCCCCTTCATCGGGGGACGAGGAAGAGGAGAGGGACCCCTCTCCTGCCGTCCGGCGGGGGCCCGGCCCGGCCCGGCGCCACCGGGTCAGCCTACCTCGGTGCGGCGGTAGAGGGTGGCTTCGCCAAAGGCGCCGCGGCCCAGGGTGCGGATGGGGATGTAGTGCAGCTCCTCCTGCTCGCCGGGCAGGCTGCCGCCGCCGCGGGAGCCGCCCCTGCCCGAGGACTCGCTGCCGAAGTCGGAGCTGATGGAATCGCAGTGCCGCTCGTACTCGCCCAGCGACATGGCGGCGGCGCGGCCCCGCTGCGGCCCGGCTCTCCCTCAGCGAGGCCCCGCGAGCCCGACGGGCTCCATGTTGGCTCCCGCCGACGACCCGGAACCGCTTCCTACCGCCGCCGCGACGACCTCCGCGCTCCCGCCTCCGGCCGCGGCCCCAGCCCCTCCTGCCGCCCCTGGGCCCGGCCCGGCCGCCTCCCCAAAACCAGATTTAAAGCGTATTAAAACCAGCGCTTTAAGCAATGTAACACTTGGAATTAAGTGCAGATTGCCGATGCTGTCTTCCGTCTCTTCTTCCAACCCAGTGCCTAGTAAAACCTGTGTAAAACAGAAGTTGCCTCAGCACATGGCAGAGAAGTTAGTTTACTTCCCAAGAATTCAAGGTTATTTTCCCAAAAAGCTTTAAAATTATATTTTGGTAATAACTGTCTGAAGTAACTGATACCAAAAAAGTCATTACTGTTTCTTACTGCACAGATGTTAACTCTTTCTTAACTGTACTACATCTCATACACATTATTGAAAAATAATTGCTCCAAGGGAGAACACAGCGGTAAACACAACTGTATCCCAAGCTCAAAGATGTGCTGGAAGGATGAGGGCAGCTGTGGTGGACACGCGTGTCACACCACTAGTGAAGCGTAGCAGCGTCCCTTACCGTGCCACTCGTCATTCGTGGCATTCCTCTCTAACCAAGACGAAATAAGCTGAAAGCATCATAAATAGCATTTTAGATCTGGATCAGTAATAACTTCTCTGCCATAAGGAAGTATTAGCAACTTTAATCTTAGGGAAGTGATTTGTTTTCTTCCTAGATAATGCGCACCACCATCATTTCAAGATTTTGTCACCGAAGTTCAGCAGTCATAGACACAGACGGGAAAGCGGAATTGAACGATGAGGAATGTTCAGTTCAGGACAGATGATCCTACACTTATCGGAGACATCAGGAGCTGAAGCACAAATCCCTAAAACCAGCTACAACAAAGCCTGGTTAGCTCTTATCCCACTACTTTGAGAAGATGTTTTACTGCTCAGAGCATGAAACAACGAGTGGGGTTCCTTGCAATGTGGTGAGGGTTAAAAAGCTGTTCAGCATTACACACACCTATTTTAAAAGTGACTAACTCAAAGTTTATTTGCTGTGCATCGTAACTATTTCCATACAAAGATGTCATCCTTCCAAGCAGCAAAGGCAGCACGTCAGTTTTAGAATAAAGGAGCTTGCAGGAACACATGAAAAAGCTCAGACATGTTCTGCTAAGGATCATTCACTCCCTCCACTGCAAGGGGAGTACCTGGCAAAATGTCATCTAGCAAATAATATTTTTTTAAAAAATCTAGATGGCAAAATCTCACAGAAATGGGATTAAGGAATGTGGAACAGCTGTAGAAAACCAGAAGACTAACTGAAAAACTCAATCTTCATTTTTCCGATTTGAAAAGTAGAGTTATCTTGCCCATTATCTTCAGTATCATACAAATTCTTCCATAAAATGATCACAGTAGTAGCTACAATCAGGTTTAGCCATACCACAGTGTTGCCTTTACTACGCTTTAAAAAGCAGGGCAGTAATTCTCAGGGCAAGGTGACCCTGAGGGAAGTAACAGCTGCTGCCCGCTCAGGTTTATTGGAATATTACTGAAGAAAATACACCTGACTTTACACTGAATTTTTTACTGCAGCATGTAAAGAAAACACACCACCTAGAGGCAACGTGCCATTCTGCCTCTTGCAAAATTGTTACTGAACGATGAATTTGGATAAGGGTAGGAATACTGTCATTTAAACCAAATCATAGCAAGTAACTGCTTTAGTTCAAAGATCTCATTTATGGTTTTCAGAGT
Source organism: Balearica regulorum gibbericeps (assembly GCF_011004875.1). Lineage (NCBI taxonomy): Eukaryota > Metazoa > Chordata > Aves > Gruiformes > Gruidae > Balearica > Balearica regulorum. The sequence goes on along the minus strand of NC_046188.1, from coordinate 26,120,437 downwards.
CAAGACAGTACATCAATTACGTTACTAACACAAGGAAAGAGCAGCCCACACTGAGAAGGAAGAAATGACAAGGCATCTACATGGTTAATTATAATTAAGAAGGTAACACCATGAGATTCCAGTTACATATGTATAGCAAATATCCCTCACCTGGGGGAAGATTATGCAAACAAAGTATATTCAGGGGGAAATAAAAGACCGAGCAGCTGGTACAGGTTAGAAAACCCCAGAGGGTAAAGCTCCGCAGCAGATCAGAGCAGAGCTGCAATGGGATATAGCTGGAAAACACAAGCACGCCCTCCCCCCTGCCTGCCACGGCTGTAGGAACAGCATCCCCCAAACAACCAAGAAGAAACAAGTGCATCTCATTACAATTCCAACAGAACCTCCTGGTGCAGCTTATGCAAAGATCACATAATGCAACTGATTTAAAAGCTCAGGGAAAAGGTACCTCGGGAATATCAGCTATGAAAGGACATTAAGTGACAGGAAACCACAGAAGTGAGACCGAGCAATGTGAGCGTGGTTCTGTCGTTGCCTTTTTTGAGTAACGTGCCCCCAAAGGAAGTTATTCAACATGTACATTTTATTGCAAAAACTGATATACAAGTCAGATGGCTCCTTCAGGACACAGCAGCTTTCTCCAAACAAATGATCCTCATAGCAAAGATCACTGAGACAGACACCTGGAAACCACAGGTCCTCTGGCAGGCTGTGTCAGCAAGCTGAACGTGCAGAAGCTAATGCATTGAGTTTAAGGCGATAAACCACACGGACCTCTGGCAACAGAAGAGCAATCAGGCATCCGTTACTGCCATTTTGCAGAAAGTTTAGTCACTTCAGCTGCAGCTGAAACACAGCAACTCCCAGTTCCTCTGCCAGTGCCATAGACTTCCAGTGCAAAGCAAAAGAGGCTTCTTACAAACACTGCTGAGCAAATACAAGTATTTTAGTGCTGCAGCAAAAGCTTGGGCTCGCCTGTTTCAGGTTTACAAACAGGTCCAAGAAACACCAACAGGCAGTTTTTCTAAATCCCCTGCTCCTTCCACCTGCCTCAGAGAAAGGCAGGCCTGCCAGAGCCACCACACCACCACCAGCTGTGGTTCGGGGGAGGAACAACAGAATAAGCACAAGCCTGACAATTTTTTCAGGTGGAGAAGAGGCAGCAGTCAAAACTACCAACCCTGAACTCCTGCAGTCTTCACCAGACCCAACGTTTTATCTCCTGAGAAAGATGTATCTATTTCAGGTTTGCACTCTCTCCTTCCCAACAAGCCACCTTGAGCATATGGGAAGTTCATTTCCCACAGACTCTGTTTGCTAAGGGCAAGGCCATCTCAGGCTCTGAAAGACAAGTACACTGGAGGGACACAGCTGAAGATATGAGACAAAAATACATCACATGAACTGGCAGGGGTGAAGAGAGGCCACACTGCTTTCCCAAACCTCTGCTGTAGGACCCCATGAAACACACAGGCAGGAATCCCCTAATGATGTTGCTAACCAGTTGCCAAACTAGTTTGAGTCGAAAGTCCCCAATCTGCCAGTTAGGACACAACACAGGTGTTGTACACTTGGATTATTTCTCACATACCTGAACAGCTTGTAAGAAATGAGCAACAGTGTGTAAAATGCTCATCCCCCTACGTGTGCACGCACACAGCAGCTGCAGCAGACACTTTGTACAGGGTGCAGCCTACGTTGGCATAGCAGGAGGGAGAATACACGAAGATATACCTTACTTAGGAATGCTCACGCGCTGTGTTAAGTAGTGTGATAATTACATCGTTAGTCACATTGACAAGTGGGTGGAAGAGGCTGGAAACGTCTGATGCAGTTTGCTACAGGCAATTATAGATTTACCAGCGATGCATCTGTCACACACAAAGATGGGCTCAGACCCAAGTATCTGCAACAGCTCAACTTTAGCCCATTTCCCAGAAGTAAAATGGAACGAAGACACCAGCTCTGCATCCGCAGTACTCTGGAACAGCCCAGACCCACTGCCAACCTACCGCATGAGAACAGCTGTACGATTTCCCATACTTAAGTATTCATCCAGGCAAGAACTTGCAGAGGCCAATCCCTATCGAAAGATCTGGGAATTTCCCCTCTTTAAATTCTCCCTGATAATACTAACTAGTTATGTAGCACTTATGTGCCCACAGTCTGTTTTGTGGCATATCTTGCTACTGCATGACAAAAGGCTCGCAGGCTCAGCAGAGGAGACCTGACAGCAGTTGGGTAAATACCTAACCACTCTTCAGTAAGCATCAGTCACTCACGTAGGACCAACTCATCTTTGCGACAGTTTAAAATTTCCTCTAAAGCACAAAACTGAAAGCAATTCCATTTGTCTTAATGAACTAAATTTTACTTGGGAGCCGACAGTGAAAGACTGAATCTTGTGCTCTAGAGCACCAGCCTTATTTCACACTCAGCCTCAAAATTCCTCAACATACAGGGATATAGTTAGGAAAGGATGAGGAAGAAAGGCAGCAAATGGTAACCTGTATTACAGACATCTCGCTTGCTGTGCTGGTCCCACAGAGAAGCCTGTACAGCCGGTACCTTTCCAGTGCCTGGAATTCTCAAATTCTTTCTAAATTAACTTTCACTAGAAAAACCCAAGGGCTCGCAGGGGGTCTGTGTATTTGCTGCTTCTTGCAACAGGTCAGCTTGCAGGAAACAGCAGGCAGTAGGAATGTGCACAGAGAGGAAAAGACTCACACGGACAACTGAGATGGGTTGTTTTTCCCCAAAGAAATTTTATTTGAGAAAGTTGACAAAAATCCCCCAACCAGTCATTACAGGTAAATCCATACCAGTCCCCCACACCTGCTCCCCAGTAACCATACCAGTACAGTGAAGATCAAAACATGACACCAGAACGATGACAGTGTAACAGTCACCTGGGGGACTTCGGGCCTTACCACCATTTTTAAGATAAAGGTATCTTTGTACTCAGATAAGGACGGGGAGAGGATATCAAAACAGACAAGACTGCAAAAGACCCTTTCTTGTACTGTCTTTTCAAGTTACATAAAAACAAAAAAGCAAAACCTTAACAGATCTACAGGCTTCAAACTGTAGGACCTAAAACTACCTTCAAATGACATCTGTAATTCAGTCCTGTGGCATTGCTGCTGTTCTGCACTGTAACAGCTTTCAAAAACATAGGAGAATAAAATGGATGCAAGGGCAGAGGAATGGACTTGGGTTCTTAACATGGCTTTATCAAAAACAAATTAAAAGCAATCTAAGCACTTGCCAGTGGAACTAACAACTCCAGGAACTTGGCAATGGCAAAGGGGAGGCAAAGTATTAATGTATTTAGATGACAGGTCACCTTTTCATCCTCTTTCCCATTGCCTCACCCTGGACAACCGTTTCCTTTCCAGCAATAGATCAGGTTCAGGTTAGAAATTATAAATCCATGTTTTTTTCAAAATGGTAGGCTGGGCCCAGGGCCATGACAACCCCTTCCCTGGCCAGAAACGTCTAGGCACATAACACCAGAATGCTGTGCTGCTGAACCATTTGCTCTGAAGGAACGCAGAGAAGGTGAAAGCATTTTAATCACTACCTAAAAACTGCAGCAGGTAAGTCCAGGAAGTTAACCTGCCATTTTTTTTCCCAGCCTGGCTTATTTAACATCATGCCATCTGGATGGCTGAGAAACGAGAAGCTGCTTGCTCTCTCTGTAGTACCACACAGAATAACAATTCTGTTGAGGCCACAGTCCAGACCCCCCCCCAGACATAGCATTACCATGTTCCCACTCTGTACTGCTTTTTTGAGTTCATCCACATTCTTCCTACAACTCCTCTGCCAACCTGCAAAGCACCCCTTGCGCCCTCAGACCTCAAAGCAGGGCACAGACCCTCATGCTTCACACAAGCAGCAGTCCACCTTGCTTTGAGGTCTCAGAAAAAGAGGTTCAGCCAGCTGCCTACTGGATAAATGCTACACTGTTAGATGAGAAAAGTCTCCTGCTCAATGAAAGACCATGTTTCCAAGCATAACCTGCTCCTATTTGCTCTGTGACTGTATCTGACTGAGGCCTCCTGCCTGCACAAAAGGCCATCCCTGACCAAGGCTTTCAGGAAAACTGCTGCATCATTTCAGAACAGGAGGGGCAAATCCAAGACAAACACATGGAGCAAGGGCGGGACCAAGGCCAGACAGCTTAGGTGAGCAAAGCAGGCTTCCCCTTTCCAAGCTCAAACACATTCCCAAGCCCTCCTTCAAAGGCTCCCCTTCCTCCAGGCTGAACCAACCCATGCTCAAGTGCCCTGACCTGTCAGCACAAAGACACCAGCTCCCACAGGGAGAAACACAGAGGTCCATGACAGGGACCAAACCTTGGACCTCCCTCTATCCTCAGGCCCTGCTGGAATGATGAATCCTATTGCTTTGCACTGGCCTCCATTTCCAGGAGGCTTAGATCCCAGCTGGTCAGAACAGGGAATCCCCCGCTCTGCCCTGGTGCTACCTGCACAGCACCTAAAGAGCTCAGCAGGGTCAAGTGGCTCAGAGTAACACTACAGTCACAGACAGATGGGAGACATCATCAAGCCAAGTTTATAAAAGAGAACAGACAGTGCAAAAACTTGCTGCAGCTGTCATGGGAACATCTATTTTTACATTATTTAATCACTGCCCCAGGATCCCCAAACCCATCACAACCTCTCCCACCCTCAACATCCAACAGGATTTCACAAGTCCCCCATTGCCTCTGATGTTTAGGCTCCCCTCCCCCTTTAGGGTCCAAGTATCTGCAGAAAAGCTCCAGTCAGTGGGTATCATCTGTGAGATGGCTCCAGGGGGCCATGGCTGGGTCCCAGCGGTGTCCAGCTGGGTCTGAGAGGTGGGGGGGGGAAAGAGGAGGACTTGCTCCTTTACTCAATCAGTTTCTTGGCCTTGAAGAAGCGACGCAGGTAGAAAACCTGCCAGGTGGCCAGTCCGATGAGACAGCACATGGAGAAAATGCTGAAGTACAGAACCCGGGTGTTTGTCGACTCTGAAACAGACAACAAACCATTGCACGGGATGTCTGACATTACATGGTGTGCCTCAAGAGGGCAAAGTTCCCAGGATTTTCTCTCCCCACCCCTGCGAAACTTCAAAAGGCAAGATATCATACAGCATGAATGCAGGGGCACCCAAACACTAGCAGTACTTGAGAATAAAAGCAGAGGGAACAACAAGAATGATAATGAGAGGCAAAACAAGGCAAAACTATGGTTAATGGGCAACATTAAATAGTACAGAGTAATTCACATTAGGAATGGAGACAGAAAGAAACAAATTTCTAGACATGGGACACGCAAGACTTGGTGACTACTTCAGAAGGAGAGAAAAATAGCAGATTTCCCTTACTAGGAACAAAACAGGCAGAGACCACTATAATTGCTTGATCTCCAAATGCTGTCCTAATACCACATTCAGCAGAAGTAAGGGGTCTTACAGGTCCGTCCCTCCGAAGGAGCACACAGTCTCTTACCATTCGTGTCCCTCATCTCCTCTTCTCGTTTCTTCATATAGGCAAAGTCATTAACAATGGACTCTGAAAGATCTTCCAGGCGCCTCAATTCTACTTCCAGAGGCTTCAACTTTTCCACTTTCGCAATCTAGAAAACAGAAAAGTCAGGCAACCACTGAGCCAAAACCAAAAGCTCCCACATGGGTTTTTACTGCCAGTTTGAACTACTCCTCATCACATACTACAGATCTGGGGCATCCTTCCCCTAGGGAAACACCTCTACAAGCCAGAAACTACCATTGCATAAAACACTATCACTTCTCCCACCTGTTCTCTGAAACACACTTTCCTACTACCCCTCCTACACAACGGAGGAGCACAGTATGCATACAAGCACATTTCTTCCTTATTCGGCCTAATGTTAGCTGATTCACAGTTGGCTTCTGAGGAGTGGGTAGAAGAGCTTGCCACATGACTAAACCTCCAATGAACAGAAGTCACAGGCTGAGATACAGGTGACTAACTTCCATACGCATACAATATTGCTCTACAGGCATACAGGATATTAGCACTGAGACTCACTTTGCTAACTGTTACCACATACCTCAGAAAGCCTGGGCAGCCTGACTCCCCATAGCAGTGGTTTGATTACACCCACAAGAGCTCAGGGCTTTTGTCATTAGACTGACAGCCTCAAGGGCAGCATGATGCTCTTGGTAGGGACCACGCAGCTACAAAGTGCTCAATCTGCCTCAAGCCACCAGGCGACGCTGCTGGAACACTTATGGGACAGGCTGCCTTTGCGCCAGTGTGAAAGAAAGAGAAAAATACACTTCCCTCACAAAAGCTGGTTTTATAGGACATCATTTTTGTGCAGAATATGCAACCCATAGTCCTACAAGTGAAAGGTTTGCATCCAAAAAGAAAAATCCACAGGAATTTTCAATCAGAAAGCACAGTCCACAACAGCAACTATTTAAAGTTGAACACATAAACACGTGTCCCTGCCCCAGTCCTGGCGGTTACCTGACTACACGTTATGTAAAATCTGTGACACAAGGACATTACTCAAAGGAAGCTAACTGCAATTCCTGCCACTGCTGCAGCGCAGGGTTTGGGTAACTCTGGGTCTCGCGTAGAGTTTGTCACTATTACCAATGAGTGACAGGCCCTAGCCATGAAGGCCAGATGCCACGTCTCCAATTACTGCAGCAGAAGAAAGATGCACTAGAGAAAACTACAGGTAACACATGAAGCACCTGCAGCTCACCACCAGCCTCACCACCACACAGAATTACACAGACATAAGCCGCAGGACAGCATCCCTCAGTGGTCCAGGTGCCGACAGGCAAGCAACAGGGCACCCAGGGTGCAGGCATTCCCGAAACACCGCTTCCAGAGGCAGCTGCCTGGGCGTCAGAGCCCATCTGAAGAGGGGCTCATGACCAGGCCGGTGCTAGCTAATCAGCCATTTCACTGAAGGGTCTTCCCATGACACACGTATCCTGGCAAGCAGCAGGCCCTCAAGCAGTCATCTGAGGATTTTTATGCTGAGGCGAGCTGTATATTACAGCTTTGCCAGCACAACAGCATCAATTCAAAGCGCATTTGTGAGGAGGTGTAGGAAATGGGAAGTTAAACCCCTCCTGCTTTCTAGCCAATAGGTTGTACTGACAAAGCCCCGTGGCCTGGACACATACCTGCCAGCAGAGCTTTGCTGAAAAACTGGCACCAGTGTACGTGTGCCGATGGCCCAGACTCTGCTGACACAACTAGAGCAGCAGGTCTGTAACACACCTGAGGTCTCAGGCAGCTCTGTCTAACAGAGCTAGGCTAACTCTGTCTTCCTGGAGGGCACTTTTCCCCATTCACGCAGGGCTACAAAGGTTCCACTGGGAAAAACCAAGGCTTGTCTGCCCCATCCTGCATCCCTTCAGCTGCTCTTCACAGGTGTAGCTAGAAACATCTGATAGCTACTTTCAGTCCTGCATGTACTCCAAGATGCACATCCTGGAACCTCTTTCATCCTTAGCGATGCCAATGTGCACAGCTGCTCCCAGGGATTTTGTAAAAAGCCCACCAAACATCTGTGATGGTGGAACACCATTATCCTAGAAGGAACATCTGGACCACCAGAACAACCGAGACAACAACTCCACGGAACTGCTCAGGGGCAACTCAAAGATTCATCAAAGCCTAACTCTCTTCCCAGCATAGAAAGAGATACGCTATAGCCAAGAATTGGCAAGGAGTAGCTGATCACCAAGGCTTCTTGGTGCTCTCTGAAAAGTCCTTCCACTTTTCCCTACCTTCATTTCTACTTACTGAATGGAGAAAGTTATTCCTCCCTAGCCCAGAGAACTAAGGTACGACACTGCCATGCAGTTAAGTTTTCTAACCCAGCACACTCTCCCAGTTGCTCTGCTCCAAGAACGTCTGGATCCATGAAAGCTTATGAAGCCAGACTTGGACATCACCCCTCCTCTCACTGCATATATCCATTCACAAGCAGGACAGTATCAGTGACCCTCGTTCCAATTCCCTGCATCAAGTCTCCTTGCAGCAGTTCAACAAGAAGAACTGGGGTGGAAAACAGGTCACTGGTACCTTACAGCAGATGAACATCAGAAGCAAAAGGCTCAAAAAGGCAAGAGAGAAACCTGAGCAACAATCCTCTCCTCTGAGGCCTTACAGCAACCTGTCAAGTCAAAACCCACAAATAGTACAGCAACCTGGGGAGAGAGAGGCTAAAAAAAAGAAAACACACTGCAAAGCAGTGTAGCTAAACATCCGCAGCAGCTGTACAAACAGTAAACCAGTTTGAGTCCTTTGCAGACATGCTGCTCAGCAAGGCTCAACAGTCTGCCTCTGAGAGGTCCTCAGCCAGCACTGCCACGATCTGCATTTGGTATCAGGTGGGACTGCAAGTCTGAATTCTTCTCCCGTGTTTGTCCATGGACCTTTTCCAACGATCTAACTACACTGACAAGCATAATGGATACTTACTTTTATTCCAAGACAGTTTTATCAGTACAACCAATGAGTACATTGATATACGGGCATAAGATACTCTTTCTGCATAGGGACAATGCTTCTAAGCAGCACTACGCTCACATAACTCAGAGTATGCTGCGGAATTATATTTAAAGAGACTCTGTAAATGTAGTCACCATAATCCTCCCAGTTACGCTCTCAGGGGTCATCCCATAAGATTTCAACATCTTGTAATCCTTTAGCTGGTTTCCAGACAGCTGGCCCAGTGATTGCTCTGCTGTTCTCTGATCCCAAGTGCTTTTTTATTCTCCACGTAGGATGTGCTCTAGACTGACTTAAGCCACGCAGGACCAGCTAGCCCCAAAGTTCAAAAGGATATAAAAGCTCCAGCATGCTCATCTCAGAAATTTGTTCATTTTCTAACTGGCACTATAAGCAGCCTTTGCTACCCACTCTCCTCCCTGAGGCATCTCCCACACTGCTGTGCGCAGTGGACACAGCAATCCTTTGCAGGAACCTTTCTCCGCCAACAACTTTCATTTTCTCAGGCACAGGCTCTGTGCTGGAGGCTGACTGACCCCAAATTCTAGTGAGCCAAAAAGCATAGTAGCAGCCATCAAAATTCAGCATCCGAACTAAGAGGACTGTCCCACCCACAAAGCAACTGCTATTCCACACATCTGTTTCTTGGCTCTAAAAAAGCTACGTCCTCCTATGTTGCAATGTCATGCCTCCAACCCAAATACCCATTTCACACCAGCTACTACTCTGCCAAACACCTTTACATTGATACACCGCTAGTTCTTAGAAATTCACAAGCGCCATTTCAGGACTGTTGAGCCAGTACATCTTACAGTCAGGAAGGTAAGAACAGTAATAATGCAACTAGACCTTTAGAAGGATCTGATATTAACCTAAAGTGCCCTCCACTGCTGGGGCTGGGAAAACTTCACATCTCAGTCTCCTGTTGCATCTAATACCTATGCTCAGAAGCTGCGTCACGTTATCCTAGCAAAGAAATTCACACATTAGGCTCCAGTTCCCAGAGTACAGAATTAATTTTAGTTGATGTTTGTCTTTCTTTTTTCTCCTCTAACATACAAAGCTTCACTGGAATTGTAGGTTGCAGACAGGCTTTCATCACCGCTGGGAAAACAGCTTCCCATCATGAGCCCCAGATCTACAAATGGCATCACGTGAGTGCTGGGAAAGGGGAGCCTGCAGTGCAGGCAGCCAGGGGACATACCTCCTCGTAGTTCTTTGCTTCAACTCCATGCTTCATATCCAGAATCACAAGCTGGTCCGGCATCCTCCCTGTTCCTGGAAGCATAATGAAAGGATTCATTGTGCGAAACATTCAGCCTGCCAGGAAATCACCAGCTCTCCCCACCACTGAGGAAGAACTCACAACATCCCTCCCCTCCCTCCATGTCTGCAGCTAACTGTGGAGGCAGCACAGTCCAGCCTAAAAATACAGAGACTTCACAATAAATCCTGGCTGAAGGAGAGCCTCCCAAAGATAATGAGAACAAGCTGTAACTAAAAGTGCTAAGTGTGTGTAGGATGCAAATCACTGTAAAAACTGCAGAAGATTAGAAGATGAATACCAGCTGCTGTGAGACAGCCTGGTGAAAGACAAGTCACCAGAGGGACAAATATTCAACTGGGAAGCCCACGTTCCTCCTAGCAGGAAGCACACCAGCAACTTGTCAAGGTTACTGGGATTGAAAATTATTTTACATTCAAAGGAGCAGAAGGTAAACTGCTCTAATTGAGGAATATTGCATATGGGGACTACTGACCCTCACGTGCTGCAGTATCTGCAGAAACAAAGGCAATCCCATTACCAACGTAACTTTTCAGAAAAAGAACAGCTTGGGTATCCAAGACCCACACTGCTAATGCAACCCCCAATACGGCAAGAGGCTTCTGAAGCTGGGAAAACACCACTTCAGAGAACTGCCAGCTGGAGCCGCACAGTGAGTAGGACGAGGCTGCAGTCAACAACACAGTCGGTATCTTTTAAGGCTGTAGCCCCCAAGCTAGGGACAGCTATGGCTAATAGCTTCTTTTAACTGCTACAAACTGTCACATCTGAGAATTTTCACAGGAGAAAATAAATAAATATATAGTATAGACATATAAAATCCCTAAAGAATGCAGCATGTCAGCTGACCCGAGTATCATATTCCACTATACCACCCACCAAGGAAATGTCTGTACATAACACATTCCCAAATCCCAGCATGTTGGGGCATACAGTTGTCCTCAGCCGGCTGCCAGCAAAACACAAGGTCTGAATTCATTTATACTATGAATTTCAGAGTCTTTATCCAGGAGCATGTCAAATACTCACACTTTGCCTTAGGAGGCTGCTAGGTGGATATTCCCTCAGTCCACAAACAAATTCAATGTACAGGTTACACTGGGTAACTCCAGTCAGAGCTAGGAAGATACTCCACATCTCCAATAAAACATCCCCAAATTTTCTCTCTACCCACTGAACAGCTCTTCAAGACCTCCACCTTCCACTGTCAGCAGAAGATAGAATAGAATAACCTACTGACAAGACGGTCCATATCAACTACAAACTGTTTCTTAAATTTCCCAAGGGATATGGGAGCTCAAAATTCAAACCCAGCTATGTAAAAGCCCAATGGATAAATCAGGATGGAAAATTTTGGTTTTCTCATGAAAGACCAGTTACTGTAAAAACAAACTAAAATCCCAGCACTGTTATTTAACAGACAGGCTGTATACAACCACCCAGTGCTCCTTTCTCTGACCACAAGTTTTGACTGCTTATGCCATACATAAACCAAGGTGCCTGGAGACTGGCAGGTAGGACAGCCAACAGTAGCTGCAGAAGAAAATCCAAAGCACACAGTTCAGTGAGGGTTGTTTGGTTTTTTTTTTTTAATGTTGTTTAAAATACAGCAACTTGGGTGGAGAGCTGGAGCTTCCAGGAAGAGATGAGAGAGATGAAAAGGCCAGTGAACAGGAGAACAGAACTGGAAGGATTAATTTGTCAGGCTGGAAGGGAGATCTGCCAAGAAGCAGTAAGAAAGTAGAAAACTTAGAGCTGCTGGGTGCAAAGGGATGGAAAACAGACATTCTGCAAGAGCTTAATGTTGTCAGGGGCTGGTCTGGAAAAACTCAAGCTGCTCTTCTATAAGTTTACTGAGCCCCAGGCACTAGGCAGCTCCATTCAGCTCAATAGGATCCTTAATAACTCCCTATTCCTTCTGAAGCCAGAGCTCACCACAGCAGACTGGATCAGCAGCAAAGAGAAAGACAGTTAAGTCCCAGCTGAACTAAACCGATACCTACATTCCCGAGGAAGTCTTCAAGAGGTCATCTCACATGAGCACAGAACTGTTTCCTGAGAAATCAGGGGAGCTCCTAATTTGCAAAGTCAATGGAAAAACAGGATGGTTGAACTGGATGTCAAAAAATTTTCTGACAGGAATTGCAGAAAAAAATGAGCCATAACACTCTTAAAGTTTGGGAAGAGCAGGATTACAGAAGGGGCAAAGAGGTAAAGATTAGCACACAGGAAGAGCCCTACAGGGGAGCATGTCGTGCAGGCCAGGCTGTTCTCAGAGATTAGCACACGGTATGAGAGTAAGTGTGCTTGGGAACAGGGCACTGGTCAGGAAGACTGGACCCTTCCACCCCGAAAGGGGGAAAAAAGCCCATCATGCAAACACCCATAGCTCCAAGAAGCACCCTAAAAACTCCTCTACCCTGATAAGGTGGACCTCCTAAGTCGGAGCTCCTTCTCACTTCCTCTTCCTCATTTCTGTGGCTAGGGATTGAGAAATCCCAGTTGCTCAGACCTCTCAGGTCCCAACGGCTCTGGGCTTCCTCTACCAACAGTTTTTCTCTTCCAGTACTCCACCAACATCCTCCTTGGCTGCTGCACTAAAAGTCCTGACCACTTGCTTGATGAGACTGTGAAAAAACACCCAAACCAACTTTAAAGAGAAACACGGGGATAAAACAGCACTTGGCCTGTTCCCCCATTCCCATGCTGACCTTCTCAGGAAAACAAGGCACTTCTTTGTGACGTGGTTACTTCCTCCACGGTACCTTAACCAAGTCCTACAGATGATCAAGCCTTGCAGTGCCACCTCCCTTACTGTAATACTTCCTTGATTTCCAACACAGGCATGGGAAATCTGGAGATACTTATCATGCAGCATCTCTCTTTAGCAAGGAATTTGGGATGTCTGGGTCCAAAAAGAAAATAGCAGCTTGGAGGTCCCCAAAGAGAAAGCCTCCAGAAAAGAATTCAGCTGCTCAATTGAACAGCTCCAGATTTTGGCACCTCAACACCCCACTGGTCACCAGGTAGAGGCTGCACTTTGAAATATTTTATCCTCATCAATAGTGAAAGCTCTAAAACAAACTTGCAACAATACAAAGGAGCCGGGGAACAAACATTTGCTACAATCAAGAGAGCTATAAGGGGCTCAGTCTAGGCAAGAAACCACTGGTCACAAGCACCGAAAGAAGAGTCTAGACACAACTAAAGAAAGAAGCCTTTCCCGCTTTGGTGTGTGATCACATGGAAGCTATGAAAGGATTTGTGGGACTGTCTGGAGACCTCCCAAATACCCAGGTGTTAGACAGTAAATAGCATCAGTGACTCCCAGATGAGTCACTAGTGCCTGCATGTCTCGATGTGTTAAGGAGCATTTGGAAGCCCTACCTTTGGAGTGAAATAAAAGCAAAATCCTGAGCATTTAGGGTCACTGTCTTATCCATAAAATACTATAGAGAGGTGTTACCAGCCAGATCCTCCCAACCCCAGCAAAGAAGATAGCATTCTCTCTCTGGAAAGTTCTCCTCAACTTGCAAACTATTTGTATCTTACACATGGAGCAGAACAGAGGCTGCCTTTCAATAGATCTGAGGAATGCTGCTAGTGACTGCTCTGTGAAATGCTCTGGCATCTTTTAGGATAAGACCTAATTAGAACTAGGTCCAAGGAGTAGAACTCTGACAGTGACCATGAAAAGATGTGAGCACCTATGAACTTGCATGCGTTCGCACCACCGCAAATGAGACTAGAGCCCACGTGCTGGCTGTTTTCAACACATTTGCCCTGAAGTTGAGCCCAGCCACTCAAAGCAGCACATGCGTCACACTCACAGGAAACGATCCTCAGTGCTCGTTAGGCAACCATCCCTGCAGCACAAATGCAAGGCTGACGTCCTGCTCATTTCCCCTTCCCTTTAGTGACCACTTAGAGAGCAAGTGGGTGCAAACCAAGGCCACATTCTCTATATGCACACCCCAACACCAGAAAACGGTTGCTAACCCAACGCAGGATTGCTGCCAAGTACACCTTGTGGAGAGATCACATTCCACCAAATGGGGAGAGACGGTCAGCCGGGGAGAAAGACAGGGTCCTGGAGATGATGGCATCCTGCTCTGTCCTGGCTCGACTGCAAGATGGGGAGAAGGGCAAAAGACGTGTAGCTTGCTCCCTGGTACTGCCACTCATTGCAACTGCAGTGACCTCTGCGGGACGAACACGCGATTCCCCTTTCAGAGGAAACCCAAGCGCTCTACACGACAGCCACAGAGGATTACTTAACTTCCAATACAACACTGACAGCAGATATTCTGCTGTGAGACTGCCCACAACAACCTGAAGATCAGCTTTAAAAGTCAAACAGTATTCTATGGACCACACTCAGGATCACTTTACCCATACCCCTGATCCACATACCTACATGAACTTGTTCAGACACTAGAAGCAGCCAACAGAGCTTTCACTTCACTTACCCACAGGAAGCTTGCTCTCAAAGCAGGCCTCAAACATATCATAGTCTTCAGTGGTGAAGGCAAACTTGCCCTTAGTGGCATCTTCCTTGGCATACAGGATGTGCCCAGCTGAGTCAGTTATCTGTAAAAGAGACAACGAGGGTGAGGAACAGTGCTTTGCTGCCACAGGCTCACACTGCCTCTGTTACACAGTAAGAGTTCTCGTAGCAGCCCCTTTGGAGCTGCTGCATTCTCCTGTCAACAGTTTCCCTCCTTCCTCACAACTATATAAATTTCTGTCTTCCTCATCCCCACTCCAGAAGCTGACAGAGTGCCTCTAAGGTAACTACTGACTCTTAGATTAAACAAAAAAGAACCCACCAAAGAACAATCAACCAACCAACCAAAAAACCCCAAAACCACACCAATTCCTCTTCCTCCTATATCCTCTCAATATAGACTACATTTAGGAACTCTAGCTGAACCAAACTGTTACTCATTGCCTTCTTTTTGCAAGCAAAAGTCATAAATTCCCATAGCAACAGAGATATGGAAAAGCCTTATGGGACAAAAAGGACTCATTCCCCAGAAGATAAAATGGAGAAGGGCACATCTATTCCCCTAGAAATGAACCATCAGCGTGGCCCTGAGTTACACAAGGTTTGGGCGCCAAGATCCATAAAAGTGGCCACTTCAGAGGACAATTCAGACTACACAGACAGAATAATGACTGCTTTGCACTAAGTCTATGAAATTACTAAGAATAGGCAAAAACTGTCAAATGTCTACAACAATGCTTCCACAAAGAGTAAAATAAAAGGGCACATTTCATGACGCAGACTTGAGAATCATTGTGCTCAGTTAAAGGCTCCGTCCAGTTGAAATACTCTGACCACGGAGAGAGGTGAAAAAAACTGAAGGCGTGAAAATCAACAGTGTGTGTTCCACTGGAATGCTTCCCAGTTTCCCTCAACTCTATCCTTCAGACAGGTATGTCTGAAAAAGCACGGGTGCTAAAGTTACTAAGGGTCTTTGAAAAGCTTAGAGGTGAAGAGACTAAAAAGCTTAGGAATAATTTTAAAGGTCTAAAGTACACAAAATACTTTGTGGTATGGAGAAGGTAAGTCAGACATTCCTCTTTGCTCCATCTTATAACAGAAAACCAGCCTCGTTTCCCTGTACAAAGGCCATACAAAAGGGCTCTGTACCCAAAATTATTCTAAGGAAACACTCTTCTTTATTCTTACTAGAACACCCAATTAACTCCCTGCCACGAGATACCACTGATGACGGCAGCCTGCTGGAATCAGAACAGGTGCAGACCTTCACATGGATAATGAGAGTTTCTGCATTAGGCAGGGAAAATAAAGTATATAAATCCTCATGCCTTGGGGTATAAACCATAGCAGGCAAGACTTCAGGAACAAGCTTCCCCTACACACAGATTATCCCACAATTGCCTGTTACGGGATTTGTTGTAGCTGCCCCTGCACCATATGGTATTTGTCAGCGTCTGAGAACAACGAGGAGCACTGCTCTCCTCCCGCGCTGCAGTTCCTGCTCGGAGCTCTACCTGCGTTCAAGCAGTGATAAGAGCGCGCCTGCGCAGTCAGGCACAGGCAGCTGTGTTGCCATCCCCCTGCCACAAGCCACCAGACACAAGCCACCTCCTGTCTGGCAGTCACCAGACTACTGGAAGCACTCAGCTCAAGTGAGCAGGCCCCGCTGCAGTACAGGACTGTCCGCATCTGACCACTCAGACGCAGCGTAAAAGCATATGTCTTGGCCGCCATACGGTGCACACCATTTAATGGAGGTGTCCCGATTAAGCAAGATGCTAGCTTTGTCAGCATGATACCATATAATCGGCACACCGGGTTCTCCAGCCCAAGAAGTCCTCCCAAGAACACAGTAAAGAAAGCTCTCAAACGTCCCTATTATTTTGAGCACTATTCCCTTAGGTCTTTGTAGACACCGGAGCTAATCTTTAGCTCGAGGGTATTATGCAGCTTGATCCATTTTTGCCCTTTGCAGCTCTAGCAATAGTCTGCTCATGAACAGGATTCTGGACAGTAAAAGCTCTGCTATCTGCTTTCATCAAAACTGAATAGCATTACCCAATACACTGCCCATTCAGCCCATTCAGGGTGTGCGGGGGCGAGAGAAGCTGCTAATAGCCGAGCCAGAACGCTTGTGGGGGAGTTGACCTGAAAGGGATTTTTCATGCTATTCTAACGTTATTTACGGTAACGCCATCCCCTACAGACAGGGCATTGTTCACCCTCAACAAACAGCCGGTTCCCCAAACCGCCAGCCTTGACAATGGGGCAGAGGCACGTGGCCGGGCCCAAGCGAGACCTCAGCCGCCCCTCAGCAGCCAGCTGGCAGGGCCAGCGGATTCCTCCAAAACAGAGGGTGCCACTGTTAGCGCTGGGGTATCACACACACAAAACTTAGCTCACCGGCAGGAACTGTACTGAGCCCAGCCAGGATTAACTACCAGCCTCCTACGTTCAGTGGCCTGATCCAGGGGACTGAAGCAGGCCATCCAGTGCAGAAGGAGCGACACCACCTTGAACTAATTTTTCCCCCACAAACTTAGACACAGAAAGAAGTATGCACCTAACAGAGAGGTTACAGCACTTACACCAGGCCCAGCACCTTGGGAGGCCACAGCATACCTGAACAATAAGAAGGAAAGCAAGAATTGCATAGATTACTGTTTCTCCTTTGTAGCTTTTCAAAGTAGTACAGAACTTTATTTTATTTTTGATTTACAGTCCCAGTAAAATACAACTTCCACGAGCAGTCCTACCTGGGTACCGGCTTCAGCAGCAAAGCCAGACTAAGACTCAAGCATGGGATTCAACGCTTCACCACCTCCTTAGACAAGTCCTCTGTCATAAAAGTAAGATTTGGAAGGGACCGTGGGGTCAGTTGACCTAATAGCCGGCAACCAGAGAACCAGGAGGCTTCATCATGAGCAGTAAGAGATGGATGGGAATGTGGCACTCACTCTGAAATACATACACCTTACCAGGCAAATACTATAGCAACAACTTAAGCTGCTTGGTTCTGCCTATACACAGACAAGTTTCCTCTTACAAGCGATGTAACCATACACAG
The DNA here is from genome assembly GCF_011004875.1 of Balearica regulorum gibbericeps. NCBI lineage: Eukaryota > Metazoa > Chordata > Aves > Gruiformes > Gruidae > Balearica > Balearica regulorum. The sequence goes on along the minus strand of NC_046188.1, from coordinate 26,103,057 downwards.
CAGAGCACGATTTTTTAAAAAAGCAAGTCTCCAGAAACGGCCTTCTCTATCCATAACCACACACAACTGCCAGTAACCAAAAGCCTTCAGGTGTCTGTTGGCAGATGTTGGTAGGACGACTTGATTTCAGATCTCCAATACTCACTGAATAACACTGAGTTCAGAGACTCCTGAGCAGACCATCCTGTCACTGTCTGTGTGCTTACTTTTGAAGCCTCTGAAGCTTAGACAGAAATAAAAAACAGACACAAAACTGTTACGAAGTGATTACGTAGCAATAGACCTTGCTCAGCTAGTTGGAAATTTGAAGAAAACCTTGGGAAGGCAGACTGTGGACAGAATTAATGCAAAGCTGCTGAAGTTTTAATAGCTGCTTGTCACATAGGTGTATTATTCATATATATTCTGCTGACCCTTCCCCTACACTCCCTAAAGATCCTTTAGGATCATTTTCTCCCCTGTAGCAAACACCTGCCCCCTTAAAACCCACACGAGCCACGACACAGCAAGATGGGAATAGCCATTTTGTGTACCAAAACTCTGTTTCTAAGCCCCTCACCTTGCCCCTTCCCTGCGGCCTGCTGCTCCATCCCGCTATGCCAGGCTGTACACAGGGAGGGAGCCCTCGGAAAGCCACGTCACCGTAACTCTTTCCTCCTTACACGGTATCAGCAGCTTTAGGACAGCCTTATCGCAGCGGTCCGGCGGGACGGGCCGCTGCGATAAGATCTTTGGGGAGAAAAAGCTTGGTTTTGGTTCAAGCCAAATGCCTGCCCTGCTCCCTCCCTACCCAATATCCAGATGGGAAGGCCCCTGGGTGAGCTGCTGGCCCCTAGCGCAAGGCAAGTCCATCCCCATCCCTCCCTCGATGCGCCACAGGCAGGAGGCCAGGCCTGCTGTAAACCCACGCGTGGGTTAGTGCCACGCGTGGGCTGGTGCCACGCGTGGAAAAGTCACCCCCTCCCCCCCCCTCAATCCCCACGCTCCGCCCCTGCACGGGCGGGGAGGCGGGGCCACGTCGCCCGCTCCGGCCTACCGCCCACCCCCCCCCCCCCCCCACCCACCCCGGCCTGTCGGGTACCGCCGCCGCGGTCGTACCTTGAGGTTGGCGGAAGGTCCGGTGGAGGAGCCCGGCGGGGCGCCAATCTCGTATTCGCCCGTGACCAGCGTGTCGCGGTGGATCTCCTCCCGCAGGCACTTCCGCGCCTTGCCCGGCAGCTGGAAGGAGATGGGCCGCGCCGGACCCACCACCAGCAACAACAACAACAGCGGGGCCAGGAGCGGGGCCTGCCCGAGGCGGGGGCGGCCGGGCAGCGGCAGCGGCATGGCGGCGGCTCCGGGTGCGGCAGGCCGGGCCTCCGCCTCCGCCACACGTGACCAACGCCGCCGCTTGCGTCACGGCGGGGGCGGGGCTGGGGCGGGGCTGCGCGAGGCGGCCCGGCGGGGCGCGCGGGGGCGCGCGGGGGCACGCGGTGCCGGGTGCTGCCGCGCGGGTGGGAGCATCGTCCCGCCCAAATCGGGGGTTCGGTGTGCTCCTGACCGCCTCCCCCCCGCACCGGGGTGCAGACGTGCCGGGCTTGTGTCCCTTCGGGTGGGCTATTTAATTATTAAATAAACGAGTAATGACGTTAATTCATTAATAACGGGTGGTAATGATTAATAACAATTTCAGCCATTAAAGAAATTAATTTAAAAAAGAAAAAAAAAAAAAATCAGCGCTGAGGATCGTACTGAGGATTGACAAGCAGCGTGAATTTCCCAGAGCCTCCTGCACAGCTGGGTGCATCCAGGTCCTTCCCCGGGGACACGCGCTTGCTGTTTAATTGTTATTTTTTTACATTTCTGAGTAATTTCCCTTTTGTCTTCTTCAGCCAAGAAAATTTAATTTAATTTTATCAGATGTCTCACTTCTTTGGATCAGCATCCTGCAAATGCAGTAATGGCAGAGGTATGCAAGTGGGTTTGGCAGCAAATAAAATTATGATAATTTTTAAAGATAGCGGATTATTTTTTTCTCTCTCTTTCCAGCAAATGCTTGGATCTACTTTTTTCTATTTTTCCCTCTTTTTTACTCTCTAGGAACACAGCATTAAATAACCCACCAACCAGCTTTGGACCACTGCTTCCCCTGGCACCGCGGTGCTGCCTTCCCTCCCTTCTCAGCTGCAAATATTTGAGTATGCTTAGACATAAGGAAAGGTGGGGAGAAAGAAATGGATAGTAACATCGCTAGAAAGTAAAAAAGCTATTTTATTTCTACTAGCTTGAATTAAAAAAAAATAAAATTACCCTATTGTTTCACTTTTATTTCTTAAACATCACTGGTTCTCTCTCATTGGGCAAAACATGTTTTTAATGACAAGCAGTAATCAGGAATCACTACAAACTTCAATCTTAAGAGTCTTTTAAACCGGCAAACTTAATGCCTGGATGTTCATGTGGTAATCAAGACAGGCCACGCCACGGCCAGAGCATTTCAAAGAACAACTTTGTGCCTTCACGTCCTTGTGCTCCTAGTTACCAAGACAATACGATGAAGCCCGCCATAAGAAGGAACAGAAACTACTGTACAGCGATGGAGCGACCTCCTTGCTTGGAGGGAAATAAAGACAACCCTCACAAAAAAAAACCAAAAACCTCCCAACACTAGACCTTTGCCCTTCATTTAAATTGCATTTTGAGGAACCACAGTTTTCCTTAGCAGAGCATGTATCTTTTAAGTGAAGGTAGACTGTGCTCAAATATTCAGTCCATCACTTTACTTTAAGCTCCAGTTCATTGTTTGAAATTGGATTTATGGTCACTTGTTGCACATTTCAATATGTCTTTATTTTTCTAATTGGTTCACAAACCTTTCCTTACTTGGACAATTAAATTATTTGGAAGCTTAACCGTAACAAAATAAATACTTAGCTCTTTCTGCAATATGTCAAAGTATATTTGCATGGTGAAAACATTCTTTCCATTGCAGCACTTAAGGCAGAAATAGATATTATTTCACAAGCTTTAAGAAACCTAGATTCCTAGAATCTGAAGATATGAAATGTTGTAATGTTGTACCACAAAATTCCTGATGAAACAAGCACAGCACGACAGATCTCTCCATGCAGAACATTCCTCATACCAACGATATGTACCCAGACTTCTAGCACGTTTCAAACATTCAATAATGCCTTATTTTTCTGGGGCAAATATCAGAGAAAGGGGCTCATTCATGTTAAAGTAGCCTCATTTTCTAAAATCAAAGTGTGAAGTCAACCATCAAAGAGCAAATATATAACTGACTACAATCCCTTCCTATTGTGGCTGTTTTGTCACGGTACATTTTTAGACAAATTACATTTATGACCGACAAGTTTATCCCCCAGTTTCTGTTGTAGCCTTCTCTCGTGCGGATGCGTTATATACTAGAAACTGCCACGCAGGCAAGTTCACATCTAATTATAAAACCTCATCGGAGATGCTTTAGTGCTTTAGCGTGTTGTGAAAGAAAGTAGTACCGAGCTGCTGCCGGTCTCTTCACAGCCCCCAGCTTTTCACTCTTTAAAGCACTTAAACATGCAATGGGGCAACCTTCCTCGAGCGTACAAAGTAACTTCTAGAAGAGGGGAAAGCGTTTTAAGATCCCTTCAGCTGCAGGTTTAGAAATAACAGTCTTGCAGGGACATGCCTTAGTGTTTCCACATAGTGGAGGCTGGCAAAAATGAAATGCTTCCTGTCATTCTGAAACACTTTAGAGAGGAGAAGAAGAGATTGATAACTCGTTACACAACTGTCGAGATGAAGCGATGACCTATTTCAGCCTAATCTGCTGTGTAACGCATTGTGGGAGCTTGGCAATTTGCTGGGAGCGGGTATTTGTTCTCGCTGCTGCTGATCCTCGGACAGATGGGTGTATTCCCAAAGTAAATATTACCTTGTCATCTGCCAATCGTGATACGTTGCCAAAATGTAAACCATTTCAGTCATCTGTACTTCTTATATTTCCAAATATCCCTAACGCAGTTTCATTGCTGTCTTGAAAATAATGGAGAGCAATGAATTATTCGGCTTTCAGCCCCGTGTTAACAAAGGAGCACTGGAAACCTTTGGGTGTCTCTGTAGTTTGAGGCAGCAACGGCCACTGAGGAAAATATGCCCCTTCCCACCAAATTTCTAATTTTTTCCCAATCGACAAAGAAGTTGACAGCTTGTTGGCAGTAGTCAATTTTTGCCATACAAAACCGTATCTTTTATCCATGGGAAGTGGCAGAAAACAACACTAATTTGCTCTCTCCGTGAAAAAATGTGTATGAATCTGTGTGAATGATGTAATTAAACTCTTTTTTTCTTTTTTTCTGTTTCTGCATCAGCGGCTGTGGCATTTCTGCATTTTCTTCTTGTAGACAATAAAATATCGAAACAATTTTCTTTTTAAAAACTGTTCTAAACTTACTTTTATGCTCTAATCCTTTTGCATTCTGCCTTGCCACTGGCAATCCACTACAAGCTACTGAGAAACTTCTATAAAAACTATGTTTGCTTTACGAAGCTAATCGTTGTTTTTACTAACCATGCAAAATTATTCATCAACTTCTTCTGGAAAGTGCAAGGCCTCCTCTTTTAAGGGGCTATATTTGAACTCATTGCTGGGATACAGCTGTCACAGGCACCACTGTGATCACAATCCAGATAGGGATGTTATTCAATCAACTAAAAATCCATCGGCGGCTAAACAGCCATAAAACAACATCGCGCTGCTCTGCCTCCCCTGTAATCTGTTCCAGAGACCCCAGGTACTGTGTGCTGGCCATATAGTTAAAATACATGGTGTTTGGACAAGATAGTAACCTTTAGATTTCAAGAAGCATATCGGGTAATTCTAGCTGCATTTTGTTTGAGGAGACAAACTATTGTTACAATATATTTATGCATATCTCTTTCCGTTTCACCCAGTGACTGAAGTTATTTCTACCTAAAGTACAGACCTTGGGCTTAAAAATCCCACATAAATGTGAATTAGGCTTGCTTGAAATCAAGTGTACGGGGCTTAATCTAAACCATGAGTTCATTTAGGGAAACGAAACATCCTTCATCAAAGATAGCCCAGGCTCAATCACTCACAAACCACTTTTAGGAAGCAAGTGTTCACGATACGTCTCTTGTCTCTCCCGAGCCCTTCGCCTGCTGCCAGGCAGATTTTTGGATTTCAAGCGATAGCCGGGGCACAGGCTCACCAGGTTCCCTCCTAGCTTTTCGAGGAAATCTCCCACTTCACTTCCCAGCAACTTTCCCCTACCGCCCTTCTGGAGCTCAAGGGGAGCCAGTTCCCCTTTCCCTTCCCAGCAGGCGGCTCCAACCGAAGCCCTGCTTCTCCCACGGCCCAGCACAACGCACCACGGCAGAGGCCCGCTGGCCTCTCCTCCTCACCAGCAACTGCGTCAGGATAAACTTTCCCAGCAAACGCCAAAAAAGAGTCCACCCCGAAACCTCCACCCTATGCAAGAGGCAGCTGGCTTGTTACCTCCTCTCAACCCGCCAGCCCCTGTCCTCCTCTGACCTCTGCGATAAACATGCCTCTGCTCAGGCAGGGTAAGAAATTGCTGTTTACATAGACTTTCAAGAAGCTCTACAAAACATTTGTTACCTAAGCCACAACTCTAAAAAAAAAAACATAGAGGCTTGGGGGATTGTCATGTCTTAACAGGCAAACTCTCCAATGTTAAGTTATACCATTATTTTTCTTTCAGTTGTGAAACTCAGTGCAGGCTCAGGACAACGCAAAAGAGAGTATGTTTAAAGGTTTGGGGCATAACTTTATGGTTACTTTTTCTTAAAAGACTAGAGCTGAGATCCATCTGATCAAACACCCGTCTCTCAATCTGATGGGGTGTCCTGGTATGGGGTCATGGTTTGGATTTGTGCTGAAAGCAGTGTTGATAACACAGGGATGTTTTCGTTACTGCTGAGCAGAGCTTACACAGAGCCAAGGCCTTTTCTGCCTCTCACCCCACCCCACCAGCGAGCAGGCTAGGGGTGCACAAGGAGCTGGGAGGGGACACAGCTGGGACAGCTGACCCCAACTGACCAAAAGGATATTCCATACCATATGATGTCATGCTCAGCATATAGAGCAGGGAGAGGAAGAAGGAAGGGGGGGGACATTGGGAGTGATGGCGTTTGTCTTCCCAAGTAACCATCACGCGTGATGGAGCCCTGCTTTTCTGGAGATGGCTGAACACCTGCCTGCCCATGGGAAGCGGTGAATGAATTCCTTGGTTTGTTTTGCTTGTGTGTGCACGGCTTTTGCTTTACCTGTTAAACTGTCTTTATCTCAACCCATGAGTTTTCTCACTTTCACTCTTCCGATTCCCTCCCCCATCCCACGGGGGGGGGGCAGCGAGTGAGCAGCTGCATGGGGCTTAGCTGCTGGCTGGGGTTAAACCACAACATGGGGCACAGAGGCTGCATCCTCTTTCCAAGTGACAGAGAGAAAGAAGTTATTCTAGAGAAAAGGTCATCTCATCCTGAACCAGACATCTAATTCTGGTGAGGTAAATCCCACCCCAGGTTTCTTCAAACTGAATTTATGCTGAAATCAAGGTCTAACCAGCAGTTACATTGTGTATTGCTGCGCTGCACAAGTCTGACTGAGCAGTCTCCTCCCATGAAACAAATGAGTCAAATGAAGAGATAAAGCCAATTTCTAATGAACAACACCTTAAATAAGGGGTCGTTGGCCATGCTAGGTCCACCTCCCTGCAGATCAGGTGGAGTCCTCACTCACCTCATCCCTGTCAGCTGCTGGGGATGCCCAGACCAGCTCCCAGACCCCCCAGACCAGCTCCTCCACTGTCCTCTTTCTGATAATGACTAGCGATAGATAGAACACATTTAGTCCAGCATCAAATCTTTACTAGTTAGAGCTAGCCAGAGGACCTCAGTAGAAGACTCGCTATCCTTTTGAAAACATACATCAACTTTTAAAAATCTGGATGTTCTTACCAGCCATACACATTTCAATGCTTTTTAATATTGCTGAATTCTTGACTTAAATGCCTTCCAGTCTCATTTTCCAGTGTCTGTGAAGGTATTTCCTTAAATCAATTTCCATTTTTCATAACTAAAAGCTTATCTGTCACAAACGTCATCCTCCAGTTGTACCTGATAGGAACATAGCCAAGTTGGCTCTCAATGAAGGTGGAGGAGAGACTGACTGAGAGAAATATGTGAGTAGGTACGAGGAAAGGCTTGTGTATGAGTATGTTCAAGAGCAACTCTTCCAAATGATGCCCAGTTGAGACGAGTTGTGACTTCAGTCACATTTTTAAAAGAAAAATTCTGAACAGGATTCTTAATGTAACCATCTGGATAAACTTTCACATGTCAAAAGTAATGTGAAAAATATCAAGGAATTAAAAAAACAAATATTCTTGTGTAGGCTTTATACATGATAGCAATAAGCTTTTACTGTGTAGGAAGCCTGAAGTCTTTTTATTATTCTACTATGGTGATGATTAAACATCAAAAAGGTTTCTTACTACAGGCTGTATTTCTTCAAGGACTAATTTTAATTATTTTTAACTTCTCAGCTATTTAACATTTGTAACTGTCTGTTCTCAGATCTTTCCTTCTTATACGTAGCAAGTAAGTGCAAGAATGCTGGGGAGGGAACACCAAGACAGAAGAGAGCACGAATCCCTAGTTTAAACACAAAATTAATCTCAGCCATAGCTATGGAGCAACGATTTCTGAATGATATTATCCTCATATCACCTGGTAATAATAAACAGAGGACATTTATACACAGGGAGAGTATATTTCAAGATATATTCATGCTAGATGCAATGGATACTACCAAGACAGGTTCTCCACTGAAGACAACCCTTAATGAATTCCTCCAGATTTATGTGATTTTTTTTTCAGCTCAGAACAACCTTGCTGATTATTTGAAGATTTACATGAAGAACATTCCTTTATGCAACTCGTCAGAGCGGTCAGCATCTAATGAACGGCTTAATGAACGTTACCTCGTATATATCAACAACAGCACAGTTGAATGCTACTCAAGTCGCCAACTCTTGGGAGGGAGGCTTGGCAGCAAAGGCAGCAGTTAGATGGGATGTTTATTGGATGTCTTCCACCAGCTGCACTGTGTGGTGGCTTGAGTGCTAGATTATAAATATTTCTCCTTGTGAAAAGGGGAAGTTGGCTGGATGAACACTGAATCAGCAGGACGTATTCATAGCCTCGGCAGAGATTGGTGTGTAAGAAAGCAGGAATGGGAAGCATTGAATTAGGCCTGGGAAGTCCCCTCTCTCCACAGGCACATGAGGAGAGCACTTATCCCTGGAAGCCAGTCAGCAGGGCACATGGGCAACAGGAATATTAATAACTCCTCTATGGAAAGACTTCTGCATGGCAGGATGGCTCACCCAAACCACAGCCTCCGTGGCCACTCAGTGCAGATGAGCAACTTCTGCATTGCAGAGTTCCTTCTGCAAGGGCAAGCTGAGCTGCCGGACTGGATGTGCGTGCTCGAGGCACTCCAAAACCCAGGGAAGAGGTATGTCGGGGATACTGGTTTTCTCACTGCTGGCTACAGGCAAGAAGTCACTCTTAAGCATCATACCAAAGACCAGCGGGCCTTGCGAGCCTTGCCGGTGCACCAGGCTTAGTGAGGACCAAAGAAATGGCTGACCATTGCGTGCAACGTCTGATATGGAGAGTGTTAGCAGAGAGGCCTTTTGGTGAGCAGCCCAAGAAAGTCCTTCCAGCTGGAGGGGAAGGAAAACCAGGCAACGAAGATGGATAGGCTTTGCAATTGCAGGTTCTCATCTGTCCTGCAGCCTGGCTGCGAAGAGCTGATAAGGATCAAGTGCTAGGACCAATGTGGAAATTTGTGAATGGGAAGAACCCCCAGAAGCCTTCCCAAGAGGACTAGGGCACAGGAGAGATGTCAGAGTGGTGGGATAGCTCTGGAGTTTGTCTCAGTGCTGGATTTGTGCAAGTGGCTCTGACTCACCAGGGCCATTGTGGACCAGGGGGGTTTCCAGGAGGCTGGGGCTGAAATCCCCAGGGATGTTAGTCTAGACAGGGTGCTGTTCCCTTTGACCTCATTGAGGGCCTCAGCTTCCTCTTTATGCAAGTAACACCAGCTGCTAGGACAGGTTATTTTGGGCTACAGAACAGTTATGAAAGAGCAATGTGCTGAGGGTTTGAGGAAAAAGATGCTCCTGTTGTAAGTATCCTTTTCAGAGCACGGTTGTGCCAGGCTGCTCCTTGCTACTGCTCACGGGAAAAAAATTTTTATTCCTGACGTTTTCTAAAGAGACTCAAACAGCCTGAGAATGGCTCCTTGCCTGATGCAGCTCGAGAGCTTGTAAAATAAGCTCCAATTCCCCCAGGATAACCAGAGGGAAATCCCAGTCATTAAATCTTCCGTCAAGTGACGTAAGAGGAATTGCAGATTAATCCTGCTCCCCATTCATCTCATCCCAGCAGAGATCCCACTAGTAAAAACCAGTCCTCCAACAGCCCCAGGGGAATCCCAGACTGTATCATAGTGCTCTCCTGCCCTTGCCTGCAACAAATATGCCTGATATTTGATGTTCATGTGTTACTTCTTCCATCCCTCAAGAGCTGGTGTGCAGGAGACAACACGGACAAGGTGTGAGCGCAGTGGAAGCACCGAAGGCTTCCCATATTCTGTGCCATTGAGCTGTACAACCCTCTCTCTGCTTTCCTGGCAGCTGGTCCACAGTTGCCTCACCCACTTTTGGTGTCTCATAACTCTTCAGCAACAGCCAGTATGGTCTGAGGAGGGGTGAGTTATGGCTTGTGGGGAAAGGACATGTTTTATGGGCCCTTCTGGCCTGTCCCATCTTTGTTGGTTCCTTTCATCTGTCTTCTCTGCTCTCTCAGAGGCTTTCTGCTACTAATAAACCAGCAATTTCAGTGAAATGAAGGAACCTGGTAACCTGGGCAAACACGGGATGAATGACCCCTGCCCAGCCGGCAGGCAGCACCAGGAACCCTGCCTGCAGGTGGAGTCGGCGGTGTGGGCAGCACCGGGCAGGAGCCTGCTCAGAGCAGCATCGCAGGGGCGTGAGGCTGTGCTGGGTCATGGGGATGCAGATGCAGGTGTCTGTGGCCAGGAGGAGTCACACAGGCTTTAGTACTAACCCAGAGAAGCTGGATTTTGCTGACAGTCATATGAAGCCCTTTGATTCCCAAACACCCTTTCTGAACTGCCTCACTGAATATGCAAAACCAACCTGTGCCACTTCAGGCGCGCCGGTGTGCTATGCGTGTGCATGCATCCCTCAGCCTTGTCACGGGCCAAAGGAGAAGAAGATAACAGAGGACGCAAGGACATGCTGGTTGTTCTGCACTGTATGGTTGACGTTTGGATTGCAGGGCAATTTCTCAGAAATCGGTGAGATAAGATAACAAGCAGCAATGGCTACTCAGCAAACAATGTCCCCACGGAAATGCCAGCAACTTCCAGGTGGCCTTGGCAGGCTGAGAGCAGGACCGAGTGAGGAGGGAACCTGCAGCGTGACACAGGTATCCCTCCTCTCGTCTGGCCACTTCTCCCATTGGGCTATTCAACTCCAGGAACTCATGGGGGAGATGAACAGATTTCATTTCCTCTATGTGGTTTTGGGGGGTTTTTTTGAGCCCAGCATGAGGATCTGCTGCTGTGGCTGCCTAGCCTGCCTCTTGCCATGCTGCTATATATATCTGTGATTCCTGCCTCCAGGAGCTGACTAGGATCTGAGCCACCCCTCCAAGAGCAAGAGGTATCCAGCACTGTCGTGTGACAGCGGTGGAGGGGGACGGAGGTGGCAGAGCTCCAGCGGATGGGCATAAATTACCTTCACAAGTGGGCACATGTCTCTCAGACCAGGAAAGCAATTTTAAACCTTTTATGCTTCCCCCCCCCCCCCTTTCCATAAATAAAGATTAATGTAGAAATTTTCTCCAGGGCTCTTGTCATCTTCAGTGTTTGACAAATATTAACTCGCTCACCTTCCCAAATCCTTACCCTGTCAGCTGAATGAGGACGGAGAACGTTAGTCCAAGGGAAAAGGATGGGACACTGAAGCACCCATGCAGACATGCGGATGCCAAGGATAGATGTGCCCAAGGTCACAGACCTGGACAATGTCACAGCATAGCAGTCAATTGCATTCCTGGCTCCCTTGCCTGTGTTCGGACCAGTAAACCAGACAATAAAAATCAAAGCCAAAGCGTCCAAAAGAGAGAGTTAGACACCTCCATCTGTGTGTGCTTTGGACAATGACACTATTATTTTTACAGAGTATTCAGAAGCTTTGAGCAATTGCAGTTTCTTATGTCATCGGTGAAAGGCTCAGACCTTATCTGGGTGTCTATAGAGGGATGTAGGTGACTGTTTTCCAGCTGCTAGCCTAGGCTTTTTTCCTGGCTCTTTTTTCCTGTTCATTTTTTTTCTTAAAGGGATCCGAGTCTCCGTGCAGTGTTTTCTCAACCAGTTTTTCACCACCCTGCAGTACTACATCGCCTGGGGCTGCACCAGGTTGCAAAGTCAGCAGAGCCCGAGAGGGGCTGGCCAGCTCTGCGGGTCACCTCCCAGGGGACAGCAGCAGCTCTGGGTGCCAGCCCATGGGGGCATGTTGGCTCGAAAGCTCTGGCACAAGTATTCCCGCTCCGGCACTCCCCTGCTCGGAGGATCAGCCCTCTGAGACGCATCAGTCCAGAGTTCAGCCTTTGGAGAAGCCCTGCTCCAACCCCTGCGGTGTCCACGCTGGGAAGGCGAGGGTCGGTGCGGCGGCGAAGCCCAGCTTGCGTGCGAGCGCTCAGCCCACGTTCCCCAAAGGCAGCGACGAGGCGTGGAACGGTCCCCGAACGATTTCGGTAGCCGTGCCCTCCCTGCCCCCACCGCCTCCTCCTCTTCCACACATCTATCCCCTGCGGCCACACACCAGCCTCGCTGACGGATTTTACTTGAAAGCTCTGGCAGGCTGTGCTGCTAATGGCAGAGCCCTGAGCCGGCTCCCTCCGTCTCCCTGGAGTCCCTGCGCAGACGTAGGTGCACGTCACTGCCTGCTCTAATTTTATCCGTGTTTGATGGAAGAGACGAACTGAGCAGCAGGGAGGCAGCTATTTTGGTTTTCTCTGTGGCTGTGGGTTATATAAAGCATCCTGCCATGACCTGCATCACTCGGGAGCTGCTTCGCCCCTGTCTCAGCCGCAACAAACCGATGGCTCAGATGCTCGCTCCCGGCAGCCCAGACCTCCACGCGCGCGGTGGCCACGTGGGCCAGGTGTGCCGTACGTGCGGGCATATGGAGAGAGACTGTGTCAGCAAGATTCAAGGGTGACCATTTACAGGGGGAGACCCGGTCTCCTCTTTGCCATGTAGTGTGACATGTGCTCAAGGGTTTCACCCATTCCAGCACCTGCATGTCACGCCTGCTCCCTGCCGGCGTGGGCACGGGCACAGCCGGGCAGCAGGCTGCCTGGGGTGTGCAAGCTTTAGCCTGCCGGTGCAGAGCACTGCTGCTTTCATCTCACCCTGGCCAGAGGAATGGCTCCGTTAGGTGGCAGCAGCAGCAGCCACAGCAGCAGCAGCAGCAGGAGGAAGCTGCTCTCCCCGTGGGACTTCTGGGGGTGCGGGGGAGGCCAGTGGGGCCACGGAGGAGCCTGGCAGGGCTAGTCCAGCACCTGGCACGGGGAGCCGGGCAGCATGCTGAGGGACGCCATGGGGTGCAGGGGATGTGGGGGGCTCCTGTCCTCGCTGCCTCCGCTTCCTGGTGCCCTGGGGTACCGCGGTCACAGAACCACGGAATCAATGTCTGACAACAGCCGAGCGCCTGGGATCTCACAGGGGTTCCCTGGGCTGCTCCCTGGGCTGACCTCCCACACGTAAGGCACGACGCGGTAAGCGGCCGGCAGTGATCCTGTCCCGTGCTAGCTGACCGCAGCGCCCAGTCTCCACGCAATACTATTTCCCAACTGCGGGAACCAGTGGCATTACGCAGAGCTCCTCACCCGTGGTGGCTGCGGCTCCTCTGCGCCTGGCCCTCCCAGACGGTGCCTTCGTCAGCGATGCTCTGGTGCCTGGTCCCAGGCAAGGCAGCAACCCTGGGCTTGCTGGTTTGGGAATTTTTGGCAAGAGGCGACATGACCAGGACTCATTCCTCTGTCTGGCGCAGGCAGGATCTGCCAAGATCTGGGTTAGGCACTGGAGCCTGGGGGGAGTTTTGGGGAATGCCGCTTGCTTTTGTTTCTCGTGCAAGCAAGCAAATTTAATAGCACAACGTGGATTTGGAAGCTAAAGTAATTAGGACGTGTCACAATGCCGATTGGCACCTCCCTGCTCCTCTGCACTCTGGGTCCTGCTCGTCCTGCGCCCAGCTCTGCTGCTGACTCATGTCAAAGCCGCCTTCTCCTTAATGACCGGGGGGTCATGCCAGGGCCCAGCCCGCTCCGTGGCTCTCCTCGCTCCCACGCAGTTCCCGCTGGGCCTCCCGCGGCGGCACCGGTGGGACGCACCCACTTCCTAAAGAGTCACCTCCTGGGAACACCGCCGAGCCTCCGTGGCGGCCACGGCATCCGACATCCCCCCCGGGGCGTGTGCCTGCCTGAAAGCCTGGGCCTGCCACCCGACTGCTGCTGAGGAAACACTGCTGGGTGCGGGATAACCCACAGGGCAAGGGGGCTGTGGTCCGTGTACAGCCACTGCCCACCCACCCCAGGAGCTGCCGGCTGAGGTGGTAGCCACCTCCTCGGGGTCTTCCCAGCAGGACCCCTATCCATCTTCCTTGTGCATCCCACCCACATCAGCGCTTGGAGCCACGGCCCCCCCGGCACAGCACTGCATCCCCTCCCCAGGGCAGATCCTGGCCCCCGGGAAATCGGCCGGCACAGAAGGCATGCTGGAGGAGGGACGGGTGTGCGTGCAGGAGCGTGCATGTGCGCACGTCAGGGAGAAGGAAGCAGGGCTGTGAGTGCTGGAGGCGTTGTGAGCGCCAGGCACAGGCTGACAGGCAAGGGCTGCTGTTCCCGTAGGAAGTTAAACTGTTTCACAACAGTCATGATCGCAGTGAGCGGCTCACTCCAAAGTGATCCTGCTTGCTGGGGAGGGAGAGGAAAATCAGTGCCAAGAGAATGAGTGCAGCCCAGTCTGGGGAACAGCCCAAAGATTATACAGACGGATTTGGTGTGTGTGGAGGGAGAGGATTTGCGCAGAGTGCAGCAGCTCTGCAAGCCCCTGTTAATGCTGGCCAGGCAGCACACCCGGGGTGAAGTGAGAGGAGAGGTGCTATTACCAGCCCCCTGCAATGCTGCTGTGCACGCACCTCGCTGTGAATGCTGGCCACCAAAACTGTCAGAACTGGCACCAGAGCTACCCAGAAATGCACAAAGAATCTAAAACGCCTCAGGGAGCGAAAATGTTACGGACTTGGGATAAACTGGAATGGGAGAGCAGCCAACTGCCCCCGCCTCAGTTTTGCAAGGAAGTGTGAATGTGTTCAAATATCCTGCAAAAGGGCAGGTGACCCACCTCCCAAGCTGCTAGAGCTCAGATCCAGCACTCATTAAAGCCTGTCCTAGTGAGGCAATTCAGTAAAGACTTGTCCCAGGCTTGAACTCACAAAGGCTCTGCAGATAACTGGAGTTCTATTAGCTCGGGATCGTCTGCGTGGCCACGGTTACACTTTTCTGGTGCCAGGGTTGCTCAAAGTGGTCTAAGCAATCCCAGCCCCTCCACGCTCATTCGCATCCTCTCTGTTGTGCCAGCGCAACACTATACACAGCTGCTGGGCAAACCAGATCCAGGAGTTGATCTGGCAGAAAAGCCATCATCTTTTGTTTTCCAGGGGTTAATCGTCTGATAGCGCAGCTCACCGCAGGGTTCCAGAGCAGCACCATGCACCCTGGCTCAGCTCGGGAGGTGCCAGCTGCTCCTCATAGATTTGGATCAGCTGATTTAGAGGGAGTTGGGCAGTTGCTGGCACCGCACCCTGCATCACGCCAGCACAGACGAGTAAGTACCTGGCCTCCCAGGTTGCAGCTCCGCAGCAGTCCGAGCCCAGCTGCCGTAGGCTGGCTTTTCCCACTGCTCCTGGCACAGGACCCGGCCTTCTCCCTGCACCAGTTGCTGACTCCTGACTTTGCTCCCAGCCCTTTCACCTTGCAAAACCAGCGGAGCACTGATTGACAACAGATAGCAAAGGGTTTTCCACTGGGATAGCACAAGAGGGCAGCTCCTCACCCAACAGCCGAGAGCTGGACCCAGCAAGGAGCGGGAATGGGGTGCTGCGGCGGGGAGGGGACCCTGGCAGCAGCTCAGCCCATGGCAAGGCTGAGAAGCAAGTGGCCTGAGTTGACCTCCAACCTGCCAAAATAAAGTGCTCCATTTCCAGCCGGGTCAGCTCTCTGAACTGGCTCGCCACACAGCTGCACGCTCCTGTGACCAGCGCAAGGGAAAGAAATACACGGCTCAGGCAGGAGGGGACCAAGAGCAACACAGGGCTGCGTGGCTGCCCCCCTCGCACCCCAAATCTCCAGGCGCTTGCTCTTGCCCCACGTCACCACTCAGCTGGGCCTGTGCGCCGCAGGGCAGGGCGGGTTTGGGAAGGAGCTGCCAGGGCAGGGCTGGGCGGAGGTGACTTGAACTGCTGCTGCGCATTGAACTCCGTCCTCTGCCCCGCTGCTCCTTCCCTGTCCTCTGCCCTGCTGCTCCTTTGCCACAGGTGAGGTCCTGCAGCAGACAGGGAGGGGGACACCCCAGCCCTGGCAGGGTCACTGACTGGCAGGATGGGGCACCGGGGCTGCCCGACTGACTGAGATGAAGCAGGAGCTAACGAGGAGGACACTGGGCTAATTGGCCTCTGTGGCTCCCTGCAGCCCAGGAGCTGTGAGTGCCTGTGCCAGCAGCCCCGTTGCCTGCGCCCTGGGGTGGGACAGGGCTGGAGGGCAGACAGCCTGTCCTGGGAAAAGGGGAGCTGCAGGAGTAACTAGTGGTGTTTTTCCTCTCTAACTTCAGTGTGAAGTGTGGAGGAGAAAGCACCCCCCCTTACCACGGGTACCAGCTGCCTGGACAAGATGGATCTCAGACTGAAACGGAGCACCCCCCGTGTGCCGGGCGTCAGCAGCAGGCGCTGCCTCGGGCAAGGGCTGTGGGGGGGGTACCCGTCCCGGTGGGATATCCCTCCCACTAGCCTCAGTTGCCCTGGCAGGCGACTTTGGACACGCTCATGACCCCTGGCACAATCCCTGCCTTTGGCCACCTACCCACACTTCCCCATGTGGCCAACGGTCCCTGCATTCGGGTGACCAGGCACCCACGGCACGCGGGGAGCTGCCACGACCATGCAGAAGGCCTTTTCTCACGCCTGGTGATTACCTTCCCAAACACCAGCACTTCAGGCTTGCCCTTGAGAAGCAAACACTAATTTCAGCCGCACCCTTTCCTGCCCCAGGCTGTGGGGCGAGGGTATCCTCAACGTACGCCGTGTTCACCGACAAGGGGTGTGGGACAGGAACCAGCCCTCGTAAAATCACCCGGATTGAACCTGCTGCCCTCAGCCTGCCAAACCAAACAGAGCTGATGTAAAGCAAATAGCAATGACAACAGCCTGGCTGCTGGCGAGGGTTGGGCAAGCAGCTGGTTTCCAGTTTGCTGGCCTCAGCAGATGGCGGCGGAGGGAAGAGGCACTGGGAGTTCCCACCCCGCAGGCACTCACTGCGGCGCGGCCAGAGGCCGGGTCGGCCCCAAGGTTCCCTCCTCTCCCATCTGCTGGCGCCGCTTGTGCAACCCCCCATGTGAAGACAGTGTTTGGGATTTCAGGGGAGCCCCTTGGCCAGCGTGATCTACCCAGCACAGGGGGAAATACCGGTGGGTGGGTTTCCCCACCAGCCAGCTCTCCTTGCCGGGTATTTCACCTGGGAGGGCTTTGGCCGCCGCACGCCGTTGGGGAGGAAGCTGATGTCAGAGGGAAAGACACCCAAAGCACACCCAAAGGCCAGCAGCCAGGGAGGAGGCAGGGCGCTGGGAGCGGGACTCTCCAGAGCAGCCCGTGCCGCCCCAGCACGCAGGGAGGAGTGTTTGGTCTGTCTGGCCTCCGCTGGGCACCGCCACTGCCGGTCGCGGGAGCACGCGCTGGCACCAGGCAAAGTCTGCCAGGTGGTTTTGGCAGAACAGGGTTTGCAGAGGAGGATGCTGCTGGGAGGGGACGGGACAGACCCGGCCGCTTTTCAAGAGACGGATCAGAAAGCGCTGCAGCAGCTGTGGCTCACTTTTTGGTTTCTTTCTTTTTGTTTCAAGGTCACATTTCTGAGGTTTGCCTGGATGTCCACTTCACACGCACCCCAGTCAGCACTACAGGGAACAAGCCCAGCAAGAACCCCAGCACGTGCGCCGTGGGTGCTCGGTCCGCAACCGCAGCAGACCAAAGCTCATGCCCGCGCCTCTCAGAGCAGTGCCTGCAGCGTGGCCTCCTGTGGCCGTCCACCCATCTGTCTGTCTGTCCGTCCATCCGTCCCCCTATCCTATCCCAGCCCAGCCCAGCCCCAGGCTCTTCTTCCAGCTGGGCTGTTGCCACCACCAGTCAGGCTCCCCAGCGCAGCATGCTGCACAGCTGATCCAGGTTAAAAATAAATGCTCCTTTGCAGCGGGTTTATTTTTAACCCCAGGCCCGTTTCCCTCGTCAGGTTACCAACCACCCCCCCTCTCCCGGGGCACCGGGCAGAGGTGCCCAGCAGCCACCCGTGGTCTGGCTGGCGGCCGTTTCAGCTGGGGCTGCCGGCTGAAGGCACCTCTGCTAACCCACGCCCCAGGCTGCTGCCTGCCGCCCGTGCGGGCTCCCACGCGGCCGGACACCCGGGCTGAGGGGCTTCCCCAGGGCAGCAGGGGCAGCGGCGGAGGGGCAGGCCGGGCGGGCCGGGCTGGAACGTCCCGCCGGCGGGGCCGGGTCGGGTCGGGCCGGGTCCCGGCAACCGCGTGGGCAGGACGCCCGAGGAGGACCGGGACTGGAGCCGGGGCCACCGCAGGCTCCCGTCCGACCTCGGCCGCCGCCGCCTCCCAAACAAACAACAGCCGCTCCCGCTGCCGTGGCGACCGAGCCCCACCCTCCGCCGCTGCCATGGCGACGGGGCTCCGCCCCTCCCGCCGCGGCTGACGCCGACGCCTGCGTCGCCCGCGAGCTCCGGCGGGGAGAGGAGGGAGAGGGAGGGCGATGACGTTGCCGACCCGTTTCTACGGAAACCACGCACCGACGTCAACAGGTTTGTGTGTTTTCAACGTTCCGCCGTCTCCCGGGCAACGTCAGGCGGTCGGCCCGGCCCCAGCAACAGCAGCGGGATTGGCTGGGAGGGGCGGGGGGCGGGGCCTGTGCGGCGCCGGCCCCTCCCTCTCCTCGCGGCAGGGTCGGGGCCGCAGGCGGGGGTTCGGCTTGGCCCCGCCGCTGCCCCGCGTCGCCCCCGTGTCCGTCCCCGCTCCCCGTGCGAGTGGTGCCCGCCGAAGGGGCTACGTCCCTAGGTGGCCGCCAGGCCCCACGGCCCCCCGCTGCCCCCCCCCCCCCCCCCCCGGGCCTGAGGGGGTGAGCAGGGCCCGGCAGGAGCCCGGTGCAGGCCGCCGGGGCGTGGTGTGTCAGAGGCCCGGCCAGGGTATTGGCCTTAGCGGGCACCCCAAAACGTCAGTGGCCAGTGCGGGTGGGCCGGAGGGGTCCAGGCGGTCCCGTCTCTGGGTAGGAGGGAGGCAGTAGGCAGAGGGCAGCCCATGCTGTGGGAGGCTGAGCATCGCCTCGCCCCCCCCCCCCCCCCCCCCCCCATGCTCGGCGTTTCGTCTCCATCCTCCACTTCCTCACTAGGGCCGGGTCAGTCTCTCCAGGCTACCGCCAGCTGCTGGGAGAAGCAGGGTTTGCCTGGGGAAGGCAGGAGGGAATCCCTGTTTACAGGAACCGGGGGTGGGCGGTGGCGGGAGGCTCCCGGGGCCGCTGACTGGGGCTTTGTGCTGGAGCACAGGGTGCCTTTTCTCCATGCCGGGGCCTGCCCACACCCGCGCTGGCACGCTCCCTGCCTGGGGAGGCCAGCACGGTTGAGGGGTACGTCACACAGGCAAGAGGTGCCAGTTCTAGAGCCCAGGGAACTCTGCTGAGATCCTAAAGCAAGCAGGGAGAAGACACGTTCCCCTGTCCCCACTGGCTGGCAGCTGTGCCCCTGGCA
Source organism: Balearica regulorum gibbericeps (assembly GCF_011004875.1). Classification (NCBI taxonomy): domain Eukaryota; kingdom Metazoa; phylum Chordata; class Aves; order Gruiformes; family Gruidae; genus Balearica; species Balearica regulorum. The sequence goes on along the minus strand of NC_046188.1, from coordinate 26,083,860 downwards.
GCCAAGCTCCCAGGAGGGGAGTATGGGGAAGGATGGGCCCCCCCCACGTGCAATCACCGGTCAAACTCAGTCCCAAAGCAGGTCGCTGTGCCTCTTCTCTGGGGGCAGGCACTTGAGTTTCCAGGCCTGTGCTCTCTGGCCTGTTTATTGTCTACATGTTTTCCACCTGACCTCAGTTGGGATGGAAATGGCTGATCTCTTCAGGTGCTGGTATGGGCCTGGTAATGGCAAGTGCTTTCCTTGACTTGGAATGAGCTGCGAGCTGGTAGCAGTGAGCAGCAGAGACTCTCCTCCAGACCCTCTTCACCAAGCAGAGATGGAGCAGAGCACCCCATATGATCTGCAAATCTCATACTCCTCCCAGGTCTCCCTGCGCAAGCATATGCTTAGCTCTTGTTGCAGTTGCGCAGATAGTTAGCGATGAGTTAACACAAAAGACGTTTCCCCCTCCCAGCAGTTCCCTCCAGCCAAACCAAATTGCTTGGCAGATCTGGATCCTTGGGGAGGATCAAAGCCTCGGGGCTGGGCTGGCAGCGCTCCATGCCGTTTACATGTATGTATATTCATGGCGCTGTTAACCCCAGACCATTTAATAATATTGAATTTCGTATTTATTACATTTCTTAAATACCATCTAAGGAACCTCAGTTTCCTGGGGTATTCCCAGTGTTTATTCCTAGGGCAGAGAAGGCCAACTCTCCATGTAGCCATGCCTCCTCGTTTATTCTCTTGCCGCGTTACTGGGGTCTCTATTCCTGCAGCGGCAGCGTCTTTCCACAGAGCTCTGCCTCGTGTGCAGCCTGACTGTCCAGCCGGAGGTACAGCTCAGCCAGAGCAGGGAGCAAACGCCTTGCTTTCAAATCTCACCATTTCCTTTCAGCAGCAGCGACTGAATGTGACTTCCCCCGGGCCAGGGTGGGTTGAGTATCTCTGAGTCCCTGCAACAGCCCCATCACTCTGAGACCTCGAAAAAAGAGACCTCGCTTGTGTTAATGGCTGTCCTCTGGGGCAGCCTGCCTGGTGTGCTGTCTCTGACACCAAATGGCACAGGAGGAAGGTAATCTGGGGACTAAAGGTGATCTGGGGACTACCTCCAGTGAAGGAGGGCTGCTTCTCCAGGCAGTGGCAAAGCCTCAGGCTGAACCCCTCCCTCCCAGGCTATCCTCAGCTTTGTGATCCTTTGTTTGTCCTGAGTCCCCTTGAGCCTTTCCCCAGGGCACTCCCCAGTCACAACAATTAGAGGGTTGCTTTCTGTCCTGAGCCAAACAATCTTCAACATCCTGTCCCTTCCCTTCACTTCGGCTGCTTTGTTCTCTGCCCGCAACAAAATCTCCTTAGCTAAGCGCGGCCTTTTCCTCCTTCATCTCAGCACTTCCTCCTTTGCTACCCTTGGCCCATTTTCTTCAAGAGCCACCGCACCAATGGAGGGGCAGAACCATTTTACCAAGACCCTTTACCCAGACCCCAGCCCACAGCATAAGCATCGCTGTGGCTGCCCAGCCCCACGGGGGAAGAGGCAGCTTGTGCAAAGGGACCATCCAGCTGCCACCCCCAGAAAGCTCTTGGATGTAATGAGAAGCCCAGGCTTTCTCTCGATTCTGTGGGGTTTTATTGTAGGCTCCTTGCAGGGTTCCAGCGAGGAAAGCGCAGCTGTGCTTGCCTCATTTGGATCTTGTTTGATTAACAGAAAAGACCTGCATCAGCCTGTCACTGGGTTTGAACGTGCTGCCTCTCACCGAGCACGAGCTTATTGCCATTCATTTCTGGGATTTCACCTCTCAATCTTGAAGAGATCCACAAATGTGCAAGTAATTTTGTTTCAGGTGTTTTCCCCTCCTTCTCTCCTGTCTGGTCGGTGCCCTGGGATTATAACCGTGAGCAGGCACAACGCCCTGGGACAGGTCTGTGGCGCTGGAGCCAGCGGGGAGATAAGAGGCCAGCCTGGCTGCGGTGCTCCAGCTCTGTCACACCATCGTGGCGCACGAAGGGATGGTGCCAGCAGCAGTAGGAGCTGTGGCTGGAGAACTTTGCACTTGAATTGCTTTGGGTTATGAACCCTCGCTCGTGGGGCCACAGCTGCCAGCCCGGCCCCAGGGCGATGGGGTGCGGAGGAAGCACTGTGATGGGTGAAGCTGCCTTTCGGACCTGCTGGCTGTGAGCAGTGTGTGGTTTCAACAGTGTGTGAAGGTCCGGCTGTGCCTGGCGAGCTAGCATCCACCACGGTGCAGGTGAAAGCAGCAGGTAGAGTGGTGAGAATGGGTGGGAGGGATCGACAGCGTGATCTGCAGTAATTGGCGGCCCGCAGCATGCGGCTGCGCGACCACGAGATGCCGGGATGTCTCCGCTCGTAGTGTTTATTCTTTAGGATGTCCCTGTCACACACCCAGCTGCTGTGATATTAATTACTATTTATACTTTGCTTTGGGTATGCGCTGCATTTTAAAGACGAGCAGAGGTGGGAACCCTACCCTCCTGGAGGCTCCCAGGCTAGGTAGGAGGGCAATGGCTGCAGTGTGTCTTGGGGGGAGCTCAGGCCACCCAGACAACATCCTAAGGGCCCTTCTCCCACCCCCTGCTTCCAAGTCACAAAAAGAGAGGGGGCAGGCCCCTTCCACTGGTTTATCAGCCCCCTTTCCTGATTTTCCATCCCTTTTGCTCCTGAGTCCTGTAGCCTCTGCCTGGCTCCACAACCCTCCCTGGGGCCAGGTGGATGGAGGGGGTCCCTTGTGCTGCGCTGGAGCGCAGGTGGCGGGGGACACCAGGAACTGCGGGTGTGCAGGGGGAGTTGCACTAGTGCCCCTGGAGCCTGCCCATGAAGTCTGTACCATGACAAGTGTTCAGGCTATTGCGTGGATCCTCTGATGGTATGGGCAGGCACTTGGCCAGGCAGTGATGGTTTCTCAGTGCAGAGGGGAATTTTACAGCAAAGAACTATTTTTTGGTGCCTACACCAGTGTCCCCTCCATGCCAGCCCTGCTGCTGGACTCTCCCTGCCAGGTCTCCTTCCCAGCCCAGCAGCCCCTGGTTAGCCGGAGCCAGACGTCCATCATGGCATGTGCATGGAGAGGGAACGTGGAACTACCCTGCAGTTGGTGGGTCTGGGCTGCTGACAGAAGGTGGGTCGGGGCTGTCACACGGCTGCCAAAGGGCCATGCTGCTGGCATGAATGCTGCCCTGGTGAGCAGCCAAATTTAGGTACAGCCACCTCCTGTCCCCAAAGCGGGTTTTGGCCCTGTGGGTTGCACTGGCCCACACACCTCAAGCGGTTCTCTGCTGTGGTTTTACAAGCTGAGCTGAAGGAGGAGTGTGAAAGCAGGGCCAAGTTCCCATGCTGTACTCTGGGGCCGGGGAGCTGGCTCTTCCCTTGTAAGCCTGGGACCTGCAAGCTTTCCCACCTCCCCGCTTGGCAGGAGGAAAAGTGGGGGCCAGGCAGGTGGAGGGGTCCTGTTGGTACCCAGGACAAAATCCTTGTGTAATGCGTTCCTCGCTGCAGGGAAAGGGCTAGGTCAGGCTTTCCGCAAGCAGGGCCTGCCGTGTCCCGGTGCCTGGCTATGGGCAGACCTCCTCCTCCCTCTGTCCTGCCAGCACTGTTGTGATGCCCAAGCAGTGCAGTGGCAATGGCCTCTTCTGCCTGGCCAGACATCTGGGAAGAGCCATCTCCCTGCTGGTGGTGGTCAGTGTCCACCTCCTCCTCACCAGCACAGGGTCCAGCCATGCCATGGGCTTGTCTGGAGCAGGGGAAAAGGGTCATGTTGGGATGGGGGACCCCTACTCCTGGGCTGGGGAGAATCCCAGTCCCTACAGTGGTGCATCCTTTCAGCTGAGACTCCGCTGAGCACCACCGGAGCCCGGCAAAACCCTGATGGCCCTGGTTGTACAGGTTTAATAATGTTGTAGTGCTCGACAGACTCCTGATTCGTTCTTCAGATCGTGCTATTTTGGAAGGGTTGAACGCCTCTGCCCGTTCCTGGCTGGTGAGGGGGGTGAGGAGCCTTTGTCAGGCTCTGGCAGCATGCTGGCGAGGGCAACCCCGTCACCGGGGCAGGAGGGTTTGCATTCTGACTCTGTTTTGTCCCTGCGGTACCGCTTGCTTCCTCTTTTTTTTCTCACACACGCTGTGGTAAAACTGTGTGTGCCCCACGTTTGGAGCAAACAACAAAACCCACGTCATGTGTTTTCGCTTTCTCTGTTTCCTTGCCTCCACGTGTTAGAAATGTGCAGCGTCCGTGCACTTTCCGTTTGGTACAAACACAACATGCTGGGTCGCCAGTGGAGATGGCAACAGACAGTTTTGCATAGGCGCCACAGAAATATTTTGGGCTTTGGTGAAGCGGGTCCCCCTCCCTGGTTTCCAGACGCTTCTTTTGGAGGGGGCAGTTTGGCTAGAGGAACCCTGGGGCAGTTTGTAGACAGCAGCAGGGCTAAGCAGGGATTTTCTGAAATGTGCCTGGGAAACGTACGGGACTTGAAACTGTGTTGGAGGCTCTCGCCCATGCTGGGCACCAGTGCGTCAACCTAGGCCCTGCTGGCGACATGGCTGCAGAGGTGTGGCCCGCCACTCAGCCGCTGGCAGGGATAGCAGGGTCGTGGCTTTGCTAATTTGCTGGCATATCCCTCCTCCTGGCAATACTGGGGGGAGATCTCCTCACCTGCAGACCGGGGCTGCTGAAGAGACCACGCTCGCTGCACTGCTTCGGCAGCCGGCATGGGGTGAATGCCGGCCAGGGTGAGGAGCCCTCGGCAGCGCAGGGACCTGGGGTGGCCGATGCCTGCCCCGAGAGGGGCTAGCCCAAGGGCTGGCACTGACCTGGTGAGAGGCAGCACTGGCCTCTGCGGGTCCTTTCCCAGGGAGCGGTGTGGGCCGTGAGCTGCGGCAGTCTTTGGCTATCCCCTCCGCTCTGACGGGCAGCTCAGAAATAGCAGCTGGCCCAGTTCTCCCGCCCCCGTGGCCCAGATCTCTAAGAACGGAGGTTGCTCGCACAGCAACAGCAACAGCAGCAGCATCAGGCGCTGCATTTAGCCCATGAGCTCAAACAGCAGGAGAGGCTGCCAGCAGGATCCCAGCCTGGCTGGGTGACGCTCCTGCTTGGAGACTGCGCTGCAGGCTCTGTTTGTTGCTGTAAACACGCTCGCTGCTGCAGCTTCCCTGTTACTATCTATAGCCGCGATCTCTTGGCTCCCGTGCAAGGCGAGTCTGCGGTCTGGCTCCCAGCTTAGCCTGACCTGAGCCAGGGCTGCCTGACATCCCCGTCGTGGGTGGGTGTCTCCGGGCTTCACTGCAACAAGGATCAAAACAAAACCCAAACTGGAGGAAAGGACGAGCTTCGCTCCTCGCCGGTGGTTTCCCGGTGGCCCTCTGCCCATGCTCTTGGCGGGTGTCCCAGCACCCCTGAGCGCTGCTCCCAAGCTCTCCCAACCTTCCTGGGGGGACTGCAGCCCCCCCAGGCTTCCTTGGCGGGGCTTCCCAGCGCCCTGTGCCACTACCCTTGCTCTTGACTGTTACTCTGTGTATATAACAGACAAGTAAATAGTGCCACATGAGCGTAACACGTTCCTCGCTGCAGGGAAAGGGCTAGGTCAGGCTTTCCGCAAGTAGGGCCTGCCGTGTCCCTGCAGTGCCTGGCTATGGGCGGGGGACGGGGATTTACTTGCAGTGCAAAGCCTACGCCTGCCCGGCCGGCCCGCTGCGGGGCCCGGCCCCCGGCCCTGCTTTGCCGCCTCCCTTGGAGCACCTTGCTCCGCGGCGGGGCTGCGCGGGGGCCGCATCGAGCCGCGGTGCCGCCACCACCCCACACCCCCCCCCCCCGCCCGCCCGCCCATCCCCGGAGAGGGGGGGTCACCTGCGGCGGGACGGCGCCCGCTGGGGCACCGTTAGTGCGCCGGGGCCCTCGGCGGGGTCTCGTCACGCGTGGGGGGGTGATGGGGGAGGGGGGGGGCCGGGGCCGCCGCGTCCCGTCCTGTCCCGCCCCGCCCCGTCCCGCGCGCCGCCCGCCGCACTTGGCTGCAGCCTGGAGCGCTTCCCGTCAGTCACACCCCCTCGCACAGGATGTATCCCATATAAGGATATCTGCGTCAGTGGGTTCCCGAGCCCGGCCGTACCACTCCGCGCGGGGGGGGGAACCCCGCCGCCGCTCCCCCCCGCGCCGTCCGCGGAGCTCCCCACGCCCCGGCCGTCGCCTCCCGCCCCTCGTCGCGACTCTGTTCCGCGGAAAGCGGCGGCGGGCGGCGCGCGGGGCGGCCCCGGGGGCGGTGCGGTGAGGGCGCGGGGCGGGCGGCCCCCCCGCGGGCTCGAGTGACGCGTCCCCAGTGACGTCGGCGGGAGGGTATAAAAGGGAGACGCCGCGCGGTACTCCAGCAGCAGAGGCAGCCCCGGCGACGGAGCGGAGAGACGCGCGGCGCGGACCGGACAGAGGGACGCACGCAGCCGGCCCCCTCCTCGCCTGCTCCCCAAGGGCGCTCCGCTACCACCGCATCACCCCGCACCGCACCGCCCCGCACCGCCGGTTTGCGCGCACCGAGCCGACATGATGTACCAGGGCTTCACCGGAGAGTACGAGGCGCCCTCCTCTCGCTGCAGCAGCGCTTCCCCGGCCGGGGACAGCCTCACCTACTACCCCTCCCCGGCGGACTCTTTCTCCAGCATGGGCTCGCCCGTCAACCCGCAGGTGAGGCGCTGGGCACACCGGCGGCGCCCTCGCCGTGGGGCGGAAGCACCCGGGAGGGGACGGGACGGGACCGGACCGGACCGCGGGATGGGCGCGGGGCCCGGCGGTGCCCGCGGAGGAGGACAGGCCGCGGCGGGCTGCTTCTGGACTGGGGGTGGGCGGGGGGAGCGGCCCCGGTGCCGCGGGGGGAGCCGTGGCCCGGGCCGCGCTCTGTTGCGGGTGTGTAAAGCGGCTTCATTGATAAAACGCGAGTTCATTGAGGAGACTCCGGAGCAGCGTCTGCGTCAGCGCGGACGTCAGAGATATTTATAACAGGCCGCTCTCGTGCGGAGCCGGCGCTGGCAGCGCGGCGCCGCGGCCGGCGCGGCCCCGGGGGCGGCGGGGAGCGGTCTGGGCGCCCCGCTGACGGCAGCCCCCCCCTTTTCCTCTGTCCGGCAGGACTTCTGCACCGACCTGGCAGTCTCTAGCGCCAGCTTCGTGCCCACGGTGACGGCCATCTCCACCAGCCCCGACCTGCAGTGGCTGGTGCAGCCCACCCTCATCTCCTCGGTGGCCCCTTCCCAGAGCCGCGGGCACCCCTACGGCGTGTCGGCGCCCGCCCCCGCCGCCTACTCCCGCCCCGCAGTACTGAAGGCGCCGGGTGGCCGCGGGCAGAGCATTGGCCGCAGGGGCAAAGTCGAGCAGGTGAGCGGGGATCGGGGTTATTGGGGGGGGTACGGGGGGGGGGGGGCGCGGCCGGCGGGCTGGCTCAGCCGGGGGGCACCGGGCTGGCGGCGGGACTGAGCGGCTTCTCTCTGCCCGCAGCTGTCCCCAGAGGAGGAGGAAAAGAGAAGGATCCGCCGGGAAAGGAACAAGATGGCAGCGGCCAAGTGCCGCAACCGGCGGCGGGAGCTCACCGACACGTTGCAGGCGGTAAGTGCTGCCCGGGAGGCCGGGGAGGGGGGGGTTGCCCGGGAGGAGGGAGGGTGGCAAGAGTGGGGACTCCAGCCGGGGGCGTTGCTGGCTCTGGCTGACAGCCCCGCTCTCCCTGCAGGAGACCGACCAGCTGGAGGAGGAAAAGTCTGCGCTGCAGGCAGAGATCGCTAACCTGATGAAGGAGAAGGAGAAGCTGGAGTTCATCCTGGCGGCCCACCGGCCTGCCTGCAAGATGCCCGAGGAGCTGCGCTTCTCAGAGGAGCTGGCAGCTGCCACCGTGCTGGACCTGGGCACCCCCAGCCCCCCCGTGACCGAGGAGGCTGCCTTCGCCCTGCCGCTGATGGCTGAGGCGCCGCCGGCCGTGCCGCCCAAGGAGACCGGCGGCGGCGGGCTGGAGCTCAAGGCTGAGCCCTTCGACGAGCTGCTTTTCTCCACGGGGCCGCGGGAGGCCTCCCGCTCCGTGCCCGACATGGACCTGCCTGGGGCCTCCTCCTTCTATGCGTCGGACTGGGAGTCGCTGGGCGCCGGGACCAGCGGTGAGCTGGAGCCCCTCTGCACCCCTGTGGTGACCTGCACCCCGTGCCCCAGCACCTACACCTCCACCTTTGTCTTCACCTACCCCGAGGCAGACACCTTCCCCAGCTGCGCTGCTGCGCACCGGAAGGGCAGCAGCAGCAACGAGCCCTCATCTGACTCCCTCAGCTCCCCTACCCTCCTGGCCTTGTGAGGGGCTCCAGCATTGACTGACCTGCCGGGCCCCCTCCCCTGCCCGTGCACCCCCACGGACTTGCCGCTGTGCCCCATGGGGCTCCCCGGGCCTGGGGAGGGCCCTGCCACCGCCACCCACCCCCTGGTCTGGCCCGGTGCCCGGGGCCTGGCAGAACGCCCTGCACCGAGGCCTTGTACCTCTTCCAGAGATGTAGCAAATCGCATGGAGTTTGTCTTGTCCCCAATGGCCCATCCATGAGAGCTGGTAGTCTGTAGCATGTCCCACATGGCTGGGTAGGTGACTCCCTCCCCTTAGTATCACTAGCATTAACTAATTTAATCTCTTGGTTTTAAATGATTGGAATTTAACCTGGTGCTGGGTATCTCCAACTCGTATCTAGTGCAGCTGATTAACAATAACTACTGTGTTCCTGGCAATATCGTGTTCTGATGACTTAGCAATGACCCATCTTATGTGGGGGGAAAGAGACTCTATTTTATTTTCTAGTAGGTAGATAAATAGCTATATCCATGTACTGTAGTTCTACATTGATGTTCATTGTAACTTTACTGATCATGCATTGTTGAGGTGGTCTGAATGTTCTGACATAAGTTTTCCATGAAAACGTTTTTATTGTGTTTTTAATTTATTTATTAAGATGGATTCTCAGATATTTATATTTTTATTTTATTTTTTTCTACCTTGAGGTCTTTTTTGACATGTGGAAAGTGAATTTGGATGAAACTTAAGCATTGTTTGCTTATTATTGTTCAGAGACATTGTCAATAAAAGCATTTAAGTTGACTGCTCGAGCTGTACTTGTGTTGGCTTTTGCATCACGTCCCCATGACCCTAAAGGGGTTCCCTAGCCTCTAATTTAGGCTGAGCTTTATAAACTGCAGACTTGTGCTAACCGCCTGAGGCATGGGGTGGGAATACCATTAGGGCCAGACATGTTCTTGCCCTGATGTTAGTCAGGGCTGGCTGTGGCTCTGCCCTTCCCACCCACCCCAGTGGGCAGCAGGGTCACTCCTTAGGGCCTTCTCCATCCGAACTAACTGGGTCTGGTCCCATCCTGCTCCTCTGTGTGTCACCTTTTTACCTGAGGAGCTAAAAAGGGCAGGTGAGTTCCTGTCCCTGACTGAGGGAGGCCAGCTCCAGGCTGGGGCCCACGGATCACTTGTGTGTGTGCCTAACAGCCCAACCTCCTTCAGCCTGAGGAGGAGCAGACACGTACCCTGGCTCTGGGTGTCCCTGGACTTGGTCTGGCACCTCTAAGAGCAGCCACTGCATACTGCCTTCTGGGTGTGAGGGGAGCAGAAATGCTCATGCACTGTTTTCTTGCTTTGGGCTGAGTTGTGTAAGGCTAGATGCTGACCCTTCCCTTGCCTCTGTTTCCTAAATGGGCATAAGTAATGGCAAACAGCCCACGTGCTCCCTCCCTGGGGTCTGTGCAACACAGCCTCTCCTGTCTGGGTTAGTTTACAGGGGCTGCTACCCCATCATTCTTGCTGCTTGTGTAGTGAAACATGTTCCTCTGGCAGGACAGCAGCTGGGGCAGGCTCTCCCTGCATGCAGAGCACTACTCCGCTCCCTCCCTAATGCTCACGCGTGAAGAGTCCCACAAGAGCAGCAAGGCCTCCAGCCCTGTCACTCCAGCTCAAGGTGAAGGCAAAGACACCACCTGCACTGGCACGCATATCTAGCTGAAGACCACCTTGATGCTGTGCTCTCAGGGAATCTCTGCAGGCTGGAGGTTTCTCCAGTGTTCAGGGCTGGGTTTGTGTAACTCCACGTTTCCTGGTCACTGCAGCAGGCTCTGCTTCACCCCTTCCCTAATCAGAACACGCACAGGATGTATCTCATCTCAATAGCTTGTTGCAGTTTCACGGCTTGCTCAACAAGGCCTGCCCTATGCAAAAGCAAACATTAATGCACACGGCTTCCCGTCTTTCAATGTTAAGCTGGAGGCAGGGCTGACAACTGACGAAGAATGACCCCAGTTGCTACTGAGATGCCACCCACTGAGAAGCAGCTACTTTCACATCACTGCTTGAGTTTACAAGGGCAACACCCAGGCACAGCAAATGCATGGTAGTGCTGACCCCTGAAGCGGTTGTGTAGGTGTAGCTGCAAGAGAGTGAGACTTACGTGACAAGTAAGCCCGTGAAGCCAGTAAACCTGGAATCACAATGTGCCTTCTGCTGAAAGACCAGCAAGTTCAGAGAGGGAGGATTCAGAGGTCATAAGAGAACCCACGCGTGCTGTTGAAATCACCAGATGTTCAGCAGGGAGGCATAAAGGAGCAGGGCTCTAGAGAAACCCAAAATACCACACAGTTCCCTCAAATTAGGTGGAGTGATCCTGGCCCCATCATCTCTCACGATCACCGGACAGGTTAAAGCAAAACCTAGTGCTGAATTCTGAGAGACAGAAGTCCTGCAGCCTAACTGAGGCTTTTTCTTTCCAACAGCAGGGAAAGCAAGTGCCAAGTGTCAGGTTTTGCATTAGTTATGCAATGATGTCAAACTCAGGGGTGGCACTACATGAGACACATTACGTTGAACCCCAGGCTCCAGCCCTACTCCTTGCCTTCAGCCAGGGATGATCCAGAATTCAAGATGTGCAACGTAAAATTTATGGCGTGTCATAGATATGATTTATCTGCTTCCTAGCATTTGAGAACTCTGGAGTGAAATCTCACTTAAATCAGTGGGAATCTTGCCACTGACTTCAACAGAGCCATGAGAGGGAGTAATGCAGCAATCTCTGCTTGGAATGGATTACATGCATGTGCCTCAATTGTCAGCTGTATCTGATACATCACAGAGATATCGGTACAAAGCTTTGTGAAACAAAACAATGGAACAAGATAAGACAAGCTCGCATTATTTCTGACGCCTCCTGTGCTCCTGATCCCACTGAGGGTAGTACTGCAATGAATTCTTAGAAATGAAACTGCAACACAGAGCAAGGAATAATGGAATTGTAATTACGAATTACCAAAAGCAGAGCTGTAAGACAACACGAAGAGCCTTAAACAGGTCTATAGTAGAACGAAGAAGGGCTGTATGGCAGAGTCACCCCGGATACAGGAGGGTGCTGCGGATCCAGGATTGTTGCAACGCTGACAGATGCTGCGGTCCCCACACGCTCCTCTGCACCCCCCATGCCTCGTCTCCAGCGCTCCTGCCCCAGGCCGCGGCGGGGCGGCCCCTCTCCCCCGCAGGCCTGAGGGCCGGGCGCAGGGGCCCGAGCTGGCACCGCTGCCGGTACCTGAAATCACCGCGGAGGTTCCCAGCGTCGGGCCAGCCCCAGCACGACCCCGCGGGGCTCTCTCACGGAGCCGGCTGACCGGCGGGCGACGGACGGGCCCGGAGCGGCGCTGAGGCGGGCCTTCCCCCGGACCCTCCGCGGTGAGCCAGGGGCCGCGGGGTCGTTCCTGGGGGCCGGGTCGCACCTCCCGGCCCGCCCCGCCGCAGGCACAGCCACCCTCCCCTCAGGCGGCCGGCGGGGACCCCCACTGCCCTCCCCGGCCCGATCGGCGCTGCGGGGGCCGCCTTCCTCTCCGCCGCCGCCCGGGGCCGCGCCGAGCCCCGCCGCGCTTGCGCGTCCGCCGCCCCTCCCCGCCGCCGTGTTTACTGTTTGGTTGCCAAGGCGCTGCGTGGCGGGCGCGTCAGGGACGTGACGTGACGTCCCGCTCCCCGCGGAGACGCTACGAGCCAACGCCGTGACGCAAGTATTTCCGGCCGTGCCCATATATGGCAAAGCGGCGGCACCCTTCTTCCCGTGGCAGGCGTTGGGCGTCGGTTAGCGCGTGCGGATCTGCGGCGGGAAGGTTCCAGAACGGGGGAGGGGGGCGCGCGCGCGCGCGAGGGCCGGGTCGTTGACCCAAGGGCTGGCGCGCTGCCGTTTTCTCAACCTCCCCCGGGCTCTGCCCGGTCTTGTCCCGGCAGCGTCATCGCAGCGTCCCCACGCCGGGGCCGCCGCTCGGTGTGTTGTTCCTGTCAGGGGAAGGCAGGAAGCCCGTGGGGGGGCTCCTCGCAGGTGGGCCCCTGTGGTGGGCTGGCAGGGCCGCGTGGGTCCGTTACCGCTCGTCCCTGCGGCGGGGGGGTGTGTGTGTGTGTGAGAGGTGTCGGGAGAAGGAACGGGAGCTTCCCTGGCTCCCCGTGCCGTGCTGGGTGCTGAATCCCAGCTGGGTTCACACGTAACAGCTTGTACTTTTTGCTGTCCTTAATTAGACCTCTGTGGCATCGCCTCTGCACCTGCGAATCTCCACGATTAACGCTTAGCTGAAAGAATTGAACTGTCATAGTGGAAAAATCAAAGGTGATATAATTTGACTTGACGTAAAAAAAAAAGGGCATAATAACAATTAGGTTTTTACCTCCATATGGACTTAGGTGAAAGAAAATAATTACTTTTTTTTTTTGTTACTGCGCTTGCAGTATTGGAGTTACCCTGTGAAGCCTGACTTACGCGTATCTGGTGACCAGGCACCTGTATCCTTGAACACTTGTTCTGCCGGTTCTATTGTTATTTGTTTTGCTGTTACTTTGCCAATAAATCTGACTCGTCTGCTTTCGGTCAAAATAGAACAGGAAGCCTGCCAAAAAAGTTGTCAGAGCCAGTGGACAGTCAAAAAATAAATGGATTGTTCAGAGGACATAAGGTTCTAGAAAAAACCTAAATCAGTATTTTGTTTTGTGCTCACTGTAGAGGAACTTAAGAATATTCCTGTGCTTATACTCGGTTTTGTGAAAGATATACCAGAGGGTATGTCTCAAGCTGAAGTGTCTGTAGAAAAGGTTATGAAACAAATAGCTAGAATAAAAAGCACTGAACAGTTGGACTGCATGACATTCATCCAAGAGTTCCAAGAGAAGTCAAGATTTAAATAGCTGAGCTGCTTACTAATGGCTGTGCGTAACACCTCATTTAGAAGTGCTTTGATAACAGAGAATGGGAAGATAGTTAATATGCCAATTTAAAAAAAAAAGAGTGGCTAGAAAAGTTCTGGAGAGCTGCTGAGCAACATGCCTGTTATCTGTACCAGGCAAGTTAATGAAAACTGTTTAAAAAGGGGAACCGGTGGGCACGGGCAGAAAATGGTCTACCAGGGAGAGCTGGCAGGGCTTCTTTGAAGACAAGTCCTGGCTTCACGTGTTGTTTGGAGTCCTGTGAGGAGTCGGCAAAGCATATGGGTTTCTAAAAAGCATTCAACAAAATCTATCAGCAAAAGCTTCTGAAGAAACTGGAGTAAGAGGAGTTTTTCACGTGGGTAGATAACGCTGGGTTAAAGACAGGTTGCTATAAGACAGAGCAAAAATGTTTTCTTGGTGGAACGAGTCAAGATGTGAATTTCCACAAGGATCTGAATTGGAGCCTGTGGTCTGAGAGGAGCTTTGGTAAAACGTCACGGTACAAAGTGAGTGGGTGATGCAGTTTGATGTATGTGAATGTAAAGTGTTTTAAATGGGAGAGAAACAATCCTAACTTCAAATATACAGGGATAGCCTAGAAGCCAATTTGTCACTTAGGAATAAGATCTTGGCATAATAATAGTTCTGTGAAAGTCTCAGCTCAAGGCTTGGTAAATGAGCAAGTCAACTGTTAGGAGTTAACAAAGAAGAGCTAGAGAACAAAGCAGAGAGCATCATTATGGCACGGGGTGAATCCGCCATGTGCCAGTGCTTTGAATGCTGTGTACAGTTCTGATCGTCAGAAGGACATAGAGCACCTGTAAGAGGTGCAGAGAAGTAAATGGGTGTTCTGAGGTGTGGAACAGCTTCTGGGTGAGAAACGGGTAAATTAACTAGGACTTGGACACAAGTGAGGGCAGGTTTCTTTCAATATAAGAATGAACGTGCATCAAATGAAACTTGGGGAAAATGTGGGATAAAACCAAACTTGATGAGGTTGCTCATTCCATATTGTGGTTACTTGTGGAAAACCTTGTTATGTGATTTTGTGGATCCTACAAGGGTTTGGGGTTGTTTTGAGCTGAAAAGAAGTCCAGAAAGTGAACAGAAGAAAAAGTTAATGAGGACTATTAAATATAAAAATATTCCCTTTGGCTGTGGAAGTCCTGATTTTTGTAAATTTCTGGGGCCTTGGGGAATACTGCAGGGAGGCAGCACTACACTCTGTCCTTACAACATCCTTTGGGTGGTTGCTGGCACGTAGTGCCAGAAGACTGGCTGATAGCAGAGAGGGGGAAAAGGTGTGCTTCATCTGGTTAACTATGACTATTCCTATGTGGGTTTGTAAGTATTTAGCTGAACTTTTGCTTTTATTCTGTGCTTCCTTATTGTAATGGTATTTGAAATTTGTTTAAATTACCACAAGATGTGATCTCATATGTCCATGCTCCTCATCCGTTCAGATCTTTTGCTGATAAGGTGGTTGTTTGACGCTGCTTCCGGCAGGCTTTCCAGACATAGTAGGTAGCCTGGTGACCCAGTGAGGAGGTGCTGAAGTGAAACTAACAACACTCATTCTTCTCATTTGGAAACAGCGGATGTCCACAAGGGACCTGGATATTATATCAACAGGATATCATGGGAAAACAAAAGAAGGTCATAACTAGCATGTGGACAAAGTATCTTTATTATTTCTAATTATGGAGCTCTTGTTCTGGTTTTTTTCCCCCTACATCTTTAGCCTGCAGTACAAGAGATTTTCAGCTCCTCTTCACTGATTATATTTGAGCTCTGTTTTTATATAAATGTTTTGTAACTTGATCCTGTTGGCTAAAGACAACCAGCTGCAACTTCAAGGAGTCATTTTAATTCTGATTGCATCGCATCTTCCGTTTAGTAAGGATTTAGCTCTTTTTAAGTAGCCCATCTTGAATCTTCTTATGCTAGTGAGTAAAGGACATGAACCCAACTCATAATACAGTATTTATCTGGTTTTGTTTGCAAAAATAAATATTTGTTTTGAACAGGTAACAGTATTGCTAAGGCCATAAAATATAGTAGCAGTGTCAGTCCTAAAGCATATAATCTGAAAAGTACAGGATTCAGATACTACCAAGTTATTGGAGTTTTTAAGTAAAACATTATTTTGACACTGCTCTGAAGTACAGTGGGTGCTTCAGCATGAGAATGATGTGATTGCCGCTATGAAGCGTTTGAATTCTAATTGTAAGAGAAATGACAGTTGCTAGTAGCACACAGTAGAAAGAAGGACAAGCTCTGTTACGGCATTTAAGCATGTGGTATGGCAATTGGATTAAAATAGTAACGTAACCTAATGATGTGTCACTAACCTTGAGGACACAAAGGAAGAGAAACCAGTGTAATTTGCTGTCATTACATAAGAGTTGAGCGTAAAGCCAAGAATGAGGTTTCGGCATAGATAAAGATTTCATTCTGAGACTTTCAAAGAATTGAGCTCTTTGCAGTGTTAACTATTCATGGGAGTCTCGGATCCTCCCATCCTCCTCCTTTTTTTTTTTTCCCTGCTGTTTGTCAGCAAGTTCCAGGTGCCACAAGCCTGGGTTCCTTGGCTGTACCTGTGCTGCTAAATGAAAGGGGGTAGGCAGTAAACTTGAGCATTGGACTGCTGATTTTCCACCCTGCTCTACTATGCAGTAGTAACCCTGGTCCCTGAAGCAGTCTTGGCCTGTGTCAACTAGCAATCTCCAAGACGGTGCTTGAGCATAGTTCAGAGGGTAGCGTGTGTCTGATGAGCAGTAGGCAAGACTGCATTAAACCGGGCTCCCTCCACTCTACAGGGTCATCCAGCAATATCGTAGCAGGTTTCATCCCATCAAATGCACCTCTGTGCTTTGGCATATGACAAGTCCTTTAGCTTCAAGCTGTAAATAGCCCCTCTGGGCTACAGCACAGCCCTTGTTTCTTCAATTCTGGGTGTCTGAAATAACACTCCTCAAATAATACTTATGCCTTAGGGCTATAGGGACATCACATGTAGTTTGGAGGTGACCGTGGGCTAAATGCTGTGTAGTGTCAGTGTGGTGAGTGTATGGCCTGGCCTTGCTTCATTTGGTATTTTAGATGATGCCTGTGTCATCACTCTATAAACGAGCTCCGGCAGCTTAGAGGAGGATTTACCTCTCACTGTAAGGATTGTGTAAGGTGTTCAGTTCACCAAAAAGAAACCTGATTACTGCAGTGTTTGGTAAACTACCCCCAGATCACCCTGAATATTGGGTGGGATTTAAGGGAAACATGAACTAATGTTTTTCACTGAAAGGTAGATACGTAGCAGTAATTGGAGACCAATACAGTGAAATAACACACAAGGAAACATGTTACTCTACCTGGTTGGTTGTGTTCAAGATCTTTGTTTCAGTCTGCAGGCTTGAGCTGAGGGGCACGACAAGCTGATGGGATGGTTTCCACAGCTTTTAAACTGTGGAATGGTACTCATACACCTTCCCCAGAAGGGATGTTCCCCATTGGGAACATGTATTTGAAAAAAGTTTTGTGTATACTCTGCATACCTCTACATTTCTGGGGACCCTGCTGGGGGCAAATGCTTCACTGGGTATGGCTTCTGACTCTCAGTCCCAGCATATTTAGTCAAGACCTGAACTTGTAATCCCCTTCCTAATGAAACTCTTTTTATTGTAGCATTAGTCCTTGTTGTGGAAAGGTGCTACAGGAGTGCAAGACTCTCAGTCGTTACACCAGAGCAGGATTAACAAGACTTCCTGATGTAAAAAAAGACTTCTTGATGTACCTACCATACAATGTAAACGTAAGTCATCTTTGCCAAGAAGGCTTTAGCACTTCAGAATTGAAATGTTAGATTTTTTTTTCATAATTTTTAGAACCTATAATTTGAGAAACATTTTACTGTGCCAGTATTTTCATGCCAAAAATAAATGCAGCTTATTTGCTGATTCTTTATAGAGAGTAGATATTAATAAGACAGTTCTGGAATCAGTGATACTTGTGTGTTTGTGATCAAAGTGCCAACCAATTCCATTTGCTGAATATGTGGAATAGAGTACAACTCCATGCAGTCAAACCCCAGCAGTATCTCCTTTTTCCAAACCACTTTATGACCAAAGTCAGCAATATTTTTCCTCTTCGTGCCACATTGTCACTTGCTGTTGTAACATCAGATATTGGCTGCTGCTAAAGGCCTGAACTGTTGTGTGCATGTGAGAATAATTATCATAGCTAATTTAAGGCACGTGTAGTTGCACAGGGAATGACCTCACAGCTTCCAATCTTGTCATAAATATAGCTTAATTGCTGGATATTGCATGACAGATCATGCCCTGCAGGTGATCAGGCACAGAATGTGGTAAAGACCAGCTCTGACTCTTAAACAAAGGTTTGTATTTCCTTTTAAGATACATCATGCACTGAAATAATCACCTGTGTTTGAGGACAAAGTATTTATTATATACTGATTTCCACCTGAGGATCTTGGAGCTTCTTATGGGCACTAATGATTGAAGTGTTCTGTTCTGTTCTGCAGCTTACCCTGAGCTGTTCAGAGCGGCATCTGAGTACTTTCCCATTAACCTCAAATGTGACTAATACGCAAATGTGTGGTTTGTTCCCCTCTCTTCTCCCCAGTGGATTCTGTGTTGTGTTTGCGTTACAGGCGAAAGCAGTGTGGCTTGCAGCCTGGAGGGGCAGGTACTGGAGGGTCCTTAGTCCCTAGGGAGCTCATTCTCAGGTCCTTGGAAAATGGGGTCTCTTGCACAGGCAAACATTACATGATTGCAGTTGTCTTGTCGTCTGTGCCAGAGGGTCAGAGTTGTTGCCTACAGCCTATCTTGGTGTTTCAGGTGACTTTTTTTTTTTAATGTGCTGGTGCCAGGCCACTGAGTGCCTTGAAGGTGGCAACCTCAGCTTTTCACTGACTTAATTAACTGTCCCTCAGAACCACATGAAGTAGGTGAAGAGTGTGATCCCATCTTAATAGCCAGGTAAGTTGAGGCAGTTTCAGGATAGCTTAAATCAATCTACATTTGTGGTCCTGCTATCTTCTCTGCTCTCATCCATGTGATTCTGTTTCCTTCCTGGTTTCTACACAGCTACTTGTCTGACCTCTCAGTGAAATGGTTCAGGAAGTTACACTGGCACAACAAACGTATTTATGTGGGAGGGTTGAGTTCCAGCTGGTCTGAGTCTCTGACCAAAGTTACTGCAGGATCAGTGAAATGCGGATACCAGAGCAATGGAAGAAGCAGACCTTGTAGCTGACAGAGCTGTATAAACTCCTGTGGAACAGCATATTGAGGGCATAAGCGATTTGCCTAAATTCAGTTTGGAGTGCTGACTCTTCAGAGCGTGTGCTAAAATCCTAATGTCTTACCTTGAAGATGGTCAAACACTGGAGCAGGTTGCCCAGAGAGGTCAGCAAAACTTGACTGGCCGAGGCCCTGGGCAGCCTGCTCTACGTGGCCCTGCTTTGAGCGGGGTTGAGCTAGGGGACCCCTTCCAACCTATGTGATGCATTGAGTCTGTGATCAGTGGGATCAGTTGGGCCAGGGAGAGTGGAGTAGTAATGCATTGGTGGTGTGTGTGAAAGCAGCTGAGTGGTGGCACAGGGTTTGTGGCAAGGAACTACTCCAGATGTATGAAATGTCTCTCTATATGTGTATGAGTACCTCTAAGATCTGGATGACATGCTCTGACAGATGTAACTAGCAGTTAAAAATACCAGCTTTGCTGTCTGTAGTGTGTTGCTAGCTGTCCCACGTGACAAAAAGGAGCCTGTGCTACCCTCCCGTCCCCAGTGCTGTTAGCTAACCAGGCGACCGAGGAAAGGGGCTTGTGCAGAGCTCCCCAAATGCCCAGTGACAAGCACTGAAGTTCCCATTCCTTTCTGCCTCCCCTGGAAAGGATGTGTTAACCCGGGCCAGGAGAGAGGGTGGAGACTGGCATGGGAATGCCTGGAACCACCCCTGCCAGTTGCAAGAGTCCAGACCCCCGAGGCCACACTTTTAGTGTCAGCCACCTCTAAACCCAGGTCTTTGGAGTCCTGAGGCTTCCATTCACTGGGGTTTTTCCCCCATGTCTGATTTTCCATGCTTGTCATCTGTGGATAAAGTGCCATAGCTTAAACCAATATGCCATAGTTTTTACTGGAGCTGACAGAAGCATGCAAATCTCTTTGTGGCCTTGGTGTTCAGTTGTATAATGGGTGTGAGCATGATCCTGAGCTGTAGCAAAGCTGTCCAGTAAAATGGCACAGGGCTGCCTGTGTCTCCTGGGTTTTGATAGTCTCCCCCTCCGGGTCCTGCGTCAGTGGAAGAGGCTTGGTGCTACTTGGTGTTTCATCATCCCAGTGCCTGGAGTCATGTGGTTATGTAAGAATTTAAATTTCGGTTTTTGTTAAGCATGTGTTTAGATCTCGAGATCAAGGAGTTGGGCAATACGAACCCTGTAGCCCCAGATGCCTGAAGCAACAAGCAGCGTTCGGTGCTTACAGCAGCAATATCCAGCCCGTCTCAGGAGTTACTAGGGATCTGGCTCGTGGGCCGGCACCCGTGGGTGCAGCCGGCCGGGCAGCCCCCTCCACCCGACTCCCTGGCTGAAGCAAACACACACCCCCCTCCAGCCTCTCCGTGCCTCGGCCAGGTCCCCGCAAAATTCCCCTCCCGAGATCCGCGGTCCCCGGCGGCTGCCCCGGGGCCGCTGTCACCGCCGGTCGCGCCCGGTGGCAGCTCCCGCCCGGGGTCTCCCGGCCGTGCCCCTTGCCTGCCCGGTAAGAGCATCCCGCAGTGCCCTCTGTTGGCCGGTGGCTGGCCGGGTCCCTGCCCCGCTTCCCCGGGCTGGGCGCTCGTAACTGCAGCCCGGGGCGGTCCTGGCATGTTTTTGCAGCCTTGAAGGAATGCTGCTGGTCCGGTGGGTAAAGTCTTCATTCCTCGGCTTTCACTGCTCTCTGCTGGTCTCCGGGAAGCTGAGCGCTGGGGGAGAAAAGCAGAAGCGACTAGTTCTAGTTGGAGAGTATTGAATCAGGATGCTCTGACCCCAGATGTCATTACTCCAGCCACCAGCTCAAAGCAGGTTGAACATGAGTGTGTTGCTCACCACGTTGTCCAGTTGGGTTTTGAATGTCGCTGGGAATGGAGGTTCCACAGCCTTTCTGGGCAACTTGGTCCAGTGTTTGACCATCCTCATAGTAAAAAAATGAGGCTCTTGGGGACATACTTTGAAGAGGTCGCTCACTGCATTCCCGGATTTACTACTTTTTCAGCGAAGTGGCTTCTCAGCTAGTCAGCACGCTGTTGCATGGAGTTATTCCCTCCCAGGTGGGGGACTTTACATTTGGGGTTTTTTTTGAACTTCATGAGGTTCCTATCAGGCATTTATCCAGCCTATCTGGATTCCTCTAAGTAGTAGCCCTGCTTTCAAAGTATATCAGCCACTACCCCTGATTTGGTATTGTGCATGAATTTGCTGGCCATATGCTTTGTCACATCATTCAGGGAGTTAATAAAGGCATCACAGAGTATTGGCCCTGGTTTTGACTCTTGAGATGCTGCTCAACTCTACTGGTTGTCACTTGGACTTTGTAACTGCTGATCAGCTTTGAGCTTGTTGGTCTAGCCAGTTTTCAACCAACCTCATGTACCCAGCGACTATCTCACTAATTCACTTATAAGAATACTAGGGGAGATGGCATTGAGAGCCTTGCTAAAGTCAATCTAATCTTCTGGCTCTATCAGAACCAAAGGGCTGATGCTCCACCCTTAGTGCAGCAGCCTGCTGTGCCAGCTCCCCCTGACAGACCCTCCAGTCCTCTCCACAAAAACTCTACCCCAGCCACTCACCTGATCCCATCTCTCATCTGCACTGACACTGCTCTCAGGCTGCCCTCCTTGCTCTCACCCATCTGCTTCCCAACAATTGCTGAGCCTCACAAGGGTGCTTCCTGGGGCAGGATCAGGTAGGCAGGTAGACTTTTCATGGAATGGATGGGTTGTTGATACACGGCCAGACTTGTTCTCAGAGTCCTTTGCCTTGCTGTATATCTGCTGTGCAGTCTGATAATTGGAATACCTTTTGATGAAATCTTGTTCTTAATCCTCTCAAATATGTACATGTACTGATAGTGAGTCTAGTTTACCTAATGAAGCTTTGGATAGAGTGGTCTGTTGCTGTAAACACCACGCAGACCAGGGGCCCAGCAACCTCTTAGCAGATTTTGCCCTAGGAAACAGTAAAAAGTCTGAGAGAGATTGTGGGTTTGGGATATGGCACTTGTGAAAAGTGCTGAAGACTAAAGCACAGCATACAAGGAGCTTGGACTCCCACAGGCTATGCTAGTCAGGGGAAGAGCTTTGCTTTTGTTTATTTTGTGAAGTCTGTTTTTTGACTCTTTGCACTGTGTTCTGCAGGAAGGACTTGGGGAGATCTTGGGCTGAGCCTGTCTTGGGCCAGTGAGAGACCCCAATACTGAATGGTCGACAGAGGCCAGATCCTTGAAGGAGTGTCTTGCTGTAATTACTGTGCTGGCAGAGGATGTTCAGGTGAGGCTGAAGGGCTCTTTGGATACAGAGGAGGCTGTAGAGCTCGTTGGAGTCAAACATTGCGCTGTGTGTATAAGTTGGAGCTGATTTCTAAACTAAGTAAAAAGGTGGGACAACACAGCCCTAGTGGAAGGTACCTCAAAACTTTCTGCACTGCCATTAAATTACTTATGTCCTTGCTGCAAAATGGATAGCAAGAAAAAAGCCCTGTCCATATATGATTTGTGACATTTATTTCTAATCTTTTGAACTCGGAAGAGAAATCCTTGTGTGGTGAGAAGAAAAGTTAGGAGTAAGACTTGGATAAGAGTTTGGGTAAAGTGTACAGTAGAGCTTCCTGCTCTGTGAGCAGCAGCACTCAGCTGGTTCTCAAAAGTTAGCTTGTCATTCTTTGCACAGTCAAGGAGGGAAGGCAGGTTAAAAGGCTTCTGAACCCAGCGCTGACATGTTGCTGCTGCTGCTATCTCTGATGTTGGGGACTTTAACATGGTTGGAGAATGGGCAGGGGACAGATGCTAAAGGCAGCTTGGGAATGGCTGTGGAGACCTGAGGAGGTGAGGCACCCCGAAGCAGCACTGTTACAAACACGCCAGGTGGAGCATTAGAAGGGTCACTTCCAGAGCCTGTAAAGGTCTGTCCAAACCCGATTGACCACTGTGTGATAGGTGCTACAGAGCTTTGCTGGGTCTGCAATTTCTAAGGCATTTCCAGAAACAGTCATGCTTCTAGTTGTTTTTCTTTCCTTGCTCTCATCAAAGAAGCATCTATACGTTTAAGCTAATCTGATCTCTTGACTTCCCTTGTATCTGACAGTCTGCTATGTTCAGGTGCTCACCATGCCAGATCAGAGAACCAACCCTGTGTAGTTTGAGATACATTCCCTTCATTGCATTTGCTGGGGTTAATTGGCCATTTCTGTCCTGTCTCCATATTGGCCCATGGAGGTCTTTCTTCAAAAACAACGTAACTAATTTAATTATTTTCTTGTTGAGGACTATCTTTCTTCACCCCTATCTGCTGACATTCAGCATGTTGAAAGCAGAGCAGTGGGAGCCCTGGTCATTACAGTCAGCTGTACAATAGAAGTGGCCACTGTTGCGCTTGTAATGATGGTTAATCACCTGGATTTGAAAGGAAACAGTTTGTTAGGAGTTATGCAGCTACAGAGTCCTGCCTGTCTTACGTGTCCTGCTGTGTTCTGAAGACCTTCAGAATAAAAATGGAGACATAGTGAAATGTACAGGCAGTAACAAACACTGCCTCTTGTTTTGTTGATGCTGGGAGCAGAGGCATTGTGCTGTGCTGAGTTTCCTTGTGAGTGAAGGGTATTAGTCCCAGGGAAATTGTCTTCCTCTCCTGAGGAAGCGCATTCCTGCCCTTCCTTTTGGCAGCCCTGTCAGAGTTGCAGAGCTGTAGATGGTGTCTGCAGAATGATCTCAACGAAGCAGAAGGAATGGTCTTTGCTGAGGAGGTCTAATCGCTGCTGAGCCTGACAGTAAGGTCCTTCTGCTCCTGCTGATGGCCTCTGCCCAAATCCCCCGGTATGTGAGCTAGCTCCTATCAAAGTTGGAGAGGCTGGAAGAGTGCAGCCAGGTGTTTGGGTAATGCTTCACAAGGAGGAAGTTTTTCCTTTGCTTCCCTCTATACTGCAATCCTTCTGCTGACAGGCAAGATGTTAAAATAAAGGCTGCATGGCCCCTATTAATTCTACCCAAGGCTTTTTTTGTTTTTCTTGCCCCCCCCGTGGAAGTCTTACACGCAAAGTCTTGCACTGTGCCTTTCAACTCAGGCTCCGGATCAAGTCTTGCAAAGACTGGGTGCAGCTGCAAGACTGCTGGAGGGGATTTTATCCTCACATCAGATGGATCTGGGGCAAAAAAAAAAAAAAAAGGGTAAATCACAGAGCCAGCAACTTTCTTGGCGTCTCTGAGATTGTGGCTCCTCCTGCCCCTCCGGCCTTCAGAAATGTACTCGCAGAGCTGCCCACATAGAAAAACAAATGCATCCCAAACCAAAACAAACAGAATTGGGTGTTGGTAGTGAATGGGCCAACGCTGTGTGCTGGCGTCATCTCTGCCCACTGCCAGCACGTTGTCATAGGAACAGCTGGATTATTTTACAATCCAGTTGTGGAGCCAATTCTCCAAAGGAGTAGCCTGGAGGGAGGAGAGAAGGGCGGGCAGAAGGGAGCACTGCTGCATTTTCGGTAACTGGAGGGAGGAGGAGTGTTAATGGAGAGAGGGAGTGAAGGATTACCAGTGAGTGCCATCTATCATAGCCTGAAACCGCAACCAGTCATTTCCAGATAACTGACTCTGCGCTTAGCTGCATCTGGGAATTAGAAGCTGCCCTGTGGGAGAAGGGGGGGTGAGGAAAACAGCAAATGTCCTTTTCGTGTTGTGGCTGATAACGTGGCTGATCACAGCACATTTTCCTGCAGTGACCATAGCTTGCCGGTTGCAGGGAGTGCGGTGCACATGTATGGGGCCCTACCACCCCAGAAAGTTGGAGCTGATCAAGTAATGGATGTTAGCTCACCAAAAAACAGGTTCATCACTGTTTCCCTTGCTTTCTTTGAAATATTTGTTGCCCTGTTTCCTTCCTGGAGGCTCCTTGGATCCTGCTTTGACGCTGCAGAGCACTGAGGGCATTGTGGGTACCTAAGCAGAGGTTTAGTCTTTGTGCTGGTGAAGGCTGTCGTACCAAAATGAACATACTTGGTCTGACTGCAGGGTGTTTGCTCTTTAAGTAAGCTCCAGGCTTCGTGGTTTAGCAAGTCACACTGGTTTTGTGCTTGATGAGTACCCTGCAATGAAGATTTGGTGACAAAAGCTAAGAGCCTGCAGTGATTGTGAGAACAAATGCAGTGCCTTTGGTTTGGTACAGCTGGGGCTGCGGAGAATTGCTCTTCTAGGAGGGGAAACCAGGCAGAAGGAAAATCGCTTGCCTGCAGGAGTGCTCCTGGCCCAGGTGGGCAGCGAGATAAGGGAGAGGCTTGACCGGAGGCGTTCGTGGTAGCAGCTCTCCAGGGTGCCGTGTCCAGGACGTGGTTACACTCGTGGTGTCTAAAATGAGGCACCCCCACGCACATCCTATTTTAGCCCATTTTAGTGTTAGAAATGGCGTCACGGAGTCCCGGGACGCGGTGGCTGTGACGCCGCGGTCCCCGGTGGCGCCTGCGAGCCGCGGCCGGTAGAGGGTGCAGCCGGTCGGGCCTGGTGCCGGCGGCGGGCGGGTGGCGGGGGCACCGGGCAGCGTCCCGGCCCCTCTCCCACGCGTGCTCACCCGCGGGTGGCGGGGGCACCGGGCAGCGTCCCGGCCCCTCTCCCACGCGTGCTCACCCGCGGGTGGCGGGGGCACCGGGCAGCGTCCCGGCCCCTCTCCCACGCGTGCTCACCCGCCGCAGCCTGCTTCTGCCGCAGATTTAGTCTAACTCGGCCTTGGCGAACAGCTCAGGGATACTCGGGGTGACGGCGTGGCCTGGGCTTGCGTGGGTGCTCCTCTGCGTGACCAGGGCATGGACAAAGCCAGCTGCCCCCATCCACTGCACTCACCTTACCTGGGGAAAAAGACGGGGGCTGGCAGCTGCCTCCCGACAGCGCTGTCAGTGTGCTCTGCAGCTTGGCTTGGCTCTACAGAAATTCTCCTTATATCGGTCACAGGGAGGGATGTCCAAGCAAGAGCTGAGCATGGGTGGGCTGCCAGGATAGTCGAGTTAACCTGCTGTGCAAACCAGGATCTTGCTTCCCCCTTGCCGAGTCATCTGGCTGCTCTGATAGACCTAGCTGGCTCTGGAGACCCTTTCCCTCAGTAAGTTTGCAGATGACACCAAGTTAGGCAGCAGTGCTGATCTGTTTGAAGGCAGGAAGGGTCTACAGAGGGATCTGGACAGGCTGGATCGATGGGCCAAGGCCAACTGTATGAGGTTCAACAAGGCTCAGTGCCGGGTCTTGCACTTGGGTCACAACAACCCCATGCAATGCTACAGGCTTGGGGAAGAGTGGCTGGAAAGCTGCCTGGCGGAAAAGGACCTGGGGGTGTTGGTCGACAGCCGGCTGAATATGAGCCAGCAGCGTGCCCAGGTGGCCAAGAAGGCCAACAGCATCCTGGCTTGTATCAGAAATAGTGTGGCCAGCAGGAGCAGGGAATTGATCGTCCCCCTGTACACCACACTGGTGAAGCTGCGCCTCGAGTACTGTGTTCAGTTTTGGGCCCCTCACTACAAGAAAGACATTGAGGTGCTGGATTGTCTCTGAAGAAGAGCAACGAAGCTGGTGAAGTGTCTAGAGAGAAAGTCTTATGAGGTGCGGCTGAGGGAACTGGGCTTGTTTAGCCTGGAGAAAAGGAGGCCAAGGGAAGACCTTATCACTCTCTACAACTACCTGAAAAGAGCTTGTAGCGAGGTGGATGCTGGTCTCTTCTCCCAAATAGCAAGTAATAGGACAAGAGGAAATTACCTCAAGTTGTGCCAGGTGAGGTTTAGATTGGATATCAGGGGAAATTTCTTCACCAAAAGGGTTGTCAAGCATTAGAACAGGTTTCCCAGGGAAGTGGTTGAGTCACCATCCCTGGAGGTATTTAAAAGATGCATGGATATGGTGCTTAGGGACATAGTTTAGTGGTGGACTTGGTAGTGTTAGGTTAGCACTTGGACTCAATGATCTTAAGGGTCTTTTCCAACCTAAATGATTCTATGATTCTGTGATTACCAGGGCAGCACTCCCACGTGCAGTCTTTGCCAGAGCTGGAAGGACAAGTCCAATTTTATTGCCCGATTTTGAAGTGACGAGTGCATGACAGATAAGAACCACAGAATGCCAGAGAGCTTGGGAGAGTCTGGCATTGTGATTTTGCCCTTTGATGGAGTTCAGAAAAGATACTGAGCCATTCTGCGTGCTTCAGTTGGTGCTTTTGTCTATCTCATGTATGGATTGATGCTGTGTGTGCAGACTAGGGTCTAGGGCAGATTTGAAAGGGGGGTGTCTGTCCAGTACCTTACTGGTTCTTAACATTTTAATAAAATACAAGTCAGGGTTGCAAAGAAATATTTTAGGCACTACAGTACCTTCTTCTATCCCTCCTGCTTTCTCCATTCTTCTGGCTGCTCCCAGTGGTCTCTGTTGACCCTACCAGTGAAGACTTGCAGCCCTTGTTTAGGGGGACAATTGGCAGGGCTTTGATTATTCACATCCAGCCTGGCTTTTCTTTACTAGCTGATCTCCAAACTTGTGAGAGAAGCTCCAGTGAGAACTGGCAGCTTTAAATTATTTGCAGGATTTGGACTTTACTGGTAAAGACACCTGTTTCAAAAAATTACTTCTGGGCTTTTTTAGTAGTGCAGTTCTGGATCTGGCCCCAGTTCTGGAAGAGTTATTTACAGATGAAAATAGCACTGGAGAAGAGGTCAGAGTTTGGCCTGTAAAATATACAAAGAAAATTCTTTGCCTGCATCTAAACTGCCACTCCAGTTATTTCCACATTTTTAAGGAGATACAGAGATTCCTCTTTTCTCATTGTATTTTTGGTCTCTACTTTGGGGACATGTTTGAGGGGGCAAGCTGCAGGCAGTGACTAATGAAGTGTCTCAGATGTCTTTCCACGATGAGACAGCCACCAGTGTGGAAAATACTGCACTTTTTCTGGGGGGAATTTTGCCTCTTGCTCTCTGCTACAGGGAACTCACTTTCTAGTTCTTTATTTTAGCCTTCAGCAGAGGAGGAAGATTTAGAGGTTTTCAGGCAAGGCAGCAGGACCCTTTTTTCTAGAGCTTCAGCAGATTCTCACCACTGCGACATTCCAACTTTGTTTCCAACTTATCCCCAGTCTCAGCTATTACAAATTTGCCCGGATTCATCACCCCGTGCAGCCCATCACCCTGATGCTGTGCCATCAGTTGGTAAGACGTGCCAGCCGTGCTGCTGTTGTGAGTAATCTGCTGAGCCGAGTGATTTGGCCAGAGCTGTGGCACCAGGCAATGCAGTGAAGCAATAGCAGTGGTAGCCCTTAGCAAGCTGATATGCCAGCAGGTGGCTGTTGCCAGTGCATGGATCAGCTTTTGTGATGTGTGTAATGAGAGCAGCAATTGCTAGGTTCCTAAATTTTGCATGTATGCAATGTGGGATTTCTGGTTGTTTGTGATACAGCTGTATGGGACTTTTACTCTTCAAAAGGTTGGCATCGATGGGTAACAACAGGACTGTCCATCAGTAGAAATTACTGAAGATGAGACATGGAAGCTAGGGCAGAATGTGGGAAGGCAGCAGAGAGAAGAGGAAATAAAATTGGTACAGGGTAATAGCAGGAGGACAGGGGAGGTATGACATTGTTTTTTATGGGGAGTACACCTCCTTGGTGTGGGTCCAGGGAGGAGCAGGCAGCTGAGAACATTACTGTCCTGTGGAATTACTTGGGCTAAACCTGATCCAGAAAATAAGTGGTTCAGCACTGAACCAGTGCTTAGCTGCACTTTCAGACAGAACTGCCCATGCTAAAAGGAGCTTCAGGCACTCCAGTGCATTGTTTGTCCAGGTTTTCCCCAAACTCCTGTGTTTGAGAGTGTCCTGTAAGGAGTCCAAATGTTTTTTTGAAAAGCATCATTAACAGACAATCTTTCAGAGACCCTGAATGTGTTATCTTGAACTGGAAACATAGATAGCAGTGGTGTTGCTGGATCTTAGCATTTGGTGCCCTTCCAAGCATCAAGTATGCCACTGGCCTTTGAGTAGTAAGGCATTAAAAAATACTTTTGTAACATGTCAGAGTTGATTGCTCTTCCTCTGGTTGCAAGAGCTTTTCTGCTTGCAAGCTTTTCAGTCTCCTAAGCTAGGCGTCAGTTGTAAGGGTTTTTTTGGAAGGAAACGTCGTCAGGTCAGCTTTGGCTCTCCAGTTGTAGGCTTTAGCTAGTAACAAACTTATTGGAATCACTTGATGATCAAAAATAAAGATCAAGTGAAGATTTTCTCAAAAAACCCCAAATGTGCCTTTGCTGACTGTGCTTGCAACCTTGCAGTCATGAAATCCTGCAAAGGAGAAGGGCTTAAAAGTATAGACAAATGTGAAACTAATTAACTTGGTGTCATTGTCCAAGCTGAATGAAGTGCTGAAAGAAAATAAACATTCGCAGTGAAATGCAGCATGGATCTAAACAAATTCTTTCAGCTTTAGTAATAATCTGTAGTGCTTCCTTACTAAATGACTGACTGGAGAAATTTTTATTTTAAAGCTGGGTTTGTACTCTGACACCATCACCGCCAAGTCTGCACGGTTTGGCATGGACCTGCTTTTCCAAAGGGCTTTTGCCACAGAGGCTGGGCCAGACTCTTTCTCTCTCCTATCAAAGTGTTTCTTTGTGCAGGCAATCATGGTAGCTGCGTGTGTCAGCTAAGCATGCAGCTGCACGCACAGTTTTTCCTGTTGCTTTGGACTCCTGCCTTTCAGAGATCAGGCTGTGAGTGATTATGGTTTTTAAATTTGCTTTGCAACTAGTATGATCCCTGAGAGTGCCTTAATTTCCCGAAGTAGCCGGTCAATGGATTTGTCTTTAGATAAAGAATTTTCTGTACTCTAACCAGAGTAGAGCTTGTCGGCTGCAGGGAGGATTGTAGCTGCAGTTACGTCTGCTGTGAAATTCCCAAGATTCCCATCACCACCCTCGTTTAAACATCCCCCAGCCCTGCTATAAACAAGTAAGAGACACTCACCCTGCACCCTGGCTGGGAGCCAAGGATATCGGGCGCTCTGGCTGGAGACAGAAGGGGAGCACAGAAAATAGTGTCAAGTCATGAATCATCTCAGTGAGGATCGACAGCCACCATCAACAAAACCAGACAAACCTGGGGTCACTGCTTAATAAGCAGTTTATTTCTCATTGAAGTTACAATGTGCAGGTGAGCTGGAAAGGCAGCAAAGCGCCGCTGGCAAGCAGCTGCCTGTGCTCCGTGCACACGGGGCACCTCCTTGCCATGTCCTGTTGCAACAAGATACCTGTAGGGCTGTGGATGTAGTGTATGGGCCTCTCAGCTGTTTCTGGCTGGTTTCCTAAGGTGACAAAGCCTATGTAATCACGCTGTTTACCATGGGGCCCTTCTGGCAACTTTTGAACAGGCTGGACAGTTTCAACCAAATTTGAGAGAGGAGTAGAAACTTCCAAGATTGTTACATTTCTACAGGTTTTGTGACACTCTGCAGGTGGACAGGAGGATCAGGCCCAATTCAGCACCATGCCACGTGAGAGGCATGGAGGGTACAGCTGGTATGGAACCTGGTCTGGCAGCTGTGACATGTATACGCAGGGTGGGTGCTTTGGCATGACAGCATACACGTACATCAGGACTAGCCAGAGCAGGGGATGGGAAGGGGTGTGAAAAGAAAGCCAGGATTAATGCAGTGTGGGAGAGGTGTACAAAGGCAAAGGATACCAATGTGGAAGTTGGCTCACCCGCTGTTTTTTTTTGTTCCAAGATCCTTATCCAGACCAGCTTGTGCCTCTTAATTCTGGAAAGAAATCTATATAGTCTGTGCTCATGAGTCAAGATTTAGATGAACCTCTGTAGCTTCACATACTGAGTGTGAGACTCACTTTTAACCAGGTTTGAAGTTTGAAAACAGTGCCTCCATTCTGAGGGACTTTGGGGAGGATTTAGGTGCAGCCCACCAGCTCTTGGCAAGTTTCCAAGGTGGCATGACTTCTTTCTTTGGGAAGTCCTCATTGCCTGGTCCATATATGCTGTCCCCTTGCCTAAGGTGTATGGGATGACAAAGACTAGGGGCAGGTGAAGTTTTCCTGGGGTTCTGGCTATGCAGAAAGTTTATAGGCTCACAGCCTTACGGGGTTTTCTTGGCATAAACAACCTCATACCCAAGCAGGAACCATAGTTTTTACCTTATGGAGTATCTTACAACATTACTCTGGAAGGGTTCTAGCTCCATTTTGCAAGGTGATCTCCAGCTGCCAGTGGATCCTCGCAATTAACTGCACACCCTGGGGGTTCCTCCTTCATCTGTGCCACACTGCAGCACTGCTCATCTGGGCTGATTTGCTGGGTTGTCCATGTGCTCTGTGACTCTGGGCTCACCTTGACCAGCCACCCCACTCTCAGTTTGAATCAGGAGCGCATGGCCTCTTGTCTATGGCTGGAGGGGGCAGTCAGCCCACTCTGGTCTCCATGCTCCCTGCCTCTGCAAGGTTATACAAGGAAAGCTGAAACTTTCTCGCCAGAGGCGGTGGAGCAAATTCAGTCTCCAGCAGATCTGGAACAACGAACAGCTCGGAGAAGGTGTGCTTCCAGGACGCGTGCCAGCACTGAACCAGCACCAGTGGCAGGTTTACAGAAATGCCACAGGCAAAACGAGAACTCTGGTAATTCACAGGCTCCCCAGGTTTGACAGGCAATCATCCAGCCTCACCTCTTGTGTAAGACTGGCCCCTTCATTTCATGTAGTTACCCCTGTCCCACACCCAATAATATGTGCTTGCCAGCAATGCTTTTGGGAAGTTAACCAGCCTCAGTGCAGAATCAAATGGAGACAGGAAATCTACCATGTCCATGGCTTGATCAGTCACACTCTACAAAACAGCATTTTATTTCTAATCAAAAATTGCCTGGTTATGGCATCCGGCTGTGGTTCCTATTCTTCCTTTCTTCAGGAGATTAAAGACTATTTGAGTGCCCCATGTTTACTCCCTGGGATTACAGTGGGATAAAGGCACTTTCTTCTGTTCGAGAGGCTAAACAGGCTGAGTTTACTATGGGGCAAATAGTGCAGCTCTCAGCCATTGGAGTCTCCTTCCACCTCCATCCCCCAGTGGTCAACATCCCTTTTAAAGCTGGGAAGTAATGCTTTTGCCAGTGCTATACACTGGCATCAAGTACCTTCCTTTACCCCTACCCACTGTGTCCTTTTCTGAGTATCTACTGTAAGGACACAGGCTGGATTTTAACCCCTGTTCCCAAAGGGAAGTGTGTGGAGCCACTTTATATGATTGTGCTGGTTTTGGCTGAGCCGGAGTTAATTTTCTTCATACTAGCTGATATGGGGCTGTGTTTTGGATTTGTGCTGAAAACAGTGTTGATAATATAGAGATGTTTTAGTTACTGCCAAGCAGTGCTTACACAGAGCCAAGGCCTTTTCTGCCTCTCACACCACCCCACCAGCAGTAGGCTAGGGGTGCACAAGAAGTTGGGAGGGGACGCAACCAGGACAGCTGACCCCAACTGACCAGAGGGATATTCCATACCATATGATGTCATGCTAAGCATATAAAGCTGGGGAAGAAGAAGGAAGGGGGGGGACGTTGGGAGTGATGGCGTTTGTCTTCCCAAGTAACCGTTATGCGTGATGGAGCCCTGCTTTCCTGGAGACAGCCGAACACCTGCCTGCCCATGGGAAGTAGTGAATGAATTCCTTGTTTTGCTTCGCACATGCGTGCGTGGCTTTTGCTTCACCTATTAAACTGTCTTTATCTCAACCCACAAGTTTTCTCAGTTTTACTCTTCCAATTCTCTCCCCCATCCCACCGGGGTGGAGTGAACGGGCGGCTGTGTGGGGCTTAGTTGCTGGCTGGGGTTAAACCATGACAATGATGCAAGGTGCATCATTGAATTCAAGAAGGACAAAATCAGCAGTAACAGAAAATGTTTTCTGAGTTGCCAGTGCTTTAAAGGGCCAAAAATAATTAATCACTACAGGGAAATGGGCTCTCTCATCTACACAGAGGGTGGGAGAGAGAAAAGAAAGTGATTTAGAAGGGAGAAAGGAAAAAAAGGTCCTTGCAGTGTCCCTGTCAGTACCAAAATAAATCTCTGAAGAGAGAGAAGGGAAACAATAGCAGCAGAATGCTGCCAGAGTGATGGCAGAGCAGAGCCTTAGGAGCAGATCTCTTCCTGATTAAAGGCTGCCAGCTCTGGACCTTTGTGGTTAGTTTGCTTTGGTGGACCCAGTAACCGCTGGCATGTACTTGCCTTTGTCATCCGTGGACTGCTTGCTAAACAGGCCAAGTGGTGATACTGAGGGCAATATCCTAGCAGGAATGTAGCCGAGCCATTGGATCAAATACTGGATTTGAACCAAACCAGTCCTGTTTTGGAGCAACTAAACTGTCCGGTGGGCTGGAAAAAGCTCTGGGGAACCTTGACCAAGGTTGCTAGAGAGCAAAGTAGCAGTGAGTTTCCATCCAAAAAGGATCCAGGCAACATCTCCTTACAGTAAACAGAAGAAAGCCTAGCAGTTCTGTGATCCTTAAGTATAAGGGGGAGTGGATGAGGCTGCTGGGAGCAGGCTGACAGCCCTGGGAGGTTTTATACTGACAGAGCACATCTGTAGAGGAGAGCTGCCAGGCTGTCATGCAAACCCACTGGGGAGCCATCTCACACTTTGAGCACATGCTGTCTGCATCTCCAGGGGTACCTCACACCTTCCCGGACATGACTTTAGGCGGGGAAGCAGGTCAAATCATCAGCATTATTAACAGCAAATCTGACATCTGGACTGGCCAGTGGAACAGCCCAGGCATTTGCTTTGTTTATTTTTCTTCTGCCTTTGGCGCTTTTGCTCTTTACAGAAGAAGGCCTGAGAGCGTTGCTAACACACCACTCGGGGTAAGCACTAAACGAAACTCCCACTATTTTGAGGAACCCAGCTCAGGCATTTTTTAAATAACTGCTGCTTTTGTGTGATTCTTGGACAAATTGAAACTAAAACCTCTTCCCTGACACACTGTTTTTGTATGTTGTGCTGGTAGGCTGCTCTGTGGTTGCAAATCTCCAACATTATCGATGTACCCTGATTCTGTTCTCACTTGGCCTAACTTGACACTCGAGTAGTTTAATTAATGTCAGTGGATACATTTCCTCTGTATGCTGGTGCAGAGCTAGTTTGGATGTAAGTCCCCACCATACATAGAGGAGAGCTGCAACTCTCCCCTGCTACAGCTAGCAAGATCTGTGCAACAGAGGTGAACTTTCTGGAATGCAGAATGTGAGCACAGAACTGCTGGGGACTAGGGAGAGCAGCTCTCCTTCCTCCGGCTTGCAAGCAACTTTGCCAAGAGCAGGTTTTCAACTGGGGTCTGTTGATTTCCCCAGTACGTGCTCTACAGCACAAAGGAAACAGATCTTTGCGATGACCATGGCCTGTTTGAAGACGTTCTTCAGAGGCACCCAACTCTCCTCCTTTTTCTCTCCACTTCCAAACCCACCCATTAGCATCTTGGTGCCTGGTATCATGAGCTGCTTGCTGTCATTACAATGGGGCTCAGAGTGTTAGACTCTTTGGAGTGATTAGGGTCTATTTTTAGCTGAGCTGCTTTCACGAGCAGTTGAGTAGTTGGAGGTACAGTGTCCAGGGATAAGTTTTTGGGGGCTTGTGACTGCTGAGCTGCTGAGTAGAGCTCTGGTGAGTCTGGTAGTGGGAGGTTCACTGATCCCTCTGGGGGTGTTGCAGGGAGGGGGCTGGAGTGGGTGTAGCTGGTGATATGTATAGGCAGCCAAAACCTGGTGTTGTAATGTCTGAGACGGTCTGAGTTTGGAAAAGGCCCCGATGATATCACCCTGCAGAACTGTTAACGGCGGAGTGCAGGAAAGGAAATGTTCACAAGTCCTTTCCAAATCTGTAACGGAGAGGAATTAATGCTCCCTCTTCCCATCCCTACCACTCTGCTTGGAAATGGCTTTCATTCACCACCAGGCATGAAAACGGTCAGTTCTCTTTTTTTTCCTTCTCCTTGCTGCTGCCAGGTCTCTACCACATGTAGCAGAGAGCTCTGAGGGCAGAGAGTGCGAAAGCAGTGGCTCTTCTGCACAAGCTCCCTGCGAGAACACTGAACTCTGCATACCATCCTGCAGTTTTGCTTAATCTGCTTCCAGAAGAGCAATGGTGCTTTCAGTGCTGCCACAGAGCATGCAAAAAAAAGATTAAGTTCTGCAGGAGCTCTCCCATGCTACTTCTTTGAGGCTACTTGTTCTCTGCAGCTCTCCGTACCCCCCGGCTGCCCTGCATGACTGCCAGCCCCCATCTGAGCTCCTTCCAAGCCCTGCGCTGGAGGCCTGCTTGACTGCAAGACCTTCCCTGTTCCCAGCACAGCGCAGCCCCTCTGCTTAAGAAAGCATCTCTTTTCTGGAGGTCGGGAGCAAGACCATGCAGAGATTGCTTAGTTGCTCTCAAGTCTGCTTTTTTAATGTGATCCACCCACTGTCACAGGATCCTTGGGAGGTTGGGAAGGAGAAGCCCGAAGCTGGAGCCAGTTAATGTGAATTAAGTGAGCAATACCCAGCACGGCACAAGGAGCATGAAGAATGATGTCAACCAGTGATTGCATGAACTAGGCAATTATCTTTGTGATTTTTCTCAAAGGAAAATGTGGAGAATGTGTGTGAAATATTTCCCCCTAGAGCTTCATGCGGCAAGACCTGCAGATTGACAGGGCTGGTGTGACTGAGAACAAGTGAAAGCACAGCCTGTTAAGCTGCTTTGAAAGGAGGAGCTTTCTCTTTTAGCCAGTTGCTCGTTGCCAATGCACAGAGTCTTGCTTTCCATCTTCCCCAGCGCTCAAGAGCATTGGCTGGTCTTCCTTCTGCCATCTGTGATGGATGAGATCAGCATGGAGCTCCCACCCTCCTGCTCACAAAAAAGCCAACCTTGTGGGCAATTTGAGGAAGGGGCAAGGCAGATAACAGCCCTTCCCTATGGCTTTCATAAAACCTCATGTCCTGGAGTCACCTATTCCAACATGGAGACTTGTCTGCAGGTTGACTGAAGACGTACTGTGCTAATTTGTTTAT
Source organism: Balearica regulorum gibbericeps (assembly GCF_011004875.1). Classification (NCBI taxonomy): domain Eukaryota; kingdom Metazoa; phylum Chordata; class Aves; order Gruiformes; family Gruidae; genus Balearica; species Balearica regulorum. The sequence continues at coordinate 26,048,322 of NC_046188.1, read as the reverse complement.
GCTTGTGAGCATCACTTTGGTAGTAAGCATGGTCCTGCCCTTACGGAAACAGAAAGATAAGAGATGGAATTGACCAGTAACCTTCACTGATTTTTGGAGTGCAGCCCAAAGGCCAGCAGTGGGGAGCAAGTCAGGCAGGGGGTCTGTGTTGCATTATGGCTGCGGGAAAGGTCAGGGTGATTTTCCAGTTCACCAAATATTGTGATCTGAATTGGGGATACTGGAACTGTTGACAGATCGGGGAGATAGACTGAGCATAGTGCTAACCAGTTTAGCCAAGAGATGACTAAGGTGGGGGAAGCTCCAAACATCTGTGAAGAGATGGGGATTGTGTTAACAAAGGAGAAAATTTAGACTGAGCATCAGGAAAGTACTTCCTAGAAGTGAACTGTGTCTCCCCAGGGAGGGGGTGGGAGTCCCATATCTGGCAAGATGGGAAGAGCAATAAGTAATAACAAGTCTGATTACTTGCCATGTAATGATAACAAATAATATAAAATAAGTCTTGACAAAGAGCTAGACTTCTCTGATAACAACCAAATGCACAAGCCAGGGGATGAGCAGGGTGGGACTTGGGGGGTTTCTGGTGCTGGCAGGGTGCGTCTGGGAGTTCTGCTGACTTACTTGAGCCATAAACCCTCTATTTAGGCTTTTGTTCACTCAATACTTTGGAGCAGAGCTAAGTTCAATTCCTAGGCCTCTTCTCTGAGGTTTTTCATTTGAAGCAGAAGGAGTCTGGTACAGCAATGATCAGTTTGTGCTCTGTTTGCTATCAGTGGGATCCCAGAGACCATCCCCCAACCCCACCCCCGATTTTTTTCACTCCCATGCTGTTTGGTGTGGAAGGATCTCCCAGCAAAGAATGCAGAAAGGCAAATGTATGTTTTGGATGGGGGCTGCTCTGTGATATGAGCCAAGGCCTGGAGTAGGGTTTTAAATGGACGGTCACATCCAGGAATATGTGAGGAGCATCTCCTCTGAGATGTGGCCAAGACCCTAGATACCCTGGCCGAAGGGAGCCCTACCTACAGAGCAGGCAGAGCTGTAGATGAGAAGAGCAGCTGGGTCTATGGGCCCAGGTGAGCCCCAGACCCCTGAATTAGAGGGCCAAGCCTCCGGTTTCCTCTGCAGCTAGTTTCTTGGGAAGAGACAAATAACAATCTCCTATTTATACACCACTCAAAAAAAATGGGGTTAAGGCCAGGGCTCTTTAGTGTTTTGGGGCTTTTGGTTTTGGTGAATGATGAGTCCTTGATTTGCTTTGGTAACCCTGGAGCAAGATGGCAGCATTTTGCCTTCTTTGCAAACTTGAAACCTTGGTTTTGTTTAGCATGGGCTGTAGTGCCAGCCCTGGAGGGTTAAAATGTGAAAGGGGAACACCCTTCACTTGTGTCCTTGCCCACTTGGTCTGTCGATGATTATCTCCTAAGTGGTAGTCATAAGATAAGAGGGAAAATATGACCGAGAGGGTGCCAGGAGAACTGCACCAGTCCTGTGCATCACCTGCCCCACCAGTGGAAGAGGAAATGGGTGACTCAGGGCCTGGGAGCGCACATGGGCAGGAGGGAGCTGGCAGCTGCCTGACAGGGTCCCGGCTGAGAGTGACCGAATATTGTCCACAGGGGTCTGTCTGCCTCTGTCTCCCAACAAGCTTTGTGAGCGATGGAGAAAAGGAGTTTCCAGCCCAGCCTTACAGCAACCACACCTCATGGAAATGTCAGACCAGAGGGCACTTGACTGTGTGAGTGTGAGACACAGGCAAATGTGGGGAAATAAGACAAGAAAGGAGCTGGTGGTTGAACTTGCTTTTTATCCTGGAGCAGGTTTGTCAGAATACAGCCACATCTGCGCAAGGAGTCCTCTCATAGTTTACAAGGAAGCAAGCACAAAAGGAAAATAAACTATAAGAATCAGGCACTTCAACAGCCAGATCAGCAAGACCATTGTCCACGGTTGTCCCAGAAGAGGCTCCATCGTTTCAGAGCCACTTCCTCTCCCCCAGTCCCGCTGCCTTCTCCCAGTAACCAGACTCCCAGCGTGCTCCTGCCAGGAACTTGTTAAACTTCCATGCAGAGCGTGGGGGAGCTGAACACAGAGAGTGAACAGTGGGTGATGGTTTGGATAGGATGGCCAGCCTCGGCAGGAAGAGCACAGCATTCTTGCTTGGAGATCCATCTGGAAGCTCATGGAGGCTCCCTGTTTCCCCAGGCTCAACCCAGCACAGCCTGGTGTGGCACGTGGGATGGCTTCAAACTGTGTGTTGCTTATAGGGGCTTCCAAGGATGCTTCCAGCTTGCCTTGATGCGCAAGCCATACCTCCTCTTCCTCTACGGCCCCTCCTCAGCTAAAGACTGTCTTCCTCTTCTTTCTCCTGTGGAGGGTTCAGTTCCCTGTGTCCTTGAGGCTGAAAGGACAGAAGTAATACCCAACACCTTTGGGTCCATTTTTCATCGTAAGAACCCCCACGTGGCTCACTCAGAGCAAGCTCAGTACATGGAAATGGATCACATGCCACAAGAACTAGGGCCAAGAAGAGTGGGACAATGTGGGACAGAGCCAGCCTGCAATGGCAATGTACCTCCAGGGGAAAACTGGTGATCAGCTTTTCTCCCAGGTGCTACAGATAGGTGAAGGGAGCCCCAACCAGCAGCATGCACACCACGTGCAGTATGAAAGGAACATCAGAATCACATGAAACCCATTAGCAATGTCACCTGTCACTTTTGTCTGGCCTGTGGATGGCCTGGCTGAGAGCTGACCAGCTGTCCCATTCCCACCAACCCCACCTCTCTTTTGTGACAGGGGTACCTAAACCAAGCAAGCGTGGGTAGCTCTGAGCTCACCTCTACTGAAATGGCTCTCATGTCTGGCTGCTGAGCTGGTGTGCCACTGCTCAGAAATGCCCCGCAGCAGGAGGCCAAATGATCTTGTCACAGGAAGAGAAACCACCACAGCCAGCATGGCCCTGTGCACCCTGACCCTTCTTACAGCACTGGCCAGCCAGGCTCTGCAGACCAGTAATGGGGACAAGCACTGGGGGAATGGCCATCCCTCCACCCTCCCCCAACTCTGTTGCTACAGCCTGGCCTGGTTTGGAGGCCGGGTACTAAAATGTCTAAGGAATGAGTGGCGAGTCCCATGAGGCCATTGCTGGGAATGATCTGGAGTGCACATTTCCCCCTGTCCCTCCCTAAAGCAGACCTGCCCTGGGTGCCATGAGGGCCATGGAGAAGTTAACTCCGCAGCTGGGGAGACATCTGCGATTTGGCGAGGATAGGTTCTTTCCACAGAGACTGCTAATTCTGCATGACCTAATCTGGTTTGCTGCTTCTCTGTGCTGTGAGTCACAGTGCGCATGGTCCTTTGGTCACTGTGGCAAGCTGCAGGACTTCACAGTGGCCTTTTGCTCTTACTATGGAGGATGACTCTCTGACTTGGCTGCCATGTGCTGTTTGACACTTTCCATTTATGTGCAGTAAGATCACTGTGACCTGCAGCAACAGTAGGTTGTCATCCTAAGATCTTCTCAGCAATAAGCAATACCTTAGCTGGCCTGGAGTCACACTGGTCCAGAACGATGTCTATATGAAAAATTTCCCCAAAGGAGCCATTGATAGTTCTTAGGAATTGAAGACCTTGGACAGATAACAGCCATTAGTGTGGGGCAGCCTGTCTTGTCAAGGTAAAGCTTTACAGAGTTGGGTGGAGGGGAAAAGAAAACTTGGTATAAAAATAAAGCAGAAGCTGATCATTCATTGCAAGGCGAGCACTGCCTTCCTCATCACCCTGCCCAGCACCCATGGAAAAGCTGCTGCCATCAGCCCCCGGACTGGAGGACTCTCTACCCCATCCCGCACCTTCTGGGGCAGCTGAGCCCTGAGACCCTGCAGATTCCCAAGCTGCAAGCGCTGGGCCATGGGTACCAGATTAGCTCTTTTTATTTCCTTTCATTTAGCAGGATCCTGCAGAGCTGGGCAGCTGCCAGTCAGTCTGTCAAGACGCGAACTATTTTGGGAATTTTTATGATGGAACAATATTTTTTCGGTAAACAAACGGAAAGCTGTTATACAGGGACCTTCACCTCGCAGCTCCTGGTTCAGCTCCCTCACTGCTGCGATGCCACAGTGACTGTACTGTCCACTCTGCAGAGCTCCCTTCATGGCTCCAGCAGGGGCAAAACAAATAGCAGCTTTTTTTTCCCCTTTTTCATGAACTCCTCAACACACAAAAAAAAAAGAAGAAAAAAAAAGAGAAAAAAGAGTAATTTTCGTTTAAGCAGCAGAAGCATTTTCTTGGTGGACTTAAGCCCTCACACACCTGAGGGCAAGCTGTATATCAGCTCTGTGTGCCGTGTTATCTGACACTGCAGCATCTAGCCACATCCCAGGCTGGATTTCCTCATGGCTGCTGGAACAAGAGTCCAACCAGCAGTGACACAGGGCTGACCATGCACAAAAGGAAGACTTCATTTTTTGCAGTGTCTGTTAATAGGAAACCCTGATGGAGTCATAAAGTGCACAGAGGAAGATGTTTGCATGGAAGAACTGAGCAGGGAAAGGCAGGGCAGAAACCTTTCCCACTCTAAAATGGAGGTACTACATTTCTCAGGGGAAAAACCCATGAGGGGCCACTGAGTCCTTCTTGCTGCCATGGCCTAAAATTGGTTTAACGATTCCTATGTATTGGTGGCAGTGGAGAATCCAGCGTCACATGGGATGTATCTGCCCCAGCCTTTGGGGGAACTGATTGATAGCAATCAATTGGAATGAGCCAAGACATTTGTCTACTCCACACATGCTTCGTCCACGTCACAAAGGCGGTTTGTGGTTTTCCTCGGTTCCTGGAAAGTCCAGTCCAGCTTGTACAACAGTGCTGGCTCACGCAGGCCCTACTGGCAGCCCGTTAACTCCAGAGCATGCAGATCACTGAAGCGTCTCGAGGGATGGCGTTCTGCTTCTCTCCCCTGCCCCTTGTTCCACTGTCAAACTCATCAAGGAGTTGTAGTTTGCCCCACTGAAAACTCATGCAATGGGATCTTTTGCTTGCCCCGTCCTGATTCTGCCTTGGGATCTCTCCAGTAACTCATTAAATGTTCTCACTCTGAGACTCTGCTACTAATGACTTTTTCAGAGGAGCCTTCAGTAAAGTTGCCTCTAAGCAACTGCACCTTCTCCCTGTCCAGCTGTCTTCCCTTCTCCGTGGGCAGTCGCAAGCCCTGCACTTTCCTCTCTTGTCCTCCAGTTTCTCGGGTTTCTTCTATTTGTTTTTGCAGCCTCAGCAGGTCAGCTCTGGCACGTCTGTCCCTTACCCTTCTCCGTTTCACTCTGACACTTCCTGGGATTCCTCCCATGTCCTTTCATATGCGTGACCCTCTTCTCACCTACAGGTCTTCAGCACCCACCAGGGCAGCTTCCCCACCCCGCTGTTACTTCTCTTCTGCCTTCTGCATAGAGTGGCTTTCCTCAGCTCTGAGGTCTGCTCTCTGCCATGGAGGAGCAGAACTCACTCGGCCCCACCGTGGGAATGCCTGCGCTGTACGTTAGGGTTTAGAGTCCCAGGAGTGCTGGGAGGACATGGGGTGACCATCTCAGGAACTGCAGCAGTGGTGCTGTGAGAGAGATGCGCACCAGTCCTTAAGTGCTCTGGCATTTAAGGCATTGCCATTCTGCAGCTGGATGTCCAGAGACCGATTTACTCAGGTCTTTTGTATCCCAGGTCTGCACTTTAAACAGACACCTAAGCTGTCAAAATCCCTGCAGCTCATATGTCTTGTGATTACAGCTTCTGTTGTCTGTTATTTGAGTCCCACTTCTATTTCCTCTTCTTGGTTTGACTTCCGCTATCTTCTCTGCACCCCACATTTTAGCCCCATGAATTGAAATTATGTGTTCTCAGCTGATTTATCTGCCCCACAGAGAACATACTCCACCACCAGTAAATAGCCCAGCTTTTCTCCTTACTATCTTTTTCTCCTGAACTGGTTATGCTCTTCTGCAGGGCGTTATCTCTTTAGCACTCAGTGGCTTACCCAAATCAGTGTCGCTTATGCCTATCACTCCTGTTCCTCCTGCTTAGCCTCATTCTTCCCTTCTCTTTCTGCTGCAGTTTTATTCCTCCAGCTTTTATCTACCTCAGTCTCCCCCAGGTCCAGCTGCACTTTATCAGAGAGTCACAGAATGGCAGGGGTTGAAAGGGACCTCTGGAGATCATGTAGTCCTGCTAAAGCTTCTACACCAGCCCAGGAGGTATGCTCCAGAAGGGTCACCACACTGCAGGAGGGACAATCCTACAGCAAGTTGTGCCAATATAGCATGTTCTGCTAATGCTTACCTTAATGCCTCTCTGAGCCTTAACTTATAGTTGTCCAGCTCTGTCTTCTTCGGGTCAGGCTGTCAGAGCCAGCTTTATGATCGTCTGCTTGGGTTTGAGCACTTGTCATGTGGAGGTGCAGCAGAATGGAATCATAGAGTGGTTTGCGTTGGAAGGGACCTCAAAGATCATCTACTTCCAACCCCCGCTGCCATGGGCAGGGACACCCTCCACTAGACCAGGTTGCCCAAAGCCCCATCCAACCTGGCCTTGAACATTTCCAGGGAGGGGGCATCCACAGCTTCTTTGGGCAACCTTTTCCAGTGCCTCACTGCCCTCATAGTGAAGAATTTTTTTCCTTATATCTAATTTAAATCTACCCTCTTTCAGCTTAAGGCCATTACTACCTGTCTATCACTACATACCGTTGTAAACAGTCCCTCTCCAGCTTTCCTGTAGGCCTCTTTGGGTACTGGAAGGTAGTTTTGTCCCAGCAACTTCTCTGCTGTGACTTGGACACAATCGCTTGTAGCTCAAGGCACTGGGGACCAAAAGGACTCTTTTCATCTATGGTTTTTCCAGCTGTTCCTTCAGTCAGGTTGTAGATAAATACACCCACAAGGCTGGAAGGCAACTTAGTCCCTCTGTGGCTGTGACAACACCCAGCTGGACTATGGGGTCACTGGTGGGGGCCCTCACACAAGGGTGCCTTGTACTTGGGAGGAGCAGGGAGGAGGTCTCGAATGGTGACACTGGCAAAACCAGTGCCTGGGGCAACAGTTCAGAATCCTGCCTCATCTTCACTCAGTCCGCCTGTGCCTCTGTGAAGGACATTCTTTCGCTGAGCTTCCAACCTGCAGGCATCTCCTGGTCTTGTGTTGTTTATGATACTGCAATTTGTTGCCTTGGAAATAAGCGCTGGTTTATCCCAAACAGAGCCTACAGTTTCACAGTGCAATCAAGCGAGAGGAGCAGATGGTTTCCCCCATCTCTTCTGTTGTATTTCCCACTATCCTCATCCACAGTTGGATGACAGGAATCTGTGATTCAGTGCAAGTATCTGTGGCCCGGCTGTATCTACCCATGTAAGCTGGGGAGCCATGTTTCTGCTGGGATATGACATGCCTTTGTGTCTAGCGTCACCATTTTGGCTCCTTGTAAACAGAACTTGACCAAAAGCCTAAAATAAACAACTTCTTGCTGACTTCAGTGGTGTCTATGAACAGTGGGCAGAAGGAAGGTTCAGCACCTACAGTTACTGTTTCCCAGGGCTTTGTAGTATCTCTCCTTAAGCTTTCAGTGCTCTGCAAGCTCATTTTACTGTTTTCTATGTTGAACTTTGGACAATATGCTCCTTGTACTCTCTGCAGACACTGGTATTCTCCTTTCCTGCAGCTCTTCTGGGCTGAAGCTGAGCTGCAGTTTGGCAGCAGCTGTGCTAGGTAGGACTCGGGGCACTGGGTGGTGGCTAAGTCTTCATGCAAATGTCTTTTCCTGGAAGCTGTTTTCAGCAGAGCTGTTGGTACAGGAGCACAGTGGGGTCATGGCTCTAATATGTGCTTGGGGTATCAAAGAGATGCGGGGACTCTATAGGGCTGAGGAGCCTTCAGGTTCTGAAATGGCTGGTGGAATCAGCACTTCCAAGCCCGAGATTAATTGCTTTGCAAAGAGTTCTTCTTTCATTCCTTGGAGTTATTCTTTGTGATTCAATCTGATTTGTTTGAATTTTGTTCTGAGGCTTATGTCCCACCCAGCACTTTGCTGCTTGGGTGCTGTCTTTCATTGCTAGCACAAATGGGAATGAGTAAATTTAGGCTGGAGATTAACAGAATATTTCTTCCTTTCATAGCAGTAGGATTGAGCAGCGTCTAGTGGGAACAGGGAGAGCAAAACCCCAACTGGTTTCAAGATTGAGCCTGATTAGTTTATGAAGGGAATTATATAAGTGATGCTGTTAGAGCTTGTGGCTGGATTTAGTGATCCAGTGTCTCTTCTAGTTCTACCTTTCTGGGAGCCGGCTATGTTTAAAATTTGTTTGAAGGCGGGAAAATTATCCTCAAGGTTCAAATGTTCTGAATTAAAAATGGAAAATGGAGCAGAGGCGATTGAAAACTTTGGTTCTTCGTTATCCTTGCCTAGCAGCAGGCAGGCTGCAGAACCAGTGCAAGTGAGGAGGTTGGCTTGCAGAAAGAAACAAAATTCCTGTAGTTCAGCATGGAGATGTGGCATGGGGAGGGCAAGGCAGAGCCCTGGGGATAGCAACCATGAGTGATGAGGCAAGGAAGGAGGGCCAAGTGCAGTACTGGGGCAGACCCATGAGATATGGGAGGAGGACAAAGGAAGACAGTTGCCTTTCCTGCACATACCGTATCTGGCTCTTTTGCTTATCACTGACTTTATCCTTTCTGCAATGAGTAACTGACTAAAGCGCCTTGTGCTGCACCATTAATCTGTGGCTTTCCATTAACAGGCAGGTGCTTGTACCCGGGGGACCACCATGCTGACTGCCAGAGATTCCTGGCACCGGGTACTACGGAGTTAAGCAGCCAGGCTGGAGTGTGCAAACAAACAGCAAGACCTGTACTAACAGCCCTGCTTTGTGTTAGTGGGAAGCACAGGCTCCAACTTCTTCCGATTTCTCACCTGTCCAGACTGGTACAGAGAGAAAATGCCTCTTGGAGTTGCAGAGAAAACCACACCTATTTACAGTGGATTCCCCAGGGCCCTCCTGTGGGGTATTAACCCTTCAGCCCCGGGCTCACAGTCTCCCTTTGCTATGAAGAATTCCCTTCCATCCCTGGGGAAATGAGCCCTTCTCGCTCTGCTGCAGGGATTTCTCCTGTTTGTGGCCCAGGGCATTGGCCCATCCACTCTCTAGAGCGAGTCACCGCTTTCTCTTTCCTCTCCATCTGTACAGTTATCTCCGTCCTTTGCATAACTGTGCACTGGGTATCTCTGTGGGAGCTGGACTTCCTGATCCAGCTCTTTCCCCTCAGAAAGCAGAACTTGCTCTGCTGTGTTTGGGTTGGACCTGTGATCATGTCTCTGTGTTTGTCTCAGACCCCACCAAGTTTCCCTGAGATACCAGCTCATCCCTCCCCCTTGAAATATCCTTGCTCTCTTCTGACTTCTTCCTGGTCTCACTGTTTGCTTTCCCTCTTTTCCCTGGTTTCTGAGTTTTCTCGGAAGGAATCCCGTGCTCTGGCCTCCTCAGGCTGGAGTGTTGTGTTGTTGTTTTTCCTTTCGTCGCTATGGGCAGGGATTTCAAATACTGAGCCAAGGAGAGGGAGGGAAGAAGGGAGGCAGTGAAAGAAAGAGGGAGTACAAGGGGAGGGATGAAGAAAGCCAGGAAAGTGAGAAAGCAAAGTGTGCAGGGGAGCGGGGTAAGGAAGAAATGGTGGAGGAATTAAATGGGGAAGGAGGATAGAGGGCATTGTGGAGAGAAAGTGTTTTGGATAAATATCAAGGAGAGCTTTTTCATTGGTTCTTTTATTAACAACACTATTGCAGCAGACAGCAATATCCAGAGGAAGGCAAGGACCCCCCCCCACACACACACATCTGCCTAGACACAAGGCATGAAAGGTTATTCAAGGCAAAGAGATCCTTCAGAAAATGAACATCCAAGCCTAGAGCAGCCAGTAGGAGCACATGCTGCAGCAGGGAAAATGTTAGATGGGAATTTGGCGTATAAGGAGAGAATGTGAAGCACAAAGACCCAGAAAAAAATATAGGACCTTCTTTCAGTCTGTTGGAAGTAGGAAGCCTGGGAGAGGGCTGACAGGTTTTCTGGGAACAGGGAAGAAAGTAGAGCAGCTAAGGAAGCTGAGGGCACTGCAGAGAAGCTAAGTAATTCCTATACCAAAAAGAAAAAAAGAGAAACCCCTGTAACAGTGCAGCTCAGCTGCTACAGACAAGGGACCTTCAGGCAGGGAGAACTTCTAAAAGGAAAGGCTGGTGTCTTAGAAAACAACAGTCCCCAGGACTGAGCACAGCACCTGAGGAGCAGAGTGCTAGACACCACAGCTGTGTGCAGAAATAGAGAAGGGCAGAGAAAGCCAAGGCATTGCAGACACGGGGCTTGTTTCGATCCCAGGTAAATTGCTGGGATGCTCATTAAAGATTTGCGGGTCCCCTCCACACACTCACCTGATCTGCTACATTGCAGCAAGAAATCTGCAGCTCACTTTCCTCTGCAAAGGAAAATCATTCTCCTGGAGCTGCTAAAAGTTATGGAGTGTTTCCTGCTGTAGGAAATAACAGCAGGACGTGGATTTTTGAAAAGCCGGGAGCAGTGTCTTTCACAGGAACTTCTCAACAAGCAGCCATGAGGTGATTGGTGCTGGCACTGCTGAAATACTGCAAAGAAGTAGAAACCAAAGGCCCTGGAGACTCAGAGCAGTTTGTCTGTGGGAGCCATGCAGGGCTGGCTTTATTGTAGGATGGAAACTAATCCAGAGAATATTGTAATGCCACTGAGTGAGTCTGGGATAGACCTTCAGCTGGAATACTCTGTGCTTCTCATCACCCTTGCTGGAGAAAATAGGGGAGATAAAGGCAGATAAAGAAAGTTACTAATAGGATGAAGTCCCTTCCACATGAGCAGGGATTGCAAGGAACGCAACATGTCAGTTTACAGAGAAGATAAATGGAGAAGGGATATGAATTAGATAGGATTATAATTTTTTTAGGAAAGACTATATATTTCAAAGTCTAAGCCAATGCCTAACTGACAAAGATAAGAAGGAAATTCCTCTGTGAAGAGCTTATTCCACAACTGTCCAGGATACAGATTATTTAACTTAAGGATCCAGCACTGAGAGACAAACCCTTGCACACCATTTGCCAGCCCCGGTATCTAATCAGTCCCGTTTCTATAAACAAGCAGCCTGGGGATCAATCGGCTGCCAGCCTGTATCCGTTCGGGTGCTGTCTGACCACTGTGGCAGTGACTGCTCTGGCCTCAGCGCTGCCACTGGCCCAGACCCAGCTGCTTTCCCCCAGTGACTCGGGGGCAATTTACTATCCTCTCACTCCTACTGCTTGTGTTATTTGTCTCTTCGCTCCCCAGCCCAATTCTCCAAAATGACTGGAAGTTACTTTTTTGAAAGAAAAATCACACTAGAAGTGAGGTAGGGTTGCATGAAGGGAACAGCTAAATCAGAACTGAGTTGTGGCTGGTGGGGATGGTGTGGCTGTGATGTGCAGCCAGAGGTGGCTGAAGGGTAGCTACGTCTTGACTTGCATCACCATCACCCTCCCCTGCAAGCTGAAGCTCTTGCTGCAGATAGGTACTCTACTCTGACTTACAGGACTTTGAACATGTAGGTCCTAGGTTGCATCCTTCAGTGGATGGTTTTCAGTATTGACTGTCAGGATTGCAGATAATCCTAATACTGAAGGCAAAGATCAGGAAAAAGGGAAGCAGATTCTTGAGGATTTGGGTGATTTAGGTGGATGGGTGACATGAAAAGCACTGTTTCATGTAGCAAGTGTTTGATGGCAAGTGTGGGAGCAAGGAGCCAGTCTGAGGAATCCCAGTTAAGCGGAGTCACAGCACAGCTCTCAGCCTCAGTGGGTGGGAGGGGAATCATTAACCTTGTCAGCCTGCACAGAGAGGCAATGCGGGAAGGAATTTTACATGTAGGACGTCAATGCGGCTTTATGTCTGCCAGGCACGTCCTATGTGCATGTTGCTGTGGTAATCAGCCCTGAAGAGGTTACAGAAAGGAGATGACCTGGAATGGCTAATATCCTGATTAGGCCTAGGATATTAATTAATATCAAGCACATAAAACTGTGCTTGGACATGGAACAGAGATACTTAGGTCTAGTGTATCATTGGCTTTCTTGGCCAAGAATGTCCCAGGGAGGTTACTGTGCACTCATCTCCACTGACGGTGGCATCAGGAGGGTGCGGAAGGTAAGCAAAAGACTATCATTGCTGGGGTCTTAAATGTGCTTTCAGTGCGCTTGGAGGACATGGCAATGTGGGGGACTCTCAGGAGCCTTGTCAATGCACTGAATCTCAGCACTGTGCCACGGATGGGGCTGTAACAGCAAGAGTGATGCTGAGAAGCCTGGCAAGATGGACATTCAGAGGACATGGGCCTGCCTCAGGCAGCATCCACTGCTGCTGTGGGAGGGCCACGAGACAATCCCGAAGAGAGGGGTGAGAGGGACAAGGATGGCTGCAGTGCCGTCATGTGGCGTCCTGGCCTAGGCCTGAATCTGGCCGATGAGCTGTACAATTCATCCACATTAGGAAGGCAGAGAAACCTGTGCTGGCAGGCGAAAAGCAAAGACTTTTCCCAAGGACCGAGAGCAACTCCTTTGCAATCAAACTCTTGTGCTGGTGCAGCTCTGTTTTGCTCTAGAGTTCGCTCTGTTCCTGATAACTGTGTGTCCCCGTGTTGTGTTGCAGGGGCTGTGTTTCCACATCCGTGAGCCTTCACCTTCCACACACTTTATTTTGGACAAAACCATGCAAATCATCCCTTTTGTCCGAGGAGAAAGCCATCTTCCAAGCGGGAAGATACCAACGACTTTTTATATTCTGTGCAGTGGAACTTTTGCTTTTTTTCTCAGCCGCTCCTGTCTCCATTGCAGATGCTGAGATTCCCACTTGGTTAATTTGTCTTTGTCAGCACATGTTTCCACAGCAGTGGCAAGACTGACTGGCCCTGGTAGGGCCAGCCGTGTTTACCCGACCACTCCGCATCCTTCAGCGAGCAGCCTGTTGTTGGTGACTTTTCTGTTCACTTTTACCCACTGAAGCCACAAATTCTCAATGAATTCTTACGCCTTTTCTGGTCCCAATGAAACTATCTGAAAAGTAAACATGTTTGGTGTTTACATGAGGCAAAACCCAGCTTGGGAAAAGAACAGTTAAGCACAGGCGGCTGAAAGAACGAGGAAAATTCCCCTGTGAGACAAGAGTTCCCAACTCAAGAAAGAATGATGCAAGTTTGTCCCCTTAAACATGTGCGTAAGCACTGTCCCGAACAAGGGTGCTTCCCTGGAACTAGCTCTTCAACAGTTAAGTTAAACAAGTCCCAGTTAGGACTAACTTGGATTATCATAATAATGGAGGCTCTGCTGCCCCCAGGACCTGCAGAGGGGAAGCAGGGAAGGAAAGACATCTAGGCTGAAGGGCAGGATTCAGCTATACCCTCTCCTCCCTGCTTCCCCAACCTTCTTCAGCACAGTCTTGGGTACACAGCTTTGAAATCAGTGCTCTGCGAACATGCTGCAAGTGCTGGTCATGTACAGACTGGTAGGTGTGGGGTCCCTGTTCCTGTCCCGTGGGGGCAGGCTGGGGGGGAAGAGCACCCACGAAGAGTTCAGTACTCGAGGCGTTGGCAATGAGATCTCCCAGCTCTGGCCACTAGAGAAAGGGAAATGAAAAAGGGAAAAACAGTGGAAGACAGAGCAGGGAGAGCCCTCTTTCTTCCAGCCCCCAGCTGAGAAGGGGAAACGGCACTTTCCCACCTTCCCCAGGGCAGGGAAGGGCTGCAGGAGGAACCATGTGCTGGACTGGACCTTGCTCAGCCAGGTCATCAGCCTCCTCTGAAATTCCCCTGGTTTTCCCTCTGCCTTCCCTCAGGATGCAGCAGTTGCGAAGGGAGCTGCTATGCCCTGAAGGCAACTTGTGTGAATTGCTAGAGAGAGATACTGTTCATCAACCACATTGGGATTCAACCACAGTTTGGATCCCTGCAGCTTAAGGCACTAGAAAAGTCTGTCCTATCTGATATAGGAAGGTGAAGGAATGCCTATGGGAAAAATACATCTCAGCTCGCACTTCTCCCCCAAGATGAGGTGCCAAGATTAAAGAAATATTGGTTTTGTATGCAAAGGTGTATAGAAAGTATTCTGCCTCTCTGAAAACAGAAAGATAACAACAGCATGAGGAGAGCAGGAATGAGGATACATGTGCAGTGTCCTGCCAAGCCAAGCTGTTCCTTATTTCTGTAGGACAACTTGGGAACAGTATATCCTATATGGAACACAGCATTTCTGGTCCCCTGTTCCTGCTCAGTCCCAGCTCCCCAGCTGAATTCTCTTTCTCTTGCTGAGACACAGATGAAGAGGAGAAGGCTGGAAGTGCTGGCAGTGAGACCTTGTGGGTGATGAATAGCATGAACTGTCAGTGGTGAAAAGAAATTAAATTGGTGAATGCTGAAAAGAAACAATGACTGACAAGCCAGGAGAAGGAAAACAAGGTAGGGTGGATGGTGCCTCTGTGCAGCTGGATGGGTGGGGAAAAGGGCAAAGAAATGGCAGCGTCACTCAGCTCCACGACACTCCTCTTGTCTGTAGTGACCTGCCCACAGCGCCCAGGGGGACACGAGGTCTCAGAGGAATTTGCTGGTCGCGAGTCCTCGCTGTGGTTCATCCTGTTTGGGAGACATGTCTCATCTCTTTCTCCATTTACTTTGGGCATAGGCTGAGACAGAGGGAGCTGGGTAGTGCCACTCAGCCTGGCAGTTTTGCTAGCCACTCTAGTATTTTTTCTTTCCAGAGAATAAGGAACGTTTCTGTCCTGAAATGCTTTAGGAGCAACAGCCCTGGAGCATCCAGTACCTGTGGCAAGTCCAGTGTGGCGCTGCGGCTGTGCAGAGCTTTGCTTCCCACAACAGTTTGGCAGATGCAGGTGGGAAGAGGCCAATGTTAGAGAGAAAGAGGAAGGAGACAATTCAAATCCATGCAAATAAGTTATCAGGAAGGCCCCAGTCTGCCACCTGCTCCCCTATCTCCACCTGACATCATGGTGCTAGGGCATGGGGCACCATGAGCGTGCCTGTGCCTCGGGCAATGCCCCTCCTGGGATGTCCCAGTGATGATAAAGGAAGAAGACCAAAGCAGCTGAGGATGGGAGCCTCGAACCCCTCTGCTTCCTCCTGGTTCCTCTCCATCCCAGTCAAAAGAGCTGGCGGAGCTGAGGCTGACAAGCCTTGACCCATGTATGGGGCAGATGGCATCGTGTGAGGCGTGAGTAGGCTGGGCTGAGGTGGGATGAGATGAGAAGGAGCTCACTTCCCAAGGTGCGGCAGGGTTGCCCCACGCTGCCCCTGTGGCTTTGCTGCCCTGGGTGAGGTGGGGTTGGCGCTGGGGAGCTCTGGCCACTCTATCTGGTCCTTTGCCTCCTTGCTCCCAGGCGCAGGACTGAGGAGCGGGGGCTCTGCACAGAGCCTGCCCCTGCGGGCTGCCCCGGGCGGGGCTGCGGCGGCACCGGGCCGGGTCGCCAGGGCTGCGCGGGACCGGGTCCTGGCGTGCGCGGGGGGGCGCGGAGAGCGGGCGGGGGGGGGCGGGGGGGGGAACGCCAAGAGGAGCGTGGGGAGGGCCCGCACCCGGTCGGGGGGTACGAGCTGCTGGGTCGCCGTGGTGCGGAGGTGCCTGGGGGTGCCGGGGCTGCCGGCTGCGAGGGCAGAGGGGTGCCAAGGGGTGGCGGGTGCGGAGTACCGGGGTGCGGGATGCGGGGATGCCGGGCTGTGGGGGTGCGGCATGCCGGGGTGCGGGATGCGGGGTGCCGGGGTGCGGGACGTCGGGGTGCCGGTGCCCCGGCTGGTCCCACCCCTGCGCGGCGCTCCCCGCCCCGCGGCCCCGCTCCCCCGCCCTCCCTGACGTGTGGCGCTGGCAGCCCGGCCGGTTCCGCATTCCCGACCCCTCCCCGCAGCCCGGGGCCGCTATATAACCGGGGCTGATGCAACCCACCCTGCCGCCCGCCACAGCCTGCGGGAGGCGCGCAGCGGGGCGGCGGGGGGCCAAGGCGCCCCGGTGGCGGCCGGCACCGGCATCAGCACCCGGCGGGGCCCGGGGCAGCGCCGCGCGGCGGAGGCGGCGGCGGGGCTGAGTCTGCAGCCCGCGCCCGGCCCCTGCGGCCGGGCCCCGCGGGCACCCCGGCAGCCCGGTCCCCCTGCACGGTGGGTGCGGGCGCGGGCGGGGGGGGAGCGCCGGGCGGGCCGGGATTGCGGCAGGGGGGCGGGCGGGGGCGCGGAGCTCCGCGGGAGCGACGGCGGGGGGCTGGGGCGAGGGGCGCTCGGAGGAGCATCCCGGCACCCCGCGGCGGCGGGCAGGGTGCTGCCCTCCGGGAGGGGAGGGGTCCGGCTGGCAGCGGTCGGGCGCACCGCGGCGGTGTGTGGGGAGAGCGTGCGGGGGCGGGGGGGGACGGGCAGAGCCGCACGGGCGGCTCAGCGTAGGACCGCTGCCCCCGCACCCAGCTACGCGCGGGGGGCTAGGGCTGCCTTTCGGGGGTGCCCGGCACTGGGCTGCCACCCCCGCACTGATCCGCCGCAGGGGCGGTGGGGAGCGGCCTCTCCCCGCTTTCGGGTGCCCTCCTTGCCTCTGCTTCACCTGTCGGCCGGGCGCGCAGGTGAGGGGTCCGGACTCCCCCCGGCCGCCGTGTTTGTGCCGCGGGGAGGGCTGGCGTGGCCATGAGCCGTCCTTCCAGCCCGCGGGGCCCTGGGAAGGAAAGGGGCCCTGGAGGTCCCCCCACCGCTCGGTCCCAAGTCCGCTTTAGCAGTCAGGCATGGAGTTGAATGGAAGTTGCATTCTTTTGCACGGTCTGCTCCAGGAGGCACTTTTCTTTTTCCATGGGAGGGAAATAGGTTTGAGAGCAAATTGGGGGAAAGGGAGAAATACCAAGAGAGCAAGAGCCACATTATGTTTCCATTTTCTTTTAATGAAGGCCCTGTGGAGGTGTATTTGAAAACACAGGGTCTCCTATGCCTTCAAGGAGGGTGAGAACACAGTGCTGGCTGGTTCCAGGGCCATATGCAGCGTATGGTGGCCAATGAAACGGGGCCTGGCTCGTTCTCTTGCTTGTCTTGGCAGCCTGCTCCATGGCTTGTATTACCAGCCCTGGAACACAACCACTGCCAAACTGTGTGTGTGTGCATGTGTGTGTGTTTGGACTCTGAGAGCTCAGCAGAAACAAATGCTTCTGCAGCTCAGACCAGGATTTTTTAGCTAGTTTTGAGAAAACTTGCATGAAAAACTCTATCTGGAGGCTGCTGCCAGAGTCTACACTGGGAATTTGCTGGTGAGTGTTTGCGTGGGGACATCTGGGAATGCCAGTTGTTGGAGTTCAGATTCTTAGTATGACTCCTAGTGACTTAAAAAAGCAAAAACCTGCTCATCTGGGGGGATGAGTGGGTGGGTGCAGGAGCCGCCTTCTAAAGCGTCCCTGTGTCAAGTAGTGATTGGTTGTCCCAGGTTCCTGGGGTCTGCGGGATTGACAAGATGCACTGAGAGTTAACGTGCAGGTTGCTGCCTCAGTCTCCTTGCTGAGACACCTATGGATGCTTCTCCCTCCTCTTGATGGCTGAGTGTTGAGTGTTTCCCTCCTTATAGGATGCAAAGATCTCTGCTGTGGTCCTTGCCAAGGAAGAGTGGATACTCCTTCCCACCTCTTGCCTCCTCCTGCCCTGGCCATCTGAGCAGTGTGTCCAACTAGGCTGCTCAAGTGCAGGCAACGCTGAGCATCTGCTCTGCGGTCTCCTTCCCCGTGCTAGTGTTTGCTACTTCAGCTGCATTGCCTGGGCCAGGTACTTGGCAGCATGCAGTGTCTGGAGTGTGAAGCTGTTCAGAGGCTCTTTTCACTGCAGTAGGCTGTTCCTGGTGGACCTGTCCACAAAAGCAAGGGAGGTGGAGCCATGGTGTGTGGCATGGACCCCTTGCCAGCCTGCATGTGTCCTGCAATGCCAGTGCAGCAAGGAGGGGGCACAGCAAACCTGATGCCATCTGTCTGTGGCTGCTTGCATGGATTTCTCAGTTGCTTGGACTGTCCAGAGTATCAATCCAAACATTGCAGGCTATTTTAACATGTAGCCAGGGAGCTGAAGGTCTGTATGGGCCTCTCAGCTGAGCAGGGCTGTTGCAAACTAGCCAGAGCTGGTCTTTATATGGATTAGAGGTCTTTGTGGATGACCCTGGCATTCAGGGCATAATTTTGAGGAGTTTGTAAGGGGGGGGGGCACTCTCATCTCTGAGGCCATCCTTGCCCCCTGAGGGCAGAGCTCTATGCCAGAGTAGGGTTGTCTCCTTCAAGAAGATTCCAGCCCTGACCACATGTGGTCATGGAAGGTCCTGAGGGATTTCAACAAGTCAGTTGTTAACCTCAGCATCGGAGTTGCAGCCTAGCTCAGACCAAGATAGTCCTTCCTCCTCAAATCCCTTTGAGCTGCCACAGGCAGAAATAGGATAGCTTTTACCTTCCTGCTCTGTACTGCCGTCCGGTGGGTGGTGCAGCATTATTAAATGTCAGCAACAATTTATTAATTGCAATACCTAATAACACTGTGATAATTAAGTGCAGTTTTTTGCAGTTACTGCAATTAATTATTGCAATAGAGAAGCCTTGCTATGCTAGGTGCTCTACAAACTCCCACTGTCACAGGTTGCTTACAAGTCAATCGCTGCATTGCAGTGGTGAGGGCAGTGTAATGCTAAACTAGAGCTTTTTACTACTCTGTGAAGGTATGGAGGAAAATGCTCAGGGAAAAAGTAGGATTGTGAGTGGACTGTTTTGCTAATGGCAATAGGGGAGGGTTATTTCTAAAGGTGAGGACTGGAGGACCAGTATCTCCCCTCCTCATACTGGGGATAAAAGCATCAGACAGGCAGGTTTGGGGGCCTGATGGTGGGACTCAGTTGGGTGGGGGGCTGAAAAATTGCACTTCTGCCCAGGAGGGGCTGTCTGATCTGGGCTGCCCCGTGGGTACGGTGTAGGGAGCTGTGTGCCTCCCTGATGGAGAAGAGGAGGGAGGCAGCAAGGCTGTCTGCATTCCTGTTTTCAGAAAGCTTTCACAGCCTTCCGCCTGTGAATGACTCGGACATTCCTCCTGCCATCTGTGTGAAACTAGATGTGCAGGACTGAGACAGACCATTCCCACTCACGAAATGGGTTTAGACTTCCATCTCCTGAGGATCTGTCCTTCACAGCTCCTCCTTCTCTTTAGCATTGTGGCCCTGCAATCCGCTCACTGGAGCTTGGGAGTTTAGGATGGGACTTTACATGTATGGGTGTTCACAAACCCTGCAACTCTTCCCCCACCATGTGGGTTTGGCCATGGGAGGAAGGGAGCAGCAAGGGCGGCAGCTGGGGGTATCTGTGGAAAGGGCACAGATGCTTCTTTGGCCATGCAAACCCAGGGCCTGGTTGTAGGAGCTTCTCTCTCCCTCTTGGGATGGAAGTGGAGGTGATGAGGTACTACGGTGTCTAGCATACTGAGGTGGCATGCTGCAGCTCAGTGCACTTGGTAAGCCATGCTGTGATTGTGCCTTAAACTGGTCTTTAAATAAAGGGGAATCTTCCCGATGCCATAAACCAGTAAATGTTAGGTCCTTGGTAAAGAGAGGGCATGCACAGTTTTATTCCAGTGGGTGTCACTGCAGGTCTTCAGTACATGACAGGTGGTGGGTTCCTTGGCATCAACAGGTTCAGCAGATGAATGAATGAATGCACAGTGGCTGTTCTTAAACTCCATGTTTGCCAGAACTACTGCATGGTTATCTGAAAAGGCTGGTTACAACCAGACTTGGCTGCTGCTGTGTTCTGATGGTTGGCAAATAACTCTGATGCTGATCAGTGTTGCCTTTGGCAGCAGCACTGCAAATTACTGCTTTTAACAACACAGGCTAGAAGAAGCTAGACAGGTGGGGTGACCTGCTGTAAGGTACTACTCAAAACTGGATGCATCTAGAGCAGATAGCAGTTGTGTGGGAATGGGAGAGTATCGCATTTTAGACAACAGAAGAAAACTGTAATTGTATGGCCAGGTACTTGTGGCGCTGGGAATATGGGGTAGTGGCTTTCTGCCTCCAATTTCGTTAACTTGGTACTTGCTGGGGGCTGAACCTTGAAGTGGAAGAAGGTCTGTAGGCTCCAGTGACCCTCACCCTGCAGTCTTCCCAGCCAGAAGAGTCCAGAAGGAAAAAAGCAAGTGGCCCTCCTTCAGAGGAGTGATAGCCAACTGCCCTGTCTTTGTTTAGGAAGTTACATTCTTGGGGCATGAGAAGCTGAGCATGTCAGGAAAGGGCTTTCATATAAATCATCCTTCTGCCAACAGAAGGAACTAGAAAGATGCAATGTATGACATACAGGCTGAGCAAACTTGATAGCCAGGAGCTTAAAAAAAAAGTTTGAAAGAATGACAATACAGCCATAATAAAATCTAAGGAACCAGAAGTTGCTTCTCATGGATGATGAAAGGCCAAATGCTGTGACTTAGTTGCTCCAAGACAGTACATACAAATGGTGATAGTATGTGAAGTGCTAACACACTGATGAAGAGATCAATGATCGCTTGTATGGTGGCTTGCAGACTTTGGCAGTGCTCCGATGGATGGCAGCTGACAAGTAATGGCAGGCACCCAGGTCGAGCCTGGAGTGAGAGAACAACAGGCGAGCATGGTCTTGGTTCTGCAAGCAGCATGGAGAAGGGCTGGTAGGACAGACTTTGCCTTAGCGCAACGCTTAACATGGGCAAAGGAGAAACATGCTGGTATTTACAGAGTGTCAGAATCTGCTGGCTGGCAATATTAGGTGCTAGACTGGCTCTCTGAGCATCAGAAGGGTACTTGGATCAACCATTACAGATGTCAGAGCATGTAAAATAGCTTATGTTGGAAGAAACCGTGATTTATAGACAGCAAAATTGAAAATAAGGTTGCAAACAGCCCTCACTCTCGCCAAGGAAGCTGACAGCAGAGATAAGACAGTAATGGCAATTTAAATTGAAGTGTGACTGTCAGAGCCTGCTTTGGGATGTTGTGGTTCTCTCTGCACGAGGATGCTGTTGACACAGCAGCAGCAACTGCATTTGGTTTAAAAAGAAGCAAACAGCACCCCTGGATAAGTGAGGATGCATAGGAAGGTCCTGGGGGAACAGTGGATACAAACTAAGGCAATTTCTGCACAGGGAAATGAATGTATGATTTCAACACAGGTAGGCATTTCTGTGCCAGTT
Organism: Balearica regulorum gibbericeps; assembly: GCF_011004875.1. Taxonomy (NCBI): domain Eukaryota; kingdom Metazoa; phylum Chordata; class Aves; order Gruiformes; family Gruidae; genus Balearica; species Balearica regulorum. The sequence goes on along the minus strand of NC_046188.1, from coordinate 26,027,041 downwards.
TTAGTCTGTGGGTAAGAATAGCACTGAAGAGGTGGCAGGAGGGGTGTAGATACTGGCTAGCAACCGGAGTACAAGCCCCTGGGGACACTGGGTTACAATGATTATGCCTACGCATGTTAGATTTATGTCATAACTGCTGTGCAAACATCAGCTCCGTCAAAAAAAAAAAAACCAAACCCCACAAAAGCGCACCAAACAGACTCCCCAGAAAAAGCATCAGCAAAATCAGTATGGAACAGAAAAAAAACAACCCTCAAAACCTAAGCAAATGAAGACTAGAACTGCAGAAGAAAGAATAGGAGGGTATGCGGGACAGCGTCACCGAGGGGATAATAACAACGTGGTAAAGCTTCTTCCCATTAGATCACGGGCTCCAGAAGATAACAGACTCCAGCAATAGGAGAAAAACTGTGAATAATGGGCACTGCCTTTAAGAAATATTGAATCAACCAATGTCACAGACTGTTGACCATAAGGACATAACTGGGGACAAAGCAGAGAAACACTCGTCACTGCTGGGGAAAGATGCAGCCAAACCAAGGTGAGCAAAGGAAGCTGTACTGGTGTCAGCTTTTTGGGGATGAGACTGCTGATAGAATGACTGAGCTTGACCTGAGGTTGACAAAGACCACAACAAGAACAGTGCCAAAGCAAGGATGCAAAAGTGACTGCAATAATTAGGAGGGTTTACAGACATTTCGGCAAGAGGTCAAGTCTTGTCTTACAGCATTTCAACCAGAACAAGGGGAGGGTAGAGGCAAAGCTACAGAAATATAAGCAGAATTTTGACCATGAAATCACACATTGACCAGATTTTTGCTGTAAGGATAGTTGCTGAAGAGAGCATTGAATAACACAAGCTGCTCATCACTGAACTGAAGTTTTAAGAAAGCCTTCTCTGTCTCCTAATTCACTCTGGAGCATCTTGATGTCGTGGCACAAAATGATGAATAGTATCAGTGCAGAAGGCGCAGCTACGGTGAATATAAACTCGAGCAGCTGGCGTCATGCAGATCCCAGTGTCAGACGTAAGACTGCACATTCTCTTTCCCCTCACTGCTTTGCTGTTGGCTTCATTATGTGAAAAAGCATAGCTGATACAATGCAGGAATTGTGTGGTTCAGCCATAGGACACCAGAAAGCTAGGTTTTACTGAAGACACAACGTTTCTCAGCTTGTGTAAGGAGACATTGAAAGACTGCCTGGCATTGAGGAAAAAGTACTGCGTTAATAATCAGTTATAAAAAGAAAAAAATCTAATAAGACTCCTAGCTAAGGCACTGTGTTAGAAAGGGAAGGAATACAGAGGTGAGTTGGTTCGTGCGCCTTAGAAATAACAAACACTACAAGGGAATATCCAGAAAGGAATTAGAAATTGGCAAGGCCCCAGCTGTATTCACCCCATCCAGCAAGACATGGCTATTGAAAAACTGCAACTTAAAGGTCAAACTCAGATCTTGAACTTCAAAGTTATTTCTACCCTATCATGCAAACATGGTAGAAATATGCTGGAGCTATAGGCAGGCATGTCAGTGTCTTCCAGGGTAACAGCCTCAGGAAGAAGACCAAAGTATTAAATAGAATTACATGCCTTGGCTTTTCTGACATGATCCAGGTACAACTTCTTACCTCTAGTGTTAACCAGAAAAACAGGTGAAAGTATCTGAGACTTGGGATGAAATGAAAGCCTCCCTTACAGGAGGAAGAGGCAAAAGGAGTGGAACATGAGAGTTCCTCTGATCAGCAGAGGCCTGGGGCATCAAGGGCTGGGCGGGATGATCTGTCACTGCACCCCTGCTCTGCAGAGAGGGATGGCATCTCTTCGTTCCCGTTTGATTTCCATGGTTAGAGCCCTGCTGGGAATGGTTTTACATTTCCTCTCCAAGGTCTAACTCAGCTTGACTCTTGGCAGTTCTCAATGTGCTCCTGAGCAGGATCTTACTTGTAGAGGTCATTTCCCCCTTCCCACCTAGTTCTCAGCTCACCTGAATGTGCAGGTTCATGTTCTTCCAGGTGGCTCCTGGTGCTTTGGTTTGAACAGCTTTAGATTTAGTTTATACTGATGCAGGTGTGATGTGGGCTTTGGCAGTGCAGTCTCTGGATCCAGGATAAGTTTGGGTTTTTTTAGACTATGTTAAGTACTGAGCCAGCTCCTTCTCTCTGACCTGTGCCTGATGTCACATTGGTATGGAGGCTATTTAAAGGCATATCAAGCTATCAGATCAAAGAGGTAGAGGGAAAAGGTGGGCCAGAGGAAACAGTGTTTTCTCAAATCTTTAGCCAGTTGTCCTCCAGGGGCTGCCCCAGGCTCAGGAGTGCAGGGGGTGCTCGATGGCCAGGTAGTCCCACAGTCTGGAGAACAGATTTCTTCTCCTTCCTTATTTCATAAATTACGGTGACCCTGAATTTGGTCTAGCTGAGGACCTGGACTGTCCAGCCTAGTGCCTGGGTGCTGTCAGCTGCATGTCATGATGGAAGACAACAAATTAAAACCAGCTCCCCCAAGTCTGGAATGGATTTAGGAATCCAGTGCTGGGCTCAAGTCAGTTCCCAGCCTGAAGCTTATGAAAGGGTAGGTCAGGGCCCCAAATCCGTGTGTGCCGTAGCAGCTCACATGTGGTATTTGCAGGAGGGAGACTTCAAGAGTGTGTTCATATACTTTAGCTTCTGTTTGGGTTTTTTATTTTTACTTAAGCCCAAACTGTTCAAGCTGGGGATGGACATCTATTGCTGGTGAGGGGGTGTGCAGCAGCTGGCCCAGCATGCGCTGCTGTTGGCAGGCTTCTTCCCTGGTGCCACAGCGTGTTGTCTTAGTGGCAGTGGCTGGGAAATGGCTAGCTCTGCAGTGTGTGCAGCTATCCCAAAATGGCAGACTGAATTTAACTCCACACAGCTGAATCCTGTGACAGTATGTCCTTGGAAGAGCCTCTGGAGTCACCTCCCCTTTGCCATGCCGCCTCGCTGACCCAGCGCTTTCCTGCAGGAGAGGGACAGTCTCTGAGGAAGATGGTAGGGATTTAGGCACAGTCCCCAAATAACTCTTTGCATTTTTCTGTCTGGAGCACCAGAGTAGGATGGTGCCTGGTTTCTGGAGAAGGGCAGCATCTTAGCCCTGTGTAAGCCTGAAAGGAATGGGAGGGAGGTAGTGTGCAGCTTCAGAGCCCTGCTGCAAGTGGCCATCTCCTGACACTGTACAGGGCAACCACTGCAGATGTGGAAATACAGCTGTCTGGTTTAGAGATGGCTATGGAAGAATGAATACTTTGGATCAGTTTAGGTCCTTTCAATCTCAAGGAGTTGATGTGTAGTCTTTTCTGATGTCAAGTATCATTACCAAGTATTTTCTTTCTCTTCTGTCACCAAATAGGCAGGAATCCATTTCATCATGTAGTACCACTTTCCTTCAGAAGTTACTAATCTCTCCTATCTTACCCATCTTTTCAGGCTTTAATGTCCTCATGTGGATCACCTCCCCCAGGCCCAGCTTCCACCCCCTGCATACCAGCACTGCTGAGCACTGGTCTGCTCTCCCTTTTCTGGTCTCTCCTCCTGAAGGATGACTGGAGCAGAGGGCTTGATTCCTGCATGCTGCCTCTTTACGGTCACAAGCTTGCTGTATTTGCTTTCCACACTCTTTCTGAAGTCCCGTTGGTCACTGTTGCTGTCCGCTGAGCAAACTCTGCCAGGGGACATCTCGTGCTGACTCCTGGACCTCTTTGGTGGCAGATTAGAGCGTGTGACAGCTCACAGCATATTGCAGCTTGTAAGTGCTTTCTGATGCAAATCCCCTTGTCTGTCACGCTAGTGCAGCTTGCACAGCACCCATGTGGAGAGCTATGGACCTTGCATTAGCCTCTCTACCCTTGACTAACATATACGATTGGCTTTACCTCCCTTCCACTGCTCATCTCCTGTTTCTTCATGTTAACAAATATACCAAATAATCTCCTGGGTAAAGAGATGTGCCAGCACCAAGAAATCCTTAACTTCTCTGCTTGTCATGATTAACGCTGTTCAACCTGCTTCCACTGACCCTGCTTGAGTGGGGCAGGGGGTTGGACCAGGTGATCTCCAGAGGTCCCTCCCCACCTCAACTGTTCTGTGACTCCACAATCCAACAGTCCTATCTCATGTGCAGATTTACTCAGGTTTTCAGCCTGGAACTGACATAGGTTTGATAAAGCAGGATGGCAAGTGCTGAACAACTGTGGCAGCTGGCTTGACAGTGTGTGTGTGTCCACTTAGCACAGCTGTACTGCCTGGACCAAAAGTCTGCATCACCTCTTACCTGGTCTCTCAGCAGCTGAGTGTGGATGCTTTGGGAAGAGGAGGGCAAGTGCATGTTATCCCTCGCTTAATGCACCTCATCACCCTGGCAATCAGTGCTGTCAGAGCTTCCAGGAGTTTGTGCAGACTGACATGACTGATCGTCCTTCATGGACCCCCTCTTCCATGAGTTTGCCCAACTGCTTGTTGAATCCTGCCTCGTGACTGGCTCTAGTGGTTGTGGGAAGCAGCTCAGTGAGATTTTGGGTCCATTCCATTAGCCTGTTTCTCTCTCCTGACATCACTGGTCCCTCTCCCTGCTGCGTGGGTGCCTCGTGGCGTGGAGGCAGGATGGGGTGGGTGCCTGGAGGCTCCCGGAGTGTGCTGGGACCAGTCCAGCTGGGCAGAGCAAGGAGAGGAGCGCATAATCACTGGACATGTGGTTGAGTTGGGTGTGGGGGGAAAATGGTTGCTGTGTGGACAGAAGTTGACTCCGCATGTTGTAACTAGGTCACTTGTGAGTGTCCCAAGCCAGTTACACAAGCAGGGATGTACTTGCACTGTAGCCAACAGCCACCTGCTCCCTTTGCTTTTTGGCTGCAGCTCTATGGGCTTCCTATTTTAGGTATAATTTTATTTCTTTATCTCTTAGCCACTTTTTCTTCACATTTCCTGGTAACTCGCTTTCTTCTGTCTATAAGTGACTTGCCAAAGCTTGTCCTGATCCTATTCTCACTTGCACTACAATTTTTTTTCTTTCCTGATTGAAGAAGCCTTTTGCACCTTGCCCCATTTCCCCTTCTCTCCAGCCTTCACTTCCTCATGTCTGTGCTGGGAGATGTTTGTTCAGTGGCAGGTTTTTCTCTTGTGGTTTTATCCGTGGTCCCCGTGTGCCATGTCCCAGCCCTGACCAGCGGCCTGAATCTGCCCAGAAGAAATCCTGCATAAGGCATATTATGGTCCTCTTTGTGCCATTTTCTTCTTGTCCTAATAACTACACATTAATCAAAACTCAGTTAAGAGCAAGCTTTGATCTTCCATGGGACCACATCACTGTTGTTGCAGTCAGCTCCTGTTCTGGTGTTTGCCTCTCAGTCCATTCCTGATCTATGCACCAGTAATGTATCCTTCCTACCAGAATTCATGTGGTTTTGGTTTCTGTCACCCAGGTTCTGCTTAGTCCTTGTCTTTGCCATCCTTGGGGAAGAGCATCTGCTTTTCCTGGTTCGCACCTCATTAGGCGATGGGACTGTAGAATAAATTTGGCTTGTGCCGTGTCGTGAGCCTCTGTAGCTGGGTTGTAACGGGCTGTGTCTCACTCTCCCTCCAGCCTACGAAGCTGTTTCCCCTGCTATGATGCCAGGGCAGATCCCCGACCCGTCCTTGACGGCTGGCGCGCTGCCTGGGCTCGGCCCCTTGACAGGACTGTCTGGCACAGCCCTGACTACCGAGGAGCTGAAGTACGCCGACATCCGCAACATTGGGGCCATGATTGCACCGCTCCACTTCCTGGAGGTGAAGCTTGGGAAAAGACCCCAGCCTGTGAAAAGTGAGGTGAGTCTGGGGGGCTGCTGGGTGCATGTGGCCCTGCAGGGCTGTTGCCTGCACCTGCCTGGGTTTCCTGCCAAGGTGGCCAGCAACATGTTTTATAAGTGTGTCACGCTGCCTGTTTGGTGATGTGCACGCATGTTGGCAGCAGCCTCTTCCCTGTGCCTGAATTTCTGTCCCTGTGGCATGGGTTGGGAGTGGAGGCCTCAGTGTCCCAGACCTGACCAGTCCCATGCAGCTGTTGGCAGCTGGATGAACTCAAACCCTGTCTGCAGAGCAGGACCTGGTGCGGCCCATCAGAGGGCTTGTGTGATGTTTTCATCCAGTCTCCGGTGCCAACGAGTCCTTGTTCCCTTTCCTGCGTGTGGGTGAGCAGTGCTGAGCAGCCCCAGTGACTCAGCTTGTGCCGCTGGATGAGGCGGGGGGGCTTCTGACTTCACCTCAGGGCTGGGGACAGGGAAAATGGGCAGCTTCTGCTTGGTACCACAGGCTGGCACATCAGAACCAGGCTGGAGGGACTTGGGAGACACTTGCGTAGCATTTTCCTTGTGTGGTTGTCTCATATGTTTGTTGTCCAGTCTTGGTCTACTCCTTGACCCTTGCTCGTGGTGAGTGTTTGTACCTCCCACTGCAGGTGTAGCTGGGAACCTATCGATTTGGAGGCCCCATATTGGTGAGGGTGGTTGGTGGCTGCTCTCCGAAGCTCTGATAAACAACCCTTCTGAACAGTGCATTTGCTCCTGCATGAGGATACCTCAGATGATGCTGTGTGAGGCTGGGGTGACATGCAGTCTCTGGAGACGTCAGCAAGGAGGTGCTAGATGATGTGAAAAGCTGCCCATGAAGAGCTGTGAGCTGAAAGGGGTAAAAGATCATTTCCAGCGAGCAGCCCACTCTCCAAATGGTGCTGACACTTACTTTGGCCCAACTTTTATGGCAAAGGCTCAGCAGCACCCAGGCCCAGCTGCGGGGAGGGTGCCTGTTCCTTCCCCTCAGCCCCTTGTGGTGGACTCCTGTGGGGAGAACTGGTACAATGGAGTCCATCTGATCACCTTGCATAGGAGCTTTGTGTCCAAGGGGCTGTCTGATCAGCTCATGCAGCATCCCATGGAGCTCACCTGGGGACGGACTGGGCAGCTCCTTGATGGCAGGAGCTGAGGCTAGGATGCTGCAGGAGGTCATTGGTAGGGCCTGGGGGATGCTAATGTCTTTGGTCCCTCTATGGGCAAAGTAGTTGTGGGTTGGCAGCTGAAGCCAAATGCTGTCCCAAGCTCTTGGCCTGGGTATCATGCAGCTAAACGGGGTGCAATGCCCACCTCGCTTCATGGGTTGGGGAAGAAAAAGGGAGTCTTTAGCTGTGCCGTCTTCCCGGGCACAGCTTCTGTCCTGGGGTGTCTCAGGCACCTCTGAGCTGGCACTGCTACAGCTGCTGTTGCTTGGTGGGCACGGGGATGTGGTATCGCCGGCTTCTGTGTAACAGGTACAGGGCAGCTCTGCCTGGCAACAGGTACTGGAAGTGTCGAGTGTCCTCTGAGCCAGTTGTTGAGACGCCATGTGGAGGAAAGATAAGGGGAAATCCACTGGCAGCCCCCACACATGGCTGCCTTCCCTGCAGCCGGTTCCTCCCCTGCGTGGCCTGTGAAGCTGAGGAGTTGAGGACAGCAAATGGAGCTGCCCCTGGCACAGGCTTTGCAGCGAAAGCCTGAGAGAGCTGAAGCAGTAGCTGCTTATCCCACGAGTAGCCAAGAAGCTGCCCACGCATAATTTTGCAATGCAGCCTGCAGCTGCTTTCCTCTTGCGAGGAGCTGGAGCCCCGGGGATGCTGGGTACCAGCATGCAGCGCTCTGCACGGCGCCTGAGAGGGCAGGCTGCTTCCCCCAAGCTGGGGCACAGGCAGCTTCCTCTGCTGTGCTGGGGGGACCAGCATCTCCTGCCACTGGGGTGTCTGTCCCTGAAAGTGTGCATGAAACCCACCAGTAGGTGCTGGGTGCCGGCTTCCCTGCAGGGTGGTGGACAGCCCCAACTGGGCAGGCTGCCCTCCTCTTGGGGCAGCTGGAGACAGGTGCTGGCAGGCTCCTCCACCATCGAAACCAGCCTGGGGTGCTCCCTCTGGGACAGAGCCCTGCCCCTCAGGCTGATGACCACCTCTGACCCTGATGCTGGTGACTGAAGCAATTCAGGAGGCAACCCCAGACCTTCTACCTACAGGACTCCCCTGGAGATAGGATGCTGGAACATGTTATGGGGTGATACACCATCACTGTCCCTCATGCCCCTGAATAGAGTCCTAACCCCCAACACCAGGGCCATGTCACCTTTTTGAACTGAAATCAAGCAGAAGTGGAGAAGGGGAAACCTGCTTTCTTGAAGTTAAAGGAGCTGTGGTCAAAAAGCAGAGCCAAGAGTTCAAGCTGCTGCTGTCTGTGCTGAGCCACCCTCCTTGAGCATCTGTACCCCATCTAAAGGACATGACCCTTTGCTGGGCCCTCTGGGGTGGAGAGGAAGCTGAAGGGGACAGGGACAGGGCACTTACTCTTTGATCCTCACTGAAAGGAGCAACAGGGCATGGAAATGTGTCAGGCAGTTCCCAGGGAGACCATGAGACTTGTGTGGTCACTGTTTGCTCTTCCAGTTCCTGTTACAACCCAAGATGTACTTTGCAGGAAAGTTTGGCATGTGCTTCTTGAGCTTTGAAGCCATGAGCACATGTTCCTTCTCTGCGCCCTCCTAAAAATCCTTGAACTTAAAGGCTGAGAAGGTATCTAAGGGGTAGATGAGTGGTTGGTAAATGTGCAGAGTGGAATGGTGGCTATCCTGGTGCCCACCTCCTCTTAAACTCTGCATGGAAATTTTGTAAGAGCTGCTTGTGCCTTGCTGTGGGGTATCCTGGTCCTGCCAGGAGGAAAAGGTAGCAGAGTGTGGAGTTAGAGCCTTCCTGGTCACTTCTGCTATTGCCTGCCATGTCTGAGTTACATGGGTGTAGTGAGAGCTGGCCGTTTCTAACTGGACTTGGAGGCATCAGTGCAGTTCCCATCCTGGTTCTCCCAAGTGTGGTGCATCATGCCTCATGGCACTGCCTTGGCAAAGGACTGGTGGCAGCTCAGCATTATGGAAGTCAGTGCATAGCTTGTGCTGACTTTGCTTAATATTTTAGCCCCATCTAAAATAGCAACTTTGGTACAATGCTTGGGAAGTAAGGTAGAGAAGATGCAAAAGTGATTAGTGCTATAAAACTTGGACATTGGCTTCTAAAGCATATTGGACATGCAGCTTACTTAAGGTACCCCTTCACCTTATCTCTGCTGAGTCAGCATTTCATCCTGTCCTTGCACATCACATTGAGATGTTTTGATCAGTGGGCTTTGGACTCAGTGAATGTTAGCAGTGTGCACAGTTTGCTGTGGATGATGACACTTGCAGCTTTTGTTTCGTGCAGGCACCACCGGTGTACCTACATGTGGGATAATCTGGTGGCCCCCACACACCTACCACCACTTTGTGGCCTTGGCATTGGGAATCTCTGACTTTCATTTTGAGGTGACTAAGCCCAGGCACTAGAGCAACAAGGCTGTTCAGATGGTGTGTGCTGTGAGAGGCTCGTCTGGGAGATGTGTCCCTCAACCACGCTGACCTGGGGAAGTACGAAGGGAAGGATGGGGCTGCTTTCTCAGACTGGAGCTGCACTTAGGGAAGGTGCAGATAGGCTGTGGAAGTGCTCCTAAAGCAAATGTTGCTGCCACTGCGTTTGAAAAGATGTGTGCTGTCAGGTATCAATTGATAGGAACAAGGCAATTCAGTCTGACATCTCAAATTTCGGAGTCCCAGACCAAACGTGGATGAAGGCACTGGGGACCTTTTCTTCTCTAGCCATGCTGCAAAGTGTAACCTGGATGCTGGCTTCACAGGGCTTTCCAGCACTCAGATTTTTCTTGAAGAAGCTAGTTGAGGTTCTCAGATGTAAGCATGCCATAGAGCACTTACACAGGCTTTGTAGTAAATATCTGTAAATACTTTGATTATGGGTTTCCAACCCATAGGGCTTATTGGCCTGGTCTGTGTGGTTTGAGTCAGTGCAGAGCAACTGAGTCATGGCAAACAGCGCAGGCACTGCTGTGTCCTGCTTCTCTACAGGGGATGTGGGACCTGTCCCCACCTTACCGCTGTGGCCCTGTGACTCGGCCGGCGCCACAGCTGCAGCAGACAGCCCCGTGTACTGGAAGTGGGGGAACAGCCAGGCCCAGCTGGGGGATCCTTCAGGTTTCTCTGCCTCTTGCCCTTGGCTGCGTGTGTGATGCTTTGAACGTCTGTGCTCGCAGAGCTGTGCCTGTAGATGTCTGTGTGACAAACTGTGCCCGTCTTTGTGGGATGGGGCTTTATTCCCCTTGTCTCTGCCCTCTCTCAGGGAGGGAGCAGCCCTGCAAAGAGTTGTCTGTCCCCAGCCAGGTGGGTCCTCAGTTGCGGGTACCACCCTGGTCTCCCTTCCCGTGTCCCCACAGAGTTGGAGGCCGTGGCAGCAGCATGCCTGGTTCCTGGTGAGGATTAGACTGTGTCACTGGTGGCCACTGGCATGGGTGGCTGCCAGCCCTGTCCTTGCCCCGCCACCAGCGGGGCTGCCGGGTGCTTGCCCCTACCTCCTCCACTGCCCCACACCTGCCAGCTCTGACCTGGGCTTCTCCATCTTGTTGCAGCTGGACGAGGAAGAGGAGAGGAGGAAAAGGCGTCGGGAGAAAAACAAAGTAGCAGCAGCGCGGTGTCGTAACAAGAAGAAGGAGAGGACGGAGTTCCTGCAGCGGGTGGGTGCCCTGACCTGTCCCAAGGCACAGCAGGGACCTCGATGGGGACGCTTCCCTGGAAAGGTGCCCCAGCTACAGGCCGCGCTCCCTCCTGAACTGCCCCTCTGCAGCCAGGAAGGGTTTTCGCTGTGGTGCAGCGGAGATCTGTCCTAGGAGGTGGCTGTGTTTCCTTGTGCTGGCACTAGATAACGCAAAGCAGTGGGGTTGGGGATGACCTGCCTGGAGGGATCTGGTGCTTTGGCAGGTCCTCAGGCTGCTCCTGTGCTGCAGGGGCTGAGGGGCAGTGCTGAGCAGAGATGGCTTGTTGGCCAAATTGCTTCTCCTTGCGTCTTGTCCTGTTGGAGTAAAGTCATGTGCAGTTGTGTTTCTGTCCTGCTAGGAGTCCGAGCGTCTGGAGCTCATGAATGCTGAGCTGAAAGCCCAGATAGAAGAGCTGAAACAGGAGAGGCAGCAGCTGATCCTGATGCTGAACCGGCACCGTCCCACCTGCATCGTGCGGACAGACAGCATCAAGACGCCTGAGAGCGAAGCCAACCCGCTGCTGGAGCAGCTAGAGAAGAAGTGAAGCTGGCACCGGGCCAGGAGGAGGAGACAGTGGTGCAGGGTCTTCCAGGGTCTCTAATGTATGTACTGTATGAAGAACTGTGCACCCAGGCCTGGTGCAGCCAGGACCCAGTGGGCTTCCTTGGGAACTATGGACCAAACAAATATGGGGACAGAGAAGATAGGAACCTGTCAACCATGTACTCTGAGGCTGAATCCAGGAGCAGGGCTAGCGGTGCCGGTGAGGGCAACCTCCCTGTGATACCTCATCACGGCCCTTCAGCCTGCTCGTGGCCCCAGGGACCCACGCCGCCGCAGCACATCCCGCCAGGACCGCGTGCCCTGTGGGGAGCAGGGGCCGCAGGCGGAGGACCGGCGGCCACGCGGTGCCCACCGGCGCCCTGCCCAGAGGCTGCCACCGCTCCTGGCGCACGCTCCGGAGGGAAACGCGAACCCACGAACCACAAACACTTGACGCAGCCCCGTCTGGTGGGCAGGCCTGTCGGGGCTCGGTGGCGCAGGCGCCCCCCACAAGCACACTCTCAGTATAATGTTTACAGCCCAGCTGTCCATGTCGGCCGTGCTTTTGAATGCACATTTTTACACTTTTTTTAAAGTATTTTTTACAAAGTTTTTATACAGCGATCTCTATATGGATTTATATAATCACTAGATGTGATCCCATAGAAATGTATGTTATGATGGTCTGTTTGTTACAAACGCATATGCCACAGTTATCTCCATTGTGTTACTTGTCCGGTAGCGTCCGGCTCCTTCCCCAGCATGCTGGGAAGGGAGTCCAAGCTGCCCTCCGCAGTGGTGTCGCTACCCTTTCCATCCATGTATGTCCTCATAATACTCAGTTCTGTATCTCTCAGTAAATGTTACCTTTACGTACATCATCCTCCTGTGTTCTGTCTGGGTCGGGCCATGGTGGGTTCTGGCCAGAGCTTGGCACCATGGCAGCATGTGCCATGTTCCTGGCCGAATGGGATGGTGGAGCTGATCCCAGAGCTGGTTTTGGTGGTTCTGTGTTAGCAGCCATGGGCCAGGGGAATTCACCCTGGGGAAGCTGGGAACCTCAGAGGCAGCTCTGACCATTGTCGAGCAAGAAGTAGCTCAGTGCTGCACCGAGGAGGACAGGCAGGGCATGGCTTGCTGGCTGGAAAGGCAGAGACGTGAGACAGGTAGACCATCTCATCCTTACCTGGTCTTTTTTCAGGCCTGAATACAGCAGCTTGAACTCATTTCAGGGACAAGAAAGAGATGGGGGAGCTGTCACAATGTCCTTGTGGTGGTGATCCCTTCATGGAAGGAGGTGGAGAACAGTTCCTGTGTGTCTCTGCTGGGTCCTAGCCTTCCCCCTGACTGATGTGCTGGGAAAGCTAAAGGTTGCCTGGGCCTTGGCCAGTGCTGAGCACAGGAGTGTGGAGGCTGAGAAGATAATCAGCCACGTGTGCTTCAGGTGCTAGGACTGAAGAGTTAGCATCCCCAGATGAATAACCAAGCCCTGACACTATTGCTGTGTTCCTGACTCTCAGACATGAAGGCAGTGGGAAGGTGCCTTGGTCTGGACTGGGGCAGACCCCATCTCACAGTGGGCACCACTGAGGGTTGTCTCAGAGGAGCAGTTGTGCACCCAGTCTTCTCCCAGTTGGTGTTCTACCCATTACCAGTGTGGATGAGGCTGCTTTGGTGGAAACTGCAAGTGAAAGAAGCTTTCAGCATCTGGTACAGCCAGGAGCACTGAAGTGGTGTTGGGGAGAAGATGAGCTTGACCTAAACATGACAACAACATGGGAAGATGTCTTCCCTGAATATGACTGCTTCTCTAGTGTGTGTTTCTCTGTAGCCACCTTTTCCAACCCTTAACCTCCAGGGATTATCTGACATTAGTCCTTTCCCTGTCTCATACTTTCTTCCTGGATTTCCCCTCCCTTTCCATAACTTCTGTCTTTGGGACTTCCCAAAATGCTGCCAGCTGCCTTATTTAGCGTGAAGCTTGTTGGATCTGTTACAGGCAAAGTTTTTGCCCTAGGAGGACTTGTTGGCTGAGGTGTTCTAGAGGGATGTGCAAGGACAGAACCTGAAACAAAGCTGGTGGAGAAGAGCAATGTCTGGCCGGGCTCGCACCGCCTGCCGTGCAGCCCTTGAAGCTGGGCAGTTCTCCCTCTGTGCTTCCTTCTGCCCAGACCCTGCAGCGGTGGCTCAGACATGACCCATTTCTCACCTGCTGTCAGGAGCCAATCCTCCTACTTCTGAGGAACACGGTGCCTTTCATCGAGCTCTGCTGAAAGGACGCAGAGCACTTTCTGGGCCTGCTTCTCTCTTCAGAACTTTATTTCCCTCTGCAGAGTGTGCATGGCAATGAATTTCCAGGCTCCTGCAAGTATCAGTTTCCTCTTTGGTGGTCAGCAGGAGCTCCCTGTGGGACATCAGCCACAGACATCTCATGCTTTTTGCTCACCTGGAGAGCCTGTGTGCTCATCCCCATGTGGAAGGACTCTCACCCATCTGTCACACACCTTCCAGCAACGTGGGCAGTGCCACGGGTGCAAGCGATGGCCCTTCTCTGGCAAATGGCCACGCTGCAGTAAAACTTCCTGCTGTGAAAACAGCTGGCTGGAAAGAGAAATATAAGATGCCCTTTGAAACCAAGCTCACTAGAGGCAGTGAGCAAAGGCAGCAGCGGAAGAGTGATGGATCTACATCAGTGTAATGCTCAGCTTCTCCAGCCAAGGCAGGAGCTATCTGAGCCCCAGCAGTGCCCAGATAGGTTTTTACCCAGTCTCCCATATATCCGCCACACAGTCTTTTGCTGCATTCCAGTCAGTACCATGGGGCTTACCATTCCGTTTACGGCATGTCTTTTCAGGGGACTTGGTTAGGCTATGACCCAACGAAGTTAAAGCAGAGAGTTTGGGCCTCTGCTCTGCAAGCCACAGCCTGTGAGTGTTGAATGGAAAAGGCTCTATCTCTGCGCAGCCCTAGGCTCAAACCCCTCCTGGTCCCTGTAGGAGATGGGCTGTTTCATTTTCCTGACTCTGTTAGCATGTGTCCTCTCCAACTCCCCCTTAGCAGTGGTACAAATATTGCCAGAAGGCGGGTGGCCCTCTGGACACCTTTCAGGCTGGTTGGTGCATTATAGTGGTATCTCCTGGGCATGGCCAGGAGCAGTGGGCACATGCCAGGGACAGGCATGAGAGCCTGCCTGGGCCATGGCACTGCATCTGTGCCAGACCACCTCCAGCTTCCAGTGCTGGGCCAGCATGGAGTCCTTCCTGGCTGCAGCGTTGGGGCTGACTCACAGCCCGGTGGGTATCTGCTGCGGCTGGCGGTGGGGCTCTTTGGATGCTGCTGACGGCTCTGCCATGCCAGGGTGGGCTGGGAGAAGCCACTGCCAACAGCTAAAGGATTGAAAAGGAGCCGAGAAATTGGACCACCCCACAAGGACGTGAGACAAGAGCGGCTATTACATAAGGCTCTGCCAGTCCTGCATCAGCCATTCAGGGGCTCAGCTTGAACTAGCTAAGGGTTTTTTTGGTACTATCCCTCTTTAGGAACAGAGAGAGTGCCAGGGGTGTGCACACAGCTCTAATGCAGCCCCCCCCTCCCTCTGTCTGTGACTGTGCCTTGGAGGATCTCAGCATTCACCCCATGTTGCTCCATGCCAGAATGGCGCTCACGAACCCAAAGAGCAATGGTCTGCTATCTGTGGCAATGTCCCCCAGCCAAGTTCCATGGTGCTCTTCATGCAAGGGCTGGTAACAGGGATTTACCTGGAAAACACAAGGGTCACTTCTGAAAGGCCAGACAGCCACCTCCTGGCCACCCCATACCCTCACACCCTGCGCTGGGGGCACTGTGGGCCACCAGGAGAGGAGAGCTGATGGTATCATGTACTTCTGGGACAGGGCTTGGTGCCAGTGCTGCTGGAGCCCACAGCCTGATAGATGCAGGGCTGTTCCCCCGGTCCAGCCAGTTGTCAGGCTGACCCCCTAGTCCTGATGGGTGTACTCGCACCACCACCACCCACCCACCCCGTGGCTCCCCATGGTTTTAGAGTATCCCTGGTTGCTGGCACCAGGCACAGGAGCCCTTGAGGCTTGCAGCCCCACCCCAGCTGCGGGCACACAGACCTCTTCTCTTATTCACTGGCTAGTCCAGCCTGAAGTTCGCTACTGCTCACATAAACCTGCACCGGGGACGGTTGCAAATAGATTTTCATGAGACCATCGGGTAGGCTGCAGTGCTCACGGGCCAGAGAAGGGCACGGCGCAGCCAGCCGCCTGCAGCCAACCTCTCTCAGCCCTTTTCCCTCTGCTCTCCCCTGCTGGTCCTTCCCGGAGGCCTCGCCATTTCCCGCTTGCGTGCATCCCCTTCAACCACCCTCGCTCGGCGCTGACCCCCCGGCCCCGCTCCCCCCCTCCGGGCCCGGGCAGGGCTGCTCCCACAGGGCCGGCGGAGGCGGCGGGGGGGGAGACGCGGGCCCCCCAGCCCGGTGCGGGCGGCGGCGGGAGCCCAGCCCGCCGGCAGGAGGAGCTGCGCGCCGCGGCACCGGCGGGGACGGGGCACGGGGCGCCGCCTGCCGGCGGGAGCGGGGCCGGGCTGGGCGGGGCAGAGCCACCGCAGCACGACCCGGTTGAGCGGCGGCCAACCGGCCCTTCTCCGGCCCAGCCATTGCCAAGCGTGTGCCAGGGAGTCCAGGTGCCTGTCCCGGAGCGCCCGCTTTGTGTGCACCGCTGCTTTGTGAGAGCCCGCCTGGAGCACTGCCTCCAGCTCTGGAGGTCTCAGCACAAGACCTGTTCCAAGGTTTGTTACCCAAAACAGGGACCTGTTAGAGTGGGTCTAGAGGAAGCCCACGGGAGTGGGCAGAGGGCTGGAGTACCTCTCCTATGGAGAAACGTTGGAAGAGCTGGAGTTGTTCAGCCTGGAGAAGAGAAGGCTCTGAGGAAACCTTATTGCAGCCTTGCAATATTTAAAGGGGGCTTAAAAAAAGATAGAGACGGAACTTTTACCAGGGCCTATAGTGACAGGACAAGGGGCGACATTTTTAAACTGAAAGAGGGTAGGTTTAGACTGGACATAAGGAAGAAACCTTTTACGATGAGGGCGGTGAAACACTGGAACAGGTTGCCCAAAAAAGTTGTGGATGGCCCATCCCTGGAGGTGTTCAAAGTCAGGTTGGATGACTTCAGTGGAAGATGACTCTACCAATAGCAGGGTGTTGGACTAGATGATCTTTAAAGGTGCCATTCCCTTCCAACCCAAACCTTTCTGTGCTTCTATGCTTCATGGTGCTGTCCCATGGTGTCAGATGGTTCTTGTCAGAGGTGTGAGCCTGCTCAGCGTTGCTGGTTCTTCCCGGCCATTTCACCTGCAGGCCCCTCTGTTTGCAAGATACCTGAGGTGGTTCAATAACCGGGATCACCAGCAGTAGTTCCCGGGGTGCCAGCAGCCCCCTCCAGCACATACCCGTCTCCTGTTTTGTGAGATCCACATTCAGGTCATAACCCTTGTGCTCCTTCCCACACTCACCAATTCAAGCAGGAGCTTTTTCCAGGACATGATACCACATTTTTCGTGAAGCCTAGGCAGATGAGCCCCATCACATTTCCATTGTCTGTCCCAGCTTCCTGGTGTCCTTCACATACTACCCCAGTTCCCTCTGCAAAGCCACTCT